>NC_049252.1:6159653-7359653 GCF_011100685.1 Canis lupus familiaris
GTAATTTAATGAATACCTCTTTCCTCTTTATCTCTAGCATTGGACATTTTGTGCCAGTTTGTGGATCCCTGGAGTCATGAAAATCTTTTGCTTTTCTTCTATTATCTCTAATGGTTTTTCCTCTATTTCTTTCTGACCGTTTAACTTGAGAGATTCTCAGGGCTCTTCCCTATGTCCTTTTTTGTATTTCTACTTTGTATACTTTCCCTGGGCATTCTCCCCTATCCTTTGGATTCCATCTATATACTGAGGCTGCCCATGTCTATCTTCAACCCCAAATCTCCTTGTCTTGGTCATATTTATAAATAGCTTCATTTTCTGATGTCCTAGAGGTACAAAATTCAACATCTCTGTGTGTGGTATCCTTATTTACCAACTACTCAAGCCTAAAAACTTAACACTTATCCTTAATTCTCACCTCTTCTTTCTTCTTATCTCCAAGTCTAGTCAATTATAGCTCCTGTTTTTCAACTACATGCCATTTTATATTTCTACTGCTTTCATCCTACTCAAGTTTCTAGCATCTCTAGCCTGGTTTGCACAGTCACATAGTTGCTCCCTCTTTTCAAATTTTCTCAATAATTCCCCATGGTTTTTAAGGCATTACAGACTATTTCTCATGATGTGCAAGAGTCTGTATTATCTGGTCTCTGTCTACCTTTATAGCCTCATCTTTGGACCTTCCTTCTCACTCTGTACCATCTAACCAGAGGGAGCCTATGGGTCTGGAGAGGTAGCTGAGATGTCCGAGAGCCATTTTATAAGGGGCACTAAATATCACTAGAATAAATTGGAAACATGATATCCATTTTACACATGCACTTTTAAAATATTGAAAGTTTTCATTTCTTAGTTTGTGTGGGCTCACAAGAAGTTAGGGGTCTAGAAAAATCACTGAAAAAAAGGCAAAAGATTAAGCATTGGATACATTTTTGATCTTTATCAGAAGTGACTCCTTTAGCTTAGTGGAAATGAATGAACAAGTGAATCCTTTTATATACTTTTTACTAATATAATTTTCCTCTACCCCATTAGATAGATTTAAAAAAATATTTATTTATTCATGAGAGACACAGAGAGAGAGAGAGGCAGAGGGAGAAGCAGGCTCCTTGAGGGGAGCCTGATGCGGGGACTCGATCCTGGGGCTCCAGGACTATGCCCTGAGCTGAAGGTGGATGCTCAACTGCTGAGCCACTCAGTCGTCCTTAAATAGTTCTTTAACAAATGTTGAAGGAATATCAGTTGAAAGTGTGCCAGAATATTCTGTGTTGGAGGCCACGTGTTTTGGTCTAGATAATGGTTCTAGCTGTGCTTTTGTACATGCTGTTTGTTCTGTTTTATGCATACTTTGCTTATCTTATATGTCCCTATACATGCTTCTGGAAACAGGTTAGAGACATAGACCTTCCTTGATTTCTCCCCATCCTATACCTTCTTCCAGGCTGGATGAGGAGCCTGACTTCTTAAGTATCACTTTGAACACCCTCGTCCTATGGATGTTCATCCACTGTAATGTAATTATCTTTCTGCCCTTTTGTATCCCCTACTAGATTGTTTGCTCCCACGGGTGGGCACTTTTTCTGTATTGTTTGTTTAGTATACCTGGTTTATAGGGAACAGTATAGTATTTGAATGAATGTGTTCTGAGTCTATTTATTTTTCTCTTTTTTCATAGCAATGAGTCTCAGGTCAACTTACGATAAGCTAAAAATGTTGGGAATGCTTGGATGAACAGAAAAGAAGCAGTAGTTACCAAGGGATGATGTTTGACAGTCTAGGGAAGGGAAATATATGTCTGAGTAAAGAGTTGAAGATAACTAGAGAAAATCAAGAAAACCATTATTAATTAGATACTTTCACAGAACCTAAAGGTTTAATCACTGAAGGGTATTCAGTTTTAGAGAACCTGATGTCAGATTGTGTGCCCAAGAATGGGAGGAGAGGTTTCTGTGACCCCAAGTACACTACATGTTACAATTACAGTGAACATCTCTATTTTGTTAGAGATGAAAATAGCTTTTGCATTGGTAGCTAATCAGAGTGGCAAAGTACTTTGGACTTGGTGTATCAGCAGCCACACCAAAAATTGATTCTCACAGCATAGAAGTTTTACATCAAAGCCGCATGGTGCACTTTTTTCTCAGTACCTGGCCAAGTTGTTGGCTCTGAGGAAAGTCAAATGTCAGTGATTCTAGAAGGCAGGGGAAAATCTGAAGATTACAAGATGTATCTTGCCCAGTCTTCTGTACTAGTAGATTTATTTGCCCTTTGCAGCTGAGATCTGTACCAATTCCAGTTACTCCTGAATTTTCTACAGTGGTGGGCAAGAGGCTCTGACCTCTTTTCATTTTCAAAGTGCCTTAAAATGACTTGATGGAGCATTTTGGTTTAGTTTAGGCTCTGGTGCCTGCTGTACCACCTCCTGAGAAATGACTCTTTATGTGATAACTTCTTAGAGGATTCAGTTCAGCTCCCACCAAGCTGGCCCTAGTTAGTCAGCGAGATGTTAATATAGTCCCTGTGAAATGTGCTATAGTTTTAGACTGATAAGAATATCATGCTGCTGTTATTTGAAAGCATGGATTAAACTTCAATTATACATTTATAGATATTAAAGGAAAACATGAAAGTGTTTTCATTGGAGAGAATTGCTGCTACCAGTTCATTCTGAAGTAAGTTTATTTTTTACTGAAGAGTACATTCTCCTCTTATGATGTCTACCCATCAGTAGATGCTTACCACTGTTTTGAACCCAGGGTTCTTTTGTGCTTAACATCCCAAAGCAGCAGATTCTGTTTTGTGTTTAGAGTAACAGGAACTAAGTACATTAATAAAAGGTAAAACCACATTAAACATACATTATTATACAGTTTGCAATCATTAATTTATTATATAATTATGTTGCATCTTATTTGATGTTATTTAAGTTATAGTGACTAATTTGTAAAACTTGTGTTTTTGATGTTTAAGTAATTAGAATAATTTAGGTTCTAGATTTAGTTTCCTAACATGTAAAATGGGAAAATGTATAAAAATATTGCTGTGTGTGTGTTGCAAAGTATAAGAGTGAGATGAAGCTTGAATTTGAGCTCTCATGTGTGCTAATAGCTTTGAATCTGAGAGCAAATTCACCAAACTCTGTGAGCCTCAGTTTCTTCTTCTGGAAAGAATTGGGTGGGACCTATCTTCTAGGAGTGTCTTGGGGACTAGGGATATATTAAAGATCCTCAGTGAATAAATAATAGTTATTTCATGATGATAATAATATAAGCAACATAGCCTTCCATCATAAATATTCACTAAGATATTATTTTCAAAAGATTTTATTACTGTTAGCTTCTTTAATGCTATATCATAAAATCAAGCATCAGATAAATAACATGACCAGGAATTCTCCACAACTCTTCATTTTGTTGGATGGTGTCTTTACTTTTAGGGGTTCTTTCTCTTTCCTAGTAGAGCATTGTGTGAATGAGGTGAGGAGGTGGTAATATTTTTTTTTTTTTGGAAGTAGTAATTTTAATTATAGTCTAGTATACAAGGAAAAGAATATGTTTAAACTTTGATCCTTTAATTTGGGGAGGAAATGATAAGGCAATTGCCTGTTTACTATAAGCTGAAGGCAAGATGAGTCCTGGATATAATGAGCACAAAACTCCCTTTAGAGAGAGAGGTAAATGCTAGCCTGCAGAAGCTTACAATCACTCTTCTTTTGATCTTTCTTTTCTGTCTTTTCTCGTCTTTGATCTGACTGCTAACTGTTCATATTCTTGGGCATCAAACAGCTACTGGGATTTTCTTTCTCCTGAACTCTGGATGGTTGGAGGAATGGTTATATCAGGTTTATTGATAAACAGGAATAACTTTGAAAATAAGGGAAAATATATAACAGCGCTTAAAAGTTTGAAAATGAAAGAATTGTCCAGTGGAATCGGAACATATAATCTATTAGTAAGAATAAAACTTAAATACTATATTTTGCCTTGTCTTTTCTCTCTCTTTACTTGATGAGTTCAGCTATTTTTGATATGTTTATTTTGCAATGAGATAAAAAACAGAAAAATGGAATATTCATGTATGTTTTAGTTGATCTGTTGAACAGAAATTACAATGAGTCACAGTCTATGGGTATGTACTCTAGGTCTGTAATCTAAAATATGAGAATCAGAAACCAAGTCTACAGGTACACTTCTTGTATAGGTAACCTTGAAGTTTTCCAAATATTTAGCAAGTGAGAATTAAATATTTCTTTTACCAGTGAAATCATATGTTACTCAATATCATATCTAATTTATTTTCATTTTCATAAATTGTAAACAACAGCCACAGGTTATATTTAATTATGAATAACTGCATTATACAGGTACGTTCTCTGTTGCAGAAGCATAATAAAATCAGTTATTTATGTAGGTCTCTATAACAGAAAACCCTATGTACCCTCAATAAACAGAAAATCCCACAAACTGAGTTATTAAAGTAGAACTTCGTATTTCTCACAAAGAAGGTGGAGGTGAATGGTTTGGGCTTTTGCAGTGAGCCCTTTATCTTTCTGCTCTACTCTCCTTTGCCCACGGTCTTTATTCTTATGCTTAGAAGATGGTGGGGCACATCTAAACCTCACATCTGTCTTCCCAGTAGGAGCATGTTCATGCCAGCTTACTTTGTCCATTTTAGCCAAGCATACATTAGATTTCCTGTAAACTCCATCTAGGTCTTTCACTTTAAAAATTATTGACCGGAACTGTCTCATGGTCATTCTTAGCTGAAAGTGAGCCTCAGTAGTCAAGGCTTTTAGTTATTCACATCTTTCTGAGAAAAGTCCTTTGGCCTTACCTAATCAGAGCATCCCAGAACTCTTTCCTTTTCTCCATAAAGGACACTACTTCTGCCTAAGATGAAAAGTCCTGGGGAGAATATATGTTGTAGTTCTCTAATCTCACATCTGTATACCAAACCTTCTGAGCAGAACCCAGCAAAACCCATTTATCTCAGGAGAAGTCTAGAGCCACATCCCTCAATATTATCAGTCCCCGAGTCATGGCTTTCATTTCTCTAAAACTTATCAGTATTTTTTTCTGGATTATTTTCTTAGGGGAATATAGAGACTTTTGACTGCTCTGGTCCAAAATGAGCTGATTGGGTCTCCTCAGCTACCTGGCTCCAAGACTTGGGCACATCATTATCTTTTCCTTTTAATTTCACAGATATTTTACTCTTTAAAAATATGAGAATATTTTGGGAGGAAATGAATTTGTCAATTACTAGCACTTTTTCATGTATTCTTGGGTTCATTAAAAATGATCTGATTTATCTTCAAGTTATATTGTATTTGTGAGGTTAGAGAGAAGAACTAAAAGATGTCAGTTAATTTATGCTCAATCTTTAAACACAGATTGTGTTTCGTTATGTAATGACTTATATGTTTATGGGGCTTTAACAATATACCTTCGTATGTTTTTCTTTTGAAAGCTTCAGATGTGTAACTGTCATTCTTACAACATACCTAGCACAGACTTTTTATATAAATATAGGATTTTATCATTATAGGCAAATTTAGTGTTTTGTTTGTGATAATAGGATGAAGAGCAATTTGTGGAAGAGTACAACAATTCTTCTTTGATGTCAGAGTAGAAGATCATTGCTGTGTCTAGTGTCGTATTAGTTTTCTTTCCTAAGGGGCACCTGGGTGGCACGGTCATTTAAGCATCCAACTCTTGGTTTCAGCTCAGGTCATGATCTCAGGGTCCTGGAATCAAGCCCCACATTGGGCTCCATGCTCAGTGTGGAGTCTGTGTAAGATTCACTCTCTCCTTTTCCTTCTGCCCTTCCTGTTCGTGCTGGTTCTCTCTCTCTCTCTCTCGAAGAAATAAAATCTTTTTATTTTTTAAAAGATTTTATTTATTTATTCATGAGAGACATGGAGAGAGAGGCAGAGACACAGGCAGAGGGAGAAGCAGGCTTCCTGCGGGGAGCCTGATGTGGGACTGGGTCCTGGAACTCCAGGATCACGCCCTGAGCCGAAGGCAGATGCTTAACCGCTGAGCTGCCTGGCGTCCCCAAAAATAAAATCTTTAAAAAAAAAAAAAGTTTTCTCTCCTAAGAGATTATGATCTTACTACCCATGATTATTGTGTACCATTATTTAGATCATGAGTAATTATGTCTAACTTACTATTGCTTTTTAATTGCTTTATAGTCTTCTCTCCAGAGGGTTAGTTATTATTCCAGGATTTGGAGTTTCACGAATGAGTTCATGTTTGTCAATTCCATGTTTTTTCCAGCTCTCATCTTTCTGCATTAAAAATCTCTGAGACTTTTGTTATTTGTATATTTTTGTTGTTGTTGTTATTTACACATGGGAGTCTTCAATCCTCTTGATCGTTTCAGTTGGCAGTGTTATGCTGGTTGTTTAAAATTGTGCTTGCTAGCGATAAGAATGTAATGAAACTAACAGATCTTTTTTTTTGCTTCACTTCCCCAAGGTGCCCTTTATTGAAAACTATATGCTATTCATGCAGTATTAGGTAAACCTCTACTCATAAATACAATGGAGAAGTAGGAAGTACATAGAAGCAAGTGTATTAAAATAACTGAAGTTTTGTTGTAGCAGGTCCAGAGTACCTTTAGTGCTAAAAGACATTAAAAACAAACAAAAAACAATAAGCCAAAGAAAAGAAAAAAAAAAAGGTTAGAAGACATTTAAAAATAGAGTGAATTTTGAGAACTGCAAATTGTGTTAGGCTGGATTTAAAAAATAAATATTTTGAAATAATTATAGACTAATAGGAAGTTGCAAAATAGTTCAAAGAAGGCTCCTGTACCCTTTCTCAAGCTTGCCCCCATGGCAGTATTCTTGCATAACTATATTGCAGTCTCAAAACCAAGAAGTGAACATTGATACAATCTGCAGACCTCTTTCAGATTTCATGAGTTTTTTTTTTTTTTTTTTTTACATGCACTTATTTGTGTGTATCTACTTCTTTGCAATTTAATCACAAGTATATATTAATGTAACCACCACCATGATGATGATGATATGGAACTATTACATCTGCAGTTGGAAAGGAACTCCCTCATTCTTTTTTACTCACACTACCCTCTTACCCTATCTCTAACCTTTGGCAACCAGTGGTTTGTTTTCCATCTGTGTAACATTTCTTTTCCTTTTTTATAATGATATGAAAATTAAATCCTACAGTATGTAATCTTTGGTCATTGACTTTTTTCACTCAGCATAATGCTCTTGAGATCTATCCAAGCTGCATAGATCACTAGTTTGTTCCTTTTTGTCACTGAATAGTATTTTACTGTGTGTATATGTATCACAGCTTAACTGTTTACCTATTGAAGGACATATGGATTATTTCTAGTTTTTGGCTATTAAAATATTTCAATAAATTTGAAATATTAATATTTACATACGGGTTTTACTTTTCTGGGAGAAATGCCCATGAGTGTGATTGTTGGTTCATATGGCAAGAATATGTTAGTGTTATAAGAAATTGCCAAACTATTCCATAGTGTCTGTGCCATTCTGCATTCCAACCAGATATATGTGCAAGATCTAGTTCGTCTGCATCCTTGTTAACATTTGGTTTTAGTCACATTTTTTAATAGTAAAAGTTCTGTTAGTTGTATAGGGATAGATCATTATGGTTTTAATTAGCATTTTTCTAAGAGCTAATTATGTTGAAAATCTTTTTAAATGTTACTTGCTAATTATAGGTCCTGTTTGGTGAAATGTTTTCTCATGCTGTTTGTCCATTTTCTAATTGGGTTGATTATTATTATTATTATTTTTTACCTTTGAGTTTGAGACTTTTAAAAAATGTATTCTAGATATAAGTTCTTTGTCAGATATTTGTTTTGTAACTATTTATCTTTGCATCTTCTAAAGAGGGTCTTTAACAGAAATGTTTTTAATTTTCATAAAGTCCAATTTATTGATTTTTATTGTTGTTGCTGTCTGGGTTGTGCTTTTGTTCTCATGTATAAGAGCTCTTTGCCTAGCTCTAGAATCTGAAGATTTCCTCTAACGTTTCTCCTAGAAGTTTTATTGGTTTACATTTTACATGCAAATATATGACCCATCTCGAGTAAATTTTTATGTAAGGCTTGAGGTTTGGGTTGAGGTTTATTTTATTGCCTATGGTTATTTGATTCTTTTTGAAGATCATAAACTGACAGACTTGTATTAGTAAGTCACTTGGCCCAAAAATAAATTAGTATTTAGCTAGGTATCACTGAAATATATGAATGATGACAATGTTATCTTGTGTTACAGTTTTTTCAATATTTACTTTTCATATTTTTTCTTATACCATAACATTTTTTGATATATATTATAAATGCATGTAGATTGAATTTTAATTTGACTTTTTAAGGTTTTTCTTATTTCATATCTTAGAACCGCTTGTCAGTATTACATATTGTTCAGCTCTGTATTGTAAAAATGTAAAAATTAAAAAACAAGTTTCAAAGAAAAAGAACAAATTTCATTCATTTTGTGTTTACTTGGCTTAAATAAGAAGCAAATCTTCAAAAAATTTTTGCTATACTTTTACTTGTAGGAATGAATGTGTTAAATCTTAGCTAAGGTAATGTTAATATTCCTTAAGATGAGCTGCTTTTTATCTAACTGAAATTAGCCTTTGGTTTACTTCAATCTTAATATTTACTTTGATGTTTGTCAGATTCATTGTGCTATTAATATAATAGAAATCAGAGCATGTCAACTTCCAGACAGAAATTGCTTAGATGTTGAGAGATGAAAGTTCTTAGCACATTTATTTGGCAAAATTTGTAGAATTTATGAGTGTGATAGCTAAAAATTTACCCATTTTTAAGCAGAAAAATAAGTGGAACTTTTGAGGATTGTTCATTCTACATTCATTACTCACTGTGATGAATATGAGGCGCTGAGCATCTAAGAGATGTCTGCCAATTTTACTGATAATAAGTTGTCATCATCACAATAATAATAATAATTATGATTTATGTATGCATCATTTTATGTGCACTGGGTCTGAGATCTGCATTTCGAAGGAGCTCTCAGGTGGTGCTGATGCTGCTGTTTCACAGATATTATGATTAGCAAGGCACAGCATGACCCCAATCTCAATTTAAAACTGAGTTAGTAATGGACCAAATTTTATTCTATAAATATTTAAGCTATATGCTCTAATTTTTTGAAAATGAATAGTCTATATATACCCATGTAGCTAACCAGATTATTTAATTTTTTAATGGTCAAAATGATTTTTCTACTTACTGTTGGTAAAGGGATTTTAGTTTATCACTATCAAAGTTACTTTTTCTTAACACCTGCATTGCGAGTTTCAATGTTGCATATAGGTCTTTAGGATAAGGTACAGAAGGTGACTACATAGAGAAAATTATTCCCCACACTGGTGTTCCAGGATATATGTGTGCATCTGGGTCATAGGCTTCTTCATTAATTTGCTTATTTAACCTGTTTTCAATATCTTTATTGTCTTAGGCATTTCTCTATGTTATAGTAAGGCAATTTTGAGTAAAGTAGGCTTCTTCCTCCCTGTTGGGAGCTTGGACTAGGCAGATCAACGAATAAATGCAGTTATAGTAGATATTTGTGTGTAAAATTCAGTATAAGACAGATGAAAGCATACCCTATTCTGTTAAGGAAGGGGAGTATGTACCACGTAGAAGTTCATTTGAGTTGCCTGAAATTCTTAAAACCATTTCTCTATAAAAGAGGGACTGAGTCTTGACAAGTGTGGACAACGTCTGAGACTTTTTTGGAAGGAGTCAAAGTATATGATAGTTAAAACAATCTTCATTAAAACTATAATGAAGTTATCATATGACCTCTATACAGTTTTTGTTGCTTTTAAGTGAAAGTTGCAAAAATTGTTCAGTTGCAAAATATGATTGTGTAAGAATTGCATGAAAGAACTGAAGCCTTTAAAATAGTTCATAAATCATATTTGATAACCTATCAGCATATTTCTTTAACAGATAAACCCATTTGGAAGGGATTGCGGATTCTTTAGAGGCACTGAAGCAATTCCTAAGTAAGTTAAGGGCACCCATTCCTGAATTAGGGAGATTTTGATGATTGTCACCCAGTCAGAAAGGTCTCAGAAATGCACATGAATGCTGAGGGCCTCCTCCTGCCCCCACCCTAAGTGTCTCATCTAGATCAGCACTACTGAAAGGAAATATAATATCAGCCACAGATGTAATTTCAAATTGTCTAGTAACCTCATGGAAAAAGACAAAAAGAAATGTATAAAATGAATTCTTATAATATGTATTGTTTAACTCCATGTATTCAAAATATTGTATTAGGAGGAAGAGTTTTTCTAGAAAGAGGTGGTATGACTGATGAAGACAATGAAAGGGAAGACTAAGGAAGGAGAGAGGTTCAGTCAGCTCTGTGTTCTTGATAACAGAGGAAAGTATTCCCATAGTGATTCTGATTTTGCCTAAGAGAGGGAGTTAGCAATTATTGAGTGGTGACTTTTGTTTTTTTAAATACTGAATACTTGAAGAGAAATATAAATGGATGATGTTGTAAACGTTAACATGGAGATATGCCACGTACTTAATTAACTGGGCCCAACTAGGTAGCCATGTCTTCCCCAAGTGATTTGACACGGCTTGTCCACAGTGCCCTTTTCATTTGGGTGATTCTTAGTTATGTCATATTTTCATATGCTAAATGCATTTAATCTGTCCCATAAGGCAAAAACAAACACAAAATGAAACTAAACAGCCAAAGTAAATCTGGTTTTTCTTGATAAAGTGAAATTAGGTAGCACCTCTGTGCTGTAATGTCCCTAGACCTTTCAGGATGTGCCAGCCTTACTTTGACTCAGCCTATGACAGCTGTTCCTAACTTTGTTGTCCTAAGAATCTAGCTTATTTGCACTGACTCATTATGACTTGCATTATTCCTGAGTTGGTCTCTGCTTGTAAGAGAGAAGGGTTGGAAGGATTGTTCCTTGACCACCTTCAAACTATTGACAGACTTGTGGATGGGTGTGTGTGAATGAACACGAGTGTTTTATATTTTATGACTTGCTTTATGACTTGCTTTTCTTATTTCCTCTATATGCTAGTTTCTTCAGTGTTTATACTGTTTATTTCTTTTGCTCCTGCTTACTTTGCATACTTAATAGTTACCCTTGTGATAATAAAAAAATTACTGTTTATAAAAGTATTTGTGGTCATGAAGAAGTGCTAATCAAATTCTTCCAATGGAATGCTGTTTTCCTTCTCTCTTCAGTATTATGTTCTCCACCTTATAGCTGCTCCGTACATGCTGACTCACTGTGCATCTCTGAGATGCTGAAAGTGTGTCTTGAGTTTAAGAAGAGAAGAATATATTTAGGGAACACATTATGCCTTTTAGGTGTTTTCCAGAGAGCTTAGAATTAGAGGCTTTTATTCAGGGGGTGCTTTGCAAGTAGATATTGATGGAGGGTCTGGTCCCGCTTGTTCTATGATATTAGAAATACAGAAATATTTATTACCATAGTTGTTGGAAGGTCCCTGGAAATGCTTGAAAGTAATTCTTCTATCATGTAGTGGCCTGTGGTGGGCAAAACCTCTCTCACATACAGCTTAACCTTTCTCATGTCTAATACTACTTGTGAAGAAGATTGTAATTTGTGCATTGTGCTTTTATCAGGTTGCTGTTCCCAATGCAGTTAGTGTAATTTTTCATTTCCTAACCGTCCTCAGGCAATTCTATTTAACATGCTTTCTATTTCAGAACATTCTCCTATTTAAAAAACTTCTTTCGCCTCAGGCCCAACATGCTTTTCCAGCCAGGCCAGTAGTAATTTCTATCCTTGCTGGCTTCATTCACCTTCACTGTTAAAATTTTATAAAGATTTCCTAGGAACGTCTTTATTATTGTTATTATTTTTTATGGCATAGCAAATGCTAGGATGTGTAAGCCTTCTATTTGCTGATATTACTTTGGTTTACCAAAATATCATTTCTCTTTTATTACTAAGGGGAAGACATGTGTAGTTTTTATTTTCTGTTTCAAATCAATGTTATTTAGATTGTAAACCAGACTTTGTTTTCTTAATGAATTAGAATTTTAACTTGTCACGTGAACTGTTAAAGTCATCTACAAAATGTTCTTGAATAACAGTATTAACAGTAGCACATGAAGCTGTTTCACTAACTTTAAAAAAGGGGTTATTCAAGTTCACTTAATAGGTAGCACATTCCTTTTTAAGGTGGTCTCTTAAAAGTGAGTGAAATAGATTATCTGGATTGCCATCCCAAATGATCACAATTCAGGCTTGATTTTGGCTTGGATTCAGGCTTGATTTTGGCTTGAGATAAAGCAGCATTATAAATTGAGGTTCTTGAGGTGATTTTGGGTCTGAATTCAGTAATAATTATATCCTCTACAGGCACTGATTTAGGTTTTTAATGGGGCAAGTCTGGTAAACAGGCATTCAAAAGAAAACCTCTGGCTATGCTGTAAATACGTATTATGTATTTGTGGATACATACGTATCGTGTGTGTGTGTGTGTGTGTGCATAAATGGCTTTTATATCGTGTCTCATCTGAGTCAGAATAAATGTTTTCCTATTCAGTGTGCTAATATCTGTGTAAAAACAGGGCAGAAAATGGGGATTTTCTTCTTTGGGGATAGTCATCATAGTGTTAAAAAGGAGAAAGGAAGAGTACTTCTTTTTTTGGGTTATAGTTTGCATTTTAAATTTCATTGCTGTTCCTCTCAACTTCCATCTGTGTTGACATTTGGGAATTTTGTCGTTGCTCTTTCTCAAGTAGAGTGGAAAAGCTTAAAACAGAATTTACACTTTAAAATACAATGGAGGTTCTATCACATCGTGATTCACTCCAGGTCTGAGTATTTTTTCTTTGGCCAACTCCCCCCCCCCCCAAAAAAAAAGCAACCAAACAAACAACAACAACAAAAACTGTTGAACGAAATATTTCTCAAGCTTATAACACTACTCATTATTATATATTATTAACAACAATTTTCATAAATGGAAAGTTAAGGATGAAAACACAATGATAAATATTAAAATTTTAGGCACTTAATATTTTACATCTAAGAGATGTGTTCATATGGGTGTACCATGAACTGATTGCTATTTATTAATGACATGGTGGGATGCCTGGGTAGCCCAGTGGTTGAGTGTCTGCTTTTGGCTCAGGGTGTGATCCCGGATTCAGGATCAAGTTCCACATCAGTCTCCTTGTATGGAGCCTGCTCTCCTCCCTCTGCCTGTGTCTCTGCCTCTCTTTCTGTGTCTCTCATGAATAAATAAATAAATCTTTAAAAAAATATTAATGACATTATGGTTTTATTTTATTTTACTCTATTTTTTAATTAAAGTTCACTTGTAACCTTGGAATTGATAAAAATGTGGATAAGCTGCGAATAGCCACAAATAGATTGGGTGCTGTATGATTTTTTTCCTTTAAACTTTCTAAATCCCAGAGCATTGGCATTCATTCACTCTTCCCCACACCTCGCACATGCGTGTGTGTGTGTGTGTGTGAAGGAAAGAGAGACTCTCTTGGCTGAATAATTAGTGGCCTACACCTCTGTTTAATTACTGACAGGTTTGGGTGATGGATTCCTGTTTTAGTCAGTTTGAACTGCTATAACAACACCAGAATGGCTTGAACAACAAAAACTTATTTCTCAATATGGTGAACCCTGAGAAGTCTGAGATAAAGGCATTAGCAGAAGGAGTGTCTGGTAAGGGCACTCTTCCTGGTTTGCTGATTTCTGTCTTCTACTCATTTCTTCACTTGACAGGAGAGAGAGAAAAGCAGTAAGTTCTCTCCAACCTGTTTTCATAAGGCCACTCCTGTTCATGAGGGCTCCGTTGCCATGACCTAATCTCCTCCCAAACACCCTACCTTCTACTACCATCACATTGGAGTTAGAGTTTCAACAAATGAATTTCAGGGGCACGCAAGCATACAGTTCATAACAATTCCCCAAGGCTTTCTAGCTCTTAATGTTTGTGATCGATATTGTGGATAAAATTAGTTTTTAGATTTTAAACAGTGTGTACGTTTATGCATGCATGTGTATTTTCTGGCACTTTTGGGCAATACAGCAGAAGGTCATTGTCATTGTCATGAGGCTAGTGATAATTTAATAATCACTTTTAATAATGAAGGCTACATGATTGAAATTAGGGAGTGGTAGGTTTTGGAGGCCATTCATTTTAAGTACTGTGAAAGGCAAAAAAAGAATAGTGCAGGTCCCCCAAAATTTGTTACCGTCAAATTGGAAAGACTGGGAGCATTAAATGTTCCAGGGTTCGTGGGAAGTGAGGCAGAGGTCTGGTTATAGGTGGACATAATTCATTCATCGGGTACCTTGGGAAGGAATAGTTAAGCTGTTTATTTCCTTAAGTTGAAAAAATTATAATGAAATTCTTTTGGAGAAAAATAAGAACAATGCAAATGAGGTTTATGTAAGATCTGAGAAGGAACAGATATTTTAAGAGCATTTACTGCATTTTAGATTTTCTAACAAAAAGTAACAATAAATATAGTGCTAACTCTGTACTAAACAGATACAAGTGGTTGTCATACCAACAATTAAGCATTCATTTTAACGTTTTTGAACAAGATCCTTAAGGTACTTCTTTTCACCTTCCTCTTTGCCGAGTCCTTAGAAATCTGTAGGCGCATTTAACTTATAAAGAAGGAAAGGATGCAAATAATTTATACTAGATTTCTTTTTTTTTTATAAACTTTATTTTTATTTTTATTTATTTATTTTTTAATTTTTATTTATTTATGATAGTCACAGAGAGAGAGAGAGAGAGAGAGGCAGAGACACAGGCAGAGGGAGAAGCAGGCTCCATGCACTGGGAGCCCGATGTGGGATTCGATCCCGGGTCTCCAGGATTCGCGCCCTAGGCCGAAGGCAGGCGCCAAACCGCTGCGCCACCTAGGGATCCCTATACTAGATTTCTTTGTGTCTTATTTTGATGTTTCTGCATAGTGCAGTGTGGTAGGATTGGGATATGTTTTTGAATGTATTAAATAGGGAAGTATTTGCCTTTTTGGTAGATGCATAGATGAAAGGTGGAGACCCTACTACATAATTTCTCAATGATCAATAAAAGCTAATTACTAATTTCAGAGACAAATAAACATTCATTAGATATTAGACATATTTTTGTGGTTAACTGAACCTTTTATTCTGTTTCCTTTCCTCCTGTTTGCTTTCCTTTGGTTCCATTTCTTTTCTGTGACCTTTAGTTGATTTTTTGGCTGATCAGCCAATTAGAGGTAAAATGATAATAGCTGTTAATAACGTAATATTATATCATTATATATTACATACATTTAAATGATGGTGTTTGCAGGCTAATTCAAGATCAGCCATTTGAGAATTGTTGAACTTTCAGCCAGGGAGCATTTTTTGTTTGTATGTATGTATGTATGTATTTATTTATTTATTTATCTAAATTTTTATTTATTTATGATAGTCACAGAGAGAGAGAGAGAGAGGCGCAGAGACACAGGCAGAGGGAGAAGCAGGCTCCATGCACCAGGAGCCCGACGTGGGATTCGATCCCGGGTCTCTAGGATCGCGCCCTGGGCCAAAGGCAGGCGCCAAACCGCTGCGCCACCCAGGGATCCCGCATTTTTTGTTTTTAAACTGGTGCTCACTTTTGTGTAATGCTGACCCTTTTGAAAAGCCAAAACAATACAAAAAGCCCAAAACAAAACAATCATGAACTGCACTATTGCTATTACATGTTGGAGACTACGTAAGTTCTGATTACTTTTTCCTAGTAAACATACTAGACTGAGGGGTAAGGAAGGGAAATTGCTCGCACTAACAAACCAAAGGCCACAAGATAAAGCCTGGAATTGAAAATGGGGAGTATGAGATAGCTAGAGCCATAATGAGATTTTGCTTTCTCTCCCTAACTATGCAGATAGCTAAGAATGGTGCCTCCAGATAACCTGTGGTGGGTTTTGTTAGATTGAAAATACAGTAGGCTTGGGCAGGGGCTGGCAAGTTTGCATTTGGACAAGTTAACAGGTGATGCTGTTGGACCACACTTTGAGTGGCAAGGTCAAGGAGTGCATGAAGTTGTTGATTGTATTGAATGTCCATTCTGCACCCCTCCCCCCAAATTATTACTTATTCTTTTCTTCTTTCAGTTAACCAAAACATATTTACCTATATTTCAATGAAATCATAGTCTTTTAATTTATTATAAGAATCTAAAGTTTTCTCTTTTCCCTTTTTTCTTGTAGTGCTAGTAATGCATACAAATACATTGCTGCAAAATTCTTATAGATCTTTGGGTTAAAGTTGATTTTATGCCTTTATCGCTATTCTATAATTAAGGAGCCAGTGCTATTGCCACTTGGAGTAGCCCATCTAAGAGGGTAGAATTTCTCTCTATAAGGGTTGAAACTTACTCTAGTAATCTTTACATTGTGCTAAAATATCTCATATTAAAACCAACAGAGATATTCTAGTGATCATTCCTGTAGAAATTGCATTACTTCAGATCATATTCCTGATGTCTTTCAGAGAGTTTTTTGCATGTGGAACAGACTTAACAGGTCAGGATTTAATCACAAATGAATCATAATTCAGATTTTTAATTAGAAAATCATCCACTTTTCCACCTGACTTTTTAAAAAAAATTATCCAGTATCCAATATATGCCCACAAATCTAGAGAAGGAAATGTTTGTATTATAATCTGTTGGAGGAAATTAATGCAAGAAAATATATGTTAGCAAACTTCTCTGCAGAAGTGGTCATCAGTGGGAGTTTGTGTTCTAAAGAGGGAAGATATGTATATAAGATTAAGAACATGGACTTTGGGATGAGATTGGGTATGAATTTTGGCTCTACCTTGGGACTTTTTTTTGTTTCACTGAACCACAGTTTTTTCACATGTGAAAATGAGGCAAAAAAAAAAAAAAAAAAAAAAACTTATGTGCCAGACTTGCTCCAGGAATTAACTTTAGTGGGAAGATGTATTAAAGGCATGCAGCATGTTGCCTGGTAGATACTAAACACTGAAATAAGTAGTAGTCATTGCTAATATTACTTAATATTATATTTTCTTGGAGCTAAGAAAAAATTCAAGTGTGAGACAAAAATGGAAAAAGTTATAGGTTAAATAAAAGCACTGTAATATATAATGTTTAATTTTTATTTTTAATTATTTATAATGGGCTATAGTAAGGTATTCTTGAAAATTAGGCAAAAGCCATGCCTAATTTGTATAAGGTTCGATATGTGTTTATGTTTTAAAATAAAAATAAAACTAGTAGAGATATTTTCTAAAGGAGTAGATATATGAGTCAGTTCTTAAAGGATGATGAGCCAGGGTAAAATTGGCCTAACCCATTTGGGAAACCTAATGGAAAGGATTCGAGTCAATAATGAGAACACTCTCAATAAAATCAAGTCACCTAGACAACCAGTATGATCACATTATTGCATTGCCTAAGTTGATGAATAGATTAAATTATTTTTCTGTGAGGAAAAGTTAGCTTCTTAGATCCAAACTCTCCTGAAATATGCATTAATTCACTCAATGTTTACTAGGTAGTATGTTAGGTTATAGAACATGTGTTTTTTTTTTTTTTTCCTTTCTGAGCAATTATTGCCTACTTGGAAGTACTAAGAGTAATCCAGTGATAAATGCCAGTATACAAAAACTTTCCTGATAACCAAGATGTAAATAAAACCAAGATATAAATAAATTCCTAGTTCTGGAAGAAATGTATGCAGGTGTTTTTGCTGAGCTTCATGCAATATATTTTTTTTAAATATATAAACTGTCTGATTGGAAAGTTGACAATATAATCATCCCCAATCCCTAAAAGGTAGGGTTTCTCTCTAGATTTCTTTCCTTAAATGATTGCATCTACTACCATAGCTTTAAATCAGTGTTTTCCAACCCATGGAGAAAGATTGGTCTTTTATATAAATTTTTTTTATTTAAAAAATTTCTAATCTAATAAAGACTAATACTTTTAGAAAATTCAACAAAAGTTATTAGAAAAATTAAATATAAAATGAAAGCCCTTTTTTAAAAATTACAATTACAATATATGAATTACTTTGTGCATTTGCTATAACAGTTTCTAGATGCTTATTCTCAAGTTCTCCACTTATGTCATCATGGACCAGTGATACATAGTTGGCGTCTCAGCACTGGTCCCTGGATCACACGTTTGAGTAGTATTGCTTTAATGTATATTTTGATTTACTTTCAAATTTATATCTATACCCAGATATCTTTTCTCTGATCTTTAGATGCACGCTTGGTGATGACCATCTCTTTTAAGTAAATTGTACTATTCAGTAGAAATCTACCTACCATTATTGATTCTTCTCTTTCCTCTCTGCTCCTCCCCCAACCAGCTCATTTCTGTCCTATTGAATCTCACCATTGTTTCTAATCTCTAGTGTTAACACTCAAGTTCACCCCACCATCAATGTCTGAGCCAATTTGGAACTTGCCTTCATGTTTCTTGTTCACCTCCCACCCTTATGTCTACAAGAATGGTTTATCTTGGAAAAAGTAAATCTTTTTATAAACTTCTAATGTCTTTATATTTTAATTATAATCTCCTTGGCTGAGAGGTATGTAACAATTACATTTTCAAAGGGTTAGGAGGAAATTGCAGCATTCTAGGCAAGTGATTATGATAGCTTAGATTGGGGTGGTATTTGTGTAAGTGGAAAACAAATACTGATTTAAAAGATTTACAGGTATTAAAATCAATATAAATAAACCAGAGGTATGGAGACCATTTTTGCTTCTATAGAGAAAAGAATACAGTTCTTCTCAAGATCTATGTATGCCTCTTGGTTCCTTGAGGCCCATAATGGAGTCCGATCCTAGCCTTTCACAGGGAAGATTGGCATTTTAGGTAGCAAGCTTATTTATATTAGCAGCAACCTGGAAATAGTGTACTGGGTTGAATTCTAAGAAATGTAGACCAAGGAGGAAGGAACATACTGATATGTGTATACTTAATTTAGATTGAGCCAAATTTATCTATATGAGTATTCTTTTTTTTTTTTTTAATTTTATTTATTCATGAGAGACACAGAGAGGCAGAGACATAGGGAAAAGGAGAAGCAGGCTCCCTGCAGGGAGCATGATGTAGGACTGGATCCCAGGACTGCGGGATCACAACCTGAGCCAAAGGCAGATGCTCAACCACTGAGTCACCCAGGTGCCCCTCTATATGAATATTCTTAAGAATCTGGATTTAATGTAGATTTAACTTAATGACTCCAGCAGTTTTCTGGATTATTTGACTGGAACTTGAGCTCAACAACAGCTAACATTTAATGAGGTTGAGATGCCTGGCCATTCCTAGGCTGTGAAAGAGGAGAGAGGCATGGGAAGATCAGAATGGTAGACCGTATCCTGTACAGTCTCATCTACCATGTCACGATAAAGCCACACCGTTGATCAATAATTTAAAAATGTAGTGATGAGAGGAATAGACCTCTGTGGTAGTAGTTACAGATTTCGAAATGTCATTGGGATATGCTGACTTTGAACTGGATTCATTGATTTTAGTGGGGATTATGGGATCTGGTAGCAAAATGCTTTGACAGTGTTAGGCTTCACTGATTAACTATAATTAGCATAATAGGCTTCAAGCGTAGAGTGGCAGTCATTGTTTTGAAATGTAGGGTTGTGTGGTGTGGGTAATAGATCATAGTGTCTTCAGGAATATGATGTATTGGTTGATTACTAAATTGGTACCTGACCCATATAACTGGGGAAATTCTAGATATGTTGAGAAGAAGCTTGACTTGAAATAGGAAGAACCACTTCTCTTGAAGTCATTTGACTAAAAGAAAGGCTGATTTCCCTTGAGAAAGAACGTAAGATACCACCATATATATCTCAACCTCAAATGTACATATGTGTATAGATTTTACATATAAAATATGCTGTATACACAAATATATAAATATTTTATATACACATATATAAAATATATTATACATATGCAAATATGTGTAAAATACATATTTTATATACAAATATATAGAAAACATATATATTTAAAATCTTTCAACGCTTTCCCAAGGAGACCTGCTATTTACCAGGAAAAAGCTCAGACTTTTGAGAATTAATAAACACAGGATCTAGAGTAATCCTAGGGATATAAATGCCACAGTGTCATATCAGTTAAACTTAAAGCTTCTGTAGGTCACTTGATCTTTATCACTGTAGGTCCAAATGGCTTGGCAGACAGATATTGTAGTTAGTTTCCTGAGTGCATAGTTGGAACAGACTTGGGAATTGACACAGTTTTCACACTGACCTCTTATGGAGTTAGGACTGTTTAGGAAGAACCAGGTGGAAGCCTCTAGAACTGCCCCTCACTAACAAAAAAGAAAGATCCTAAGCAGTATTACATCTCTGGAAACATTGTAGCAAGTAGGGTCACTTTCAAAGACTTGAATGGTACAGCAAAGATACAAGAGTCCTATAACATTCTCTTGATTTTCTGATTTGATGAATGATCTCAGAACAACTGTGGACTAAATAAACCTAATTAGACTGGCTCCAATTGTTTTGCTTTCTAAAATAGGTATCAGTACAGTCCTTGATACCTCATATGCAGCAATTGACCTGGGATTTTTTTTTTCTCTATGCCAATTATTAAGGACAGTCACAGGCAGATGGCCTCTTCAACTTGCAGGAAGAGCTGAAAAACCTTTATATTTTTAGGATAGTGCAATGATGGTGTTCTTGATCTCTGTCATGATATGGCCCATAGTGATTTTATGATGGTTAATTTTATTTGTCAACCTAACTGGAACACAGGTTGCCCATGTATTCAGTTAAATCTTACCCTACAGGTTCTATAAGGGAAATTGTAAATGAAATTAACATTTGAGTTTGTAGACTGAGTAAAGCTGACTGCCATCACCATTCTGGGTTGGCTTAATCCAATCCATTGAAGGCCTGAATTAAGCAAAAAGATGTGGACTAAGGGAGTATTCTCTTTCTCCCTGCCTGTCTTTGAGCTGAAACATAGGTCTTCTGCTTTCGGACTTGGACTTGGACCAGAATTTACACCATGAGCTCTAATTCTTAGGCCTTTGAGCTCTGATTGGAACTATACCATTAGCTCTCTTGGTTCTCAGGCCTTCATAGTTGAACTGGCAGAACTAAACCATTGGCTTTCCTAGTTCTTTAGCTTGTCCACTGGAGATCTTATGACTTCTCAGTCTCCATAGCACATGAACCAATTCCTTATAATAAATCTCCTTAATAAATACCTATAATTTCTTATTGGTTCTGTATCTCCGAGGAACTCAGACTAATACAGATTTTAATCATTTGTGTATCTAGAAAACATCATCATGTGCCAGTACAGTAGAGATACCATACTTTTTGAATCTGATGAGTAGGGAGTAGCAAACAGGTTAGATGCCTTAGAAGGATTCACACATGCCAGATGGTAGATGTTAAACTCTGTGCTTTAAACTGGTAATCCTGCACAATTTAACTTAATATACTTTTCAAATATTGGTTTAACATTTCTGAGTCTATAAACTTTATTCCTTTCTCCAAATGACTGGCATTAATTAAACATAGAAAAATAAAGAATTTTACATTAATTTGGAAAGAGGGTACTCACTTTCAACAACTTCTATAGTATTAAACCTCTGAAACATAAAAAGTTCTAGAGCCTTTTGACTTGTTTTATCTTTGTTTTTAAAGATTTTATTTATTCATGAGAGATAACAGAAAGAGAGGCAGAGACATAAGCAGGGGTAGAAGCAGGCTGCCTGAAGGAAGCCTGATGTGGAACTCCATCCCAGTACCCCGGGATCATGACCTGAGCGAAAGGCTCAACCATTGAGCCACCCAGGTGTCCCTCAAGTTTTAAGCAAGTAAAATACTTTTAAGCAAGTAAAATTTTATACTTTTAAGCAAGTAAAATTTCAGTTTTATTTAGTAAAATAACAAATGTCTAGGTAAGAGAGGCAAATCTTTCCATCTCCCACCCTCTGTTCATGTAAAGGAATGGAATTTATTTCAGCAGTTTTTTTTTTAGTGTCTACTATGGGCTAAGTGCTGTTATTGGCATTTGTAATACGAGCGAACAGAAACAGACTAAAATCTGTACATTTGAGGAGCTTACTTTATAAGGAGGAGATAGGTGATACACAATAAATGTAACAAATATTGTATGATAAATACTATGGCAAAAGGAAAACATAGAAAAATATAAAGGATACAGGAATGGGGCAGTAGTTTTATATAGGCTTTTTAAAATTTATTTATTTATTTATTTTTTAAGATAGTCACTGCAAAGATGTGAAGGGAAATTAGTTATGTAGATATTGGGTGTAAGAATGTTGTAGACAGAGGAAATGGCCAGTGCAAACGCCCTTAGGGGTTTGCCTAAAGTATTTAAGAAACTGTAGTAGAATAGTCTGCTTGGAATATTACTCAGCTATTAGAAATGACAAATACCCACCATTTGCTTCAACGTGGATGGAACTGGAGGGTATTATGCTGAGTGAAGTAAGTCAGTCGGAGAAGGACAAACATTATATGTTCTCATTCATTTGGGGAATATAAATAATAGTGAAAGGGAATATAAGGGAAGGGAGAAGAAATGTGTGGGAAATATCAGAAAGGGAGACAGAACGTAAAGACTGCTAACTCTGGGAAACGAACTAGGGGTGGTAGAAGGGGAGAAGGGTGGGGGGTGGGAGTGAATGGGTGACGGGCACTGGGGGATATTCTGTATGTTAGTAAATTGAACACCAATAAAAAATAAATTAAAAAAAAAAGAATAGTCTGCTTGGGACATAGTGAGCTAGGTAGCAGCAGAGCACTAAGAGATGGCATAGAAAGATAAATTGAGTAAGGCTCAGATTATACAAGTATTTGTAGATTACTGAAAGATTGGTTGGTTCTTACTGTTTGGACAACTTGAAAGTCCTGAGCAGAGAAATGACATGATTTTATGGTTACTGTATTAGGGTTCTCCAGAGAAACAGATCAATAATCTCCTTCTCTCTCATCCAACAAATAAAGGAAAATTTTATTATGAGGAATTTGCTTATGTGATTATGTACACTGAAAAGTCTTTGATCTGCTGTGTACAAGCTGCACAGTAGTGGTATAGTGCCAGTAAATGTTCAAAGGCCTAAGAACCAGGAGAATGGATGGTGTGAATTTTAGTCTGACTCTGAAGGCCTGACCAGGCATCCACAAGTACAGATGTTATAAATCAGTCTGAGAGCAGGAGAAGGTGTAGCTCAATAGTTTGGCAGAGATATTTTTTTTATTTCTCACCTTTTTTTTTTCTGTTTAGGACTTCAGTGGATTGGATGATACCTAGTTGCATTGGGGAGAACGTACTTCTTTACTCAGTCTACTGGTTCAAGTGCTAATCTCCTCTGGAAACATCCTCACAGACATACCCAGAAATAATGTTTAGCCAAATATCTGGGTAATAGATCTTAGGAGACAGAAAATAGATTGTGGGAGACTAGGATGCAAGCAGGAAGACTAATTATGGCTGTTACATAATCCAAGTGAGCAAGAAGATGGTGGTTTGGACTCGTAATTTAGCAGTGGAGGTGATAAAATGTGTTTGAATTATGGATCTGTTACAAAATTTGAATCAAAAGGACCTCCTGATGGATTGGATATGAGAAAGAGAAGGGAATCAAGGATAACTCCAAGGTTTTTGTTATGAACAAGAGGAAAGAATTTAAGTGACTACATTTGTCAGTTTTTTTTATATAGTTGAATCTCAGATTTTACTTCTATTAGATGGAAATGGACTGGCTGTATATGTTTGCCTGATATAAAAGGTATTATATTATAGTCTAATGTCCTATTTTTGAGTGTTAATTATCTTTATTAATCGTAGGTTTCTATTTTATTTTACATACTGACCTGGCTCAATGCATTTCGCATGTGTTATGTATATTCATTGATTTTAACAACTATATTTCAATAGTTACTATGTCTCAGGCATTATGTTAGGTCTGGGCTAAAGAATAAACATGAAGTAGACAGTTGTCTTAATAGTGTTATAATCAGTATGTCTAAAGATTTTTTTGTTATTGCTTTGTTTTTGTTTTTCCCATTATTTCCTATAGAATTGGATACAAAAATTAATGTTTATTTGGAGAATAAATATAAGTTTTTAGACATATCTGTCAGGGCTTCTACAGGAAATAGATGTCAATGAAAGCAGTATAATTTAAGCCTGATTTACTTATTAAGTGAATATTTATGAAGATTGGTGGTAGGGAAGCCTCAGTGGATAATACAAGGGCTTAGCTTCTGAGTTGCTTACATGGGTAGTCTGAAGGAATAAGGGAAAGGGAGTCAATATAACTCTAGGAGAATATAATATAGAGACATCCATTTTAAGAAGGGCAGTGATCTTAGGTCAGGGGACATGGTAAACTCAATTGCAGGGAGGGAGCTGGGAGCTGATATCCACCTCCTGATATCCACCCCCACGCCCCTTCTTGGATCTCTCTAGTGGCCAAACCCTATTGGCAGCCAGAGATCTGATAATATAGTCCATATGGGTTGGTATTGGAACAGAGAACAGTGTGCAGAATGATGGAGAATGGGCCTGGAGGAGCAAATGAAAGATGTTTGGACAGTTTGCCCCTTTTGCCTCAGCCTACACTCAGCCTTTTTCAAGGTGAAATGTTTGTGATCCTAATGTAGGCAGTGCACAAAGTCCCATCAACTGTGCTACCATCAGGTGATGTCAGAGTGGTCCTATCCTCACTGAAATATAAAGCATTGGCTACCGAAAGTATTCTTCAGAGAAAAAAAAAAATAGGAGAAAAAAATGACTAAGTAATATAAAACATAATTGCTACAGGCTATTGTAATCACCCTCCATCTTGGCTGAATGGGGTTCTTTGCAAGGTGAACCTTTATGGTGAACCTTTTCAAGGTTCTTTTCTATGGGAGTCCTTGGTAGCTTTGTTTTGATTGGGCTGTATCTTGTTGGGACTGTAAGGCATCCCAGTATTTCCCTTGATTTTAAACATTGTCTTCTTGGCCTCCATTGTGAAACTACAACTCATTTTCCTCCTAGTCTTCCCATGGTCCAATGGCAAATGGAGTATGAAATGGCCAGAGAGTAGTCTTAGCTTTCAGTTAATCAAAAATATGACCATATTTCTTGTTGGAAGAATTCTTCCTCCCTTGGGAACTGGGACCTCCACACCCACCAAGCCCAAGTTGGTATATAGCAAAATTCTTCCTGTATCTGTTATCAGATATGATAATGAGAGGGGCTATGCCCATATCCTCTATTTGATTCCTGGACCTGTATTCTGGAGAGAGAGAATACCATATGTTGGCTGCAAATTTGAAACATGTACTGAATCCTCTAAGACCATACCTCAACCTCTCAGGCTGTTGCCTTCCAGATGTCATAATTTATCCTTCAGTAGGCCATTCTACTATTTTATAAAGCCAGCTGTTTCCGGGTGACAGAACATGTAGTAGTACTAGTAAATTGCCTAAGAATTAGCTCATTATCTATATTATATATCTTGTTGTCAGAAGCACTGTTGTTTCATCCAACATGACAACTGATAAATTATAAGGTAAATCAAAGGTGGATCTATACCCAGAATATGTTTATCCTTATAAGGACAAAATACTGCCCCTCCTTGAATCCCTCCTTGAGTCCCTCCTTGATGTGATGTGTCTAATGTAATCAGCCCACTACCAAGTACTTGATCAGGCCAGAAAATGGTAATTTTCTTGGGTTTTTGTTGGGACAACCTGCTCTTGGCTGGCTGCATACTCAGCTTGGGTAGTAGCTGGATTAGACTTGGGGAGGGGAAGATGAATGCAGGCATCCATCACTACCACCCTAGCAACTTTGTACATGAACATGGGCTGAGGACGATGGCTGACTGGCATGTATATCATCATATTCTGTACTTATTCCTAGAAATCAATCAACATACCTGTTTGTCACTGATTTTTAAATTTGTTTCCAAATTGATGTCTTACTGGCTAGACCCTGTAGTTACTAGCCTGTAAGGCAGTGTCAGACTGTACTTGTATTTACTTCTAATTCCACTCAAAGTAGAAAACCAGATGTACAACTTAGTTTTGCTCACTGGGAAGGTTACTGCTGAATGGAATGATAGTACCCTCCTAGCTTATACAGGCATATTATGCACGTGCATTCATTATCCAAGCTCAAGCTTTTTCTTCCTGTTTCCTGGCCCTTTGGGATCTTGGCCTGAGGCCAGATGTGCAGGTTGAGGGAGAGGCAGCAATGTAGTAGGAGCAAGTGCCTTGGGAGTCTGAGCCTCTTGTTTTGTATGGGTTGGTTTACTTGTATATACTGCTTCAGTTTTGTAATGGAATCCCATCCTGTATGTCCAGAATGGAAGGTTTGGTGGATCAGATAATACCTACTTCAACATGAACAATTATTATTATTATTGTTTTAAGATTTTATTTATTTATTCATGAGAGACACAGAGAGAGAGGCAGAGACACAGGCAGAGGGAGAAGCAGGCTCCGTGCAGGAAGCCCAATGCAGGACTCGATCCTGGGACTCCAGGGTCATGCCCTGGGCCAAAGGCAGACGCTCAACTGCTGAGCCACCCAGGTATCCCTTAACATGAGCAATTCAAATCTCATAGTCACTAGATGTTAGTGGGAAGGTGGTTAATCTCCACTAGCACCTAGTAGTAGTAAGCCAGGAGCTGCTTTTCAATTTAGAGCACTTGTCTGCAGAGAATGACATGAGTTTCCTTTGATGCAAACCACATATATTAGCTTCTTGAGGTGAGAGGGCCAGGTAGAAAAGTTTGGACCGTGAGTTTGGAGGGGCAAAGGGAAGGTATCTGGCATACTTTGAACTCTTTAAAGAATTTCCTCACCTTTTTAATGATAAATATTTAATCAGCTCTTCAGTTGTATTTTTTTGTATGAGAGGACATTGGTAATGATTTGATTTGATATTAGAATTTAGACTTAATTTCAAAGGAGTCTTTTTTCTCTTGTGCCTTTTTTTTTTTTTTTTTTTGTCAGAGACTCTTACTTCTTTTTCTTTCCTCCCCGCCCCCCACATGGCCAAATAATAATTAGTATGTATTTCAGTTGTATATTCCATTGCAGTATATGGCTAAACTAAAGCAGTGAGCTCCAGACTGGACTGCTGATTCCCAGCTGGCAGATTGACCATTTCTTGTTTCCTTTCTGCTAATACCTGCCTGTTTCTGCTGTTCTGAGGGAAAAGTGAATGAGGTAGTTTCATATTATTTTCATTATCTATCTACATGGAGTTAGGTCTATGGGCAAGGTAATTAGAAATCCTATAGCTGGAATAAATCAGTTTCCCTAACACTATTGTAGTTCTTCCTCACTCCCAACTGTAGAGCTCCTACTTCATTATTACTAAATTTTTTTTTTTTTTTACAAAGTTCAAATCACTTTCAACACATTTAGCTATATTTAGGATGGCAGATGTTTTTATTTCTATAATATACGTGTGTGCGTGTGTATATATACACACATATATATAGGCAGATTTTTGCTCAATGAGACCTTTTATTTATTTTTTTTTTTTTTCTTTTCAATGAGACCTTTTAAATTCAGAAAGTTTTCATATCATCCTTTTTTTCTCCTCAGTACTTTATCTTTTGATTCATTTTCAATGTTTTATAATGTTTATGATTTAACAGTCCCAAGCTGTACATAAAATAGGTATTGCCGAGAAACTAATTTTTACTGGTAACTCTGTGGTAATTAGGAGGTAATTGATAATTCTGCTATATAATTAGTTAATATGATTCTAAATAATCATAATATGAGCATCTTTAAAAATAATCTTTTTCTTGACAATTCTGGCTAGCTGTCAGGTTTCATGAAAAAAAGGCTACATTTAAGAATCTGTTACTTTGGAGGCCATCCGGACAGGCTAGAATTATGAGAAACCAAATGTCACTTCAATTTATTCAGCACGAATTTATCTTCCAAAAGAAGCTTAAAAATATACTGCCTACTTTTTCCCCACTATTTTTGCTGAGAGTCTTGCTTTATAATGACATTCATATTCTCTTTTATATTTTAGCTTGAAAATTGTTGTTAAAGTTACTTATCGTAGGAAGAATTGCACTGAGATATTTAACTTTATATTATGTGAAGATTGCTCAGTGGCAGGGGATTAAAAATTACTTATTTATAAACATTTAAGTATAGGAAGTTAACATGTCTGGTTTGATAATACTTCATAAAAAGTAGTTGTTCTGGGAATGCTTGATCAAATTCCCATCTATTGGCTTAAAGATCTCTAATGCCACACGATTGATAATTTTTTTCCTGTTCTCATAATAGATTAGTAATTTGTGACTTTTGGTTTCAAATAAAGATATGATCTGTTAGCCTCTTTTCAGAAGATGCTACACATATTCCATCAAGGGAAGAGAATTATGATGATTACAAAATACCTGTTAGAAGGGAATTTTGCCTAGGAATTAATAAGCAAGTTTACATTTTCATATTTTCATTAAAAAATACCAAGTATCTTGCCCATTACCAAATTGTCTCAATTTGGTAATTTGGTTGATTTGGATATCACCATGGGCATCATTTCTGCTTTAGGAATGAGAGCAGAAGGGACCAGAAACCTCTCATTCATATCCCTTCTCCTCCCTTGGCACCGCTCTCTGAAGTCACCAAGATAAGGCCATCTTTTTAGCTGGGCAACATCACTTTGTTTGGTGCCCAAGGTAAGTGCACATCATAAGCTCTGGGAAGTATTGCTGGGGCATTTAGAGTAATCCCTCTGTTGGTACAGACTTCAAACACAATTCATATAAAGCCAATGTTGCCTAGCAACTTCTATATATAACACTTTGAGTGATCTCTGCCTCTTCCTGTCCAGAATTGAACATCTCATTGTACTTAAAAAGAAACTAACGGCCTACTTTGGAGAAGAGATATTTCTAATATAAATATTCTCAATGCTGATGTGTCTCAGGAGAGTCCCAAAGTAATTTTTAGTACAAAAAAAAAAAAATATCCTGAAGAGGGGATGAATTGTTTGAGACTCTTACCCTGAAAGGAGAAATATGATCTTGTGAAAAAATAAATGTATTTGGATTTTACCAAAATTGGGACATTGGGTAAAATTGGGTTATTGATGTTTCATCTTATTCTTTTAAGAGGCAAAAAAAAAAAAAAATTCATTATTAGTTAAAGTAGCCTTATTTGAGAAACAATCAACCTACCCATTAGTAAGCATTTAAAACTGATTGATATACTAGTAATGTGGAAAAGTTTTGTTTATAAGGCTGTTTGTGAGCCTCATCTCCAGAAATCAGGTCTAGGAGCAGGTATTTTGGCAGTCCTCTCAAAAATCTTGATTCTGGTAAGCACCCCATTTAAGTTGGATGCAGTAAGGACAGCACTTACAGGAACACGGGTTTTAGGAATTTTATGGAAGTTAAAATACATTCATTGGCTGTAAATGATTTGTATGATGTAAATATCTAAAATTGGCATTAGTATTTAGTTTTAGAGTGTTTGGATATGAAGACGTTTTCTTTTTTTCCCCATATTTAATATTTTTATTTTATACTTTCAGAAAAATTAATTTTTGCTTCCGATGAATGAGTCGTCCCCCCCCCCCCCCCCCCCCCCGTTGCAAGACACTACATTTTCATATGTGCATATTAAAGCACTATTTGCTAACCTAAGGTGTTATGACTACAAAGGGGTTTTCAAATTCTGTAGAGGAGTTGTGGAAACTGGACATTGAACTTTGGAATACTTATTTTGTAACTGGTTGAGACTTTTAGCTTTTGTTTTTTTTTTTCCTCCTCGAACAACAGAAAACATTTTTTTCTGTCCTGAAAATCTGTCTGTGATTCTTTTTATTGACTAAAATGATCTTGGAGAGTGGGAGATTTTGGTTAAATATGTTAATTTTAAGTCCCATCTTGATACCATAGAACTGTAGGAAATAATTAGTGAACAGTATCATAATTCACTTATGATCATACTTGGAAGCATTTTGATCTTTTACATTTAGAAAGTTAATACGAAAATGCTGGCAAATCTATTTTTAGTGTGAATTTGGAAACAAATCTAGTTTCATTTAAAGTGGGTTGTATAAAATATTTTAAAGATATACATATATATTTCCTGTGAAATGAATCTTTCTTTGCATTCGGACTTCTCTCAATTATAGCCATGTTCACTGAACCAGTACAGGACCCAAGAATGGAGTCTTGTGGAGAAAAATGTCAAACATACTTTTCTCAGCAGTTGTTGAGCTGCCCGGTTCTTGATGGGGTGCAATTATTGTTTAGGTGTTCATTCTAGTAGCAAGTTAAAGGGAAGGAATTTGAAACCCAGTGTTTTCCAGGGATGAAAAATAAAACAAAGCAAAACAAGCAAACACACAACCAGAGCTTTGACTTTGGGTTGATTTGTGAGACGGAATGACTAATGCCTTTCCTAGTACTGCCTACTGCCTGTAAAGCAGGAGGCAGGGCAGATAGCACGGCTGCAGATACATAATTACATGGCTGCCTCCGTCTTCTCTGGGGTTTTAAAATAGAAATAATGTTACTCTAGAGGGTGCAGAGCTGGACTTTTGTGCTCTGGTGGTAACCAGTCTTAGAAGAGAATGAGTATGTCATGCTTCAGTGCCACTGCTTTTAGTATTTATTGTTTGTAACCGTGGTTTTGAGAATGTTGCTGGAAGTAAGAAGAAAGGAGGGAAATAGGTATTGAAGCAAACAATAATAAAATAGATCTATCACTGGAACTGTCTGTGCAACAAGCAGTGAAGTAATTTAAGATGTATTGCAGTGTTTTTAAAGAAAAAAATATATGGTGAAAAAATTGAATGGTTCATTCTACTGTTCTTCAAGTGGTAGTCTTTATTTAAACATGGCACCTTTGATATTGCAGTCTTCTTTTTAAAAAAGTCATTAATTCGATTTAATAGGATGTGTGTCAGTTTCTGCTGTGGGGTGAGTTTGACATTTTGAGAGCAAGTAAGGAAGAATCAGGAATATTGTGGTAGGTTATATACTTCAGGAAGTGAGGCCATAAGCAAATAATACTGGAAGCCCTACCAAACTGAATTTTCTTGAAGACAGGCATTACATTTTATTTTATTTTTTTCTTTTTAGCTCAAGAGATATTTTCTTCAGGAGCACCTGCTGTTGTTAGGCACCTGTTTAGGAGTTGGAGATTGAAAGTAGGAGAATTAATACATGGGTAAAGGGGGTGGAGAAATGTGTATAGGCAGAATCAATATCATAAATATTAATATCATATATTAATATAAACATCAGTATCATAAATACCACAGATCACTGTGCTGAAATGGAACGCACAAGCACAGTGCACAAGCTTTAAGGCTTTAAAGGGCCTTGTGCGTTCCATTTCAGCACAGTGATCTGTGGTAGCAGATCATATTATTGACTTAGGAGAGTTATGCCTTCTATTACAATGATTTGAATAGTAGAAGAGCTAAAGAGATGGTAAGTTTTCATTATTTGGTTGTCTTCCCAGTATCTTCCTCATTTGCTTTTCAACAAGTTGCCTTTCAAACTTTTGTTAAATTAGACAATTAGATGAAATATACTCTACCTTAGAACTTTTAAATTGTTTTTTAGACAATACACTTTAAAATCATAATTGTAGGTCCTTTCATAATTTACTTCATGTTCTGTTGTGTTTGCATTTTTATGACAGGAACAAATAGAAAAATAAAGACAAAAATACAGTAAAGTTATTCATAACTTCATTATCTTGAGATGATAGTTAACATTTCGATACTTTTCTATGCATTTATAATTAAATAACAAAAGACCTATTAACTTTTATTATTTTTCACATAACAGTGTGCTACAAACATCTTTTTATGTCAGTAAATACAGATTTAAAATGTATATTTTAGGGCAGCCCCGGTGGCCCAGCGATATAGCACCGCCTTCAGCCCAGGGTGTGATCCTGAGTCCCGGGATCGAGTCCCACATTGGGATCCCTGCATGGGGCCTGCTTCTCCCTCTCTGCCTGTGTCTCAGCCTCTCTCTCTCTGTGTCTGTCATGAATAAATAAATAAAATCTTTAAAAAAATGTATATTTTATATGTGACATAGCATACATATTCAATAAAATCATACCTGTGATTTGCATGGGGGTGCTACAAATTTTGAAGATATTATGTATGAATATTAATCCCAATGGCCAAATTATTCCACATGAACTTTGGGAATTCTTAAAAAGAATTTGAAATTGAATTGAATGTCCAGCCAAAAAATTAACCACTGTTATACATCATTACAGTTGTCCACCCTTTTCTGCTGGGGATATGTTCTAAGAACCCCAGTGGATGCCTAAAGCTACAGATAGTACCAAACTATATATATAGATTTATATATATTTAAATATATATTTACATATTTTTCCTATATATACATACCAATGATAAAGCTTCATTTATAAATTAGGCACAGTAAGAGATTAACAACAATAGCTAACGATAAAATAGAACAATCATAACAATATACCTTAATAAAAGTTATGTGAATGTGGTCTCTTAAAATATTTTATTGTACTGTTCTCACTCTTCTTCTTATTATATGGGATAATAAAATGCCTACATGATGGGATGAAGTGAGGTGAATGACAGGCATTGTAACATAACATTAGGCTACTATTCACTTTCTGAAGTCTGAAAGAGCATCATCTGATTCTGGACCATGGTTGACAATAGTTTACTGAAACCAGTGAGCAACAGAACAGTATATAAGGGGGGCTGGGCTACTGTATTACAATGATGACTATTTTTAAGATAACATAGAATTAAAGAAATCTTTTAAAATCCTGTTTCTGATACAAATACTGTAAAATTTCATTTATTTTTGGAACTTAAGGAACAAAACAAATGAGAAAAGGAAGAAAAAGAGAGAAAAACAAACCAAAAAACAGACTCTTAACTAGAGAGAACAAACTGATGGTTAGCAGAGGGGAGCTGGATGGGGGGTGAGTGAAATCAGTGATGGGGAATAAAGAGTACACTTATGGTGAGCACTGAGTAATGTATTAAGAGTGTTGAATCACTGTATTATATGCCTGAAACTACCATAACACTGTATGTTAACTACACTGGAATTAAAGAAATTAAAAAAAAATTGGTTCTGACAATAACTTGCTGAGTGATCTTGATCAAGTTGCTTAGTCTCTGATGCTTGAGTTCTTCCTCATTTTTGTGTAATATAGAGTTTCCAGCACATAGAATTGAGAGAATTAAATGAAATATTGCTTGTAGAGAACTTGGCACAATGCTAGGTACATGGTAAGTGCTCAGGAATAATTAACAGTTATTGTTGAAATCTCCCCAGGCTACTAAGACAATTGTCTGTGATTGTAAATGCCTCATGGTGAAATTTACTGAGGGAACCATTTATTCAGTCAGTATACCTTAATGGATGCTGTACTAGATGTTGAGGATGTAAAATTAAACAAAAGATGATCGTTGGCTTTATGGTACCCATAATCTGGTGGAGAAAAACGTCAGCAGGGAAATTTGTAAAACTGTATAATTATACCATTGGGACAGTTTGACCAGAGCTCTTTGTGAACTCTGCCTTGGAAATGGTTGGCCCATGAGCAATGAGAAATCTATGAGTTCACAATTCCAGTAGTTTTGATTATGAGTAGGTCATATTAATTATAAGTACCACTGTGTGATCTGGCCACAGCATTTTGGGAGCATCAAATTAGGAAACAGTGGCCCATAAGCAATAAGAGTCCTAGATGAATTTGAAGCTTCCATTTTACTGATGTTGAATAAGCTACCAAATTGAGCTTCGGGGTGGCATTATTAAACAGATTTGCTTGTACTTAAATGGATTTTAATGTTGGGTTTTCTTGCAGATCTGCTTATAGCATTATGGTCTTGGTTATAGTAGTTTAATTTGGTGCAGGGTCTCTTGGTAATATGGTAAGTCAAATTTATAAATGTTCTTTTACATCCATACTTCATTATAAACTTACAGAGTAATAAAGCTCAATAATAGTGAAGTACTTTAATCTCAGTCTCAGTTTGGAAATATTTAAAAGAATAAAACATGTAATTTGGGAGGAATAGTTAACTGGGACACATAAACAATATAGCAGACCACCCTACACAAACTATACAATGGTTGCAGATCTATCCTGTTCAGTCTGTTTTAGGTCATTGAATGTAAAAAAAAGAAATTTTCATGTGTGTGTATTTTTTATATATGATTTTCTATAAATGCATAATATATATGTGTATATATAAGCATATATGATGCACACAATATATTTATAGTATGGATATATGGATGGATAGAAAGAAACTTGGATTTTTTTTTTTTTAACTTAAAAGAGATCTTGCCAATATGTTGGAAGTCACTGTGAAAGCTCTTTGATCTGTTGGTTTTGTAGCTGACAGAATTTTGAAACCTTTGTCTCCCTCAGTAAAGGCAAAGAACTGTCAGGGTATTTGATAGACCTTTGATATTTCATGGCTATTTAGTGCAAAAGATGTGGATTTTTTTGTTGGAGATATATATATATATATATATTTATCTCCTTGGATTCTTTGATATATATTAGTATAGTGTGTTCTATGCCATTGTCAAAATGAAAATTGATTCATTTATCCTGTTTCAAATATTAAAAACATACACAAGGATAAAGTTCATGGCTATCTGGCTATATTTAATAAATTCAAAACTGTGATTGGATTTGTTAATTTGTTTTCAAGTGTCAGTATCTGATCTTTAGCAATTTTTTAGCTTAAAAAAAAGTGTTTTTATCTTACAATAAATATAATTACCATCCAGTTTGAAACATATATATCAGAGGTATAAATAGTATCTGTTTGCATATTTTACTTTAGTAAATGAATTCAGATTCATTGTGACAGATATATCCATTCCCCAAATAAAAATTTCCAGGCATTTAGAATCCAGGACCACTGTAATTTCTGCTCTTTTTTGGCTTTAAAAAATAAATTTAAAAAATGCTTTCTGGATTTATTCAGTGTAAAGATGATGAGTTTTATTTTTTTTAAGTGAGTTTTCTGATGATTTTATTTTTTGGCCATTTATACCACGCTTAGAACAAAAGGATTTTTTTTTCCTTCAGAAGTTTAGCGTATTAAAATTATTTAGCAAATATTAAATAACAATTCAAATTTAGTACAAAGTCCTAATCAACTGGGAAACTGTAAACTACAAAATGTATTGGGTAGTATTATGGCTAATGGTTAAGGTCAGATACTCTGGAAACAAAATCTTGGATTTACATTTCAGCTTCACCCGCTTTATAGCTGTGTAACCTTGGCAAAATTATTTAACCTCTTGTTTCTTCATCTGTATCATGAGACTGACAGTAGTTTCCCTCATACTGGGTTATTGTGAGAGTTTAAGTAAATTACTACTTAACAGAACCTAGACCATAGTAAATACTCCACGAGGTTAGGGATTATCATTTATGATTTGTGATATTTATAATTTATTATAATTTTTTTCTGTTGACAGACTTTTTCTTGTTTTATTTGCTGTGTGTTTTATATTTCATAGATGGCTTATATGCTGCTTAAAATATTTTAAGAAAAAAATATAGGGACACCTGGGTGGCTCAGTGGTTGAGCGTCTGCCTTCAGCTCAGGGTGTGATCCTGGGTTTAGGGATCCAGTCCCACATGGGGCTCCTTGCAAGGAGCCTGTTTCTCCCTCTGCCTATGTCTCTGCCGTTCTCTCTGTCTCTCATGAATAAATAAATAAAATCTCTAAAAAAATATATATATATTTATATCACTTGCACAATGGTAAAATATACCCTTTTTGACATATGTGGGAGATGCCTAAAATAGCCTTTGTATTGAAATGTGTTTTTTACTTTCTTGGTTGGTATTAGGACCCAACTTTGAATCAGAGAAGATTAGAGTATGAATTCCAGTTTCTTAGCCCTGGATGGAACTTTTCAATTCAGCTTCCTCAGTTTTACCAGAGGAAGTTGAAGCTTTGGGTGGTTATCTTAACTGAAGTTCATATGTCAAATGCTGTAGATTCCGTCTAGAACCTGTGTCTTTTGACTTCTTAACCTCCCTCTCTGTTTTGGTGAGTAAAGAACTTTTGACAGTGTTTGAGTAACAATGACATTCATATTAAGAGATGAAAAGACTTAACCATCATTGATTTTGATCTGTTGTTACGGTGAGTCATGTTAGGAAGAAGATTCTGGTGGTGATTGGGAAGATTGGAATTGCTTCCCAGCAGATTAGTTGCCCATATGTTCTCAGTAACATAGCTTTTTGTGTAGGTTGTGGTCTCCATCATCATCTAAAGCCCCTCTCTAACCCAAACCTGTGGTCTTTGCCATATCATTTTTCCAAAAAGAGAAAGCTGACCACAGAACAGAATGTTATTTGAGCCAGGAACTGTTGAAACATTAAGTTAGATTTCTTCCTAGAAATCAGTAGACTAAGACTGTGTTAGCTCATGTTTCATATTACACGAGAGAAAATAAACTGAAAGGTCAGTTGAACAGTTACAGCATTGCCCTTTTCCAAGGTAATCAGCAGAGCATGTAGCAAAGACGTGAACAGGAGCGTGACTGGAAAGAGAGTGGCTGATAAAGAGGCTGGCTGCTCAAAGTGCTTGGGACAATACTTGACACTTCCAGGCCTGACCAGATGGGCCGTCTCACAGGGCTTACCTTCAGTAATTCTGATTTATTACATTCACATGATATTTTTTCCTAGTTAGGCAGTCAGGTTTTCACGTTGCCAGAAGACCCCAGAAATTTTAATATTGACCATTAATCATACCTTGGTAAAATGCAAGGGCAATATATTATTAATTTATTTGCAACCAAGAGACAAGGCACAGTGATTAAAATTAATTTCTAGCTACATTTTGTTAATTTATTCTAATTAATTAATCTGTTAAGAAGTAAAAATATGTTTACATTAATGGCTATATTGTAGGCTTTTTAAATTGTGTCATTAAATATCATTTCCATTATCTTAAATGTAGGATTCTAGAAATAAGTATTTTATTATTAAAATAAATAGGGTATTGCATACAGCTCAGTAACACCACTGAGCAGAGTATTTCTAGTTTTTCATTGATTAAGAATATTTCATGTTTTTGGTTTTGTAGGATTTAGAACTGGCAGGATCTCAGCAATAACTTCACCTCGACCCCTTCACCTCTATGATTGAGAGCCAGAATTAGGAAAGAACATTTAATAAATAACAACCACTATTTACTTTCAAGACCGTATTTTAAATAGTAGCAACTAACTTTTAAGAGTTAATTTTTAACAGTTTTGAAATGTTCCTCTCTCCCCATTCCCTCTCTCCTCAAAAAAGAAGGGGTTAATGATTTCTATATAATCATGATTTCTACATCTATTTTATTAATTTGAAACTCAAAGTAGTCAAATTACACTTAACTTTAGGTCAAGTAAGAATAAAGTTATTTAATTTAAATAGCTTTAAATTTAAACAGCTTTTATTCTATAACATCATAAATAAGAGATCAACTATTTGTTCTTAAATGTGATCTGATGATATATTTATCGGATTGGCTCAGTGCATTTGATTGTGTTGTAGATACGATACAAAATGAATAAGGTTTTTTTGAAAAAGTTAAAATTAATACACTTAATGCTTGCTTATCATTGAATTAATATTTAGATTTTAGTATTGCACTATAATTAGCATGTTAGAACTATTTGATTTTTTTGAATGTTTCATTGATTCTCTAATTAGAAATCCCTTAATTTCTTTTTTCTTTTTTTAAGAAATATGCCATAAGTAATTTATTTTTAATAAATTTATAAATAATTAATCCAGTTAACCCTTGAATAATGATGAGGTTAGGGGAACTAAATCCCTGCACAGTCAAAAATCAGCATCTAACTTTTGACTCCCATAGCCTACTACTATTGACTGAAAGCCTTACCAATAGTATCTATTAACATGTATCCTGTATTGTATATATTATGTATTGTATTCTTACAATAAGGTAAGCCAGTGAAATAAATATTAAGAAAATCGTAAAGATGAGAAAATACATTTATAGCATTGTACTAACTATATATATATATATATATATATAGCAGTATAAGTGGACCCACACAGTTCAAACCTATGTTGTTCAAAGGTTAACAGTAAGCACCACCCTGCCATCAATGGGTGCTTTATTCTTTTTCTGCTTTATTACTGGGCAAGCTCTTCTCTCTTTATTCTCTTTCTGCTTAATTACTGGGCAAGCTGAACCTCTGAGATCATTAAGTAAAAAAAGCTAAGGGCAATTTGCTAATGGACCTATCAACTGAACCCTATTTTTTATTTTTTTAATTTCTTTTTAAAGATTTTATTTATTCATGAGAGACACAGAGAGGCAGAGACATAGGCAGAGAGAGAAGCAGGCTCCCTCTGGGGAGCCTGATGTGGGACTTGATCCCAGGGCCCCAGGATCATGCCCTGAGTGGAAGCCAGACACTCAACCTCTGAACCACTCAGGTGTCCCGAACCTAATCTTTTATTTCTAAAGTCTGTTCTTTCTAGTATGCCATCATGCCTGGCACATAGTAGGTGGTCCATACCATTTAGTCTTAGGCTCATTCCATATGTGAAATCATTATTTTAATTAACATCAAGTCCCAGTTGCATAAACAGAGGTATTGGTAAGAATTGTAATAGACAAACTACTTGAATAAAAACCACATACCTGTGTATGTTGATTAGTTCTAAAGCACAGAATGGTTTGCATTCATCTTTAAAAGTACTAACTGCTGGGATCCCTGGGTGGTGCAGCGGTTTAGCTCCTGCCTTTGGCCCAGGGCGCGATCCTGGAGACCCAGGATCGAATCCCACCTCGGGCTCCCGGTGCATGGAGCCTGCTTCTCCCTCTGCCTGTGTCTCTGCCTCTCTCTCTCTCACTGTGTGCCTATCATAAATAAATAAATAAATTAAAAAAAAAAAAAAAGTACTAACTGCTGAGGAGGAGGTTGGCTCCTGGCAGTAGTTGCTGTCTTTATTGGGTCATCACATCCTCCGGGTTGCTGTTCACTTTTATGATTCTGTATATTGATCTTGATACAGCATCAAGTTGACGAATCGGCTTCTTATGCGAGATCATGTATTTCTTTACAAAGTTGGTTGTTCGGTCACACAGGACCTTTAGGAAGAAGGGGAAAGGATTTCTCTGAGGACTCCTACCCATTTTCTAGATCTTCTTGGTCAAAGTTTGTCCCGTGAAGCCTTTATTCCTCCACACATCCATGTTGTAGAATCTGACCTCCACTGGCAGTTGCTTGCAAGCCACAATCTCCATCAATCCAATAAAAGGAGTGCACGAAGCCTGGATGGCCAGTGGGACAGAGTGAGTCCATGAGTGTAGTCCAGTTACAGTGCATTGTAACTCTCTTATATTTTAAGAGACTCTTCTTTATGTTGATCTCAAATGCAGCAGTCATATTTAATACTTTTATTGTCCAAGTGGTGTTTATTCATTTCATGCAAAGGTATCATACTAAGCATTTTTAGATGTAGTATCTCATTTGATTATCAAAGCAACCTTATGTGAAGTGGGTTCTGTTATTATTCTTAGATTAGGAAATTTATTAGTCTTAGTTATAGCTGGCAAGAGGTAGGATTGGGATTCAAATCCCAGCATAATAATTCTAATTTTAAACCTAAATCTAACCATTGTATCACTGTTACTTAGCCACAATCTGAATGTGTTAAGTGCTCACCAAAAATTTTTCATTGAGTACTTACTATGTGCTAATACTTTAGATGTTTGGTTACATCAGCATGCAAAACAGATAGTTTTTCCTTTCTTTGTGGAATTTATATTTTAGCTACTTCTGTTTTCTGGTTAAAAACCTTTACCAATGCCCTACGTAATGCTTTCCCACTTTGCTTTTTGTTTTACTGTCTTCTACACATTACGAAGAATGTCTTGAAGCCATGGATGTTTTAATGTCTTTCATCTCTGTGTTTGCAGTGCTTAGCATGGCAGTGGATCTATAGTAGATGTTCAGTAATACATATGGAATAAATGGATGGATTTTGCCACTCCTTGTTCATCTCCTTTACTTAAATGGTCGCATCTCTGGTGTTTCCTGATAGGTGAAGTTGTGTATACACTTAATTGAATAGAGATTAGGAGAGTGATAGGGATTTTTAAATGGAAGCATGGAAATGCATATATTTGTTGATTATGACATTTAAACATTTAAAAATAAGGAAAAGCATTCAAAAATAATAAACCACATGTAGTATGATACCAATCTCAAAATTCTTTTAATTGATCAATCTTGTATAGCAGAAGAGTCTACAGTTCCCTGTGCTTTTAATATGGAGTCTATTTTTTAAAAAGATTTATTTATTTATTTATTTATTTTTGATAGACATAGAGAGAGAGAAAGAGACAGATAGGAGGAGGGAGAAGCAGACTCCATGCTGGGAGCCTGACGCAGGACTCCATCCCGGGACTCCAGGATCGCGCCCTGGGCCAAAGGCAGCTGCTAAACCGCTGAGCCACCCAGGGATCCCCTATTGAGTCTATTTTAATGAACATTTCATTAAATATGGACTCTGCCTACCAAAATTCATCCTTCATATTGCTCCCTTTAAAGCCTGTCTTTGATCATATCAATTGTCTCCTTTTTAAAGTCTTTAAGGGTTTTGTTTTTTGTTTTATTGTCTAGTTGAAAACTGTCTTTTCCATCCTGATTGGCTTCTAGATTCCTACCTGTTCTCTTGCTCTGGTTACACACAGCTTCCTGTCATGTCAACAAGAACCTCCCAGTTTTTACACATGTAATGTTCTTCTCTGTCTTTAGCTTTCAAAATATACTACTTATCCTTCAAGATACAGTATAAAGCCTTTTCAACCTCCTCTTCTCTCACTAATTCCTTCTGGTGTCTTGCATACTCTCTAGTTAATGCTTACTTATCCCAGCCGTCTTCTGTGGTGAATTGAACACTCTTCCATTGCACTAATGAGCTTCTAAAGGGAAGGATTTTTATTTTATGTAACTGAATTATTTGTACACAATAAATACTTTTGTCCTGTAATAAATATTTTGCATTTTTGTTATAGAATATTTATCCTTAATTAAGAGACATAAACTGTTCACTTTAAAGTTCCAAATACCTAAATCTTCACTTGACAGTTTTAATATGTGGATAATTTTGCATATTCTGGATAGTTTTCACCTGAGAGGAAAGTTTCTACGAGAAATCTTGAAGTCTTTTTAAAGACTGATTTAAAAAGCTATTTTTTTTATTTCAAAAATCCCATTCACCCCTCTTTTAACCATATTTCTCCTTTTTTAGCTATTAAAAATTCCTGGTGAGCTTTTGCTTCTGTGCTTTTTCTTGCCTCTAACCCAAGTCTCCCTGGGGAAGCAAATGACAATATAAAATCTTGAAAACTAAGCTAGCAGGAATGGAATTTCCCCCATGGGTTCCTTAGGTTTCAAGACCACTCAGAAACACTTGAGAAAGGATTCTACATCCTAGACATTTCTAGATAATGTATGATCCATCTTCCTTGACTTATCTCTCCTATGTTCTCAACTCTGCCTGAAATTAGAAATTCAGTACTGATCTAAGATGAACTATCTTCCAGGAAAGCAAAGATTTCAGTTTGTTTCATTTTTTTCCCCTCAATTTATCTCTTGCTACTTCTGTAAAATAACCATTTTTCCCCAGTCAACACAATCTATTTAGTTTTTTCCCCAAACTTTCCATAATCCATACATTAAAGTCAATATAGAGTACTTAGTGTTATGTGTTAGTATGCCTTTATTTGTAATTTCCATAGCAGGAAAAAAGATGGTAAGATTCTCAAACACTTTTGGAATTAAGGGGAAAAAATCCTTAATGTTTGCTGATAATTAACAGGTGTATTAAAATCTAAATAAATGCTATAAATTAAAAAGCATTTTACAGCATTGCTTCTCACTGAAGTAGAGAAAAGTTGTAGCCAACAATTACTGAGCACTTGCTGGCTACTGTGGGGATGGCTCCCAGTGTGATTTTATTAATTCCTTAGAGCCTATAATGTTTTCCCTGTTTAACAGGGGAAGAAACTAAGGAAAAGGGAGATAAGTGACTTGTTCGAAATCACATATAGTATATAACAGTGTTAGGATATAGCCTACACTTTATTTCTAAAGACTAAGCTGATTCTCTTAATTAAAAGATTAATAGCTTTATGAATGAAACTTTAAGGACTTTCTTTAAATAGAAAATGTGACATTTAATTTGAGATTTTGGTCTCTTGACTCACTTCAAGTATACCTTTTGTAATGAATGATGCTTCACTCTCTATTGCTTTTTACCTTCTCGACCTTGGACAACTTAACATATTTATCTGTACCTCCGTTTCTTCCTTTGTAAAAAGGATTAAAAACATCAATGTAGAGATCAAATCTGATGATATTTATAGCGTTTTATATCTGCACAAAATGCTAGTTGCTGTACTAACTTCATTTTATGTTCTTTGGTTACTAAGAATTTGACCTAGTTTTTAAATATCCTATAAATTCATAGCAAAATATTAAGAGAGATGACTGTAGTAGGAGAGGGCACAGGCATGATGAGCTTGCTGTATCCTCAGGCATTTTCTTTTTTGAGCCACAGTGATTTCAAAGTGGAATGTGTATTTCTGTATCAGAAGCTATAGGGCTGACCTTGAGGGAAGTCAAGATATTTAGTTAAAGTAATATAACGCTATAATCCTGTTTCTGTTGAAATTTTGGTAAATGAGACATTTGTACATATTTTATGAAAGTTCTTATGAATGATTTTTTTAACTTAAACCTTAAATCTTAAGTGTGTTTTTAAGATATTAGGCTCATATTAACAATAAAATTATTGCCACATTTGTTTAATCTCCCAGAGTTCTATCTTTTTTATCACTAATTTTCCTTGTATTATGTATATATGTGTTTGTATTCTTTTGACCCTAAGTCCAACTTAATTTTGTTGATTGGTCCTTACTGTTTATCATTTTTTTGAATGTTGTTACTATGTTGTTTAATATGGGTTAGAGTTTTCATACACTCAAGAATTATAGCTGAATGATAAATTTGTAACAAGTAAAAACAAAACAAAAAACCAAAAAACGCATATTCTCATAGAACTCTGAGAATATGAGAGGGTTTGCATATTAGTATCTCATATCTATAGATCTTTTTTGTTTTGTTTTTTGTTTGTTTGTTTTTGGTCGAGGTCAGTATTTTAAGGATTTTTGAAACATTGCCAGTGTTTAAATTTGGAGGGTTCATAGAAAAATCTCAGAATTTTTTTTTTTTTTTTTTTTTTTTTTTTTTGTTCTTGAAAACTTTGATCTGGCAAATTACGCTTGGTAACAATGGGCTCAGGTATTAAGTAGAAGCTTTTGTTTTCCATGGGGTTTTTACTTACCATCTTACCAGAGTTCCTTTCTATATTATTTTCCATACTCTAAGGCCAACCTCATCTTTTCTCATCAGGCTTGCACTTTTGTGTTTCTTATGTGGGGCAGCTTCTCATATATGTGATACCTGTCTGGTTCCTGTGGATGGTTCAGTTTGTGTCCCCGGGAGTAAGGACTGTTAGTGAAACTGGGGTTATGCCATTTTGTTAAAAATCTAATTTGTTTTAGTTCATGGATTAAATATAATTTTTATACTTATAAAACCATGGATGTGCACATATGTGTGGATGTGAGTGCACTTGTATGTATTGGGTATATATACAATACAAAAGGGCAACTCAATACCAAAGACCCCCAAATAATCTGATTGAAAATGTGCAGAGGTCATGAATAGACATTTTTCTAAAGAAGACATACAGATAGCCAACAGGTTATGAAAAGATGCTCATGAAAAGATGCTCAACATCACTAATCATCAGGGAAGTGCAAATCAAAACCATGAGATTTCTTACACCTGTCAGAATGGCTAGTATCAAAAAGACATATAACAAGTGTTGACAGTGATGTGAAGAAAAAGGAAGCCTTGTGTACTATTGGTGAGAATGTAAATTGGTGCAGCCACTGTAGAAAATAGTATGGAGGGTCCTCAAAAAATTAAAAATAGAAACAACATATGATTCATTAATTCTACCACTGGATATTATACAAAGAAAACAGAAAGACCAATTCAAAAAAATATATGCACCCTATGTTTACTACAGTGTTATTTACAATACCTGAAGTATGGAAGCAACCTAATTGTCCATCAGTAGGTAAATGAACAAGGAAAAAGTGACGTGTACATACATCCACAATGGAATATTACTCAGTCATGAAAAGAGATTATAAGATCTTGCCATTTGTGACAGCATGGATAGACCTGAGGGTATTAGCTACTAATGAAATAAGAGAAAGACAAATACCTTATGATTTCATGTATATGTGAAATATAAAAAATAAATGAACAAACAGACATAAAAATACAGAGAAATACAAAAGGGGGTCAAAATATTTCACCCACGCCTACCACTCCTATAGGCCACCTCACTCCATTGATCTGATTATGTGGTACATTTCTTACTGTCATTGAAGCAAATGTGGTGACTGTGGTGGTGGTAGGAAGTCTTAAGGCCCCCGTCTACCTCAGGCCATTGGAACCCCACCCCTCGAGCTGAGAAAAAGGCCCTGTGAAAATGGATCTGTATCTGTATCATAACTATATCTATATTTTCTTTATGCAAATATGTGCTTTTCAGAATACTATTTTATAACTTCTTTCTCTAAAAGCAATCTGTTTTGGGCATCTTTGCATATCAACCCACTTCTCTCTACTTCTTCCTCCTCCTCCTTCTTCCTCCTCCTCTTCCTTCTCCTCCACTTCCTCCTCCTCCTCTCCTCTTCTTCTTCTTCTTTGATTTTATTTATTTATCTGATATCACAAATAGGGGGATCAGCAGGGAGAGAGAGAAGCAGGCTCCCTGCTGAGCAGAGAGCCCAATGTGGGGCTCCATCCCAGGGCCCTGTGATCATGACCTGAGCTGAAGGCAGATGGTTAACTGACTGAGGCACTCAGGGGCCCCTCTATCTCATTCTTAATGACTCATGTAATTTATTGTTTGAATGTTCCATAATTTATTCAGCTAGTCTTCCAGTTGCTGATCTGGTAGGTTATTCATGGTTTGGTGTTGTAAATAGTGCCATAATGATTATCATTGTGTACATAAATGTCATTGCTTCCTTGTTCTAATCTGTTGGTATTAGTGACAATAGTAACATTTTTTAAGTGTAGCTGTATGGACTCTGTGGATCTGGGAGAGGGCCAGGAACAACTATGTGCTACTTTTGGTCCTACTTGGGAAGGAATCTTCGATTTCTTCTCATGGCCACTAGCTTTTACAGTTTGACATGATGTAGCATATTCTTCCCATGCTTAGTTGCTATATGCAGAACTTGGCAGAGTACAGCCTATAGACCAAATTTGGCCAATAACTGTTTCAAAAATAATGTGTTATTGGCATCAGTCATACTCATTCATTTACATGTTGTCTACAGCAGTTTTCATGCTTCAGAGAGATAGTTGAGTATTTGTGAAATGGACCAACTATATACCCTTTAACAGGAAAAGTGCCAAACCCTGTTGTAGGGTAATTTTATTTATCTTGCTGGCTTTTGACTATTTTTCTTTTATTTTCTTAGGGGTTAGAAGAGAGAGACACATAGGGAGACACATAGGGAGGCTCCTTCATTATACTATTTTGACATAGAAGTTGCTATAATGCTGATTTTTAAAATTTCATGGAACATATAGAACAATCATATTTTCTCTCTTATACCAAAATGCATGAAATTGCCAAAAAATTTTAGATTGGTTCAGTTTAAGAATGGTTTTATTCTATGAGGTAACTGCTACCTATATGTGAAATTTTTCACATTATTCCTCTTTAATATCTTTTTTCTTTCTTTTTCTGAATAAGAGTAAATAAAGCATTTCTTTTCCTGAATAAGAGTAAATAAAGCATTAATTACAGTCGCTTTCCTGGAAGACGATTTTATTTTCTAACTTCCTTCTTTTGCACTTTTTCAAAGGTATAAGCGGTTTAATGAGACTTTGAACAACATTGGAGAGAACGAAGGTGGTATTGATAAATTTTCCAGAGGTTATGAATCATTTGGTGTCCACAGATGTGCTGATGGCGGTTTATACTGCAAAGAATGGGCCCCAGGAGCAGAAGGAGTTTTTCTTACTGGAGACTTTAGTAAGTGTTTGAAAGATTTAAAGTTGGTTATACTATTTCATTTAAAAACATAGATTTGTTATATTTCATATATTTATATGAAAATTAATGATTACAAATATCTGACTTTTCAGATAGAGCTATATGATTTGTTAAGTCCTTATGTTCACTTGGTACTGGTGTTCCTGCTGAAATGTAATGCATGTGTTCCTGAAAAACTTCTATGTTCTGTAAAATCATATACTAAAAGTAAGAGTTTATGAGAAAAATAGTGCGAGGCAGACTGCTCGAAATTTATCCGACTTTGTTAGGAAGCCCTGACAAAATCAATAGCAATCTGGTAAAAATACTGGTGTAAGTTAAATCTCCACTAGCATTTGCACCTGGTTAGCTGGCATTGTAGTTCTTAGAACGTTTAGAGCCTAATATCCTTTTTTGAGACCTCAGTAAAAGTAGGCATCTAATCTAAAGGGTAAACTTCATCACTCCGTTCTTTTTATTTTTGTTTTCCGTTTTTTATAATTTAATCTCAATTTTTTTTTTTTTTGTAACAAGTATCTTCTCAGCCTTCTTATTTGCCCCATCAGTTTCATTAGGCAGGAAACCCTATGGAAAGCATAGTTGGTCTAGACAGCAGGGTTCTAGCTTACAGTCCAGTGGGAAGAGGGACCTGTATGTAAATAACTATAATATAATTTGCTCAGTTTTATTCTAGTGGTATAAATAAATTACTATAATAGTGACAAGGAAGAAAACTCAGTTTTGGAAGTAGAATAATGATAAATAGGTCTTGGCAAAATGTTCATAATACAAGGAAATATCAGAATAATTATCATCCTTTGGTGTTGTGAGAGTACTATAGTATTTAAAAGTTGATTTTATCAGCTTTAAGGGTCGATATGCTAGTATATTCCATTTATATAACATTCTAGAACTGGCAAAGCTTTAAGGACAGAAGACAGAGTTGTCAGGATTTGGAGGTAGGAGTTGTGAGTTGATTACACAGGATCACTTCTTGGGGTGATGAAAATATTTTATGTCCCAGTTATGCTGGTTGTTACATGACTGCATACATTTATCAAAATTTATAGACCTATACACTTAAAAGAGTATATTTTATGCATGCAAATTATACCTTAAAAAAAGCTGACTTTTAAAAAGTTTGGTTTTATAATTGTTGTCTAAAAGTGTACTAATAGAAATATAATGTAAACCACATATGTAATTCAGAACTTTTAGTAGCCATATTAAAAAAGTAAAAGGATGGGACACCTGGATGGCTCAGTGGTTGAGCGTCTGCCTTTGGCTCAGGGCATGATCCCGGAGTCCCAGGATCGAGTCCTGCATTGGGCTTCCTGAAGGGAGCCTGCTTCTCCCTCTGCCTGTGTCTCTGCCTCTCTCTCTGTATCTCTCATGAGTAAATAAATAAAATCTTAAAAAAAATAAAAAATAAAAAGTAAAAGGACAGTTGAATGAATTTTAATAATGAAAAATTTTATTTAATCCAGTATATCAAAATATTTTAATATTAATATAATCGGTATAAAATTCATTGTGCTATTTTTGTTCTTTTGCATTCGTTTAGCTCTGATATTTTTTCATTGGCAATACTTGATCTATATTTAGATTTAATAAAATTTTCAGTTTAACAATACAAACCCAAGTTTTTTCCAACATTATTAAAAGTGCTAGTAATGGAGTTGAATAATAGTTTTAAAATTTAAATTTAATAAAGTAAAATTAAATAAAATTTAAAATTCAGTTTCTCAGTTGCACTAACCTTATTTCAGGTGCTCAATGGCCACATGTGTCTACTGGCTACTCTATTGGAAAACACAAGTCTAAGGACTTCAGTACCCCAAATTAGATGAGGCCTGTTTCTTCAGAGTTATTGAAAACTTCAGGGAAAGTTTTGAGAAAGACCATGTGATCTGCTGACTTAGATTGTTTTGTTTGCCTGATGAAAATTATGAAATTATATAAAATTATGGGGATAAGAGATTTCTTAAATTATTGTTAAAATAGTCATTAATAATTTTTTTCTTACACACAGACATTAATATTTCTCCATCTTTTTTATACAACTGCTTTGACTAGTGTTTTTTTGTTAAAAGACTATTTAGATATCAACCTATCTTTAAGGCACTTTTTGGCATTCTATTTTATTACTTCTTTTTCCGGCCATTTATAAGACTGAGAAGTATTGATTGAGAATGTGCGCAAGTTAATTTTTACATAGAGATACAAAAACTACTATAAGAACCTCAGTTAAAATTTGGTACCTGCGTTAGGTACCCCCTCTCACATATTTAAGATTAATCCCACTAGGTAGGTTTTAGAAACATAAAAATATGGGAAAGAAACTATATGAAAATTAGATTTAGGAACTAGCATAGGGATTACTGCTGATTTATTACAAATTGTGCCTTGTAATTATAGTTGGGCCATATGTGCATTTGGAGAACTGCATTTTGAAATTTTATTTAGGATTTAACGCTTATATATTAAAAGTATAATAATTAAAAAAATTTGTAAACAGAAAACTAAAAATTATCTGCTTATTTTAATGTTAAAATGCCCTCTATTAAAAAAAAAACTATCCTTTGTGAAGGTATATCACATAATTTAAAATCTCTCCATACTTGGGATAGCATTTGGTAAATTATTTTCATCAGCAAATGTTTACTTCATGTCCAAGAACATGAAGAACATCAGATTTAATCAATGAGCCTTTTTTTTTTTTTTTTTTATGATAGTCACAGAGAGAGAGAGAGAGAGGCAGAGACACAGGCAGAGGGAGAAGCAGGCTCCATGCACCGGGAGCCCAACGTGAGATTTGATCCCGAGTCTCCAGGATCACGCCCTGGGCCAAAGGCAGGCGCCAAACCGCTGTGCCACCCATGGATCCCAATCAATGAGCCTTTATTTTTACTGGAGAGCTGGGAAAAACTAAGATACATGAAATTGTGATAGAAAATTGGAACAGGCAGTATGCTGGGAAAATTTAAGTGACTAATCTCTTTTCTTATCTAGATGAAAGAATAGCTTTTCTGCCTAAAGTTACAGGGTCTGAGAGTCTCTGTATACATAAGATCTCAACTTGTTCTCACTAAGGAGTTTTCACTTGAAAAAGTTTGAAAATTAAGAGTAGAGTCAAGCTTTTAGGTTAATAATGCATTTAAAAGAATGTCTTTGGAAAAAAGTGTACCTGTGAATAGTGAGCATTAATTTGTTATGATTGTGTAGAGCACAGAATTTTGATGATAATAACTTAGCTGAAAATGTACCCTAACATAACTGAGCTAACCATGCCTTTAACACAAGGAATTCTATATTTTGCTTTTCCCTATTTATATTTTCTTTACTTTTTTTTTTCTTTAAGGAGAATTGAACAAGAAAAAAGTCATTTTTCTTTGTTGAGCTTTTTCTCAGGATCAAAAATAGATGACATAATTTTATTGTTAAGTCTTCTAATGCATAAATTTGTACTAAACCAAAAGGAAAAGAAAATGGATATTAATTAGCTAAACAGTTACAGTATCTTTTTTCATTACAAAATGCGTATGAAGATTAATTAAAATCTTGTTCTTGGTAGTTTTGCTGATCATATTAAAATGTTCTAAAAAACATTTAAAAAATTTAAAACATTTAACTATATTCAGGACTGTATTCACATTTATCAACTGATAGGTTGACAACAATAAACTTAAAAGATTATATAGAATTAATCTCCAACTATAACACTGATCAGTTTTTAGAATTCTTTTTCCTTTAACACAGTTTTACTTTATACGTACTTGAAATACTGCTTTAAATAAAAACAATTGGTTCACCTATTGGCAGAGATTTAAAAAGTAACATAATTTTATTTATATTTTTACCATCAAAGTGTACTATAATTTAAAATATTCCTGGGATGGCTGGGTGGCTAAGCAGTTGAGCATCTGCCTTTGGATCAGGGCGTGATCCTGGGGTCCTAGGATCGAGTCCCACATTGGGTTCTCTGAGTGGAGCCTGCTTCTCCCTCTGCCTTTGTCTCTGCCTCTCTCTCTGTGGCTCTCATGAATAAATACATAAAATCTGTAAAAAAAAATAAAAAAATATAAAATACTGCTTTTGTAGCTACCTCTTCTCTCAACCCCCAAAGATAATAATATAAAATAGATCTTCAGACACCAGTAACAAAAACTTTATTTCTGCTAATAGTTAAATTGACTATTACTAATATATACCTGAAAATGGAAATTTTCTTAATTGAGTTTTTACCTACATGATTAGACATTTGTGGTATTTTTTCAGAAGAATTTAAAGAATGTCTAGACTTTAATTTTGTATTATGAAAAATTATAGTTGTAATCGAAATACTTTAGCTTACTGTGTTGTCTTTCTCTTCTAATCATTTTAGAAAAGGACTGTACTCTGTGTTCTTTCTCTGGGCTTGTTCATAATATTGCTAGTAAATTCTTGTTGTTCTGTTGTATTTTTTTGCCAGCTGATTTGAAGATATTTTAGGTACAACTACTTAGAGCAGTTAAATACAAATGATCTTTAAGGAGGAAATTGCCACGATTTGATATGTAAAAAAAAAAAAAAAGTTTGAAATCATAGTTGAACTGTTGAAACACAGTTCTTCCTTTGGCTCAGTGAGGATAAAGTAATGATATTTATCTTACTTGTCTAAACTGGGTTGTCGGATACATTAATTAGATTGTAAATGTGAAAACCTTTTTAATACCTATTCAGTGCTAAAGAAATTTTAATTGACAAGATTGAAAAACTTCTCTCATTTTAAGGGTCTTTTTTTCTTATTAGATAAATTACTATTAACTTCAAAAGACAGTTGACTCTTGCTTGAGTCCAGTGATTTAGTCTGTGTTGTCCAAACCGAAGTAGATCTAGCTTTTGCCATCCACATTTTTAAAACTTGGAGAACAACTTCACTTTAAATATATTACATATATTTTTATTTATTTGAGAGAAAATGAAACAATAATTTCTTTTCCTTTCAGTCATTTTGTTTAAAACTAGCTTTCTAAGCAGCTACAGCTGCTACAGCAACCCAGGACAGTGGATGGATAATGACGTTCATCAGCATTGGAATCTTACCACCCAAAAGTATTTCTGGGCGAGCTAGAAACTACTTAAAGTTTGGAGATGAATTTCTAAAACTTTGAATCATCTTCAATACAGCAAAGATTCATTCTTTAGAAAATTAAATGCGATTTAAAATATTCTTGGAGTTTTGGAAGTAAACTGTGTTTATTGCAGGTTGCTATATAATTGAGGAAAACTAGGTGCTTCCCAGTAGCTAGATGACAATAAGTAGAGAAAAAGGCAGTAAACTACATATGTCAATATAAAATAATTGGGTTCTATTTGCTATAACTGAAAACATTTCATTTAAAATTACTAAGTCTGGGAGCTAGGCACTTTTCAAATAAGCTAAATGTCTATCACTGATGTACAAAAAAAAAAAAAAAAAAAAAAAGGAAAAAAATAACACCCTGATTTATGCCTGTAGAGGAATCACAGATATTTTTGCAGAGTAGGAAAAATATTAAGGAAAATTTTGCCTGCTTCCTGGACAAAGTTAGTCTGTAATTTTGTTTTCAGTTATACATTTGCCCAGAAGTTTATATCATCATTAAAGCCTTTGTATTTCTTAATTCCCCATGCTCTGAAACAGTGCTACTGAAAGCATACTCTGTGGACCAGTGTGGTTCTGTGCACTGTAATTGTTTTGCAGTGATGTGTTGACAGAAATTGGGATTGCAAGCATTTAGAAACTTTAGTTGCAGTTTGACAGAGAATTTTTTTTTTTGGTGAATTTATTGATAATATAAAAATTGAGGCTTAAATTTTGAAAGTCTTTTTTTTTCTTTTGATTTTTTAAATCATTTTATTGCATTTTACATAAGATTTGGTCTAATAGATTGGAGATTTTTTTTTATATATATAGGTAAGTCATTCATCATCACAGATGGTTGGAGAAACACTGATCTGAAAATTAGTGATTATTTATTGGTTTAGAAGTTTTTTATGGTTGGAAGGTATAGTTATGGTGTCAACCTCCTTTATAGAGTCTTCCTTGAAATAAATCTACCATTGCTTTGATAGATAGATAGCCACTAACATGGCTGTGTTAGCTTTCGCTGTGGTATGGCATGTTACAAAAAACATAATGGTTTGCAACAGCCAAGACTACAATTATCAGCTGTGCACCAGTCCCAAGGGTCAGATTCTTCCCAGGATCAAAGATGATGGAGCAGCCCCTGTTTGCAACATGCTGATCTCCTGACAGAGAGAAAGAGTAATGACCTCCTGTTATGGCTTTAAAAGCTTCAGCTAAGAAGTGACAAATGTGATTTGTACTTCCATTACATTAACCAAATAGTCTGGCCAAGCCTTATGTCAATAGGGCACAGAAGCAGAATCTTCTTTTATGGAGGCTCATGAAAATTTGGGAATAGTATGAATGTTCCCCATGCCCAAAAACACATATTCATAAAGTGTAAAATTTCTGGATTTTTTGATACTCTAGATGTCATATAGTGTGTGTGTGTGCATGCATGTGTGTGTGTAAGTGTAATCAGAGTGGCGTTGGTTAGGTGGGTGCAGTACTTCTCTCCACCTTAATTGTTGAGGTTTTTTGCTGGAGTCTCTACTGACCTCTGGATTCAAGTGGAACTTCAAGGAGTTTTTCGTCAGGTAGATACTTTCAACTTTCTGTGGGTCCTCTGTGAATGCGTTTTTGTTATATGGGTTCTCATAAGTTTGGCTCATTGGAGATTGTGATGTTTCTAAAAAGCAAATTTCTGGGGTGTTCCGAAGACTCTTGATATTTATTTCGGCAAAGAGGTGGCAACTGCTACGTAGAAGTAGAAAGCTTTAGGACTATTAACAAACCAACACCAATACTGAGAAATGGCCTCATTGATGTATGTAAACTTAAAATAAATAATCAGCCCAGGCGTTTTGTAGAAAGTTGTCAGGAGTTTCTCTAGCTTTCCAACCTGTTGTTGATATACTCACCCCCTTTATCCATTTTCACTGATAGAATATTTGTTTTCAAGGAGTAGAGGTACAGTGGAGGTTCACTTAGCTAATGTCTACTTACCAAACTTAGTGAATTTACTTCTGCTTGACAGGCTCACCACAATGATACTGACAGCTTTCCACGGGATACTAAGCACACATGGGTAGTTGACTGTTGTCTACTGTATGTATGCAGTTCTGTTTAGTAGTGAGCTAGTTTCCCACCCCCTTCAAATCCTCTGAATGCCAGTTCTTCTCATTATAATTCTGCAATATAATATATAAAGTGATGAACTATTAAGTGTGAGAACAAAGAAAATTATTAAGTATTGGGAAACTCTCAGTAAGGACAAGTTGAAAAAAATGATTTTGAATTAAGTGTGCACAAATGAACTGTGAGAAAATGATATAAATCTAACAATTTGACATGCAGATTACTTTGTACCTTTTAGCTTTTATGCCTCTATAAGTCAAAGAGAATTGGAAATATAAATATTTCATTGTATCTGTAGGTTCATATATAAAAAATACTATAAAATCCTAATCAGAGGACCTAAGGAAAAATGGCTTTAATCTTATATCAGAGTATGAGTGAATATTTATATTTGTATTTTAAGTAAAACAATTTTGTTTTTACTGTTTGTGTGTGTTTAAACATGTTATACATATTTTATCATTCTCTGCTTTAACCAATATTTTCAATATATGTACCAACTCTGCCCCAATTGTGCTGAATCAGAGAGCTTTGTTATAATGTTTAATGGGATTATTTTTATAGGGAAGCATCCTTACCTCCCGGGATTTTAGGAAATTGCTGCTAGAGACCTTAATGCTAGAAGGTAGATTTTGAACTGTGTGACATAAATGATAATTTTCTAATCTTGTGTTGGTTTTTCATAAATATCCTGTTAAAAATTTATGCTGTTTGGATACTACAATACTTTTTGTTAGGTTTCAGTTTTGGTATTTCCCCTGAAGTTAAGGTGTGTAAAATTATTTTGTTTGTGGTTGTTCATCAGCATTTGTCTTTTGAAAGTGTCATAATTTTATCCACTGAAGTGACTTTATTAAACTCACCATTTACTTACCCCAAGACAGTGCATAATTAATATTCTTTTATCAAGTTAGATGTTTTCTCAAAGAAGTGTTTTTTTTCTTAATAGTCATATCTAGCCCCAGGTGCCATTGATGATAACATATGTCAACATCTCTGTATCCTGATCATAACTAAACTATTCATTTTATGTTCAAATTGCATTATTCTAAGAAGCTGTCACTTATGATAGACATTTTAGGCAATTCCAATTTAATTTGTTGATTTTTTTTTTTTTTTTTTTGTTATGCCACAGACGACATACCTGAGCATCATTTTGCACTGTGGAGAAGTTTATAGAAACGTAGTCAATCTGTAAAAGGTGTATAATACTGTTTGTTTTTCTTATCCAAACAGTTGTCCCAGGCAGGTCAACTGAAATTTGCTGATGGGTCCTAAAGCTTTGTCTTGTTTACTGCCAGGCTTTGAATTTGTAGCTCTCTCTTCACATCCTTTTTCCTACGACTAGCTTGTATTCTTTACATTTTCAATCCCTGTCCAACAATTTTCTTCTTTAAGAAAAAATATTGAATGTTTAAGCTTGGGTAGACCTTGAAAAAAATTAAAAGGGAAAATTTTGTTTCTTTGTTGTGTGGCAGTCCCCCACGTGAAATTGAAAATATTAATTTTAATTTTGACTGCCAGAGACCCAGCTGTCATGATAGATTCCTGAAAAAGTCACTTAGCCATCTTGGTTGCTTATAAATCGTGGCAGAAGTAACTCAGATACATTGTTTAGAAATTAGGAACCTGTGAAAATAATACTACATTTTCTCAGCAAGTGTCAGTGACCTTCAGTAGTGATATGTTGTGCAGTGTCACTGCCTAACAACCGTGGAGACTAAATGATGTTTGACCTAAATTTTGTAGGCTTATTACATACTCCCACTTCTCAGTGTTTTATTTTCTGTCATTATTTTTTTTTAACATTTTAAAAGATGAGCTGTTATTCACATATCATAAAGTTTACCATTTCAAAATAGACACTTCAGTGGTTTTTAGTGTACTTGCTGTGTTGTACCACTATCACCACTACCTAATTCCAGGACATTTCCATTACTCTAAACAGAAACATCTAACTGGTAGCAGTTAAGTCTCAAATGTCCTCTCCCTCCATTCTCTGGCCACTACTAATCTATTTTTTTTTTTCTGTTTCTATGAATTTGCCTGTTTTGGACATTTCTTATAAATGGAATCATATAATATGTGTGCCCATCTTTCCAGTTTCTTTCACTTACATAATGTTTTCAAGGTTCATTAAGAGTGTAGCATGTGACAGTCCTTTATTTCTTTTTTTGTGGCTGGATAATATTCTATGGCATAGATGTACATACCACATTTTGTTTATCCATTCTTCAGTGGCAGGACATTTGGGTTGTTTCCACTCTGGCTATTGCGAAAAATGCAATTTGTGCATTAAATTTATTAACATTTGTGTACAAGATTTTATATGAACATGTGCTTTCAGTTCTCTTGGGGCGCCTTGATAATTGATGCTCTTATCATTATTTGCCCTAAGATCCTTTTATCTACCTTGCTTTGCTCTGCACCACATTTCCCCAACTCTCTAGGCCTCCACTTCTGTGGAGTTGGCTTAGTGGGAGGTGCTAGTGGATTACTTAAGGGTAGGAGGAGGGAGAAGCCAGGGACTTCTCCTCAATCCCTTGCCTACTCCTCTGTCTAAAGTGAGACTACCTGTTTCTCATGCAGCAGCAGTTGTGTCTTGTTCTTGTTGCTTTTCTCTCTCTCTGAGCTCAGCTCCCGCCAGCTAGGCTTGCCTTACTGCCAGCTTCTGTTGAATGGCCCTGGCTTCTGAGTTCCAGTTAATCCTGCTTCTCCTTTAGGGGTGTCACCAGGTTCCTGTTCTTGCTCATCTCTATTTGAATTCTTAGTTCTTCTACTTTCTGTGTAAGCAGTTACCAGGCTCTTTCTTGGAAATAGGTAGCTTGGTTTCCACTCTGGCTTCTCATCTCTGGAATAGTATTTCCCTTCCATCAGGAGCACTGAGTTATGCAAATACACAGGACACCTTTCACATTGTATTGTAGATATTTTAAAGCACCCCTGGAATGGTTCAGCTCAATGGCTCTGTCTCCATTAGTAGTAGTAATATTACTTAGTATTTTCAATGATTTTTTTAAAAAGTTACGTTTATTAACTTTGTGAATTTTTAAATCTTTTTTTTTGTGATAAAGAGATATGTATTAAAAAATTTCCGTTCTTTTTTTTAAAGATATTATTTATTTATTTATTTGAGAGAAGGAGAGAGAGTGCAAGCAGGAGGAGGGGCAGAGGGGGAAGCAGACTCCCCACTGAGTAGAGAGCCTGATTCTCTGGAACCCTGGGATCATGACCTGAGCTGAAGACAGATGCTTAACTAACTGAGCTGAGCCACTCAGGTGCTCCAGAATTTCAGTTATGTTATTCAAATTTCTAGAAAACTTAGTAATGGGAGATATTGTTAAACTATTTTTTATATTATAGCAAATTAGTTATGCTTTACTTTAAACAGGATTTTGATGTTTTCTCTATTAGAGAATAGTTTCATCTTCATCATGCTTTGTTAAATCTAAAACAACTTTTCCCAATGTGTGGTCCATATGTCACTTGTAGCAGAGTAACCTGGTGTTGGTAAATGAAGATTCCAGGGTAAATAACAAATCTTCTGAATCACAGTCTTAGGGTAGAGTTTAATGTTGATGATGTATTAACCTCCTTTTTGAGGATTGGTATCATTTAGATGCTAGTGGCTAGTGTCATATATTCCTCCTTTTCATCTTCCCCCCCACTCCCATTTTCGTGAGGAAGTTATAGACATAGTTTCTTTTCCTCACACATAGTAGCAATGTGCAACCTAAAAGAAGTGACCTATATATTCTTTATTTAGAAAGATTTTATAGAAGGAGGAAAAAACTGTCTCCAAAGAATCAGATGGTCACATTTTAAAGTGGAAAGTGGAGAGCAATGAAACATTATTTCAGATTCCTGGGGTGGAGGAAATTTGGTTGTTATGCCCTGGCCAATTTATTATTGGTGTGTAGACAGAGTTGAGACATTTTCAGATATATAGGGATGCAGAAAGTTTATCTTCAAAGCATTTTCTTTCTTAGGATGTTACATATGGATACCAGCAAAATAAGGGAATAAATCAAGAAAGAGGAAGACATGGGATGCAGGAACCCGTGACTCAGGTTCAGGCAAGAGTAAAGGGGAAAGAGAATTTGTTAGGTTGTGCAACAGGGATAAGAGAACAGACAGTTAGGAAGGGACCAGGTGGAGAAGACTCCACAGTGTTCCCTGGGAGGAAAATGGCAGAATGGAGAAACCATCTGGGAATTTAGAAAACTTGAAGATATGAATCAAGCTTTGCAGTAGAAGAAAAAAGTAAGGCTCAATTTAAATATGATGCTGGAAAGAGTCTTCTTTAGGTGGCTAAGGATTAAAGTTTTGTGTGCCTCGAGTAGATTTGTATGTTGAAGCCCTAACCCCTAATGTGATGGTGTTTGAAGGTGGTGAAGTAATTAGGCTTAGATGAGGTCATGGAGACCCTGTGATGGAATTAGTGTCCTTAAAATAAGAGGAAGTAAGACTAGAATACTCTTTCTGTCTTTGTCCCATGTGAGGACATGGAGAGAAGGTGACAGTCTACAAGCCAGGATGAGGGCCCTCACCACGAGCCACATCTTTTGGCATTTTGATCCTGAACTTCCCAGACTTCATACTATGAGAAATAAATGTCTATTGTTGAAGCCACCCATTTTGTTATGGCTACCCAGACAGACTAATAGAGTACACATGGTCATGTTATTTTACTGTGGAGAAGCCTGCAATCCTAGCTTTCTACTTGGCTCTGCAATGAACAATATTTACTATAACATAAGAACCATTCATTAGTTTTTAACTTTTTAATTAACCTGTAGAGGTATCACTAAACACTTAGGGTTTTAATTGTTTTTGTAAAAATAATACTGAAAGATTTTGGAAGATATTTTTAAAAGGCTATCATTATATGAATGACCATGACCGTATAATTAAAGACTACTCATTAAAAATGTACATGGTGATAAATATTTATATCTATCTATTTGATATATATATCAGTGTAATATATCTAATATACTTGCCACTTGATGAAACAGATATGCTGGGAAGATATATGCTTAATTTAGATATTGCTTTATGGATGGAAATATGAAATATGGATGGAACTATTTATCCTAATTAGAAAAAAGAAGTGACAAAAGTTCTTAATTGGGACTGATGGTGAATGAACCATGTGCAGATTGATAACCCTGGGCACATTATAGGATTTTATATGTTTGCTTTGGTTTTTAAAACAGGCTACTCTAATTTGCTTTCTCTATTCTTGCTATATCAATTGACTGATAAATGTGCCTGGCTCCAATGAACAAGGTGTCATCTCTAGGTGGTAATTATTTACAGACTTGCTTCTGTTGAAGAGTTTTAGTTGTGAGTCACAAGATTTTAGCTTCTCTATTAGTCATGGAGCAGTAGGACAGAGATGGCATGCTCAGGGGTTTCACTGGAGAGAGTTTAATGAAGGGCTTATTACAGAAGGCTGGTGAGGGTTAAGGGAACAAGTAGAATTGGAAGCTGTTGCCTCTTTGGGCATAGGTATGAGAAAGAAGGGAGTGGTTACTGGAACATAGTTCAGGCTGAAGTCATAAAAGTCTAGTTACAGGATCCAGGATCTGGGGCCAGAGAGAAAAGCAGCCACTGCCAGGAGGAATTAAGGATGAAGTAGGTGTTAAATATCTCCATTTCTCCTATGCCAATATCCACCATTGGCCAGTCACAACTTGCTGCCGGAGTACAAGGGAGTCCTGGCACTGCCATCTACTGACGTCAGCCTCAGGGCCTCGAGCAGGTCTGAGAAATTCAGAAGGATCTTAAAGTAGTTACTAGCATGGAGAAATGGAGAATAACCAGGATCGCTACCCAGATTTCTCTTAACCTGATTTAGAGGGGACTCCTATTACTGGAGGCATTCTGACTTTATTTTCTCCTAAGTGATCACAACTTCTTTAAATAACATCAGTGTATTAAGTGCATTTCCATTCAAAGAGGAAGAAAACATTTTTGGTACATTGGTTTCTTTCCCCCTTCCTTCCTGCCTTGCTTGCACCCTCCCTATCCCTTTTTCCCTCCCTGTCCTCCCCTCCCATCCTCCCTCTCTCTTTTCATTCTTCTCTTCCTTCTACCCTCTCTTCCTTCTTTTTGGTGGCTATAACATTCCTGAACAAGGCTAATAGCTAATATTAAGAAGCTGAAGAGTTTCAGGTTTTCAAAAGGGTTTGAATTCTTAGGGAAAAGGAGATGGGACTTTTATTTCTTAGTCTACGTAAAGCAAGCAATTAACTTTGTAGCAATTTATCAAAGGCTTCTAAGATATTATAAAACAATGTTAAAAAAAAACAATGTATATACAATTACCAGTACATCTTAAATATGAGCAAGTAAAATCTAGTTTTTTCTTTTTTCCTTTTCCTGCTGGAATTACAGAATATAGTCTTAAAGTGTTTACTCTGTTAAAGTTGTAGTGTCTCTCAAATAATATTCCAATTCACTAAATACACAGTTGCATGTGAGTATATAGTGACTTTTTTTTAAAAGTAGGTTTATTTAAAAAAAAATCTAGAGTCTTTGAAGTTAGGATATGGAATTTAAATTCTACAATTTCACCTTCATTTCTCCCTATCTTCCGTTCCCTTAACTATCAATATTTATTGAACACTTTCTATGAGCACCTTCTACTGTGCTAAGTAATGGAAGTTCACTGATGCAAAAGAGAGGAAATAACCTTCTCATCCAGCAGGGGAAATGGGTGGTCTCCTTTTAACTAGCAATAATTGCCTAATGTCATCTGGTGGTGAAATTAAACTGGGATTTTGATATTATTCTAAGTATTGTGGGCATTGCTATATGACTTTTTAGGTAAAATAAATAAATGATTAAAGATACCACTTTACAAAGATATTTTAGGAATTAAAGAGTTATGTAAAGATATTTCCTTAAGTACTTTCTAAAGCTGAAACAACTCTTAGAATATACTTTAGTAATAAACAATATACTCTTTCAGGATACTAGGTTTTTTGTAAGATTTATTTTATTGCTTATTTAGTTCGGTGATATTTTGTGTGTTTATTTTTAAATCAAAAGTATGGAAATGAAACTTTTGAGGTATATTTCCAGATAGTCTGTAATTGATTTAAATGATACATGAGACATTTTTTGTCAAACTGAAGTGAGCTAGAAAAAAATCTCTTAGAATAGCTGTATTTAGATTTTAATGAAACTAGGCAGAAAGGAGACTAAAGTGAATTTCCTTTTTAGTCTTTTAAATGAAAAAGTGCATCATTTGTCCTATATATCTTATTCATCATCAGTCATAGCAAAGCATTCATTCCCATGAGGGAGATAATGGATTCAGAGAGCCGAGAGGAATGGAAGATTGTCATTCAATGCAGATGAGTTTTAGTAATATTTTTATCATGAGAAATTGGGTTGCAGAACCTTAAGATTTGGAATTAAGTTGCCATAGATATATTTAATTAAAAGTAGATTGCTTTAACCTTTCTTTAAGTTAGAAATAGGTTTAAAATCTTAAATTAAATTTATAGTTAGTTTGTATTTAACTTGTATTCAGGACTTGCCTTTAATAGGGATTCTTTATAAGGTTTAGCCCCAAAAAGGTACATTTTAATTGAACTATTACAGTGAACATATAAAGAAAGTTTCTGAAAGGATGTTATAACTTTGTATATTGGATCAAAATATGGTTTACTTTTCTGCCGATGGAGAAAGTAACCAAACTTATCACACTGAACTAAAAAGAGAGACCAAAAGGGGATCTGCATCCTGAACTCTCCTAATGCTTCATCGACACAACTCCTTAATTAGTAAAAATTATATTTCCTGGTGCTTTTATTGTTAACACCTGATGGGTTGGTTTCTCATTCATAATACTGTTTACTGTTGAAAACTGTTGTGAAGTTGAAATATATGAAGAATGAAGTTACCAAAGTAGAAATTAAATGAGCATATGTGTGTATGCACATTTGCATACACATGTGCCAGATTTGTGAACTCTGATACTACAGATTCAGTTTTAGGCTGATTAGAGGAAATTAGAATGCTCCAAGCTCATTCTGTGATCTTACCTAATTGTGCATCCTTAGTTCAAGGCATTAAAAACAAATAAGTTAAATAAAGAAGGTTGTATATAGTTAACTACTAATTTTGAACATACCTCCTAGCCCTGGAAATACATCCTGTAGTTCAGGACCTCATTTACCCCCTCATCTGAGCAGGCTCAGAGGTTTGGGCTGTGTTTTGGGCCATGCCAGTTCTCTTACTGAAGAAAAGCCAGAGGAGTAGAGATGGAGGATGGTCTGTCATCAGGCCCATGGCTCCTATGAATCAACTTTTTTTCTAATGGTTACAAAGTCAGAAGAGTGGTTTTATTTTGGATCTACTCTGTATTCTTCTCAGGAATTAAAACTTTCTTTTTAATAGCTAGGTCATGCTGACTAGCACAGAAATATCTCAGATTAACTGTACATATTAAATCAAACTCTTTCAAAAGGTTAAGTCTATTCACTATAACTTTCATTTTCTTCTTAAAGGAAAAGTTTCTATAGAAAATAGTCCATATTTGTTCCCCCTTTCCCTCCTCTCTACGGGGTAAGGTAATCACAAACTGCAATCTCCTATAAATATACCACCATTACCCAGAAGGTAATTGCACATTATATAGTTGTTAATCTTTTCTCAATGAAGATTGAGATTCATTCACTCTCAGAGGCTTAGTGAGAAAGCATGGCCATGTTAGGCATACAGAAAATGGAAATTCATTGTTGTAAGCATATAGATTATCCTCATCTAGACTTTGTTTCACACCTTCATCATTAGCCATGTGAGAAGAGCCTGCTCTGTACAGTGCTATAGAACAAGTAAGACCAGATGAAAATGTGTGTGTAAGAGCTCCCAGCACAGTGCCTGACGTCTTGTGCATTCACAACAAATATTTCTTGATTAACTAATTTTTGCCTTTGTCTAGTATTTTCCAGTTTAAATGAAGAACATGAATATTATTGTCCACAGATGGTCAAAACATGCCCTTGCTGGATTACTTTTTGAAGTTGTGGACTCTCTGGCTAGGCTTATTGGTGAGGATATTGTCTCAAGTTGAAAGCATAACAATTTTTTTTTTCTATGGGATAGTTAGACTGTACCTGCTAAAACCACTCTTGTTTCTCCAGGATAATTCCTTTCTTAAGGAATTTGGATTCATCCCTTTACCAAATGTTTCAATATTTTGTTTAGAAGTCATTGGAATAATATTAATAGATAGTTGAAGATAGAGCCATGGAAAGCTCACATATAGGGAAATAGGATGATGAAGAGGTGGTAAAGGCATGAAAGCAGAAACAGTGTTAGGAAAATGAGGAGAGTGTCCTTTTCTAATACAGAAAAAGGAGAGGGGTTTCAAGGAAGAGATGGATGTATACAATATTATTATCTTAATATCTAAAAGATAGTGAACACCTAACTGTGCAGTAGGTGCTTAATATAGACTTGCAATAAATCTTCCCAGTAGCCCATTGAAGTAGATACTGTTACTGTCCTCACAATCCAGGAGAGTACACTGAGACTTAGACTCTGGAAGTTACACCTGTTAACCCATGCCAGAGTCAGGATTTCATTCAAACCATTTGGTCTGTGTGTTCTAGCCACTGAACTAGAAGAGAATTGAGGACAACAGGCGTTAAGGAAAGTGAGTTTCATTTGCAACTCTTCTGGGTAGTGATAGGAAATGTTCTGTAACAGAGAGTTGTTTCTCTATTTTCCAGATGTGGAAATTCAAATTCAAGAAGTTATATAATCTGCCAAAAGTCACATATCTAAATTAATAGTAATTGAAAGATTTATCTACATGTATTCTACACATATTCATTCCATCAAGGCTCTGCTAACTAATAGAGCATCCCAATTTTGTATCTTTGAATTACATATGATTCCTATGATATACATCTGAAACTCATGTTTATATCTCTCAAACCTGATTTATACTTTTGAGATAATATTGTATCTAAACTTTAAGACATCAGTGTTGAGTGTGTGTGTGTGTGTAAGACATTTTATACATATATAATACAATAGACATATAAATAATTAAATGGTTTACATTCTTTACCTATGAGGTGTGAGACAAGAAAATCCAAAGTGGGCTGACTTGAAAGAGAACTCCTATATACTTAATTTCTTTTCATTTTTTTTCAAAGTATTTGAAGAATCAAACTTCATATCATTAAGATTACATTTGTTTTGGACTTCGGTTTACCACTTTCAAATCTAAACTTATTTGGCTGTATCAACCACATATAGTTTCACTGGATTGTTCCTGTTGTGTGAATTTCACCTTTCAAGGTAATTTTGAAACTTCAAGGAGGTTTCAAAGAAATTTTGTTTGTTTGATGACATGACCTAATGATAAATTGAATATGGTGGGTGAGGGAAAGGTGGAAATCAAGTTACAGAACATGTAACATGCAATATTATGCATTTATTTTTAGATACAAACATATACAACACAGAGAACCTTTTGTTTCTATAAATAAATATACTTATAAATATGTGTATCAAGTGTGTGTGAATTTATTGAAGTGTGTGTGTGTGTATGAAAACTAGGTATTATAGAAGAACCACATGACTTGGATTATTTTAGAGGAAGAGGGGGTTTTGAGGAGGTGGTCAGTTGAATTATGTTAGATTTAATCACACAACTATGGTAATGTCTAGTATAGCAAAAACAGGACAATAAAGAGAATCATAGATGCTTCTCATAGATGAATCTTGTAGATTTAATCGCAGAAAATTAAAAAAAACAATTATTTAAAACTATGCTACTTTGTGGAATATTTTGGAGATACTTAGTTAAGATAAGTAGTAATGATAAAAAAGAAAATGAATAATTAGCAAACATTTAGTACAGACTTTAAGATGAATATATCACTATTGTAGTTTAAAATGCATATTATTTAATATACATTTGTAACTATACAATAATGAGTAGTTTTGGTAACTATTTAATGCACACATCTATTTTCTTCTATGTGCCAAATCCACCACTAGAGCTGGAGAGATGTCTACCTTATTACTCTGTGGTTGCTACTTCTGTATCTAGCTCTTACTGTCTTAGCTGATTGATAGTGCTACATCTGAGATGTAGCTCATTCATTTCTTTGGGAACTTTAAGAAGAGGAATTTAGAGAGAAAGCATGCACATAGACGTATAAAGGTCTAAAGGGACGTATATATGACTACCGTTGGTGTTGAGTGTCCACCGAGTAGCAGAGAACTTGAGTCCACATAGCCTCAAGTAGGATAGCCGTGCCCATAACTGAGATCTCCGTACTGTGTTCAGTAGAGACCAGGGGCAGGCACAGAGAAAGCAGATAGTTCTTTGTCTGAGTATCAGATTCAAGGGATTTGTGAAATGAGCAAATGGAGTGGTCAAGAGAGGATGAAATGAGCTTATTCTGCTTAAAAAAAAAAAAAAAAAAAGTAGTGCAGTGGACTAGCCCTCCAGTGATGGGGGAGAGTGTTAATGGGATAAAGCAGGTAGAGCCTGGGCTCTGTTAGGAGGTGGTTAAAAGTGACAGAAACATTTTAATGATTTTGTTTCAAATTTTAGAGGTTTTGAATCTGTTCAGTCCAATAGTTAAGAAAAACATGATTATTCACTTTGTTTGACTTTAGATAAATGGGTATTAAATTAGAAGCCAGAAAACTTGGTAATAGTAAGTGGTTTCAATGTGCTTTATTTTAATGGAACTGCCTTAATGGAAGTCAGATTTATTCTTGAACATGTTAAACCTCCATATAACTTGCCAGTATTTTCCTGAAATTGGCTCTCTGATTTCTGAAATGGGAGTGGGGAAAGATGTGAAAATTGATGGCCTCAAGCTTTTTAAAATCCAAATTGAAACTTGTACTACAAAGAGAGAAGTTTAACCTGAGAGTTTATGCCTATATCAGCATGACACAGAGCAGCAATTGAAGTTTTCTTACACCCTACAGATCTAATAAACACATTGGTTCATTTAAAAGTGATTCAATTTTCTTGGATTTGGGATTTCAGAAAAGAAGGAGCATAGCCTAATGAATTATGTGTTGTGTGTTTTATAAATGTAGAAATCACACATAGAGGTCTATTTTAGATGCTACTTGTGTGTAGACAGGGATAATTAGGCATTTTGTGAATCGTTAGATTGACAGCTTATTGAACATTTAAGAAAATCAGCTTTGAGTGGTGATACTTTTTTTTTTTTTTTTTTTTAAGTAAGCTCTATGCCCAGCATGGGACTTGAATTCATGACCCTGAGATCAAGAGTCGCATGCTGTACTGACTGAGCTAGGCAGGTGCTCCTGAGTGATATTTTAATTATATGTGGTAGATTAATTATATATTTACATATTATATTACATATAATATATACACACACTTTTAAAACTGAGTTTTATAGCTTTTTTACTTTATATATTACATATAATTAATACATTATTAAATATTGCCACTCATAAGAAGGTGATCTTCTGGAATATGTTTATTTATTATATAAATTACACATAATGGCTTTAGAATTGAGAACACAAAGGAGAAAATCAAGATCTCTTTTAAAATACAAGTAAATACATTCATATTTCTTTTAATTATTATAATTTTGCTTTTAAGTCTACATAATTTAATTAGTGATACATATTAATTGAAAAGATTAATAAAAAGGACTTACCTAGATGTTTGTGCTTCTTAATCATTTATACTACTTCCTAAATATAGAGATACTTTTTAAAAATCTTAGTGTATAATGAAATCTTATTAAAGGAAATACTATTTATGTTCACTTGCAAAACTAAAAGGAAATGATTTTTTTTGTTAATTCTGTTCTTTAGTGAATTTGAAGTTGCCTAGTTATCTTATGAATCCAATTTGCTATTAAAAGATTGACGTATTTATTCTTTCATTAAAAGTTGTTGAGCCCTTATTATGAGGGAGGTACTATACTAGATGTTGACATATAAAGATGGATAAAAATTGATCCTTACCTTTAGATAGCTTATAGTAAAAAAAAAATCAACACAGACACATGTAATAAGTGCTGTAATAGATATAGATTTAGGCTACTTGTGGGATGTTCAGAAAGGTAGCACATACTCTTACTTGGTACATAAGTTAGCTGTGGCCATACTAATGCCATGTAATAAACCATCCCAAACGTCATATGTAACAACAGTAGCGTTTATTACTTACTCACGTATTGATGGATCTGCTTGGGTGGCTTTGGTTTGTAGAGGTCTGGATATACATAGGGAAAATGATGGGGTAGCAATCAAGATTTTTTTGGTGGGGGATGAGGTTGCTGATGAGGGATGGGGGAATTGTTGCAAAGCATTATCAAAATTCATTGTGTAAAAGGTGAAAGGAAAAAAAAAGTGCAAAGATTGCAATAGTAGCATTTTCCTGTTCCAGACTCCATGATCCAGTTTATTCCAGACTGAATGAGACCTCTAGATCCATGGTGCCTTCTGACATGAGTAGGTCTCTGATGTCTGCTTCAACTTCTCCAAATACTATCTTCCTGCAAGTTTCTTCTTTGAACATTGGCCTACCACATTTGCCCTGTAAATCTGTATCAGATTGTCTAATATCTCTGTTCCTGCACAGCTTCTAGGTCCTGTGAAGAATAATCACACAGCCATGTGTACTGCTGCTTCTAGGGGTGCATGGCCTTTAACACTCCACAGAAACCATTTGCACACCCCCCAGCCCGCCCTTCCTTACACCCTCCACAGGAACTATTGAGTTTCACTACCTCTTCTGAATCTCTCATTTCACTGCCTCCTCATTCTCCCTTAGCATAAGACTTGCTCTTTCCTTTCAGAGAAAGTAGAAGCTACTAGAAGGGAGAGTTTCAACTTCCAAATCATTTCCCTGAAGAGATCTATTCATCCTTCCCACGTGCTTTCAATAGGTAGTAAAAGAAATTGATGTTATGAATCCCTATATTGAATTCCTTTCTCTTTTCTTCTTCCTATGGTACATCTGTTTACCTCTTTTTCTCCCATCAGCTTCTCGCTCTACTGCTTCCTTTCTCTCTGCACATAAGGTTTTTCACATCTTTCCTTCCTCAAATATACTAGAAAACTAAAAACAATCCCTTCTTTAATTCTTGATCAGATTTCTAGAATGATACTGTAGATCATTGGTTATCAAACCTGTGTGTGCACAGCAAAAAACTAGGGAGCTTTATAAAAGTACAGTCCTACTCCTGGGTCTGATTCAAGGCTCTGGGATGGAGTCTATTGATTTCTAAATTTAAAAGCAACCATGTTGAGGGGTGCCTGGATGGCTCACTTGGTTAAGTGTCCGACTCTTGATTTCAGCTCAGGTCATGGTATCAGGGTCATGGGATCAAGCCCAGAGCTGGATTTAGGGCTGGGTATGGAGCCTATTTGGGATTCTCTCTCTCCCTCTGCTCCCACCCACCTACTGGTTCTCTCTCTCTCTTTCTCTGTTGTAAATAAGTAAGTAAATAAATAAATAAAGTGTTTTGAAAGCAGCCATGTTGGGGAACAATGGTTTATGTATTGTTCCATTATTCCAACAATGGAACAATACATAAATGAATATGTATTGGTAGAAATAACACTGACTATTAGTAAGTGAATAAGGTTACAAAATTGTAAGTTTAAAAAAGTATGTGTATACACATGCTTTTATATATAATTCATAATGTGGAAACATGTATGTGCATGTAAATACTTGTATAGTAAAAAAAAATTCTGTACTAAGATATTAATGAGAGAGTTGCATATATGAGTGCTTTTTTTAGTTGTACTTTTTGCCTTTTATTCTATACAGAATATATATTTTCTAGTAAGAAAAATATAGAGAAACAATAGTACCCTCATGGACATGATTTCCTTTTTTAAACCTCTTATGGTATAGATACCCATTTGGTATCTTTCCCGTAGTATTTCACCTTACTGCAGTCATGTTGGCCATTTCTTGTCCTTTTGAACTCTCTTTTCTCTTATTTCCATATTCCCTGTCCTTTTTTAGGAGCAAGAAATTATCACTATCTCCTCTAATAACCAAATACCTTCTTATCAATTTCAACTCTGAAATAGCTTTCAAATGCATTCTTTTTCCTCCCCATCTTTAATCTTGTGATATGAGAGAACCAACTGAGGTAGATAATCACTGACCCCCAAGGAGGAAGTTACCAGGGGTTTCATATGCTTCTGAAAGCTCATGTAAGTTGAAGTCTGAAGAAAACAGTTGGGATTGGAAGGTTGGAGGTCTTCACTGGTAAAATTTGACAGAGTATTTCAGGAATATTTTAGGGGATGAAGATGTAGAGGAAGTGGAGATAGTAGTTAAAAAAAAAAGGGCTATCAGTGATAGGAGAAGGACAGTGACTTGGATCAAAAGGGAGGTTTTCTTCATTGTCCTTGATGTTATTTGAGAATTAGTGAGTATATCAGTTCATCATATTTGAATGTTAAGAGTAACAAGCCTATAGAAAGAGTGTTTGAAAACCTCAGGACATGAAAAACAATTAAAAGCAGACAAAAGGAAAGAATGCAATGTAGAACCTAGCCTTGAACAAGAGAGAAAAAACTGCTAAAGCAAAACCCTCTTCTACAGACTAAAGGGAAGGAGGTAAAGATGGCTGCTGGTATCTGTTTGTAGGGTTGAAAGCAGAAAGCTGAGGGAGTTCTTGTCTGACGGCCCTAGTTTTCTCTGTGAAGTTGAAAACAAAGTTTTCTGCTGCAAGGAAGGAAGTATACATGCTTACCTCTCTGTGGACCTATTGGAAGCTACTCAATAGAAGGGGGTCATTTTTTATTTTTCTCTTTCTCTCCCCCCTCCTCTCTCTACCTCTCTATCTCCTACCATCACTCCCTCTCTCTTTCTGTTTTGCTGTCACTCTCTTTTTCTTCTGTGGTTGTCCACTCTATGACTATACACTGAGGATAACAATGGGACTGTTGCTGACCGTTAAGGTTGAGTGTCCAGGGAGCAGCCTGAGTCACCTGCTCTGTGAGTTGCTTGGCTGGGAGTGGTGCTGTGGTCCAGAGTGCCCTGTATCTGGTGGACCCTTGCAGCTCTTTCTCTGCTGGGACTGCCACAGAGCTGCCTACCTGTTCCAAGGCTTACAAACATTTACTGCCAAGCTTTTTATTGATGAAAAATCCACATGCAGAATTTATTTCCTAAAACATGAGATCCCAGATGAAGAGCTTTAATTCATAGTGCAGGCATGAAATCTAGTTAACAGCCCAAGGGCTGTTATGTACATTTCCGATGTAGAGAGATGCCGGACTGGGTCCAGACTGTTTATGTATGTCCCGCAGGGTAAGAGTACCCAGAAGCAGTAGTCCTACTCACATGGATTCAAATCCTTGCTCTGTCACTTAATAGCTGTGGGACTTTGGCTTTATTGCTTTCACTCTTTGAGCTTGTTTCCTCATCCATCAAATGAAATCTGTACCGCTTTATAGGACTTTGGAGATAATTGAATTAGATATTGAATGTCAAGCTCTGAGGATAATCCGTAACTACTGTTGCTGCCACCAGTGTCACCAGGTCATCCTCTTTTTTGTTAATGTAATGACTTTTATTACTTCTTCTATCACAATAAAACTCTCCATTCCTGTATCATTTGAAACAGCCTCTGCTCAAACCATCTTTTTTAAGAGAGTGGGTTTTGTGATAGTTTTATAGATTTATTTTCTTTATAGGCTCTTCCAGAGTCCAACGTAGGTTCTAACATCAGCAGCAGCTTGTATATTTATTTTGGTAATAATCCATAAATCTTGCTAATCTGGGCTCCAGAAGAAGATATATCTTTTTTTTTCCTCAAAAGCCTGTTTTCCCTCTATCTTCTCATATCGTTAAGTTGTTCTACCTTTGTGAAGCCTTGAAACGTTTAATCATTTTCTCTTCAAAGAAGTCTTCAGCTATCTAACTTGACTCTTTATTCTACTTATTGACCAATCTTATCTTCTCAGCATTAAATTTTTATATATGTCTCCCTACATAGTCTTTCCCTTGATATCTCTGATACAATCTGATCTTAGTGTAGGGCAAAAGCTCAGTAAAAATGAGCAGATAAAGGCTATCTGACCTTTAAAATATGTATTATTTTTAAGAACTTTATTGAGATAGAATTCATATACTATATAACTTAACTTAATTACTTAAAGTGTACAATTCTGTGGTTTTTAGTGTATTAAAAATAGTGTTGTGCAACCATAGCCACAATCAATTTTAGAAAATATTCACCACCCCATAAGAAACCCTGTATCCTACAACTATCATCTCATAATTCTTCTATCCCTCCTCTAGCCCTAGGCAACCAATACTTTATATAAATTTGCCTATCCTCAATATTTTATATAAATGTAATTATATGTGGTCTTTTGTGCCTGGTTTCATACACTTAGCATGATGTTTTCAAGGTTCCGTGTTGTAGCATGTTATCAGTAGTTCCTCTAAATGGCCAAGTAATATTCTACTGTATCAATATGCAAAATTTTCTTTATCTATTTCTTAATTAATTGACATGTATATGTTTACCTTTGACTATCATGAGTAATGCTGTGAACATCCAAATACAAGTTTTTATATGGATATATGTTTTTAATTTCTCTTGGGTATATAACTAGGAATGGAATTGTTGAGTTAAATAGTAACTATATCTTTAGCTTTTTGAGGAACTTTCAGACTGTTTTCCAAGGTGGCTGTGCGGTTTTACATTTCCACCAGCAGTAGATGAGATTTCCAATTTACCCACACCATCACCAATAAATATTATCTATCATTTTGACTGTTGTCATCCCATTGTGAATGAAGTGATATCTCATTGTGGTTTTGATTTGCATTTTCCTACTGACAAATGAGGTTGAACAACGTTTCATGTGTTTATTTGCTATTTCTATACCTTCCTTGTAGAAAGATATATCTTTATCTGAATAGATCTTTGCTCATTTAAAAAAAATGGTTATTTATCTTTTTAAGTTGTAAATGTTCTCTGCATGTTCAAGACCTAAGTCTCTTAATAGATATATGATATGCAAATATTTTCTCCCATTCTGTAGGTTATATTTTCACTTTCTTGATAGTGTCCTTTGACACAGAAAATTTTTACTTTTGAAGAAGTCCAATATATCGTGTTTTTCTTTTGTTACTGGTACTTGTGGTGCTATATTTAAGAATTGAATTGTGAATTGGACTTACCCCTGTGTTTTCTTCTATGAACTTTATAGCTTTAGCTCTTACATTTAAGTCTGAAAAAAAAAAAAAAAAAGATTTTACTTACTTGAGATGGAGAAAGAGTGAGAGGAGAGGGACAAGCTGACTCTGCTGAGTTCAGAGCCCAGCTCAGGGCTCAAGTCCATGACCCTGAGATCATGACCTGAGCCAAAATCAAAAGTTGAAGTTTGAGCCACCCAAGAACCCCTATATTTTAGTCTTTGATTCATTTTGAGTTAGTTTTGTGCATGTTTTGCAGTAAGGGTCCAGATATATCCTATTGTATGTAGAGATGCAGTTGTCCTTGTACTATCTATTGAAAAGACTATTTCCCCATTGAATGATCTTGGCCATCTTTGTCGAAAATCACTTGATCACAGACACCTGGATTGTTACATTGCTGAACATAGTAGAAAATATTATTTTGCTTCCATTGGTATACTTTTGAAAGTGGCTATAGGGTCAGAAGGGTCACTTGTATAATTGCTTTCCTGATTACTGTTGATCTCTGTCATGCATCCACCCCAGGGGCTAGTTCAGGTAGAATATCTTAAGGTGTAAGATGGAGTTGTGTAGAGAAGAGTTTCTAAGCTCAAATCTGTGCTAAACCCAGGGAAGTCAGAAATGGGTTAAGTTGTGATCCATAGTGATATATAGCACATAAGAATGAGCTGAAGTATGGGCTCTAAGAGAGCCTCTCTACTCAGCTCCAGATGTTTACTGACCTGGAGGAATACAGTTCAATATACTAGTCAGTTAAAACATAATCAAGGGCATTCTTTGCCTATGGGATGATATTGCTGCCTCTGATGATTAATTGTAATGGATTATAGTACCTTTCTCCCATTCTTTCCCTGTCCTATTTTGTTTTTTTTCCTATGTTCTTTTTAAGCAAATATTGTACCACTTCCTAGGTTTAACTATTCATTTCCCCCTGCTTTACTGTCACTTAAAGATTATAAAATAAAAGGATAGTCAATTCCAGACCAAAAACAAACCCAGGTAAAATGGCATAGAAATCAATAATAGAAGTCACAGCAAAGATAAATGCCATTATCCCTGGGTCCCAAGTAACATTTACTTTTGGTCAAGTATAGATGGCAAGAACTGCTAGAAATTGGATAGGTTTTCAGACTCAATTGCCATGATGGAAATTAGTATTTTCTTAACTTGTGCTAAATCAAGTAAACTAAAAATAAATGGAGGATTTAAAACAAATATTTTTCAAGGATATGGAATATCTACAAAGGCAGATCATACATCAGAACACTTTTTAGAACTGAGTTTGAGTGGTAGGCTCTGAACGGAACAATAACTGGTGAGTTGGGGGCCCAGTTAGGAAAGGGCACTTCAACCAGAGCACTTCATATTTCCACTAGCAGCACATGAGCATGCTCAATTACCCATATCCTCATCAATACTGGGGATTATAATTTTAACAAGGCAATGCCAGCCTCGCTCAACCAGGGATCACTAAGAGAATGTGGCCTTAAGGCCCAAAAGATCCACTGTATGCAATAAATTAATTTCTCTTCAGTACATCTAGAATAGTACTCATGGCCAGAATTCAGAGAATTCAGAAAATAGACATTTGAATCATTTTTTGTGTTCTGTGATCAGATGAGGAACCAACATGAAAAAATTGTCTCTCATTATTGTCCCAGCTATAAGAGATAGTTTTTGATACACAGTGTTCTCATTTCTTTTTAAAACAGGCTATAGGGATGCCTAGGTGGCTTAGCGGTTAAGTGTCCTGACTTCAGCTCAGGGCATGATCCTGGAGTCCTGGGATTGAGTTCTGCATTGGGCTCCCTGCATGGAGCCTGCTTCTGCTTCTCCCTCTGCCTGTGTCTCTGCCTCTCTGCCCCCCCCCTCCCCCCGTCTCTCATGAATAAATAAAATCTTTAAAAAATAAAAAAACAGGCAATAATTATAACTTTTGATTATTCTCTTTTCTCCTGTTATTATTTGGGAAGAATTGAGTGGTGGGTATTATATTTATTTTTCAAATATTTTCATTTATTTCTAGTTTCATTGAAATAAAATAAAAAATGTGGTGTACTTTATGGCCCAGTTTGGTGGTAATTAATCCAGCTACTAATTTACCAATCTATTTATTTTTAATATTATAAACCATTCAGATACCTCAAAATAGACTGTGGAAAACTCCACTATGAAAACTACATAAAACATGTAAAAGCAAGGCTGCTCTGCTTGAAGTGCCCCTTCCTAGCTGTGCCCCCTCCTCACCATTTATTGCTCTGTTCAGAGCCTACCACTCAAAACTCAGTTCTAAGAGGTGTTCTGTTGTATGATCTATCTTTGTAGATATTCTAGATTTTGGTTTTGAAAAGAAGTGGTAGCCTTAACTAATATATATTAAGAGGATTTCCCCAAAGAAATAATGCTGGAGGTTTTAATAAGCTTATCCCCAGGGTACCAGCTGCCAGAAGAAGTTGAAGAATGATTGTTCCCAGGCACCCAATTACGGGAAAGAATTATCTGGGGGAGAAAGAAAGGAGATCAAAAAGTCACAGGGGTTTACATCAGAAAGGACCACTGTCTTCCACCTATAAAGGCTGTGCGGTCCTCCCATAATCCTAAGTAGGCGCAATGCCATAGGAAGCTTCAGTTCTGAACATTGTGATTTCTTGGGAACAGAACAGATGCTTTCTTGGCACAAGAGAAGTCCCTAAAACTTCCATTTGGCAAGCTAACTTTGCATAAATCTATGTAAACTCTTCATGATATCAACTTGAAATAGTTAATACTGTATGATGAGGAAGGGTGTTTTGTTGTTTTGAGGAGGTGATATTCCAAATATTCTACAACTGTTATGACATAAGGGATATCCACTCAGATGGAAAATGACTGAAATGTGCCATACAGGTGGTGGCTTTATTTTATTAGACTTATCTGCTGCATTCACCTGGGATCTACATCACTGCTGGGTGAAGTCTATGTGGCAGGGATTGGCCAAAGTGTGGACCATGTTCTGTAGCACACTAGCATCCGCATTCAAGATGTAAGGCTCTACATAGTAAGTTGGGACAATTTCAACCATACAGAAGGAAATTTTGTATGAAACTCAAGAATTCTACAGAAACGAGGTAGCTAAGTGCTGATGAAGAAAAATACTTCACTGTGAGTCAAAGAGTTTGGGAATATTTGAAGGAGGTTGACATTTAGGAATTTTACTGAGGACTATTACATAGAAAAAGAAAGGTTGTTGGGTTTGAGATAAATATAGAGTCTGTTCTCCTGATGCAGTGACCTTACATTAATGTTTGATGGCCTGTACCGAATGTGTGTTTGCAGTTCATATTAAACTGTGCATCACACATTGTTTCTTTTCCATATCTTGATTTGAATTTTGTCTGCTGGTCTAAAGTCTATGGACAAACAGAATCTTTTACATTATCAAATATGATGATAAATTTTAGCCTGTTATTAATAAAATACCTATTAACATGTTTGCTTTAAAAATGTGTCATGTCATCATAACTTGATAAATATCAAGTGTCTTAAAAAATGTTATAATGAAATAATTTATGTAGGCAGGAAACATGATCTTGAAATTTGACCAAAATTAGAATAACTAAACACATTCTTTTGGGTGTTCCTAACCCTCGAACCTAGCTATGTCTGTATTATGGTGAGAAATGAGACATAGAAAGGAAAATGAGTTAATATGTCAACATTTTGAAACTTTAATATTACTTTTCTAGATAAAATACTTCAAATTTTTATTCATGATCAGTGAGCCAAACATTTTAACCAAGTGATCTCTTGATGAGAATATTATAGAAAACATTATCTATACACATTAATAACAGAACATTGAATAACTGCATTAAAAGTAAACACCTGAGGGGATACCTGGGTGGCTCAGTGGTTTGGCGCCACCTTTGGCCTAGGGCGCGATCCTGGAGTCCCGGGATCGAGTCCCGCGTTGGGCTCCCGTCGTGGAGCCTGCTTCTCCCTCTGCCTGTGTCTCTGCCTCTCTCTCTCTCTCTCTCTATCATGAATAAATAAATAAAATCTTAAAAAAAAAAAAAAACAACATAAAAGTAAACACCTGAGTTTTCATGAGTAGGAGAGGTGTTAATAAAAAAAAGACTCTTGAAGATGATAAAGAAATTCACAGTGTAGAATTACAAATAGTCAACATGTGCTTTAGGAGAGTTAGAACTTTAAGATATTATAAAAGGAAAATGTGATTCAGTAAAAATATTTTCTTTATATAAATATTAATACTTGTTTAAATAGACCTTAAAACTCAAGGGAATGCAAGTTGAAGAACCAGTTAAACTGATATTCAAACAGTAATATTCAAAAGCACATTGATTTTTGCAGTACTGAAAACAGCTTTTAAATAAATCTGCATATGTAAATTACCCATATAATTGAAGATTCACTTTCAAAGTAACAAAATCTTATTTATAGTTGAGTTTTTAGTGAATCTGCAAATTATAAATTTATTCATTTTGGTGTACTGTTACTCAGTTTAACATTTTCTTGAGACGATGTGACTGTCATTCTGAACACTAATTTTGAGTTTGGCATTGAGCAGGGCCTGATAAGCATTCAGTTCATATTTAATGAATGAACTAATGAACTGTACCCTTTATTTTCAGATCTAACTAACCAGGAAAAGATCTCCAGCTTGTCTTAAGTTTATTAATTGTCTTAAGTGACTAGCTTAAAAAGAAATTCAGTAAATGTATGAAGTATTACAGTACCTAGATATTTGTATTTCAAGCTTTTTTTGTTTTGTTTTCTAATTATGCCCTGAATTCTTTGCTTTGGTAAAGGAATGTCACACCGTATGTAGATCAGATACATTTGAGATTTTAGGAGCAGGAGAATTTAGGAAAATGGAGCCTGTTGAGCTGTTTTTAAATATAAATCTTAAGACATTTTCAGAATGTTGTAATAATGAGGAGTAGGGAAATGTTTAGAAGGGTCTTTATATAAATATTGTTTCTTACACCCACTCTGTCCCCAACATTTAAACTGTCTGGGGGTAAAGATCCTTGGAACTGATGGAGTGAAAGAGTTGGTGTGTAAAGAAGGAAATCATGGCATAAAACAAGCTTCCGGATTCTTTTATTACCTCCTCCGCTGAGAATCTAATATCATAGCACTACAGAAAAATGTCATTACAGTGAAATATTTTAGGTATAAACAAATCGGAAATAATGTAATCATCCCTATACACCACCTCCCGTAAGTTATAAACTACTACAGATATTATTGAAGCTTCCTGTGTTCATTTTCCTTTACCCAGTGGAGATCACTCATAGAATTTGGTGTTTAACATACTCACTTTTCTTTTGATATTTTTACTATATGCATATATATCCATAAGTGTTACATAACACTCTTTTGCATATTTTTTTCAACTTCATATAAATGGTATTCTTCTGTACCCTTTTAAAATTAACTTTTATGCTTTAGCTATTTGCCCATATATATTTGTTCAGTTTCATTTAGTCTATATTATCTTATAGCATTCCATTGTTTAATTATACCAGTATACGTATTTACTTGTCTGACTTACAATTTGATGGCTTCCATCTTTTGCTATTACAAACAGTTCTTTACCAAGCATTTGTGAATGCTGTCTTGTGCACATTTGTCAGAATTTCTCCAGGCTGTTACCTTAGGGGGAGGATGGTTGGACTTTCGAGTGAATGTATCTTCCACTTTTCTGTACAGTGCCAAGTTGTTTTACCAATTTATACTCTCAGTCGCCGTGTTATTTTATATCCTTGCTGACTACCTGATATTTTCAGACTCTTAAATTTTGCTAATCCAACGGGTGGTAAATGGAGTCTCACTGTTCTTTTAATTTGTGTTTCCCTAATTACAAGTGAGATTGAGTATTATTACACGTTCCTTGGCCATTTATTTGTCCTCTGTCAGATGTCTTTGTCATTTTTCATTTGGTGTGTTTTCTTTTTCTTGTTGAGTTATAGACATTTTTTTCATATATTTTGGATATTCTTTCTTGATATATTCATTAAAATGTATTCTCCCATACACAGAATGTATGTTATTCTGTCTATCTATGCATCTATCTGTGAAAATAAATTTATAATTTTACTGTTCAAATTTATCAGGCTTGTTCCTAATTTTTATGTTTGTATCTTGTTTAAAAAAACACTTTCTATACCTGAGATTATATATATATTTCCCTGTATTTTCTCGTAAACATTTTGCAGTTTTGCCTATCATATTTAAACATCAGTCTGTGCTCAAATGATTCTTGGGTATAGTATTAGGTAGAGATTATTTCTTTCTTCCTTTCTTTTTTTTTCTTTTTACATAAGGATAGCCAATTGTCATAGCACTGCTTATTAAGTGGTATGTCCTTTACTTACTGATTCTGTTTTCACATGTGCATGGATCTGTTATTTTTCATTTTGGCTTTCCTCCAGGATCTGCGATCTACTTTTCCTTTGCTCCCTATAGTTTGTAACCTCCTCTCTTTCTTGCTTTTCTCCATTTCTTTAGCTTTTTAACTCAGTTCTGTCTTACATCTGTAGATTTGAATAAATGTAATATGATTGTAATTATTTTTCATAATTTTTTCTAACCTGAGATGTGCCTTCTCTAATCACCAAGAATACATTGTTTTTTCATATTAACTTCCATTGTTGATGGTTTTTTCTATACGAGGACCCATTATTTTCTTTTACATTCTATTTATTGATGGACATAACAGAATTGGAAGGACAGTTGAAAATGTTGCGATTTTTAATTTTAAGATGCAAAAGGCAAACTTTCAAATACATTTCTTAAAAATAAAAAAAAAAAAGCTTGCTTTTTTTCCTAAGTAGCTAGTAGAGTATGTTGCCTAACACCCTAGAAAACTTAACATCTTAGGCAATTTGATTCTGTACAAGTAGGCAGCATATTACGCTTTGCTTGAAATTCATTAAATATTAGTCCTACCATGCTGTTGTTAACTGATCTTTTCTAATTTTTTTTTTAGATGATTGGAATCCATTTTCATACCCATATAAAAAACTGGATTATGGGAAGTGGGAGCTCTATATCCCACCAAAGCAGAATAAATCTCTACTTGTCCCTCATGGATCCAAATTAAAGGTACATTCTTCCCTCCTGTTCTTATGTGAACTTATATTTTCTTTTTGTTTCATTTAAAATTTGATTTAAAATTTTAGATTGTAAACATGATAATTATGGGAGAAACAGTCTAAATGTTTAAATAGATGAGAACTTAAGAGACATGTCATCAACAGAGTGAGTTACACTGGGGCTGTTTATTTGGTAAAGCCCTGAACTTATTAATTGTATTATTATTGACTTTGGAAACGTGATGTAAGGAGGGATTGAGTGATTGCAGAAATCTAGTTTGAAGAACAGAAATTTTAGTAGAAAAATGAAAACCTGTCTTCAAGTCGACAAATGTGGAGAGAATATTTACCTATAAAATTGATTCTGTGATGAGCTACATGAATGGGGGAGGTAATACTGTGTGTTGCAGATCTGTGCCTTCTGGGGACATGATTTTCTTGGTTATTCTTTTTTCTGGTCTTTAACATCAAGGCTCTAGTTTTTCCTGTTCCCCTGTATTATGCCTACCTGGATTAGCCTGGGGGCCTGTCTGTCAGAGGCAGGCTCATTGTCCTTCACATATTCTCTACTTTGGCTAACCATAATTTTTGTATCCAGGGTTTACAGAGCCCACACAGCCAGCCTGTCATGTCTCCTCAAGGGAGGTTTGAAGGATGGGTCCAAAAGCCTGGATTACAGATTTCAGGTGTTTGATTATAAAAAAGGTTATCTAAATTCTTTAACATTTAATTGATTTTATCCCATGCTCATGAATTTATATAATATTTCCATGTCTCTTTTTTTTCCCCTTCTTTGGACATATGGTTACATTCAAAGCATTTATCATGATAAATCCTGTGACCGAATTGTTATTTTTATTGGTATTTATTATTTAACATTATTAACTCAGTTACTTAAAGTAAAATAAAAATGTATTTGTATGGCTATTTTACAGATTTTTTTTTAACAATTCATGAAATTATAAGCATATCAGAAAATATCTGAAATACTGCCATACATAATACGGTTACCAAAAGAACATATAGTCTGGAATAAAGAGACATTTTGACATGGGATGGCAGCCAAGGTTCTTAATCTATAGTGAAAAAGGAGAAAAAACAGCTACAGTTATACAATAAGAGGAATTTACATTTAGTGTAAATAATCCCTTTCCAAGTCAGTATGAACTCCACGAGAGCAGGGGCCTCTATGCTGTTTTGTTTCTTAATATTAGCCATTCTCAATTCTTAGAGCAGTGTTTGGCACAGAGTAGGCACTCAAGAAATATTTATTAAATATTAAAGCCATTTTTAGGCCCAGTCTTTGAAAGAAATCAAGCCAAAGAGCTTGATTTTTCTATAGTTTATGTGGCCTGATTTTAGGAAACTGTGAGGCAAGGCAATTATTATTAGTACTGCTTTCATTGTCACTTTAGGTTGTGTGGAGAACTGAATTTACTAACTTTTTTATTTTATTTTTTTGCCTTTTTAAATTTGCCATTTTAAATTAGAAAAATTTATGAGCTCTGACACCTTACCTACTTCTTGTGTTAAATGGTGACTGAATTAATTTTGACAAGTTGTTTTTATACATGGGGAAAATTAATTGATTACCAGGAAGGAATGATTATTGATATATACAGGGAAAAATAGTAAACATTTGCCTCTCCCATCCAATTCCAAATCTTTTATACTTTGTACTGTGGTCTGAATGTTTGGGATCCTTCCCAAAAAAGCATATGTTGAAATCCTGATGTTTGACGTCATGATTACTAGTAGGTGGGGATTTGGAGGTACTTACGTCATAAGGGTGTAGCTTTCTGAATAGGATTAATACCCTTATAAAAAGGGGTCCAGAGAGATCCCTAGTCCTTACATCTAGTGAAGATATAAAAGTCTGCAACCCGGGATCCCTGGGTGGCGCAGCGGTTTGGCACCTGCCTTTGGCCCAGGGCGCGATCCTGGAGACCCGGGATCGAATCCTACATCAGGTTCCAGTGCATGGAGCCTGCTTCTCCCTCTGCCTGTGTCTCTGCCTCTCTCTCTCTCTCTCTCTGTGACTATCATAAATAAATAATAAAAAAAAAAATTTAAAAAAATTGTAAAAAAAAAACAAAAAACAAAAAACAAGTAAAAGTCTGCAACCCTAAAGAGAGCCCTCATGTAACTAGGTTGGTACCCTGATCTCAAACTTCCAATTTCCAGAACTGTGAGAATTGGATTTTTGTTGGGTGTTGGGTTTGCTGGGTGTACCACCCAGGCTGTGGTATTTTGCTATAGCCGCCCAAACAGATTAATATGTTTTGTACACTATATTATGTACTATAGTATGCTTTCTTTTAAAAATTTATTTGACTTAGATGAGAGGAAATGATCCTATGTTAAAAAAAAGTAGCTTTTACCTTTTCACTTGGCTTTGAAAATCTATGGTTAACATAAACAAATGTTCAACAAGTATCAAGTAAACTGTTGTGTAATCATTCTTCATTATTATTCTCTAAAAGTTTCCAGAAGGATAATTAACTAGAAATTTAGGCCCAAAATATTATTCATAGTGTTTAGATGTTTTCAAATATTGAGGAAAACATTCAGATGCTGCTAATATGGTGATATAATTAGTTTTTCATTTATGGGAAATTATGTATAAGATTTTCTTTGAGGGAGGAGTTAAATTTTCTATAAAAAAATCAACTAACTTGAGGTTTTGGCTTTTCAATTTCAAGTTATCCCTAGATAGTCTATCTTGGTAATTAAAAATCTTGTTTAAAATTGAACTTGAAAATTTATTTCAGTTCACAAGGGATTGACCTTTATAACTCACTTGAGGATATTTCTCTTATGAATTGTCTGGTAACCGCTAACAAAGAAATGTTACCTACCATTGAGATAATAGCTTTGTTTTCTCTGTAAAACATTTTTCATTTGAATACCTTGGAAGAAAATACCTAACTGTTTATGTGGCCGTGTAAATGACTCCTTTGTATGTTTATGAGTTTACCAAATAAAAAAAAATTTTTAAAAATTTATATAGTAAGGCAAATTAAATATTCAAGACTATAGAAATATAAAGAAAGAAGACTACATTCCTGAAGGAAAATGAGACCTATGTTATTCATGTCTTCAGTACTTTTTCTTCCAGGATACTTAGCCAAACTAATATACCTAAAGGTATTTTTATTGTTGTTGTTCACTATTTCAAAATATAAATATTTAATAGCATTGTTACATTGAAAAAAAACTTCTCAAGTTGTTTCATAGAAATTAACATGATTATTGACTGCTGTATGTCAGCTGCTGTCCTTGATATGTGATGCTTGTACTGAATTGTGATATATATGTGGGCTGTGTGTGCTTTTAAAATAAAGTGCTGTTAGAGCAAAATATTAGCAAACAGTTTATTTCTTCTGCCTTGGTAACAGGGGAACTAACAGAGGGGCAGCAACATTCAGGCCCCTGAATTAGAGGGAAGAAGTACTTTATGAATAAAAATATGTGTATTGATTGATGTCCCAACAGGAAGCATATAGCACACACACAGAAATAGGGCAGTTTGAATAATGTTTTTTGTCTGTTTATTTGTTTGCTTTTCCAGAGGCTGTTTTCAAAGTTGAGTATCCAGAGGATCCAGTCAAAAGTTCAAAGGAGGGTGGGTAAGGGGGCTTAGTAGCACTCAAATTGTTACCGTGCCCAGGCCACGGGGAACAAGGGATCAAGTACTAGAACTACAGGGAGAGAGAGTTGGCCATCTTGAAAGAAGCCCTGAGCTCTGCTGAGAGCACACACACACAGTTAATTTGTGGCAACCTTGCAGGGAAGGAGTCAGGGGAATAAAGAAACAAGTAGTCTCTTCTCTCCTTCCTCTCCCTCTCTCTGATCTTTTACTGGGACTGCACGTTGGCCAAACCCAAAGAGAAGCTAGTTTTCTGAGGAATATGGTCCACATGGGTTGGCATCCTGGGCAGAGCTGGCTGTGAAGGGATTCTGTCCTAATCAGTAAAATGTAGCTCAGGAGGAGGTCGTGAAACCTCAGGTCAGAAAAAGTAAGAGGTCAGGGAAAGTAAACCTGGAAGGTGGGTTGGAGGCAAACTGAAAATTTTTTTCTTTTCTTTCTGATGCTCTTTTTTTTTTTTTTTCTTTTCTCATTCTGATTAATACTCAAATGACTGCCAATAAGGAGAATTGTCTTCTTTTTAGTGTCTAGGATGTTTGTATATTTTGGCTTTTCCTTGCCAATCAGTAACAAAAATGGACTACAACAGAGGTTTCTTTTCTTTCTTTCTTTCTTTCTTTCTTTCTTTCTTTCTTTCTTTCTTTCTTTCTTTCTTTTTTTTTGTTAACATTTTATTTATTTATTTGTGAGAGACAGAGAGAGAGAGAGGGAGAGACAGAGAGGCAGATACATAGAGGGAGACGCAGGCTCCCTGCAGGGAGTAGAACTCAATCCCAGGACCCTGGGATCATGCCCTGAGCCAAAGGCAGACATTCAACCACTGAGCCACTCAAGTGTCCCACAACAGAGGTTTCTTGATATTAGACCTTTGGTATTTTCAGTGAATTTGTTTAGTCAGCCTAGGATGCTATAACAAAATACAACACACCGTGTGGCTTACATATCAGGAATTTATTTTCTCACAGTTCTGGGGGCAGGGAGTTTGAGACTACTAGTCAGCATGGTTGGGTTCTGGTGAAAGCTCCTTTCCTGGCTTGCATATGACTGCCTTCTTGCTGTGTCCTCACATGGCTCTAATTCCATCATCAGGACCCCCATGCCATGACCTCATTTAAATCTAATTATCTCCCAAATGATCCATCTTTCAACACTATCACAGTATAGGGTTAGGGCTCTGACATATAAGTTTGAAGGTGAGCACAATTCAGACCAGACAATTTTGCTTTTCTAGTTATATTGAGATGTTACACAATCAATAAGTAGAAAAGGAACATAGAACCCAATTCCTATACATTTGGAATTTTCTTAGACACAATGAAAAACACCAGAGATTGCTTTACATTCATAGTTAATTTTTCTCCTCATGGTAATACCATAAGAGAAGGTATTGTTATTATATATTTCTGTATGTGACCTACACTCATCTGTGGACTTAAATTCAGGATTATCTGACAGCAAAGTCCACACTCTTAACCATTACGTTACAGTGTCCTTCAGCAATGTCCTTTAGGCTAAAAGTTGCCAGAGAAAAGAAAGAAAAAAAGTGATACAGAGGAAATAAAACAGGAGTCATAGATTGAGCAAATCACTTTATACCATATTTATCTTTACTTTTTTGTGTGAAAACCACTACCCCCAATTTTCAGGGTGCTGAGAAAGAGACTATTGAAGTGACCTTCCCTGAGAATAGAAAGGAGATAGGTAATTTGTAGACAAAGTTTGGATTTTAGGAGGTAAAATATCAGATTTGTTAAGTAAAGTGAAACTGCTAATTGAGAGCTGGAATGAGATTGCTAGGCAGCAGGATGCCATGGGGTAGTTTGGGGCAGGGATATGACATGTTAGAAAATTACTCTCTGAATATTTGGTTAAGAAGATAAATTCTCATTTGTACATGATTGCTTATAGCAGCATTATTCAAAAGAGCCAAAAAGTAGAAATAGCCCAAATGTCAGTCAACGTCTCTACAAACAAAATATGGGAAACCCATACAGTGGAGTATCATTCAGCCATATAAACACATGGAGTACTGATACATGATAAATTATGAATGAACCTTGAAAACGCTATGCTTAGGGAAAGAAGCCAGTCACAATAGTCGGATTTTGTATGGTTTTATTTTTATGAGCATCCAGAATAGGCTAACCCATAGAGACAGAAAGTAGATTAGTGGTTGCCAAGAGCTAGGAGGGGATGGGAAATGACTGCTAAGGAGTATATGGTTTCCTTTTAATATGATGAAATGTTCTGGAATTAGATCATGGTGTTGTTTATATACCATGCAACCTTGTAAGCCATACTAAAAACCACTGAATACTTTAAAAGGGTGAATGTCACATTCTGTGAATTATTTCTCTGATACAATAAGACAAACATATTTGGTCTTTGTCCCAGTTCCTAGCATATAGCTCCTAAAATCCTTGGGGGTGGGGGTGGGGGGGAGAAGAAGACAAATCTAAGAGCTCTATCCTTCATTTCTGGAATACTTTCTTGTGTTATTTTTATGCCAGTTTTCTTGTCCCTGCATTCTTTGTTCACTGTTTCAGGAATTTCTAGTTATCTGGATATTGAATCTCTTGTTTTCTTATCTTTTTCTTTCAAGTTGCCCATCATTTGGACTCTTTGTTCCACTCAAAGAAATTACTTTATCTTCTAACTATTTTCATTTTAATAATCATATTTTTAAAGATTTCTAATAACATGCCTATGTTCTTCCTTTTGCCTGGATTCTGTCATGTTAAATGCCAGATAATTCTATTTTTTGAAAATTATTATAGATATGTTCTTTTCCCAAATTTGGTTCTTATTCCCTAGCCTGCTACTCTTTTTTTTTTTTTTTTTCGAATTTTATTCCCGTGTTTCTTTTCGACTCTTTCATTTTGCATGCTATTTTCAAATGCCTGGTAATCCATGGCTATATGGTCATATTCTAGAATGAGGTAGGAAAAAACATTTGAAAATTCTATGCACATAAACAGGGTTTTATTCCTGGTGAACTTCACTGTGGAGCAGTCAGAAAATGAGCCAGCCTTTAAATTGACAACAATAAATGAAGATTTTTCTCTGAGATCTTTCTTTTTCGTTTTCCTGTTTTTGTTTTTTAAGGATTTTATTTATTTATTCATGAGAGACACAGAGAGAGAGAGAGAGAGAGAGGCAGAGGCACAGGCAGAGGGAGAAGCAGGCTCCAGGCAGGGAGCCTGAGTGGGACTCGATCCCGAGACTTCAGGATCATGCCCTGGGCTGAAGGTGGCGCCAACCTGCTGAGCCACCTGCACTGCCCTCTGATCTTTCCAGATGAATCTTCCAGGTCCCCATAGGGGCAGGTGGAAGGGGTGTTGAACTGGAGGACTTTATACCTGGCTGTTGGCATTCCTGGATAAGGACAGTGAAAGTTGGAGGAGGGTTCCACCTTGAAAGCTGACACAAAGACACGTAATCCTCCTACTTTCAATCATGTGACTCACCTCTGTCATCTGTACTCATTGTCTCTGGAGCCTTCCTAGTTCATTGTTTTTAAGATCATGAACCTCTGATCATCTGTTTGAGGGGTAAGAGGTGGTTTTCTGGAGGTATATATGCTTGTCTATATAGGTTAGGTAGAAGGTGCATTCCAGAGCCCACAGTCCCCTCGTTTAACACAGCATCTTTCCTTCTTCCATGGTAGTATTAGGAGCCTATGGATGCCGAGCCGCTTCCTGGTGGTATGAAGCAGATTGACCAGTTCTCTTCAGGTTTTTCCTCTGCAGTATCCAGTTTTAATTTTTGCCTTAGTTCCTTCCCCCTTTAACTGCTTTCTGACTTCCAAAATTTGTTGGAATTTCTGTTCTCTTTGCCTCCTTTTCTGTTAATACTGTTTGTATTGCTTTGCTGTTAATTTCAACAGGCATTTGTTAGGCTTGTCATTTTATTTTTATTTATTTATTTATTTTTTTAAGATTTTATTTATTTATTCATGAGAGACACACACAGACACACACACACACAGAGAGAGAGAGAGAGAGAGAGGGGCAGAGAGACAAGCAGAGGAAGAAGCAGGCTCCATGCAGGGAGCCTGACGTGGGACTTGATCCAGGATCAGGCCCTGGGCTGAAGGTGGTGCTAAACCGCTGAGCCATCCGTGCTGCCCTAGGCTTGTCGTTTTAAATTCACATTTCTAAACCCCCTTTAAATGGAAAGAGAAGCAAAGCACATCTACTGGATAGAAGAATATTTTATAGTTCTGGCACCTCAGTTAGGTCATTGTATTCTTATCATATGCTGTGATTATAAGATTTTGTCCAAACTGATTATTTCTTGCTTGTGATATCTTTACATATTATTATATGTGATAAAAATTTTCTTCTTTATGACCATAGAAAATCCTCTACTCACTTCATTTGTTACCGTGTTCAACTTAATCAACCTTTAAGACCCTGAAACATCTAATTTGTGAGAGAATGCATAGTTAGATTTAGATGCTCCTTCCCTTACCACAGAGATTGTACTTCTTTGTGTTTGCAAAATACAATATGAATGTTAATAAACCTAAATAGCATATCAGGAAATGGTCCTCCTCTGTAGATATGAATAAAGGTTTGTTAATTGATTCATTTTCTTTACTTTTTTTCAGAAGTTCTTTAAAATGTTGGTAGAAACACAAGATAAATATCTAAATTTCCAAAGGAGTCTATTTGCCAGTCTAAAGAGTAACTCTTTTTGCCTAGAGAGGATGGGTGAGGTAGAAAGTGGGAGTGGGGGGGCAGGGCAAGATGGAGGAGGAGTAGGGTCCCCAAGTCACCTGTCCCCACCAACTTACCTAGATAACTTTCAAATCATCCTGAGAAACTTAAAGAGACCTGAGACTTAAAGAGAGAACAGCTGGAACACTACAGAGAGAAGCGTTTATGCTTCAAACAAGTACAACTTGTTTTTATCCACTCTGCACTGAGCAAAATGACTAGAAAAAAGAACTCACTCCAAAAGAAAGAATCAGAAACAGTACTCTCTGCCAGAGTTACAGAATTTGGATTACCATTCGATGTCAGAAAGCCAATTCAGAAGCACAATTATAAAGCTACTGGTGGCTCTGGAAAAAAGCATAAAGGATTCAAGAGACTTCATGACTGCAGAATTTAGATCTAATCAGGCTGAAATTAAACATCAATTAAATGAGATGCAATCCAAACTGGAGGTCCTAAGGACGAGGGATAATGAGGTAGAAGAAAGAGTGAATGACATAGAAGACAAGTTGATGGCAAGGAAGAAAAGAGAAAAAAGGCGAGGAAAAAAGAGAAAAACAATGAAAAGACCATGAGGAAAGGTTAAGGGAAATAAATGACAGCCTCAGAAGGAAAAAATCTATGTTTAATTGGGATTCCAGAGGACGCCGAAAGGGACAGAGGACCAGAAAGCATATTTGAACAAATCATAAAAATTGGACAGCCACGTGCAGAAGAATGAAACTAGACCATTCTCTTACACTGTACACAAAGATAAACTCAAAATGGATGAAAGATCTAAATGTGAGACTAGAATCCATCAAAATCCTAGAGGAGAACAAAGGCAACACCCTTTGGAACTTGGCCACAGCAACTTCTTGCAAGATACATCCATGAAGGCAAGGGAAACAAAAGCAAAAATGAACTATTGGGACTTCATCAAGATAAATGTTTTCTTTTTCCACAGCAAAATAAACAGTTAACAAAACTAAAAGACAACCTACAGAATGGGAGAAGATATTTGCAAATGACATATCAGAGGGCTAGTATCCAAGATCCATAAAGAACTTCTTAAACTCAATAGCAAAGAAACAAACAATCCAATCATGAAATGGGCAGAAGGCATGAACAAAAATTTCACAGAGGAAGACATAATCATGGGCAACAAGTACATGAGAAAATGCTCTGTATCACTTGCCATCAGGGAAATACAAATCAAAACCACAATGAGATACCACCTCACACCAGTGAGCATGGGGAAAATTAACAAGGCAGGAAACCACAAATGTTGGAGAGGATGAGGAGAAAGGGGAACCCTCCTGCACTGTTGGTGGGAATGTGACCTGGTGCAGCCACTCTGGAAAACTGTGTGGAGGTTCCTCAAACAGTTAAAAATATACCTGCCCTACAACCCAGCAATTGCACTGTTGGGGATTTACCCCAAAGATACAGATGCAGTGAAACGCCGAGACACCTGCACCCCGATGTTTATAGCAGCAAGGCCACAATAGCCAAACTGTGGAAGGAGCCTTGGTGTCCATTGAAAGATGAATGGATAAAGAAGATGTGGTTTATGTATACAATGGAATATTCCTCAGCCATTAGAAACGACAAATACCCACCATTTGCTTCAATGTGGATGGAACCGGAGGGTATTATGCTAAGTGAAGTAAGTTAGTCAGAGAAGGATAAACATTATACGGCCTCATTCATTTGGGGAATATTTAAAAAAAAAAGGGATTAAAGGGGAAAGGAGAAAAAATGAGTGGGAAATATCAGTGAAGGTGACAGAACATGAGAGACTCCTAACTCCGGGAAACGAACAAGGGGTAGTGGAAAGGGAGGTGAGCAGGGTGTTGGGGTGACTGGGTGATGGGCACTAAGGGGGGTACTTGATGGGACGAGCACTGGGTGATATATGTTGGCAAATCAAACTCCAATAAAAAATACAGACAAAAAAATAAATAACAATATAATAAAAGTGGGAGTGTTTTTTTCCTACTTTGAGTTTGCTCCACATTAATTTCTTCATCAAATTTTGCTTTTTCTTTCTTAATATCTCAGTTAACATATATTTAATTTGATGTTTTCTACACTTGATGTATTGTACTGTTTTCCCAGATGTATGTGAAAAGATAAATGATAAAATGCCTGTACTTTGTATTGATTGTCTATTGGGAGAAAACTTCCCATAAACAAATGAGTTGCTTGGGCAATCTGTGGCTGGGAGGAAGGTAGAGGAAGAAGCTTGTATTTCTTGAGGAAGTTTTGACAGAAAAAGAGGAATAAGTAAGTGGAATACGTGGGGGGGGGGGGCATTTCTTTTTTTATTTGTCAGTGATTTATTTCTCTTCTCTTTGGGCTAAATATTGATGGGGCCATAAAGGAACCCAAGAGAGAAGATAACAGGGAGAAAGAACAAGGAATTAGAAATAGATTCTTGGGCAAGTGGACAGATGGAGAATAAAGGTCACAGGTTTAATAGTTAGGAAATGATTATAGGAAGATACTTTTTAAGCTTGGTCTTGTGGGAGTTAATAGATGTAGATTAATAGGTTGTCAAGGGTCAATTAGGGAATAAAAGAATATAAAGTCAAGCAAGATTGAACAGGAATTAACAATTCTAGGTAGGAGACAGTGGCCAATTTGACTTATGAGGATATCATATACCAGGAGACTAAAAAAAAAATAATAATGCATCTCTTTGAGGAAATTATAGTCTGAAAATGTGCCAGACAATATAATTGCTAAACTTTTTTTTTGCTTTTTTTCTTTAATTCTGCCTTTTTCAAGTCCTTCATTTCTTAAAACTTCAATAATTTATAATTCTTTATAAAGAATTATTCTTTAACCTGTGTTTTCCTCCCCCCCAGGATTTTGACCCTTAATGATCTCATGGTTTTCCTCACAAAAATTCATGTTCTCTCTTCTAAAGCATATAAAAATAATCTTATTTCCAGTGGACAAAAGTTAGCTACTGTTACTGGACCCTGAATGTTCTTTTTCTCTTGTATGGTAGAGATACTTGGGAAGAAAAACCTACTGTCATGTACATGTGCTTTTCATATCCTTACTTCCCATTCGTTGGTTTTTATCCTCCCTTAAATCTCATTTAACAATATAAATCATTTGAACCATATATTTACATCAATATTTCGTAAATTCGTAAATGAGTTTTACTGTGTCACGGTCTATGATAGGGTCTCAATCTTCTGCAGTTTCTGAAGGATCATTTCTAGTTATGCTCTTGGAAGAAGTACATCCTTTTGCTGTGTACCACCTGCCAACTCAAACTTGTCATAAATCATTGTTTTTGTAGTTTACTTGTTAACACTTTCTTTTCTTATGCACATTACCCTAGAAATTCTTTCAGCAGTGGCTTGAGATCTTCTATATTTTACATTTTGTCTAGGATAAAGTTTACTTATTATGAACATCTAGATTCAAAGTTGTTTTTATGAACCTAGGGGAAGGGGAGAAAAAAGAAGAGAGAGAAGCAAACTATAAGATACTCTTATAACTGTAGATAACAAACCGAGGGTTGCTGGAGGGAAGGTAGGCAGGGGGATGGGTTAAATGTGTGATGGCGATTAAGAAGGGCACTTGTGTTGAGCACTGGGATATCATATGTAAGTGATGAATCACTAAATTCTACTCCTGAAATACCCCAGTTCATTTTCATATTATAGCCATAGTCATCTTTCTAAGATTTGAAATCTGCTCATGTTATGCTTCTGGTTTAAACCCTTTGTGATGAGCTCCTCCAACCTCTAATTTGGTTAGAGCCAGGGTTTTCACATTGTGTATGAAGAATCTGACCTGGTAAGTTTTCAGAGTCCCCAGAACTCTCTTGAAATAAGGAGATCCTTTTTCTGTTTTACATTGGGCTCCTATGTATGATTATGTTTAAATAATTTTTCTGTTTTGAAAGAATTGAAAAACACTGGCCTCTAGTTTAAATTCTGTACTCTCAAGCTTGGCCTACCACACCCTCCATACCCTGACCTCTGGACCTCCAGCTTTGCCTTTATCCTTGCCTCAGTCCATTGGGGCTGCTGTAACAAAGTATTATAGATGAGGTGCCTTACAGACCACAGAAACTTATTTCTCAAAGTTCTGGAGCCTTATTTCTCAAAGTTCTGAGATTAGAATGCTAACATAGTAGAGTTCTGGTGAGGGCGCCCTTTTGGGTTACAGACTGTCAGCTTCACATTGGCAACTTCTCATATGGTGGACAGCAGAGAGAGGAAACAAGCTCTTGAACTCTTATAATAATGCTAATCCCATTCATGAGAGCTCTACCTTCTTGACCTCATTTAATACTCCTATACTTTCATTACCTCCTATACTCTCTGTCTTCTAATACCATCACATTGGGGGCAGGGAGGATTTCAACATATGAATTTGGGATGAGGGGGACACAAACATTCAATTCATAAGCAATCCAGTATATAGTCCACAGTGAAGTACTTGCAGTTGCTCAAATGCTATTCGCATCATGTCTCAGCAAATGCAAAGGCAACATCCCTTATACATGGAATGGCTTCCCCTGTTATAGTCTGACAAACTCCTAGTCTTTGATATAGAATTTATGTGCTATTTATTTCTGGTGAAGTTTTCCATAATGCCAAACTCTACTTCCATTAACCCACCTACCCCTTCTACCATGAACCTTTCTGGAGCCTGTTCCCTCCTTGTTCACTGTGATGATATATAGTTTTAGACTGTGAACTTTTTGAGGACAGGGTCAATGTCTTGGTCATCTTTATGTCTCTGGGACCTAGTAATGTCTAATAAAAGGTACTTAATAAATGTTTATTAACTTTATGGATGAAACAGGTACAGACCATCAGGTAAGTCCATTTGCCACTGTTGGAAATATTTTTGCATTTGCACATTATACAGAAAGTGAAATAGATTTATAAAGTTGTATGTCAGTAACTTTATATTCTTTGAGCTTAGGCATCTTTGACCTATAGATTTATTATTTATAAGAATCCTATAGGTATCAGGGTTAAAAACAAGCGAACAAATATTAGAATCTGGAAATCACAGCTAGTTTTAATGAGTCTTTAGCATTTTTTGTGGTAATACAAAGATCCTTGAGAGTTATTGTTTAGGCAGCTCGGTATTAGAAAAAGTTTGCCTTTCTCTGAATATTCGAAATGCTTATCTTTATCTCATGATCAGAAAACTTAAAATTAAGTGAAATGTACCTTTGCAATAACCATCCAGTTCCAGAGCCTATACCATTATCTTGCCTCCTTGCCCTCTAGCCCTTCTTGCCTTCTGACTATTTGCCTTGTAATTGTTGATTTTTCTTTCTAATTTTCTTTTTAAATATTACATTATATATACATATATATTTAATTATAAGTCTTTTTTCCTATTTTAAAGTCAGAATATAAATTAAAGTATATAAAGCTGTGAATAAGGGCTTGATTTTACTTCCAATCAAGACCCAAATTTTAATATTTCTTTACATCACCTATGAGTAAATAAATGGAGCCTAAATCTTTTTCTTTATAGTTCAGAACCAGTCAGTTAGGAGACCACAAAATGGATTTACTATGGGATGTGCCAGAGGTCAGAATATTTAGATGAGTATTGTGAAAAGAGACAAGTCCAATTATGGGATGATGTCACTCTTATCCTATCCCAAATTAATAATCGTATGTTATTTCTCTCCAGGTGAGACACATATCATCTCTGTTTTAGACATTTTCCTCATTGAAAACTTTCTCTAACCTTGAGGAATACTTACTTTTGACACGATGAAATAGAAATGTGAGATGCACTGTTACTATATCTAGGTCTATTTTGCTTAAGCTACAATCAATTATGATGAAAGAAAAAAATGGTTCAAGTCTTTTTTAGATATATAGATGCAATCTTATTATAGCTTTATATAAAGCATTAGAATTTTCCATGGCAGGATGAGGAGCAGCTTGGAGTATGTAGTTTTGTTTCCCCTTCCGTTTTCAAGCTAAAGCCCTGCAGAGTAAGAGGCTGTTAGTGAGATATCACTGGCAGTATAGGGATTGCTTTCTGAAGTCATTATGAATTAACAGCTAATGGGTAGCGTTCTTTGGTAGCTCGTTTATAATTGAGTGCAGATAGATGAAAATCAAACACAAAGGGAACTCAATTTTATCATTAATTTTGACTTTGTTTAACGGATGACTTCTGGGCACCACAGCAGCCTTTCTAATTTGTCTGTGTATGATGAAGAAACTAATCATACACAGCTCAGAGAACAAATAACATACGTTTTCCCCAAAAGGTCACCTTCAGAGACAAGCACAAGAAAAAAATCTCATAAACCTGTTGATTTTCTTCATTTCTCCTCTTCCTTCTTTTAAGAATTTAGTATATAAAATAATTCTTTCATAATTTAATATATGCAGTGATTGAGTATACAGAATTTATAGGCTAAGCTAGGCTATAAATATGTTTGTTTCTTTGTAAAAAAATTCCTTTGTTTATTTTATAGAACTTACTATGTCCCAGGTAGTATTTTAAACACATTATAAATATTAATTCATTTAGTTCTCAATGCAGCCCTATCAAGAATGTCCTATTATCATTATTCCCATTTTTCAGATGAGGAGAGAGAGGCACTAAGAGATTATATCGCTTGCTCAATGTCCCCTAGCTAGCTGATAGCTCATAGTTGGTAGACCTGGGATTGAAACCCAGGAAGTCTGGCTCTAAAGGTTATGCCCTTAACCATTATGCTGTGTTGCTGTAATTTATTAGTTTAATTACAATTCCTGTGACTTCTTGATAAGTTTATTTAAAAACACTACTAAGCATAGCCCTTCGCTTAAATGATAAACCTTTTGCAAATTCTGATATGTTTTTTAGAATACACGTTTTCCTGTGAGCAAGTGGCAATGCAATGCCAGTAATAGATTTGGGAGAAAACAAAACAAAACCAGTCTGATACCTTTTTAATTGTTAGGAACATTCAATAAAACATATTGAATATACATGTATTTATATATGTAAAGTATATATATATTTCAAGTTAGGTATTTGTGGAATCATAACTACTATGATGTGAGGGCAGAGTACAGTGAAGGCAGATTATAGTGAAGATCCTCAAAGGAAGCTATGCACACAGATTGAAATAGCTTGATCTTACAATATTGCTAATCACTATGTAGTATGTATACATGGCAGTAGATATGTGTATAGTTAAGTTTTATAGCTATGTAAGCCAGAGCATTCTAAAGTAAGGTGGATTTTACTTCTTTTTAAAATCTAGACTAGTCTCTATCCCTAGTGTGACCATATATCCATGTCCTACCTTTATGACTAGACCTGTCAGCTTGGGCACTGACAAAGGAGCTCAGAAAGCAAGGACCTAGTGGTTGGGTGAGATCAGACATGATACCTGGAAGGACATTGGTGTTATTATAGAGTCAAAAAAGAAGGAGACTAACGTATCCACACAGAAAAGCAAAAGATAGAGGATGAAGTAAATTCCGTTGTTTGTAAAGCTTGTGTGGCTAAACAGTGGATGGTTGGAGAAGTCCATAATAAATGTGGTTCAAGAAACAAAACAAGGTGTGACATGAACCTGGAATGGTCAGTGTGGTGAGTGGGGCTCCACCGTGTTGTTCCATTTTTGTTATTGGTGGGGCTTTTTTGTTTTTTGGTTTTTTTTTTTTTTTGTCTTGGTAATGTGTTTTACTGGCCTGGGACTACACTTGGTTGTCTGTATTAAGGTTGTTTCAATGGGACATAGACATCTTTCTCAGTCACCATATTTTTTTTAAAGATTTTATTTATTTATTCATGAGAGACACAGAGAGAGAGAGAGAGAGGGAGAGAGAGGGAGGTAGAGACACAGGCAGAGGGAGAAGCAGGCTCCATGCGGGGAGCCCGACATGGGACTCTATCCCAGGTCTCCAGGATCACACCCCGGACTGCAGGTGGCGCCAAACCGCTGTGCCACCGGGGCTGCCCTCAGTCACCATGTTAAGTAAGATATTGGTTATTTTGCTTTGTCAAGCATCAAAATAACAGTGTCTTAATCAATATAGATGATTCATTTCTCTCTGAAGTAAAAGTTCAAGTCAGTAGGTGCTCTGTGGATAGTCTGTGTCTTTCTGTTCCACGTGTATGTTTAGACCAGTGGCCTTGTTACTTCCTGTTGGCCTTCTGTCACCCAGAAGTATGTTACCCACATGATAAACAATACTTGCTATCTCTGTGTTTCCTACAGAAAGAGGAGAACAAAGTCAAGGCATTCCCTTTTAAGTAAACACAACATTTCTATACACATCTTTTTGACCAGATCTTAGTTTCATTGGCCATCCAAGCTGCAAGGAATGCTGGGAACTGTGGTTTTAGGTTGGGGGCCATTTGTCCAACTAAAATTCAGCAGGTTCTGTCTTCAAAAAAAAAAAAAAAAAGAAAAGAAAAGAAAAGAAAAAAAAAGAAAAACAAAAACAAAAAGAATTGCTTTTGAAATGCAATTAGCATTTACTGCCATAGCCATTTGAAAGGAGCTTTTTAAGGAAATGGAAGAATTAACCTTGTGCTAGAAACTTATTTTCATATACTTCTCAGATCAACTATCAACTATAAATAATATATCCTTTAAAACCTAAAATGTTTAAAAAGTTATGATTCAATCATTATAACTTAGAAAAAGAGTGGTGTTTTTAAAATAAAATAAGAATGTAGAGAAGACAGCTGATAATACTCAAAGATATAACTAGTATTGTTAATAATGTAAAATTATAATCATTTGTTTTAGATCATTGTGAACTCCAACATTATACAAGTAAAGTGAAAGTAAAATCCTAAAGCAATCTGGAATTTGTTAGAAAATATTACATGAGGCTTAAAATTTTGCCACTTTTTAAAGGATGTCACATTATCATGAAATGGTAGTCGCACTTTTAATGCTATTTTTAATTTGACAACAACTTCTGCATAAAGTAAGAGTAGGATTTTAATGAAAACATTGCATGTAAATATCAGTGTGGAATGTAAAAGCATACTGAGCAGAATTTGCAACGGGACAGTAACCAGGCCCTACACTGGTTTTCTTGAATATCAAAACTGAGCACATAAACCAATCGCCTGTATAACTGAGAATTCTTAGGATAACTGGATTGGTACATTTAAGATACTTAAAATCTAAATTAAGGTTTAAGAAGAATGATTTTCCTTCCCTTCTTAAGAAAGCTAAATAAATATTGGCTCTAATCACTTATCTTTTGTATTGGTGGTGAGCATTTTTTAAATACAAATGTTTATTTAATTCTTCACTTTCTAAAATAAATTTGTAGGAGCATCAGATAAGGAAAAAGTATGAGCCAGCATTTATCTGTAAAATTATAATAATGAGAGGACTTTTAAAAATATTTTATATGGTATCATTTTAGAAAGAGGACTGCTGTCTAAACTTGCTAAATTGGTTAAACTTTTTAAAGGCAACCATTAGTAAACTGAATCTTACTGAAATAAGAATTATATTTTCAAATTTATCTTGATTAAAAAGTATTTTAGGGAAAAAAACATAAAATATGGGAAGGACAGACGTATATCAAAATGTTTCAGTTGTACCCTGAGGTTATTTATTTGCTTATGATTTTATTTATTTACTTGAGACAAGGGAGAGTGAGGGGGAGAATCTGACTCCCCACTGAGCAGAGAACCAGATGGCAGTGCTCTATCTCAGGGCTCTAAGATCATGACCTGAGCTAAAGACAGATGCTTAACTGACTGAGCCACCCTGGTGCCTTGAGAGGATATTTTAAGGAAAAAGAATTTTGTTGATTTCAGTATCCTCCTAAGAGACCTGTCAGCATGCTACCCTTTCAGTTCCTCACCTCCTCTCTACTCACTCCTCTAAGTTTTATGACTCTCAGACACCTGCTCTGGTGACCATACTGCAGATCTGTGCCTGCTCATAAACTCTTCACTCCCAACATGCATACCATCCACTTGCATGTTCACAACTGTATAACAGTACCCTAAAGCACTGGTCCTCACACTTTGGTGTCGATCAGAATCCCCTGGTAGGCGTATTAAAAGATACTGCTCAGGGTGTCTGATTCAACAGGTCTGGGGTGAACTTGAGAAATTGCATTTGTAAGTTCCTAGATGATGCCAGTGCTGCTGGTGTGGAGACCACACTGAAAACTGCTCAGGGATTCTGTTACTGTAGAGCATATGCCTCTAGTTGATGATGCTTTAAAAAGACAGAATTGTGTCCTCAGATCTTATTTCTTTTCGTTTTCTTTCTTTGGGTTTTTTGTTTATTTTGTAGATCTCAAGTTCTCTTGAAAAAATATGTTGGGTTCTTTTTGGATTAGTTGTATACAACTGTTTAAATTCGAATTTTGAAGAATATGGGCAAGGTGCAATAAATGGGTGCTTGAATAAGATTTTGTATTGAACCAAGAAACTCAAGGGAAACTCTGTTAAATGCCTTTTTCCCCTTACTACTCAAAGTATGCTCTTTTACTGTCCCATCAAATCACTATAATTGGTGAAACTCAGACAATCACAGTTGCAGAATTCCTTAAAGTCATAGAGACCTTCTTCAGCCCTTCTCCCCTTATGCAATATTAGGATACATGAACTCATATAGTTACTTTATGTTAAGCCAGCCTGGGAATCCTTCTATAGGCAAAGCATCAGGGTAGGAGTTAAAATAACTAAGTCAGTGTTTATGAAGGGTCCATTTACTATCTTATTAACTAGGTGTCATGACAAATTATATAGAGAATTGAATAAAAGACTTTGGAATATAAAAGCTTATTATATGCCATTTATGGCTTTGAGCAAGATATATGTCTGCACCTTTTGAGTATTCCCCAGTTTACATTTAAAAAAATATATAACTGTTCTTTTTTTTTATATAACTATTCTTTCAAAAACCTTTCAAATAAATAGTACTCAAGTAGATTTCAGCTTTCTGAGTTTTTCATATTCATAATAAATAAGAAATATGGTGATTGTTTTTATTCTCTCAAGGAATATATTTCATTTTTAAAATTTTTGTCTTCTCATAATACTCCTACAGAGCAAATTGTCTCTTTTGAGTACACTGCCCAATAACATTCTTCAAAACAGTGCACCATGTCTCACCTGAATATCTTTTTTTTTCTCACCTGAATATCTGAATACATCTGAATACTGATGCCATGTAACATTCCTCCTGTGCACTCTGCCCAGTGGAAGGCTTTGACTTTATGTCCATGCCAGTCCTCCCTGTATTTCAGAGTATAAGTTTCTCTGTGTTCCCTTGAGTAGTGGTAAAAGCATAATTTATATAAATATGGACTCCATATTTATGTTCGCTTACTGTTTACGTTCCCTTGATGTTTCCAGCACCTGCTATTGGTGTGACCTTTGGCTAATCATTCTTGTATCTCAGTTCCTTCCCCTAAACTGGGATTCATAATAGTACCCCATGGAATTGATGAGAAGGTGCAAGTATTTACAGCAATGATTGGTACTAGGTTAATTATAATCTCAACCATATTTTTTTGCACACAAGTGCTCAGAGCCATGCTTGTTATGCTTTCAGTAATCACATCTTTGCTGATTTTGTGAGTACAGGCCAAATATTTTATAAATTATAAAATAAAGCAGTATCTGATGAGTCTGTAAATCAGCATTGTCTGCCTCCTTTACAAATGCTCTGTTTCCTGAGACTCAGCTGGTGTGTTCATGGGATCACTCCACCAATATCTGAAAATTCACAGGAGTGTTTATAAAAACTGTGTGCTTTGCCCAGTGCCTGTTCATGTAAAGAATTTTATGTGCTTTTGAGCATTCATTTTTCTAATTCAAAGTTTACATTCTAAGAATCTTGAAACTATGCATAAAATCTCTGTACAACTTTAAAGGAAATCTTAATGAAATGTTATGGGAGAGATCAAGGAGACTCTGAGACCAAAATGAAGCTACCACAGTGAAGATGGATAGAGAATCCTTAATGAAGAAAGGAACTATTGGAAATGAGAAACTAGATGTTTTGAAACTAATCAAATACAAGGACTGGATGTGAATGATCAATAAGTTCTAATCAATGTGAAAAAACACATCATAGGAAATGTATTAAACTGTGAGCACTGGAATGAACTTGGATACTGTTCTCATATTGCACACACGTTTTTGCCCATCCGATAACCAAGAGAGCCTTTCATATTTCCGTGAAGACCATTCTTTTCAGTGTCCTCCAACAAGTCACAAGAACAAATGTGGCTGTTGCTGCTTATGCCTTCTGAAGGTTATCAACTATATCAACTACAGAGCAAATCGTCTCACATGTCCCACCTAATTTAATACAATTATTTTGTGTTTTATATGTCCAAACATACTATTTTGAAACTTGCCTAAAAAACAAAATTTGTCTTAATTTATCATAATTTATAAGCAATATACAAATATAACAAATTTCTTAGGCCAATAGGTAATGAGAATGTATGCTAAAAGAAAGATACCACTGCAAAAGGATCCTTAACTTTAATGTGATTCAACTTTATTGAAGAATAGTTCACACATGTATTCTGTACTACCAAGCAAATATTTGCTTTACTTAAACAAAGTGCTTTATATTGTTTATGAGGAGAAAGCTTCTACTAGATTTACTAGAAGGATACTAATTTAAATTAGACTAAACTTCGAAGATAACAAATATTTGAAAGTAAGGATTTTTATAATTTTAGACTTTTTTTTTTTAGTTTTTATTTATTTATTATAGTCACATAGAGAGGGAGAGAGAGAGAGAGGCAGAGACATAGGCAGAGGGAGAAGCAGGCTCCATTCACCGGGAGCCCGACGTGGGATTTGATCCCGGGTCTCCAGGATCACGCCCCGTGCCAAAGGCAGGCGCTAAACCGCTGCGCCACCCAGGGATCCCATAATTTTAGACTTATTGAACTTTTTTTTTTGCTGACCTAATGAACTAAAAATAACATTTTTTTAAGAGAAGTAAATAATGAAATTAATACAGTTTAACTCTTTAGCTTTGGCTTTTAACAGTTGTAAAACAGCATAAATTTTCATCTGCCTTATCATTCTCAAAGGGTCTGGCATCCTCTTAGTGCCCCCAAACTGTAAGGGTACAGTTCTTTTATCTCTTGTCTTCTATTACCATCACATTCAATCAGTCAAGAAATTTAGCTGATTTTACCTCTGTAGGATTTGTGGAATACTGTTCTCTTCACTTGTAAGCTTGGGCCTTTATTGCCTTTTGTCTGAATTACTGGAGTGGTTTTTCCTTCCCACCACAGCAGACAGTAGTCTTCAAAGGCAGCTTTTGTATCACCACTACAAAGGAGGAGGGATGTGTATTTTTAAACAGCTCTCAATGATTTTGGTGGATGGCAAGCTTAAAACTACCTCACTTTGGCACCTGAGTGGCTCAGTTGGTTGAGTGTCTGCCTTTGGCTCAGGTCATGATCCGGGAGTCCTGGGATCAGTCCTGCACCAAGCTCCCTGCTCATTAAGGAATCTGCTTTTCCCTTTTCCTCTCCCATTGCTATCCCGCTGCTTGTGCGTGTGCTCTGTCTCTCAAGTAAATAAATAAAGTCTTTAATATAAATAAGTAAATAAACCTACCGGGCCTTATAGAAATAACACTAGGCAAGGGGTCAGGCACTTTGGGTTGTTGTTTAACTATTAGTAATTAGCTATTTGATTTTATATCTTGGTCCCTCAGTTTATGTGTTTAATCTATTTATATTTCACATGTCCCACCTAATGACTTTGTGAAGATAGCTTTTAAAGGTAAGAATGATCTAATGATCTGTCATTAATATTTTATCATACTGTTGGTGCCTTAAGGAGTTGGTAACTTTTTTTAGCTGTTACCCAATCTTAAACTCCTCAGGGTGGCATTTTCATTTTCTTCATTAATTTAATTAATTGCTGTTGTTTAAAACTTTCTTGTGTTCAGCTTGCCAGTTTCTTACTTGGAGTTTTGTGTGATCTTCTAGAATCGGGTTTTGCTATTCTCATTGAATTTGTTTCCACCTCTGAATATCTATTTTATTTTATTCACTTCCTAGAATGGCCCATTTTCTGTGTTTTTGCCTTTCCAGATCCATTTCTTTCTTCAAAGGGGCTTAGAAGTCTCTTCTTAATGAAATAACACTGTGATTAAGCACCTATTTCACATAACCTCAGAACTTACATACGTTGTTTTTCTTACTCTTCTTATCCTTATCCTGTTCTTTCTCTGTATATCTGTACATATGTAAATCAGTCTGTATGTACACATACACACAATATTTTCTCTTTTAATGAGCAATCCTAGAGTTTGCAAACAAGAAGGAACCTTTGAAATCATCTTCGTCAAATATTTTTGATTTAGTTAAGAAAACTGAATTTCAGGGAAGTTATAATTTGCCCAAGATCATGCATCTCTTCACATTAGTAAGACCTGAACCTACAAAATACCAGCTCATGCTTATCACAAAATGAATCATCTGTAGTTGCTTAAGGTTTAAATAAGGAAATATTATCAATACAGTTGTTTTTATTTGTATGTTTCCTGACCGTGAATCGTCTTCCACAGATACTGTTCTTCTTTTGTGATTTTAAATTGTTAGAGCATTTTTGTTGAAATTTTAGAAAGTATTATTTTGAGTATTCAGTATGTTAAAGGTACATTTTATTTGTTTAACAGCTTGTTTTGGTTTATAACCCTTACTTAACAGTCCTATGAGGCATAGATACTATAATTATTCCTAGTTTTAGCTGAAGAAAGTGGATGTTCGCTAGATTAAGTGTCTTGTCCAGTGTCATAAGCGGCTAAAACAATAATCAAACTGAAATGTTAATCTTCCAGTGTCTTCTCTGAGATATACTGACTTACATGTTGAAGTTGAGGAGAACTGTGGTAATCAGCTAGCTCAAACCTTGAATTATATGTGTGGAAACTTAGTGATTTGCTCACATGCTGATTAAGAGAAACAAACCATCTATTTTTAACTGTAATTATATTGAAAGTGGATAAGACAAATAAATATGGTAAATAGCATTCTGAAGAAATAGGTGCCCTGTTTTCAACTGTTTTTGCTTACTTGCATTTCATATTTAAATGTATATGTGTGTGTATTTAACCTGGAACAATTTCACATCCTTTTTAGAATATAGTTTTCCAGAGAATGATACCAGTGCTGTGTTATCAAGTTGAATTAATATCTGGGATTTGATACTAATATCCCTTCTTTCATCATTAGTGTGTCTTCTTGGCTGTAACTCATATATTCTTTTACTTTGACTTTTCTAATTCATTGGTTGATATTTTTTGTAATCTAGAAACTAGGTTATATTCTTTTTGTTTTTCAAGAGATGCAGTACATTTTTTAAGATTTGATTTAATTTATGAAGCAGATTCTGTGAACATTGTTTTCAGTAGGAAGCCCCCAGGTACAGCATTTGATATTCATGTTTTTAATAATCACTGCAGGAAATGGCGTTCTGTCTCTAGTTCTGAACGATACTAAATCTTATTTTCAAATAATAATAAGAGCTCATAATTTTTAGTACCCATGACATCTGTGGTCTCTAAATCTGTGTTATTTTCAAATTATAACAGTATAAGATTTCTGTCATATATTTTTATTCTACAATTGAGAGTTTTGTCAAACAATTGGAGCAGCTTCCATTTTATTACTGTGAATCATGATATTTTTCATAGGTTTAACTCTGCTCTTTAGGCAATTAAAATCATATGGATAAAATAAACACATAATTTAAAGTTTTTTCTTAAAATTGTTTTTAAGTAACTCAGTAAGTTTTGTGTTTGAATATATATTTTATGCATCCAATCAATACATTTGTGGCAATGGAGTTATATCTCCCTCTTTTGGAAAGTCAAGGCATGGCATTTGATTGCAATTAAATTATTTGTAGATTTTCAGTTTACAAAGTTTTCTGAGCAAACAATTGTAAAAATAACATGTTTCTTTGGAATAATTTTTCCTTTTGAATTTTTTAACGTTAATGAAAAAGTAAAACTTTTGTTTGCACATATGTACATATTTATTTGTTTAAGCTTGAGAGCTACAGGCCATTTGATGTGTGTTTGAACCCAGGAAAACTTTATTTCCGTATTTGAAATGCTTTCACTTTTACTTCGAGAGAATCAGTTTTACTCTTTTGTCAAAGCAAAAATATTAAACATAATTTATAATGTCTGTTAAAAACATAATTTAAAGCAATTAAGACATAGAGCAAGAGAACAGCAAAGTAGCTCTTCTCATAATTAACAGCCTGGCCTCTCCCTTCCCACCCACTGAGTTTTCGTGGGTCTTCTTTCTGATGTGTTTCTAGGCATTTATAAACTGTCTTCCTCCCTGTCACTCTGCTTCTCTGTATTTATATGCCTTTTATTATCATAAAATGTGATTATTCTGAAATGAAATTATTCCAGTTTCTTTCTCTTACCCACCACCTAACCTCCCCACTCCATATATCATACAAATCTCAAAAGGTACATTAGTGTTTTACTGACTTGAATCAACTCGATACTCATATTAATCAAGTGATGCCTACAAGCTAGTAACTAATTGCATTCTACCTTGGCCTAACAAACTATTACAAAAAGAAATAAAAGTTTATTAGTATACTTAATGTATATATATCACACAAATCTGTTTTAATAGCTACCCTAATTTTATAATAATTTTGTGCTTTCTTGAGGTATTAAAATCGGGACTTTACCTGTACCACCTTTGTTTAGAAGAACATTTTCTTCTTCTGCCCTCTTTGCAGCCTGCATCTGCACCTTAGGAAGTGCTGAGGGTCTTGTTGGATACGGTATTAGATTTTGTTTTGTGCTCCTTTGCAATTTTGTGTACAGAATGTAAAGGGATTCAGATTTAGAGATTTTCAGTTAACCAATACCATATCACAAGAAGACTGCTTACATGTAAAATAAAAAGACACTATTTGCAAGAATCAAGTAGGTTATTTTACTTTAAAAGTCACACGTCTTATATCAACTTGGTAGTTTTAATTTGTTTAATTTTCATATATTGTTAGAACTTAATGATTTAATCATCATTTCTAAGAGGTTGAAAACATTACTTCAGCCTACAGAATATACAATAGAATATACAATATATGCAGAATATACAATAATATATGTGAGATATACACACATAAATATGTAACTTATGAAACATGGTTGTGAACTGCCACTGAATTTAAGGAAAAAAACTGTTAGAATAGGCCTTATTTCATATACACATTAGAATTTAATGAAATAGTATAAGTCAAAGAATATACAGATAATGGGGATCCCTGGGTGGCTCAAAGGTTTGGCCCCTGCCTTTGGCCCAGGGCGCGATCCTGGAGACCCGGGATCGAGTCCCACATCGGGCTCCCAGCATGGAGCCTGCTTCTCCCTCCTCCTGTGTCTCAGCCTCTCTCTCTCTCTAGGTCTATCATAAATAAATAAATAAATCTTTAAAAGAAAAAAGAATATACAGATAATGCCTTTTGTTTGTTACCTTTGTAAATAACAATGTTATTGACATTTGCATATTTTAATTAAACTGGATTTACTCTGTCATTATGCTAAATATTGTTAGTTTATGATGGCCAATTAATTCTCTGTCATTGACTTAAGAAGTCACATTTACAAATAGTCATGTTGAGAGGTTTGTGATAATAGTAATAATGAAATCATAATTCATAATGTGTTACACTTGTAATTACAGTGGGAGATTTTTGCAAATCTTTGTTTATGGGGATATTTTCACCATTCTTTCAAATGAATCTATAAGTCAGAGATGAAAGTAACACCTCACTCAACTGTCAAACTTGAAACATTATTTCTGGCAAATAAGTAATTTTACTGTGGGTACTTTTAATAAATATCTGGTTGGTGATTGAAGCAGTTGTAAGCTATCCCATAAACATGGGCTTTTTTTTTTTTTTTTTTTTTTTAAAGCAACAGCTATAAAGAGTTGTTTCTCAGCTGGGGGCAACCCTTTCCTTTTGTTCCTGAGACATGAACTTATTTTTATTTATTTTTTTTTTTTATGAACTTATTTTTAAATTAATAGTTATAATGGGAATAGTTTTAATGTCTGAAGAAATTAATCCTGTAGGTGTTTTCTTTTTCTTTCCAAAGCTTTTTGGTTGTTACCAAAAGCCAAAGGCCAATTTTCAAAAGACAAATTTTGATGGAAAGGAGTAAGAGCTTTATTCAGGAGGGCAGCCACCTGAGGAGAAGGCGGACTCTTGTCTAAGAGCCAACTCTGGTTTCTGCCTGGCCCAGAGATTTTTAAAGGGATTTAGGGCAGTTAATCAGTCAAGGGAGTGCAGGGGTCTGACAATTCTTGATTATGTGCAGTCTCAGTGGTGCCAAGTACAGATGTTATTGCAGTGCTCGGAGATCATACAAGGGGATCTGGTTCTCTGGTGCTGAGGATGGTGCAAGAGAGCCTGATGTCATGTGGAAGTACTCTGTTCTTTCTTGGAGAGAATGCACTATTGATAAATAATCCGAAAAAGTTTAGTTGATCAATCACAGGGGCTACGGGTGCTTGCTAAAGCTTAACAGACTACCAGCTTGGCTGGAGGGGTTGAGGCAGCTGCCATCTGAGGCCCAGGTTTGTACTTAATTATGCTGTTTGTCTTAGTGCTGGCAATTTTTAAAAAATTTTTTTTTAAGATTTTATTTATTTATTCATGAGAGACAGACAAGAGAAGCAGAGACACAGGCAGAGGGAGGAGAAGCAGGTTCCATGCGGGAAGCCCGATGTGGAACTCAATCCCTGGACCCGGGATCACGCCCTGAGCTGAAGGCAGACACTCAACTACTGAGCCACCCAAGTGCCCCATTGCTGGCACTTTTAAAACACATCTTAGGAGTTTTCTGTTTTTTTCCCATCTAATCTCAAAGTTTGGTCCATTTTTCTCTAAATCTTTAGGTCTCCAATTTTGAAGATCTACTTCCAACTTTTTGTCATATGAGCCTGCTTATTTTATTTCTTTTCTCAAACTTATTTTGCATCTTCCTCTTATTTTTCATGATAAGAGCACTGCTTCAAATCCCAATTTAGATACAGATTATTCCTACCTCTCAATCCTCTTTTTGCCCCCTGAGGATTCCTATGTATTGTCAATGTCTGTTTCTTTCCATGTGACATTCTTATCAACTCTGCATATAAAATTTAAATTTTTAAATTTCAACTTTGAAACCATATGCAGGAGGAAGGAAAAGAACTTTCTCCATGCCAAACACCTTTTTGTGATTGTGTCCCATCAACAGGCTGATTTTGAATGTATACATACAAATGGAAATAAGGAATGTGTGAGCTGGGATCCCTGGGTGGCGCAGTGGTTTGGCGCCTGCCTTTGGCCCAGGGCGTGATCCTGGAGACCCTGGATCGAATCCCACGTTGGGCTCCCGGTGCATGGAGCCTGCTTCTCCCTCTGCCTGTGTCTCTGCCTTTCTCTCTCTCTCTCTCTGTGACTATCATAAATAAATAAAAATTTAAAAAAAATTAAAAATAAAAAGGAATGTGTGAGCTAATTAATTGTGGCATGTCAATTATCTTTGAGTTTTCCACTATTCATGCCTATGGAGATAATGGCATTTTATTAGTTTAAGCATTATTCAGTGTTCTTAGGCAAAAAAAGATTGATCATATGACTTCTCTCATGCACTGGTTCCTTTTTCCCAAGGTTTATGTAGGTACATCTTCTAGGTGTAGAAACCTAGCTGCAAGGGAGTGTGAAAAATGTGGTTTTATTTTATTTTATTTTTTTTTAAATGTGGTTTTAAACTTTACATCCTCCGTTTATAGGAAAGAATGTCAGAAAGTGATTTGACTGAAAGAGACAGTATCTGCTACAATGATTTTTTTTTAAGATTTTTTATTTATTTATTCATGAGACAGAGAGAGAGAAAGAGAGAGAGAAGCAGAGACAGAGGGAGAAGCAGGCTTCATGCTGGGAGCCTGATGTGGGACTCGATCCTGGAACCCCAGGATCTCGCCCTGGGCAGAAGGCAGGCACTCAACCGCCAAGCCACCCAGGTGTCCCTGCTACAACTTTTAAGTAAAAATTATAAATGGAACTCCTAAGAACATAGTGTTGAAAAGAAAATCATCCAGTTTTAGTGATGAAATTTAAAATAGCAATGATAAATCTTGTTTTGTTTAAATGATTTGTGTGATACATGGTAGAGAAATTGTGAAGTTTTTTAAATAATGGGTAGCAACTATAGGGTAAGATCCAAAACTTGAATAGGTTCACCATATCCTTTTCTGAAGGCATTCCTAGCTACAGTGGAAATTTAGGAAAAGTAGATGATGTGAAGACATTCATAGACATACTCAGTGAGATTAAGTTTACAAGATGATTGAGAATAACAAATTGGTAGGGAGATTAGACTATGAAGAGTGAGAAAAGAATTGTAAATTATTACTGAATAAGAAATAAATGAAAAATTCAAAGTAGAGATTGAGACAGATCTTATTGCAAAATACTTTTTATCATCTGTAAAGGTATTTATTAGTATCAAGGTTTAGAGAATCCATTCCCTATAACTCTGGTGTGAGTTTTCCTTCCTCCCTCCCTCCCTCCCTCCCTCCCTCCCTCCCTCCCTTCCTTCCTTCCTTCCTTCCTTCCTTCTTTCCATTTTTAAATGGACTTTTGTTGTTGTTGTTGTTAGTTTCAGGTATGGCTTTCATCTGCTAAGGCATGAGAGTGCAGATCACAGAATCAGAATCAAGGGTGATAGGTAGTGTTGGTGGTACAGGTTATAAATAGGACTCTTTATTTTAAAATGTTCCTCAGGTAGTCCTCATTGCATATCCAGGCTTGAAAACTGCTGCCAGAGACACATATAAAAGTCCAATAGTCTCTTTACTGAATTCAGGGAGAAAATGTTAATATTTCAAACGTGTCACAGTTCAGCATATATAAATCAATTTCAACAAGTGTTTAATTCCGTTAAAGCCACAAGGGAATGTAAAATACATTTTAGAAAGATAACTTAAATAATATTATTTTCTACCTCCAGCTTTACTGCTTATAGAAGTAAGTCACAGGTATCTAGAAAATTAGACTGCCCATAAATACCTGTTGCCTGATTGCTTTCTTGATGTCAACATTAATTCTAGAAATACTTTAAATGTATTAGTAGACTTTCTTTTCCTTATATCCATGCACTATGAAATATCTTACACTTATTTTATAAACTTCTTTTGTCCTTCAGTCAGAGCATACTAGATTTTAAATATGATTATAAAGTCTGGAGAATTGAGTACTTTCATCCCTAGGAGTTTTTTTGTTTGTTTGTTTGTTTGTTTGTTGTTGTTTTTTTTTTTTTTAATAAAAGTAGTTCATGCTTTTGTCCTCTAAATTATGTAGGCATTAGGGTTTTTTGTTTTGTTTTGTTTTTGTTTTTTATTTTTTTTACAGAGCTTTTACTTAGGATTTGATCTTTTAATACCGTGCCAGAAAAAGGAAGAAAATTGCATTTTATAACTGTTAAGGTGAATATTATTTTGCGTTATATTTAATAGAAGTATTTGCACTTTGGCAAAGTCAGCCTTCAAATATTAGTGAATAAAGGTATGCCTATAGGACATAACCTTTTTCTCATGGTAAAGTATATAGTATATAATCTTTTTTTGATTTAAATATTTACATTTAAACTAAGTTATTTTATTGAGTAGCACAGTTAAATGTATGTTAAATGTCAGCATTAATGTTTAATCCTCTTCTACTTAAAGTAGTTTCTTTGGTTTATTTTTGTTTGTTTTTTACTCTTCCATCTATTCATCTTTACCTGTGCTTATATGCTAATAGCTATAAATTTCTTTAAGTGACTCCGTGTACTCTGATTGGGAAAAAAAAAAAAAAGCTCATGGACAGATATAGATAGACAGATGAGTTTATAAAGTCAACTACAGGTCATGCATCTTCCCACATGTATATTCTCTGAGCCTCACTGAGAAGTCTGGTGGGCAATTCTCTAACCTACACTTTATGGATTGCATTGTCAAAGAAGTTTCCCTACTTCTCCAGAGGTCTTGTCTCCTTCTCCAGAAGATTTGGAAGTTAAAGCTTATTTGCTGTCCTTTGCCTTTCTTTTCTACATAAGATGGGAGTGTCTATGTTTAATAACTTAAATACACTTGAGCTAGGGTAGTTTAAAGTAAATAGCTCTGTTGTGAAGACTCCTGTTATTTACCACTATTTCTTCCTGTCATCTCTGTTAATACCTCCAGTCCATTATCAAAAGGATCACTTCAATACTTTGCCCTATTATATGACCTACAAAAATGCTATAAATGCATATCAATCAATGTGATACATCACATCAAAAACAGAAAGGGTGAAAAGCATATGATCTTTTTAATAGGCACAGAAAAAGCATTTGACAAAGTATAATATCCATTCATGATAAAAACCCTCAATAAGGAGGTTTAGAGAACATATCTCAACATAGTAAAGGTCGTATACAACAAACCCATAGCTAACATCAGCCTTATTGGGGAAAACTGATAGCTTTTCCTTAAGGTCAGGAATAAGGACAAGGATGTCCACTCTCACTAGTATAATTCAACATAGTCCTGGAGGTGCTACCCACAGCAATCAGACAACAAAAAGATATAACAATTATCTAAATCAGTAAAGAAGAAGTAAAGCTTTCACTGTTTACAGATGACTTGATACTATATGGAGAAACCTCCAAAAATTCCTCCAAAAAATTGCAGTAAGGTTGCAGGATAGAAAAATCAATCTACGGAAACTAGTTTCATTTCTATATACCAATAAAGAAGCAGCAGAAGGAGAAATTGAGAAAATAACACCATTTACAATTATACCAAAAATAATTAAATACCTGGAAATAAACTTAACAGAGGAGGTGAAAGACCTGTACTCTGAAAACTATAAAACACTGATGAAAAAAAAATTGAAGATGACACAAATGAAAATATTCCGTACTCATGGATTGAAAAAACAAATTTTGTTAAAAGGTGCATACTGCCTAAAGCAATCTACAGATTTAAGGCAATCCCTGTCAAAACACCAACAACATTTTTTATAGAACTAGAATGAAAAATCCTAAAATTTGTATGGAACCACAAAAGATCCAGAATCACCAAAGCAGTCTTGAAAAAGGAAAGCAAAGCTGGAGGCATCACGATTCTGGACTTAAGACCTATTACAAAGAATTAGTAATCAGAACACTGGTGTTGGCTCAACAATACACACATAGATCAATGGAACAGAATAGAAAACCCAGAAATGAACCCACAGTTATATGCCCAATTAATCTTCCACAAAGCAGAAAGAATATGCAATGAGAAAAATACAGCCTCTTCACCAATAGTGTTGAGAAAACTGGATAGCTACCTGCAAAAGAATGGACCACTTTCATTAAACTCCTAGAAGAGAGCACAGGCAGTAACTTCTCTAACATTGGCCATAGCAGCTTTTCTCTAGATAAGACTCCTGGGGGAAGGGAAACAATAGCAAACATAAATTATTGGGACTGCATCAAAATAAAACGCTTCTGCACAGCGAAGGAAGCAATCAGCAAAATTGAAAGACAGCCTACTGAATGGGAGAAGATATTTGCAGATGACATATCCAAAATATGTAAAGAACTTCTAACACTCAACACCTGAAAAATGAATAATCCATTAAAAAATGGGTAGAAGACATGAACAGGTGTTTCTCCAAAGAAGACATACAGATGGCCAACAGACACATGAAAAGAAACTTAATCATTACTCATCATCATTAGGAAAAATGCCAATGAAAACTACAATGCGCTATCACTTCACACCTGTCAGAATGGCTAAAATGAAAAAGAGGAAACAGTAGTTGTTGGTGAGGATGTGGAGAAAAAGGAACCCTTTTGCAGTGGTGGTGGGACTGCAAACTGACATAGCCACTCTGGAAAACAGTATGGAATTTCCCCCAAAACATAAAAACATGCTACCAAATCATCCAGCAGTCGTGGTACTAGGCAGTTACCCAAAGAATACAAAAATATTAAATGCACCCCTACATTTATTGCAGCATTATTTACAGTAGAGAAGACATGGAAGCAACCAATATCCATCGACTAATGAATGGATAAAGAAGAATAAATATATTTCCAATACACACAAACAGGAATATTATTCAGCCGTAAGAAATAATGAATCTTGCCATTTGCAAAGACACAGATGGAGCTAGACAGTATGATGCTAAATGAAATAAACCAGAGAATAACAAAACAAATATTATTTCACTCATCTAGAATTTAAGAAACAAAACAAATGAATGAGAAATAAAAGAGACTAACCAAAAAAAACAGAGTATTAATGATAGAGAGCAAACTAATGGCTACCAGAAGGGAGGTGGCTTGGAGGATGGGTTAAATAGGTGAAGGTGATTAAGAATACACTTATCTTCATGAGCACTAATGTGCAGAATTGTTGAATCACTGTGTTGTACAACTGAAACTAATATAACGCAGTATGCCAGCAACACTGGAACTAAAATTTAAAAAAACAACTGAAAAAAATGATCACATCCTTCTGATATACTGTATATCCACAACATTCAGAGATTGAGGTAAATGGAAAAGAGATTGAGTGATTTGATTAAGCCCATAAACTCCTATATTATGCAGTACTCAACACTATGGAAAATAAAAGGTGATATCTTTCCTAGTAGCTTAATTAAGAATATACAGAAATCAGTTGAACTTTGAAAGCGATAATCTATTGATAAATTTTCATTGACTACCATTATTTTAGCTTTTTAGAGATTTTTAATTTTAAAATATGGTATCATAATTCAGTTTCTTTCTTTCATAAGAAACAAGAAATTTTTTCCAATGTTGAATCCAGTAACAATGGCTTAAGTAGAAATAAAGTATTTCTTTCAAAAAAATGAAGCCAAGAAAGACTTTAAGAAAAGTCTTTAAAAGAAAAGATTAAGCATGCTAGCTATGAAAAATAAATCTGTAATATGACACAGAGGAGTATCAGATCAAATTATACCAAACTTTGACATCAAGGACACCAATATACAGAACAAAAAGAGATTACATTTGAGACATAACACTCATAGCTACTCTGCTCCTGATTTAACACCAATTGTAGAATTACAGAGATATAAACATTCATTTCTGTAATACTTACACATGGGAGGGAAGAGACTTCAGAATATTGTAAAAAAGAAATTAATGAGGATCAGTAGTTGCTTCTTATAAAAGCAGATCGTTATTTAGAATGATTTTTAAGGCGACAGACGCACCTGTACTTGTAAAAAGGAGTATTACTCCCTAAGGTTTCCACCCCACTTTCCCAACCTTCTAGTCTAGTTAAGAAGTATTACAACTATAATATTTTTACTTTGTCTTTTGACTGAAGCAAATCTTTAAAGAAATAAACAACTAAGTAGAACTGATAAAGTGTTTGCTTCATTTCAAGTACATTACCTGAACAAAAACCCTGTAAAGTGAGGTCACTATAAAAAGACAAAATCCAAAGGGATTATGCGAGATTTAGGAAGCAGGCACTGAAAAGGATACCCCTGAGCAAGTGAGAATAACTACTCCTAAGTGAAAAGAATAGGAACAATGCTAAAATGTTGTAATCAGGTAAAGATTGATTAAGTGTCTTAGACTAGAAAACAAATGAATTACACATGATATAAAAATATAGGATTTAAACTTCCAAGATACTGAAAGATCAATACAGTAATAAAAGAAAAAAGCTATGAAAAGGGGAAAAAATCAGTGAGTTTTCATTACTGAAAAAGTGTGCTTCAAAGAGACTCATCCATGTGCAGTGAAGGCTAGAATTCTATTAAGTAAACAGAGTTATAACCTGGTATAATGCCAATAGAAAAATATCTGAAGTATTTTCAGAAGTGCTAGAATAGGGGGTACTATCATAAGATGAGTTAAAGTTCTCTTTAAAAATATTTTATTGAGTTTAATTACAAAAGTCTATATGGTGATAAATCGAATCATTTGAAGAAAAAAATGTGATGCTTAAGCAATCATATGAAGTGCTTTTGCAATGAGGAAGATAGAAAGTGTGGGGGAGAAAAATAAATAATTCAGCCCCTAGAAGATATGTAGAGAAACTATAGAGACTAGATTCAAAATACATAATTGTAAAAATTACAAGATTTGAGAAAACATACAATCATGTATTTAATACATATTGAGTCTAGTATCTCCAACAATGTAATTGATGACTACTAAGCAAACAGTTAATGATGAAAAGAATTCTTCCTGAATATTTAACATTCTTTATATATTAAAGTCTCATAGATTAGAACGCTAACCCTCATCTCTCTTTTCATTCAAAAATACATATATTTTCCTAGGTATCCATGGTATTAGGGGAAGATCTACAAATAGGCTAATATAAATATTGATAAGGAAATAAGTACACCCATCAAGAAATGAGACAGTGATTAAACAGATGGTTTAATAGGGAGAGATGACTATATGTGAAATGTTAACTTCAGATATGCATTTGGATAATTTCTTGTCTGCTGATTTCAAAGCATTTTTAAAAGTTTTTATTTTAATTCCAGTTAGTTAACAGTGTAATATTAGTTTCAGGTACATGATGTAGTGATTCAATAATTCCATATATCACCCAGTGCTTATCATGACAAATGCATTCCTTAATCCCTATCACCGATTTCCCCATGCCCCCTCCCACCTCTCCTCTGTCTCTACACTTGAGTGTTTTTTGATTTGTCTCTCTTTCTCTAGTCTTCACTTTGCTCATCTGTTTCTTAAATTCCACAAGTGAGTGAAATCATATGATATTTGTCTTAGACTGACTGACTTATTTTGCTTAGCATCATACTCTCTAGCTCTATGTCATTGCAAATGGCAAGATTTCATTCTTTTTCATTCATTAGCTCTCCATTTGTTTGCGTGCTTTTCAATTTCTTTCATCAGTGTTTCTTAGTTTTCAGTGTACACGTCTTTCACTTGTTTAGTTGGGTTGATGCCTATCTTATTTTTGGTGCAATTGTAAAAGTGATTGTTGTCTTAATTTCTCTTTCTGCTGCTTCATTATTAGTGTACAGTGTAGTGCTAGAGATTGATTTTGTATTCTGTGGCTTTGCTGAATTCATTTATCAGTTCCAATATGTTTTTTTGGTAGAGTCTTTAGGATTTTCTATATATAATGTCATCTGCAGATAGTGAAAGTTATGCTTCTTTATCAATTTGGATGCCTTTTATTCTTTTCTTTTGTCTGATTGCTGTGGCTAGGACTTCCAGTACTATTTTGAATAACAATGATGAGAGTGGACATCCTGGTCTTGTGCCTGACCTTAGGGGAAAAGCTCTAAGTTTTCCCTTATTGAATATGATGTCAGCTGTAGGTTTTTCATATATCGCCTTTATTATGTTGAGGTATGTTCCCTCTAAACCTACTTTGTTGAGAGTTTTTATCATGAATGGATGTACTTTGTCAAATGCTTTTTCTGTGTCTAATGAAATGATCATATGATTCTTATCCTCTCTCTTATTGTTGTAATGTATCGCTTTAATTGATTTGTGAATATTGACCACCACTGCATCTCAGGAATAAATCCCACTTGATCATAGTGAATGATTTTTTACTGTATTTTTGAGTTCTGTTTGCTAATATTTTGTTGAGGATTTTTGCATCTATGTTCTTCAGAGGTCATGGCTTATAGTTTGTTTTTTTCCATTGGTGTCTTTACTTATTTATTTTCAGGATCTTATTTATTTGTTTGATAGAGAAAGAGAGAGACAGACACAGCTGTGGAAGTCCCCAACTATTACTGTGTTACTATCAATTCCTTTATATTTTTTAGTAACTGTTTTGTGTATTTGGATACTCCCATGTTGGGTACATAAGTATTTATAATTGTGTCTTCTTGTTGGATTGTCCCCTAATAATTATTCTTCTATGTCTCTTGGTATAGTCTGTTTTAAAGTCTATTTTGTCTCATATTAGTATTGCTACTCTGGCTTTCTTTTCACATCCATTTGTCTGATAAATGGTTCTCCATCTCCTCACTTCCAATCTGCATGTGTCTTTAAAGAGGTGATAATTTTTGTGATGATTTTATATGCATATAACTTATATAAGGTTGTTTGATTAAATAAAATTATCTAAATTATGAGATCAAAAATGGAGATCTCTAAAATGTGTGAACTTTGTTATCCAGTTAAATTAGCAGAATTTTTTTTTTACAAAAATCAAATAACAGCACAGCCTGGGTGGCTCAGCAGTTTAGCGCCTTCACCCCAGGACCTGATCCTGGAGACCCGGGATCGAGTCCCACGGCAGGCTCCCTGCATGGAGCCTGCTTCTCCCTCTGCCTGTGTCTCTGCCTCTCTCTTTCCTTGTGTGTCTCATGAATAAATAAATAAATAAAATGGTAAAAAAATTCATTATAAAAAAAATTCACATAACAAAATTCAAGTCCCCATAGCAGGCTCAATATGTAAACAATGGTAATGCCAATTATATATAGTTCACATATAAACCTAACTTATATAAGTTTACCAATTAAATATATGTAGTTTTATGAAAGTATATCTATAAAATACTCATTTACATGTTATGGACTTATTATTATTAGAAAACTATCTTGATACTTTTATTGGTATCTTGTTTTTTTTCCCCATCAATTAATTGAAATATAAACTTAAAATTCACAGTGAAATATCTTTTAATATCAGATAGTGTTTCTGATATCCCTAACTAGAAAATTCAGAATGAAATTTTTTCAAAAAACATTATTATTATTGCTGATTACCTGTTTATTGAAATACTCTCATCTCTAATGAATCAAATATATCAAATATAGGGTAGAAAGTAGCCCTTTAGGTTTTGTTTATGGTAAATTCAGAAATTTTATTTGCATCATATAGAGTAATCCCTTTTATTCAATTTTTGAATATAATTACATGTGGGTAGACTAGCAATAAAAACTGCATATTACAAATCCACTTTTTTTGTAGGCTTTTCTATAATTCTGAAGCTCAGCAACATTTATTCTGAAAGAGTTTGCTTTTCCTGGGAATTGTCAAGGAGACTTGTTTAGTGAAGGTTACTGAAATACATTGGTAGATGCCTTCATTTAGGGAGTAGGAAGTTAGTAAGTGATAAAATATGTTATTTAGACTATTCACTAAAATAACTTTATTTTTTAACTCTAACACTGACATTTAATTAAATTTAAGTACATTCCATTTTATTCTTAAAAACTGATTGCCTCTAATTTTTCCCTTTTAATTTAGTTTACTGTAGCTGCTACACAAATTTGGTGGATTTAAACAATAGAAATTTCCACATTTTTGGAAGCCAAAAGTTCCAAATCAGTATCACTGGGCTGAAATCAAGGTATTGGAATGACCACAGTCTCTCTGGACTAGGAGACTCTGTTCTTTGCCACTTCCAACTTTTGGTGGCTCCTGGCATTCTTTGGCTTGTGTCAGCATCACTTCAGTCTCTACTTCCTTGGTCACATTACTTTTTCCTTTACTCTCTGTGTGTAAATATCCCTCTTTTCCTCTTATAAGGATTAATGTGATTACCCTTTTGGATGCTCTAGATAATCCATTCATTTTAATCCTTTTATCATTGCTTCAAAGACCCATTTTTTGCTACATAAAGTATCATTTACAGAATCTAGAGCGTAGGAAGTGAGTATCTTTTGAGGGGCCACTTTGAGCCTCCCAAAATAGCAAAGAGATTCATTCTTATATAATGTTAGTGAATCTTAAAAGTGATCCAAGTGGGAAGAACAAACAAACAAAACTATGGAAAAAAGTATACTCATATGTCATTTTTAAAACAAAGGTTAGTAGGAAAGCCATAGTTGAATTAAAATGAGATTTGATGTCCTTTTAAAATTATATTAAGCTATTTTAAAGCTTTAGTAATTATATCTATGCATTTAAAATGTTTACCTTATATTTATAAATATTAAAAACATTTATTTAGGATTCTGCTCACTGAAAGAATCAGTACATTCTCTGGAATATATCACTTATTTTCCTACTTAATTATGAACATTGATTACTTTTTCTAAAAATTGATCTTTATTTTTGTTCCCTGAACTTTTAAAAAAATTTTAATTTTAATTAACATACAGTTCAATATTGATTTATGGAGTAGAATTGAATGATTCATCATTCACATGCAACACCCACTACCCATCACAATAAGTGCCCTCTTTAATACCCATCACTCATCTAGCCCATCTCCCATACTTCTAAAAATTACTTAAGAATAAATTACAGTATATTTTCTATGTATGTATCATTCTCTTTCTCTGTAAATGTATATATTTATATATACATATATATATTTCAGTCACATTTTAAACATACAAAGGCAGAGTATTCATATTCATTATGGTGCATTGTGTATGACTGTACCCATTGTTTTATAAATGTTTTCATATATATTGATATGAATACCAAAGTATATATGTATTATATTTGTATATATTTATATGTATTGATATATTTTAGCATATAATATGTACTATTTCAACATATTATATTTATGTGCTTTCTATATATAGTTTTGATTACATTAGATATTATATAAATTAGAGGTAATTTAAAAGTGGAGATAACATTGCTTTATATATTAGAAATGACTCTGCTTGGTTATTTACTTTAAACTGTATGCTACTAAATAGTTATTTTTATTACTATATTTTTAATTAACCCTGCTTTTAACTTTTTTTTTTAATATAAAGAAAGGTTTTCCTTGTATCACATCGCTACTATTTAGGAAAATTAAATTATAATATTCAACATCTGTGTCTTTTCCCTTGGTATTCTACAATTCAGTCATGAAACCAAGTTACAGGGATGTCTGGGTGGCTCAGAGGTTAAGTGTCTGCCTTTGGCCCAGGACATGATCCTGGAGTCTCAGGATCAAGTACCACATCGGGCTCCCCAGAGGGAGCCTGCTTCTCCCTCTGCCTACATCTCTGTCTCTCTCTCTGTGCCTCTCATGAATAAATAAATAAAATCTTTAAAAAAAAAAAATAAAAGAAACCAAGTTACATTCAAATGCCGTTTTCCAGAGTATGCTAATACTTCTAACCAGTTGAACATGTCCACTGTTTTTATATTAAATTGTTGACCACCTGAGGAGCATGTTATGTCATAATTTTCCAGTCCATAGGAACAATAATCTTTGGCAAGAAGCATTTCAAAAGATACTCCTAGAATGAATGAATACATGTATACATATATTTTTTTTAAAAAATTCTTCACTGTTTTACCAAACTATTTCTTATATTGTTTGAGTTCTTTTTTTTTTTTTTTTTTTATTGTTTGAGTTCTAAGTGATATTTTCTAAATAAAATTTGATTTCAAATAGTTCACTAAGTCATTTTTTTTTTTAAGATTTTATTTATTTATTCATGAGAGACACAGAGAGAGAGAGAGAAAGGCAGAGGCACAGGCAGAGGGAGAAGCAGGCTCCATGCAGGGAGCCTGATGTGGGACATGATCCCGGGACTTCAGGATCACACCCTGGGCTGGAAGAAAGCGATAAACCACCGAGCCACCCAGGGATCCTCACACTAAGTCAGTTTGACTTTTGCACAGGTAGAGATTTCGTTTATATACTTGTTTATTGATTAATATCTTTGGATGGTAACGTCCCATAAGTCAAAGAGATACTTTGACTTATTAAAAAAGCCTGTTTATATTTTTACCATGTTACAAAATGTTATAATTTTATAAAATATACATTTGCCCTGTAAAAAGCTCATCATGATATTGTATTCATTAGCATATTTCTTGAAGTAATTTGACATATTTTTTGAAGTTTTATTTTAATACTCTGGCAGTATATTTAAGGTACATACTATATGCAACCGGAATAGCACAGCTCCATAGATGCATATGCAGTTATGTAATTAATGTATTCACAATACTTACTAAAATATTTATTTGTTTCAGATCAAAAATGTTGTACAGAGAAGGGATGCCTGGGTGGCTCCATTAGTTAAGTGTTCCAGTCTTCATTTCAGCTCAGGTCATGATCTCATGGTCCTGGGATGGAGCCCTGCAATGGGCTCCCTGCTGAACAGGGAGTCTGCTTGTCTCCCTCTCCCTTTGTCCCAACCCCCACTCACATGCGCTCTTTCTTTCTCTCTAAAATAAATAAATAGATATTTAGGGAAAAAAAAGTTACACAAATGAAATGAAGTGATATATACACACATACAACCAGGAAATAAAAGCTACCAATAATCTATCCATAGATAGATTCACCTAAATATTTTTTTCTATTTATTAAAATGCTTTAGTCCATGGGTTTCTGTGCATTTACATTAGGAGACAATACATTCTTTTTCATAACGTGAAAGAATATTCTTATAACCTTCAATATAATTCAGTACTATAGTTTTACTACTATATATTATTTAGTCTATCACTTTTTGCCAATTAATAGTAAGATCAATAGACAGGGATATAGTTCTTTGGACAGATCTCCAATTACTTCCATGGCAAAGTTCTGTAATTAGAATTGCTAAGTATTGAGAATTACTTTTTTTTTAATGCATATTGCCAAATTGCTATTCAGAGCTTTCATACTATTTCATACTTATACTAGCGGTGTATAAGACTTTCAATTTAGTAGTATCAAGTAAATTCTTCTACTTCATCAGCTGTTAGACTTAATATCGTTGAAAGATCTATCAAGCTATCTCTTTTCAATTTGCTTTATAGCATTTGCTATTTTAATGTTGTAAATTAAATGATGTAGTCTTATCTCATGACTTAAAAAACTTTTCATCTGAATCTGAACTTATGAAAGACAAAATCTAGGAATTGCCCTCTCCCCCAAAACATATGAGCAGAATTTAGTCAAGAAAGATTATATTCCTTATTCATTGGAACACCTCTCAAATTATATTTAGATTTACTAGAATATTCTTAGCTGTGCCATGACAATTTAAGGACAGCAAGTCAAAAATGAACTAAGTGGCTTCTACAGGGGAGTGCTTAAGAAACATTGAACTAATGTAATAAAGAAGCCTCCAAAATGTAGGGGCCTAAAGAACAGAAATTTATTTACCTTTTATGTAATGATCACAGATAAGTGTTCCAGATTTGGTGGGAACTTTTGCTTTACTATATCATTGAAAGACCCACCCTTTAGTTCTGTTACTGAGAAGGAAAAAAGAAATTGGATATTAGAAGTTTCCACCCTAAGAAACAATACTAATCAAAATGACAGGGAAGGAAGAAACAGCATTTTTGGAAACAAGAATACTGAAGTCATTCAGTGAATGATTAAATAAATAATCATTCGTCAGGTGTAGAGTTTGATTTTACCCTACCTACAAGCTTGTAACTTGTTATTGTTTCATGGAATCTGGCAGAATACATACAACCCTTGGGTTAGAGACAAATTATTTTATTAATTGCAACACAGTAAGCAGTATGGTTCCCTTTGTCTTCCAAATCTTATGGAGTGACATCAAGTGATCCAGATGGATGATACTCACACAGTTGGTTTGCATCATAGCTCCAGAATATTTATCTTGAGGAATCCATTCTTTCATAGCAAGCAATAAGCAAACCTGTTCTGTATCTTCAGAGGAGACATTTCCGTCATGGTTGCATGCTACAAACACAATTCTGAGAAATAGCTTCTGTCAATAACTGTCAGGACCTTGTATTCTTGGTATACTCAGCAACATACGTAGGAACATGAGAGACCAATGAAAGGACTGTTCCTTCCAACAACAAGCAAATTAATGTTCTAAAGAATGTGAAAATTATTTTCAGCGTGAGGAGATTTTTGATGTGCTCTACGTAAAGTTTCAAATATTCTCTCTGCCATCAGGCACCTTCACAAATAATTATGGGTATATGAATATCCTTTACAGGGACTGTAGAGCAATTTTGCAAAAGAGAGAAAAGATAGATGGATTAAGCAGAGTGTTATTTACTGAAAACTGATTTCTGTATTTTATTTCCTCATGACCTGTTCTCAGTTGATGAGTGAGACAAAAGACCTTCTCTTAAACATGTTACTATTGTATATTACACCTGAAATTCATATGGCTCAAGGGACATATCTTTTGAAATGAACACTACTAAAATGGATGAATTCTATTCATTCATCTTTTTGTGATAATTATTTGAATGATAGCAATAGTTAGCTGTCATTGGCTTCAATAAGTAGGAGGCAGGGATCCCTGGGTGGTGCAGCGGTTTAGCGCCTGCCTTTGGCCCAGGGCGTGATCCTGGAGACCCGGGATCGAATCCCACATCGGGCTCCCAGTGCATGGAGCCTGCTTCTCCCTCTGCCTGTGTCTCTGCCTCTCTCTCTCTGTGTGACTATCATAAATAAATAAAAATTTAAAAAAAAAATAAGTAGGAGGCATAATGAAGGAGAAAGAATTTTGTTCATGTAACTTAGACATTGCTTTTCACCACTTACCTGCTCTTACATCATAAATCATGATTCATTATTTTTTGGTATCTGTAGAAAGTGCTATGGTTGCCTTTAAGAGCAAGAAAGTAAGTATCAGAGGCTCTGTATTTAGCTTTCGGCTCTGCTATTCAGTGACTTTTGTCAACTCAATCTCGCTTGATATTTGGGTTATATTCTCTAGAATCGAGTTAAGGTATAATGACGAAAATCCTTTCAAAACTGTAAATTGTTACACACATATTTAATTACCAAGAATTATGTATGCTAGAGCTTTTCTCTACTAAAGGAGACTCAAGAACATATTCTCTGTCAATGCTAAGGGCATAATATAGCTCCTAATCTGAACAATTTTGACCATCCTATACTTACTTTTAGAAGATTTAATTTTTAAAAATCTCTTAAAAAAAAACCCTACCACCCCTACCCCACTTAGAAACCCTGCTCATGTGGCTCACTTTGTTATCTGTGCTATTTTATTCAGTGTAAGTCTAAAAGGGTGTATTTACATTTTATTGTTTTTTATTTTTGATAACAATAGTGATACTATTGGCAAATATAAGAATGGATATCTAAAAGGGGAAATGCTTGGTTTTATATGGTAAAGCATACTATGAATAGGGTATAGAAGAAGTTGAAAAGAGATAGAAAATATTTGCAGGGTAATATCTGTGTGTATGTATGTATGTATGCATATTTGTGTGTGCACAATATAAAGGTTAATCAAAACACATTTTTCTCCTTTAGCTTCTTGAAAATGTTATTATTGCTAGAAAAATGAAATGAAAGAGTTAGCAACATAGCTCATTACTTTTTTAATATATAGTAAGATTATGTCCTCCTGTTGATTTATTCACGGTAGCTTTCAAACAATATTCTTGTCTTTTTACTATCTATTTTATGTTTACTTTAATTGACCACTCTAATGGCTGATTGACAATGATGGAAGGTGCCAGAGAATTATAAAATATTTCAAGTGGAATTGAGTTTAATGATCATAACTATAACAGATAAGAAAGTAAAGTCCATGGAATTTATACATCTTTAAGGGTACACATCTATATAGTAGTTTAAATTCTTAAGACCATGCCTCCTTTTCTTACTTGTAGCAGTGCTTATAAACTCTTATGCATTATCTCAGAGTTTTCAAAGTGTTTTAAAGCAATAACATCTCATTCTCTTTTTAGGTAGTTATTAGGAGTAAAAGTGGAGAGATCTTGTATCGTATTTCACCATGGGCGAAGTATGTGACTCGTGAAGGTGATAATGTGAATTATGATTGGATACACTGGGATCCAGAACACCCATATAAAGTGAGAACAACAAATCTTTAAATAAATTCTTGTTCCAGTATTTCTAGGAAAATTAATTTTTACTTCCATAACTTTTATAGTAATGTTCAACTTCTCTCTTCACTGCCAGTTTTATATTTTACATCATAGTGTACCTGATATGCTATACATATATCAGAGTCCATCATCTGTAGCCAGTAAAATATAGAAGTGAGTTGTTTTATCATGTGTTTCTGAGGTTAGGATGGAGAAAGAAATCTCTACATACGGACCTGAAAGGGATACTGTTTTTTGTTGTTTTTTTAATCATAATTTCTGATTCATCACAGATACCTCAGTGATAGAGTATTTCTCATTGTCATTGGTTTGAAGCAGGATTAGTGTGCTTTGAAGCAAGGGATAGGGAAGAAAGATATCTCATGATATCTCATGGTGTATTATTTAGGGTTATTTTTAAGGCTATATTATTGTCAAAGTTTATATGTATCTTTGAACTCACCCTTCTATCTTCTAAGTTATTAGAGCTTGTTGATAAATGCTTTGCATTTAATAATTATGCATTTTAAGGTTTTATGTTTTCTCTAAGGCTCAATGATAAGGTATAAGCCATTACGTGATTACTCTTTTAAAACAGATCTATTAACATTTTCCTAAAAAGGAATTTATTTTCAAGAGAAAATTTAATGGATTAGCCAAGTGCCTTTTATATGCAAAAACAGTTCCAAACTATTTGAGTTGATTCATGATTTCACTTAACATGCTTAATCAGGTAGTATCATACCTGAATTTCTGATCTAATTCTTTATATAATTTTATATTCTGTAGTTTAAGCATTCCAAGCCAAAGAAACCAAGAGGTCTAAGAATTTATGAATCTCATGTGGGAATTTCTTCATATGAAGGAAAAATAGCTTCTTATAAACATTTTACATGCAATGTACTACCAAGAATCAAAGACCTTGGTAAGTAATAACTGTGATTTTTATTCAGATAAAATTTTAATGAGTCTGTTCTCTTATTAGAAAAGCTAATTACAAGTGTCTTTTTTTGTGTGTGTTAAGAGATTAAATATGTAATAGAAATGCATTTTATTAGGCTTCTCAAATTGCCCTGTAATAGTGATAGCATAGAAAAGAGAAATGGAATAAGATAGAGCATAAGAATTCAAGATATTATTCCAATTTCAATTTTAAGTAATGTGAACTGATGGCTTCCAAACTGTAGATAAATATGTAAGCATAATTACTTTTCTACAGGAGAGAACTTTTATCAATTTGAGTGGTCATTGATTATAGCCTGTTCATTTTAGTCTGTTAGGGGAAAAAAATCTTACATTTTTTAAGGTTACTGGAATTCATTTTGTATGAAAGTATATACATATATATAGTCTGGATGATTTACTTGACAAATATTTATGGTGCATCTTCTTCTAAGACACATTGTTCTAGATGTTTATATGTTGGACTGTAATGACACAGATCCTCGTCTTCAGGGGAACAACTAGGAGAGTTAGTGTATAATGCTGAACTATTGATTTGGTATGCTTTAAAGTTGTTATTTTTCTTTTTATAGGTAATGCTTTTTTTTTTTAATCATTTCACAGCATATTAGCACCTGCTCCAACAGCTAGGCAGGGAGATAAAGCACATTTAATTATTCTGTTTCTGGTAGGCAGTCTAAACTTTGGCTAGAAGAAAGGTTTACAACTCACTGTTCAAGTTTTTGGTTATACATGGATCTTAGTTATCTATAATGGTAAGGTCAGATTCCAGAAACTTAAATTAATTAAAGGTATGAAGAATTTAATATTGATTGTGTTTTATAGATACTATATTTGAATTGTCGTGTTTGGGATGTTCTACAATTTAATATTGTAACACATTGTTTATGCCCCTGGTCTTGCAGAAGCTAGACAGAGCAAGGATTTTCTTGTTCATCATTGTGTTTGAGTTGAAAAGCCCAGGACTCTGAACATAAATGAATCTAAGAATGAGTAATGCCATAAAATTAATAACAAAAACTATAGATTGGTGCTTGATCATAAGAATAATATTTCACATTAGAGAAATAAACTACAAAGTGTATATTGTTATAAAATATATAATTGATGTATGTTAATCCGAGCGGGAGTTTATACACATATTTCTACCATGATGGAAATGTGATAGAGTTAGATTGTTTTTACAATGAAAAAGCCAACAACAGCTATGACCCATAGTTTATGTTATTCTTTAAACAGAAGTCTCTAATTCTGAATGTGACTTTGCAATTGTTCCAATATTAGTAATGTACGAAAATATGTACCTGAGAGACTGTATTGACATCAACTGGACTTTGAGAAGAGAGTATTTTCTATGTATGTTACAGCAATGTAACTTTCAGAGCAGTCAAACCATATTTGAAAATTTTGCCAAATTTTACCAAACTTGAAGAAAAAAATGGTTATCTCAGTTATTTTTTTAAAGGTCAAAAGTTTCTTCCTCTTTGATTATTTGTTTATATTAAAAACATGTTAGTAAATGCCTTTAAGGTTATGTGTGCCCATGTGTGCACACATCCAACTTTGGAGTTCTTATATGGGTTAAGAAATTGCAGAAAATAAAAGAATTAATGCTGGTTTTGTAAAAGCTACCTTGTGGAAGAATGAACTTAACTGGAAAATCTTATGTTCTGTGGTAGAAATAATTGAAACAGGAAAAGGTAAAATAAAAGTATGTGGCATGCAACTGGTTACTTTTTTTCAGCTTTCATAATCTATACTATGAATATTACAAGTGCAACTGAAGTTTAGCATATGTAGATTGCCATCTTTAATATTCTAAAGTCAAATTAAGAGTATATTTGCATATCATTTATTACATGTTAAATGAAGGCATTTCAAATAGCTAGTTAGAGTACAACTCTCAAGAACTAACTGTCTAATTTTGTGTTAGAAGGTCAAGACAAGCAAAATATTTTAAAGTAGAACTTTTCAAAGTGATCAGATCATTTATATATAAATGATCATATGTAAAATTTAATGTCTTTAGAAAAAGGATGCTGTGTTTATATATTTTTTTCGTTTCTTTCTTTAAAAATATTGCTTTTAATCTCTACTCGACCTTTGCTTGTATAGGATACAACTGCATTCAGTTGATGGCAATCATGGAGCATGCTTACTATGCAAGTTTTGGTTACCAGATCACAAGCTTCTTTGCAGCTTCAAGGTAAAATGAAAGTCCAACATATAACCATTTTTATTCGAGGAAAAAAATAAAATGAATTTTTACCTTTTATATGATGTTGTTTTGTAACCTCATTTAGAGTTACCAGAGTTTAATAGAAGCTGAGAATTTTTTTTTGGACTGAGATCATAGGCTTTGCGTCAAGCCTTAGAGGTTGGCCGTGATTCAACATTGCTTTCCATAAAATGATTTCAGATGAAGAATATCCAGTTAACTTACTAAAATTGTCATACATTTGGAGGTCCAAGCTTTAGTCAGAAAATCATGTCTCATGGAAGTCATTATTGCTAGGGCTCACATCCTTTTCTGGAAAGAGATTGACTCCTGTAGAAATGTGACTCAGAAGGCTCTTGGACAAAACCTGAGAGACTCCTAGCTCTCTAAATGAACAAGGGGTAGTGGAAGGGGAGGTGGGTGGAGGGATGGGTGACTGGGTGACAGGCACTGAGGGGGGGCACTTTGTGGGATGAGCACTGGGTGTTATACTATATGTTGGCAAATCAAACTCCAATTAAAAAATACACACACAAAAAAGGATATACTACTATCTGTAGAAAGATTATCCTTCTTTCTAGGCTAAAATCCAAGGAATGTGTCTCTCTGGGCAGAAAGACACCAAGGAGTCCTATGTAATTGAAGAAGTGCTGACCTGAATGACTACAAGTTGAACAACTTTAACAGTGCTTCCACCTCATGGAGCTCACACTGTGTGGCACATAGACGTTAATCCAATAATCATACATATTGATTTCTTCCCATGATAAAAACTAAGAAGAAAATGACAGGATGGTATAACAGCCTAGAATGAGGTATCTAATCGGTTTAGGTTAGATGTGAACCGATGTTGGAACTGAGATCCAGAACATAATTAAGAGTGAACTGGGAGGAAGGATGAAGTGGAGATAGGGAGATAGCATTCCAGGCTAGAGAAAAAAATACTGATCATTTTATCTGTTTCTTTTGATAGTCCTTCTCCTTCAATAAATTACCTGTATTTATAAACTCTAAATCTTTCATTTCTCTTTTCTTTCTTGAACTCATTCCAAGTAGGCTCCTCACCTCTTCATTGAAATTGCTCTTGTCAAGTGTACTGATGAATTCCAGGCTGTTAAGTCCACTGATCGTCTGTTAACTTACTTGAACTGTCAGCAGCACTTGGCACAACTAGTTTCCTGTACCTTGTTAGGACATTTTTCTTTCCTTCAGTGTTCAGGAAAACTATTATTCTCCTGTTTGTGTTTTTCCTATCTCTCTTGCTGCTTTTTAATTTTTTAAAATTTCCTTTGCTTTTCCTGACCACCAATGTTGAACTTCCAGGTCTCAGCCCTCATTTCCATTCTCCTCTGTATATGAATAACATATGTTGGGGAGTCTCATCAAGTTTCATCCATTCTTATGGCCGAAATACACTTTACATTATACCAGACTCTTCCCTTTTTGCCCATTCCTATATCTAGCTTATCATAAAACCTAACCACCTGTAACTTCAAAGTGTATCCCAAATCTGGCTTCTTCAACTGCTATCACCCTGGTCCAAGCTGCCATTATCTATAACGTGAATTATTTCAGTTAACTGAGCACTCTGTTTTCTCTTGTTCTCCTTCCCCTTCCCTGGCCTTCTCTCCCTCCATACACATGACTACTTTCTGCATAGTGACCAGAGTAACCACTTCAAAATACATAATGTGATGAGCACTGGGTATTATACTAAATGTTGGCAAATTGAATTTAAATTTTAAAAAAATTAAAAAATAAAAGATCATGTCACTTTCTTGCTCAGCACCATCTAATGATTCCTTAACTCTTTCAGGTTAAAAGTGAAAGGCCCTATATTGGCCCATAAGACCCCATATAATCTGGGTCTTAGCTGACTCTCTGGCCTCATCTCTATTGATCATTCCACTCTGGCCACATACTAGCCTATTTGCTATTCTTCCAGGTGTTCCAGCTTATTTCCCCAGTACCCTCTCTCCCTAAACCTTCTATCTTTTAGATATTCACATGCCTTACTCCCTTCTTCTTTCATGTATTCCCTCAAACATTGCCTTCTTCATGAAACTTTCACTTCATAACCCTGTTTAAGATAGCAAACCCACCCTTTCTACCAGTGGCTTTGTTTTGTTTTTTTTCTTTAGAGAAGTTATTGCTGTCTGGCATCCCTCGTGTTTTGCTTATTTATTTGTAGTCCTCCAAATAGAATGTAAATTCCATAAGGGCAGTGATATTTATTTTGTTCACTGCTAAATCCCAGAGCATAGAAAATTTCATGACACATGGTAGATAGCTTAATAAGTATTTGTTGAAAAAAGCAAGTGAATGAATGAAATTTTGAGGCTATTTATTCATTGAACACGCTGTTCATTGCATAGGGGGAAAAAAAGGCTAGGTGGCTGGAATAAGGAGAGAAAACAGTAAAGTGTCATTAATCTAAAGTTATTGGAAGGAGCCAAATTAGGCAGTGCAGTCCACAGTCTTATCCTAAGGACCATGGGAATGCAAGTATAATTTTAGGTAAATATGAAATGATAACATTTGCATTTTTTAAAGATAGTTCTTACTGCCTAGGGGAGTTGGCTACCAGGAGACCTGCTATATACTAAGTGTTGTACTGTATCATGGGAAACCAGATGGTCACAGCTCCTGCTTTCAAGAAGAATATGGCCTAGTGAAGAAATGAGACAACAAATAATCACAAGGGTGATTGGGTGATTATTTATATAAAAGGCAAAGTTGATGCTATGGAAGGCCAATATTAAGATTTTGCATAGGTTAAGAAAAACCTTCCCCCTTAGGAGTGATTTTTGTTTTCTATTTCATGTAGACTAGAAAACTGCTATTAATACAAACACATGTGCCTTTGAGCTACCCATGTTTTCTGCTTGGGTGGTGACAGACATGGTATATTCTCTTGGCCTTCTAGTTCCTGCGGGCATTCCAGTTTGGGAATAAGGAAGTGCAGGAGAGCTGGCCTCACTCAAGACACCAAGGTTATTCAAAGAAATACTCCAACAGTCCCCATCCTCAAGCATACACATTCACAGGAATGGCCAAGTATATAAACAGGGATGACCATTCTCTTCAGGCTATGTAGGCTTGGAGAAGGAAATCAAAATCTCTGAGTATAGAAAGCAGAATTTACTGTATATCTACTTAAATTATGAATTTTTACTGAAATATAAGTCTACATCTAATTGCTGTATTTAAATTATTATTTTTTATCTAATGCCTTTAAATTTTGTTTAAGAGAAAATATTATGCCACTTTGACTTGCATCTAAGTATTATATCATATTGAATTTGCATATTTAAAGTAGGACTGTACTGATAAAACAATTGATATGCAGTAAATGATTGGTTGTTTGCTTTAAAGATACAATTTTGCTTTTACTTTATTCTTTACCTTTAGCCGTTATGGAACACCTGAAGAGCTAAAAGAACTAATTGACACAGCTCACTCAATGGGTATTACAGTCCTCTTAGATGTGGTGCACAGCCATGCTTCAAAAAATTCAGAAGATGGATTAAATATGTTTGACGGGACAGATTCCTGTTATTTTCATTCTGGACCTAGAGGAAATCATGATCTTTGGGATAGTCGATTGTTTGCCTACTCCAGGTAGGTACCTATCATATGGAAATGTCTTTGTTTAAAAAACATTTCAAGGAATTTTACTAAGTTCATTGTGTGTGTAGTCTTTCACTGGTATATAATTTCTTAATCCGATTATTTAAAATTTTATAAGGAATGTTTACATAGAAGAATTTATCTTCTTTTGAATAGCATATGTATTTGTCGCAAGTTGCACTAAATTTCAGGTTTACTAATCTTATGTCATTTAAAACATATTGGTTATATAGCATTTAAAAGGATTAATATGAATGTTTTTTAGTATATAAAAGAATACTTTCTAAGGTTGAATTAACTATAGTACATCTCTTTAATAAATATGCATTGTTTTAAGTAATCTGTTTTTAAAAATTGTACTTCATATTTTGCTATCTTAATAATATTGCCATGTTCTTGATCGCAGCTATATTAATATAACTGTAATAACAACTAACATCTGTTAGGATGTAATACATCAGATATGATGTCAAATGTTTTAGATACATTAGCTACATATTTATTATTTTATTTTTTTTAAGATTTTTTTTTAATTATTTATTAATGAGAGATACAGAGAGAGAGAAGGGAGGCAGAGACACAGGCAGAGGGAGAAGCAGACTCCATGCAGGGAGCCCAATGTGGGACTAGATCCCAGGTCTCCAGGATCAGGCCCTGGGCTGAAGGCAGCGCTAAACTGCTGAACCACTGGAGCTGTCCTAGCTACATATTTTATTTTACTTATTCTGCATAGCATCTCTATTTAAATGTGGTAAGTCCTTTTGTTAGGACCATGTTACGTAAAAATAAACTAAGGCTTAATGTTGAAACAAGATTAAACACATCTCTGACTTCTTTTGCCATTTAAATAAAGGGTGTTTTAGGTGATTAAATAGCATTACATGGCAAAAATATTTTAAAAAGCCAAAAATACTATCAGTTTATATCTGTTATTGATTATAAGTGAAAATATAATGAAAACATGCTGTCAGGAATATCAAAACCAGCAGAGCATCAATGTGTAACTAATTTTTATAATAAATATTTTTGAAAGAAGCTTAATGAATTTTCTTTTGGATGTTGCATTATACACAAATATACACATGTGTGGAAAATGAGCAGTGTAGAAAAATGCTTTAGTAAGTACTTTGACAAAATGAAGATTTCTAATTTTTCACCATAAATTAGATGACTTTCATATGGAGGACATTGTTTTCCTTTGCTCTTTCCTGAATAGTATACATTGCTTTATATTTCATAACCATATAGGACTCACTCATGCCAGACGAAGCAGCATAACATATGAGAAAAGACACAAGAGGTAGAAGCAGGTGGCAGGGTTCCAGGCCTACTTTCATTCTGAAACAAATCGATTAATCATTCTGGTTCTCAGGTTTTTCATTATAAGAGGAGGCAGTGTTTAGGGGCTAATACAATTCCCTTTGTAACGGTATTTTGTATCTGTGTCACCTTTTTGAACATTGCTTTTCCTAGTACAGATTTTCAACAAGTAAAAAGAACTAAACCTGTGCTAATTCTATAGTATAACTCCACTATTGAAAAAATCTTATAAAAGTAGATTGTGGGCAAAAGATACAATTAATTGAACTCTCTGGTTCTTATTTAGATGAGTCAGAGTGGACTTTATACTATAGAACTGTGCCTTATGAAAGACATTCATTAAATGGTTAAATTTTTGTGTTATGAACCAATTATTCTGTAGAACTGTGTCTTTAAAAAGAAATACTTTAAGTGGGTGAATTTTTATGTTAAAAATGATTATTTTATTAAAATATTTATTATAGTGTGTTTTTCTGTACCTCGAGCTCTCATAGTCCACTAAAAGTTATACAATTTTCTAAATAAAAGGGATTATACGTAATTGTTTTAAAAAACATCTCTGTTGTAGAAGTTAAGTCATATGTAACATTTTATTTAATACTTGGTTTCTTTTGTTATGGAATTAACTATTAATCTTTCTCAGGTGCTTACTTTTGGCAAATAATATAGCATGGTTTTGGCTTATTTATATTATGACTAATTTTTTTGGTTGCATTATGTCATATAGGCTTAGTCCTTTGTAAATATAGTTTTATTTAAAATGCATTTATATAGTTCTGTTTGATAATATCTCTTTTTTCCAATTTAGTAGAATTAGTTTTTTCTATATAGGTTTATACTATTGGTTGTAACATCATTATATAAAATAGATACAACCCTACAAAGCAAAATTAAACAATTTAAATCACCAAATTTAAACAAATAATTTTTAATACTTAGGTTTCTCAGTATATAAAATACTACAGATTCTAGGACTCTGAATTATTTTCTCAATACTTTATGTTATTTATTAAAAGCTTTTTTTAAACAAAATTTGTATTAGCTTGATAAAACTTATCAAGGTTTTTCTTTTACATTTTCTTTCTTCTCTTCTGATTAGAGTATATGTAACATAACATTGCTCTGCTGCAATACTAAAGCCATTTTTATAATCAGCATTCACGTTTCAAGTCCTCTTCTGTCCTTTCAGTTATTTATTGCTGCTTAACAAACCAGCTCAAAATTTAGTGACTTCAGATAACAGCAGTTGTTTATTTTGCCTCCAAATCTGCAATTTGGGCATAATTCAGAGGGATAGCTGTTCCTTTCTACACGTTGTGTCAATTGGAGTGGCTCAGTTAAGGGGCGGATCTTTCAGTGTCCATTTTAAAGATGGTTCACTTACTTGACTGACATAGTGTTGGCTGTCAGCTAGGAGCTCAGCCATGACTATGATGGGCCAGCAGGCCTCAGTTCCTCTTCTTAGAGCTCACTCCACAGGTTACTTGAGCTTTCTTACAATAGTGAATATTCCAAATGGCTTGCATTTCTTATGGTCTGGATGGAGAAACTGACCTAGCTTCATTTCTTGCTATAAACTGTAGGTCAAACACAATTTCAAGGACAAGGCACATGAACCCCTTCATTCAGTGGCAGGAGCATTAAAGAATTTTTGTGCTGTGTTTTAAACCCCCCACATCTAACAAGTTTTGACCATACACAATAAATATGCCACTTCACAAATTAAAAAAAAAATTTTGAAATACCTGTCTATGTGGAAATACTTTTTTGTCATATTTTTGTTATAGCTTTGTCTATAAGCAATTTTTTAAAAAAATATACTTTTCATTATAAAAGTAATGTCATTGTTGATAATTAATTAATATAAAAAGGCACACGTTTTCCAAAATAAAAACTTATTTTTCTTAGTAAATATAAATAGCATTCTTTGTACATGAGTGCATTTAATGAGTATAAATTCATTAAACATGTAAATAAACACATGAAAACCCAGCCACCTCCCCATAGAATAGCTACTCTGCCTGTGATTTTGGGTTTGTTCCTTATCCAGGTGAAATCAGAAACTACATATTTTAAAAGATAAGTTCTCTTCAACCCCTTATCATTGATTTGTTGATTTTTACTATACTCCATGGAAAAGTACATATGAAAATGGTACCTGGTTTATGTAAGGCCTAAGTCTCTTTTTTGAAAACTTGTAATAATTTTTGAAATTATATATTTACTGCTTGAAAAAAATAATCTTATATAAAATCAGCTTCTGTAGAGATAGGTTGCTGATGCTCATTTCATCCTATCTATATGTCACAACCTGTCACCGTTTATAATCTCTGATTCAAGTGCCATCATCAAGTTATCAGAATTAAATCTCTCTCTCTGAGTAATACCAGAGATCCTGACTGCACTATTTCATTACCTGCTATGAATAAATTTCCAATCAGGAGCTGCCCATGTTTTAATTTTCTGTCTACTCGGCTGAACTGCCTTCTAGCTCCGCTAAATTACTAATGACAGTCCATAACAGAGATTGGGTTGTCCTTACTTTAGTTGGTAAAGAGAACTTTCTGACAGATCTGTCATCTATAAGTTTCTGAAGTTTATAGAGTTAAGAAATAATGGATACAATTTAGAGGTCTTGGTTTTAGATTCTGTTTTTGCATATTCATCTGGCACAGATGAATTATATCTGGCATGTAAATGTAGTTGATAAAATAACAAGACAACTGCAGATTTGTTGAGCCTAAACAATTATTATGCCTTAACTATTACTAAAGCTTCAAATGAGTACCTTTTCTTTGTTAAATATTTCTATCAGAGATAAGATATATTGGATCTCAAAGGAGATAACATAGTAGAGCTAATGCTCATATTATCTCTGAACCTTACATTTGGGTACAAAGGTAGTACAATCCTATTCCATCAGCATGATTTTGTGATGAAACAACTATTAGATAGGAAGATGCTCTACAGTTATCTTGAGTTACTAGAGTTCCTTCTAGAAACAAAAGTAAATCCAGTTTGCTTTTTAAGGTCTTAATCAAATACTTCATAGTATAAACACTATAATAATTGGGTTTTTAATCCTTTTAATAAAAGTTTAATAAAACTTTTAATAACTTTTCCGTAATTTAGAATGTGGAATAAAATTCATGTGGGCTTGCCCTGTTTAGAGTGGATATTTGTATCTTAAGCAGTCTATGGTATCATATTTTTTTCCTTTTTTTTTGGTTTGTCAATATAGTAAATTACATTTGTTGATTTTTGAATGTTAGGCCAGTCTTGCATTCCTGGGATAAACCCTCATGAACATAGTTGCTAATATTCTGAACAAAATTTTAGCATATTAATAAATGATGTTTTACCATGACCAAATCAGTTCTTAATGTTGAATCTTAATTTAAGGATTATTGTGCACTGATATATTAGCTAGTAGGAGAAAGATGTTTAAAAACTAGTATTCAGGACATGAATAGAAACTTCTAGGGATGCCTGGGTGGCTCGGCCGTTGAGCATCTGCCTTCAGCTCAGGGCATGATCCTGGGTCCAGAGATCAAGTCCCACATGGGGCTCCCTGCATGGAGCCTGTTTCTCCCTCTGCCTATGTCTCTGTCTCTCTCTCCTTCTGTGTCTCTCATGAGAATGAATAGATAAAATCTTTAAAAATGATAAAATAAAACAATAATTTTGGAAGTTTCTTTTTTTAAAGATTTTTTTTTTTTTTCATGAGAGACACAGAGAGAGAAGCAGAGACACGGGCAGAGGGAGAAGCAGGCTCCATGCAGGGAGCCTGATGTGGTACTCCATCCTGAGTCCCCAGGATCACGCCCTAGGCTGAAGGCAGCACTAAACCACTGAGCCACCCTGGCTGCCCTAAAATTATTATTTTAAAGAGAACTTAAAAGTCATATACTTCTATGTGGTTTCTTAAAGAAAAAAAAAAAAAAAAAAGAAAAAAAAAAGAAAACCATGTCATTGGGTGAAATAATTTCATTTTTTCTGTAGTAGAAATGGCCATAGGACACCTCGGTGGCTCAGTCAGTTAAGCATCTGACTCTTGATTTCATCTCAGGGTCATGAGTTCAAGCCTCAGGTGGATCTCTATGCTAAGTGCAGATTGGAGCTGGCTTAAGGTTCTCTTTCTCTCTCTCTCTCTCTCTCCCATTGCCCCTCCTTGCTCCCTGCTCTCACATGCTCTTTCTCTTTAAAAAAAAAAAAAAAAAAAAAAGACTACAATAACAGATAAAAGCATAGTAAAAGTATATGTGTGCAACTACTTTTGAAAACAGTTTGGTATTATCTAGAAAACTTACAGAGTCATATGTCCTAGGATGTGTTACAGAGTATATATGCTTGGTTAACTCTTGAGCATATACTTATCAGAACTTTGGGGAAAAATAGACCCCAAAGTCATTCCCTTTGGGATACAGGTGATATTTTAAAAATTAACTTGAAGTAATGGTCTTTAAATCTCTGCTATGAAGAAAACATTTTGGGGAAAATACCAAGAAAAAATTTCTATCATTGTGATTTTATAGCCACATAAAATGTTTTAGTCATAAAAGTTCTTTGCATACACATAAATCTTGGAGGTAGTTTTTACCAAACTTTTTTTTTTTTCAAGTTTTTTTATTTATTTATGATAGTCACAGAGAGAGAGAGAGGCAGAGACATAGGCAGAGGGAGAAGCAGGCTCCATGCACCAGGAGCCCGATGTGGGATTCGATCCCAGGTCTCCAGAATCGCGCTCTGGGCTAAAGGCAGGCGCTAAACCGCTGCGCCACCCAGGGATCCCCCAAACTTTTAAAGTGGGTTCAGTTTTAGTATATCTTAAGCCCAATGGTTCTAAATATAAATATAAATGAATCCTCCTGTGGTTACTTGGCAAAAATAACCTAGCTTCAGGGAAAATTGAAATATACAAGTCACATTTCAGCAAAGATGGTAGATGATGAAGGGAGTTGAAAAAGGAATTTTATAACATAATAATCATAGCCATTGACCCTCTCATTTACATCTGTGTATTTTAGCAAGCTGTTACAGCCAGGACAAGCATTAACATCACATATTAAAGTGACTCTTAATTTCAATCAGACTCTTGATTATTTTATCTTTATTTTAAAATTAGTGTCTTTGTGTGTATGAGTTAACAGTCACTTAATGTATTAAAAAAGTGGCATAGATATACAATTAATAAATATATATATGGAGGAATGTGTTGAAAAGTTTTCACTGATAAGGCATACAACAAAAAAGTTTACAAATCACTGAATTAGACCATTTTTTAGGTAAATTAAGGTTAACATTGTAGATTTTTTAAAAATAAACTTGTTAGGTTGACATAGATTTTTTAAAAAATAAACTACTTTTTCTGAATAATTCATTTATTCTATTGACTTGTTTAACATTAAACATCTACCAAGAGTCATGTCTTCAGAGAGATGATGTTTTCAATATATTTAAATGTAACACAAACCCTAAAATAAAATACATGTTTTTAATTTCTTTGGATAGATTGCCAAACATTTCATACTTTTTAATTGAAGTAATACATCATCTTTTTAGACAGACAAGTATCTGTCCTATTTGCTTTGAAATTGACAAAAAGAAAAAAGATGATTTTTATAAAGCAAATGATAGATAATTAAAAGACAATTTTGGACATAGATTTAGCAAACAGCTAACTATTCCAAAGACAGACAATTAAAAAGAAACAAATAATAGCCTCTTCTTCATTAAGAATATTAAAATCTCACAGTAAGATTGTTAATAGCTTCAGTGAATGCTGAATATTCCATAAAAAGTCTTGTTTTCTTTTTTCATAGTATTTGTTTCTTTTCCTTTTCGTGTTTCTTTGTTGTATAAACCAGAACCTTATTTCAGCTTGATTAAAGAAAATGGTTAAATCTAGTATTTCAAAGAAAGTAAAGTTAGATTCAAAATTCAGACAGACTAATTCTCTTTTGTAAAAGAGATTAAGAAAGTTGCTATATCAATCTAATCTGCCTGGAATTGAGTGTGAATAGTAGGAATGTAACTTCTCTCACAGGGTTTATGAGATTATTCAGCCTAGCAGAAAGGTTTCTGTTGATGCAGAGCACAGCATAGGGGTCAGGATTTACAGTCTTTGTATGAACTTTGTTCCTCGTATTATCTGCCCCGTTTATTCCCCTCAAGTCTAAAATTTAGGTGCACAAGGGTATTGTGAAAATATTTTGAGTATTTAGGTCTTATTCACCTGTAACATTCATTCTCAAATCCAAACTTACTGTAAAGTAGGACAGTTCTACTTGGTAATTTGCCCTAAATTTGAAAATGCTGTGCATCGATCGCTCTAAATGTAGCTTCTTTAGCCTAAGACAGTGGTCCATGTTAGTGAAAATGGCCTGAAAGTCCCTATTCAATGATTATTCATTTAAGTGTGGAAATAACATGGAGTCTATAATGTTAGTACCTTGTTTTGTTTATGACTTTTTAAACAGGCAGGTAGAAAGTGAAAACAATATTTTCCATCTGAGAGTAACAAACAACTTGTTTCAGCGTGTCTGTTTCCTAGGGTATGGACTAGCAGTTTTGAAGTTACGAAGCAATATTTCATAGTTTACTAGTCACATGATTTCCTTAGCATTAAGCTGCAGATAAATAATCCATGTTGTATTGAACCAATTATTTTCAGAAAATATAGGTATCTCATAATTTTGGAAGGACACATTTATAAGTAATATAAAGATTATTCATTTTTGAGGCCTTTCCCCTATTCGTATAGATTAGCGATCAGGCCTATTTTTCTTTCATTGTTAGTAAGAGAAGCCTTCCACCTCAGGATTTATTTCATTGTCTCCTTCCAGGTTAATCTGTTTTCCAAAGATCAGATGTTTGCCTGTGTAGTCTTTCAAAATTCTGTCTGCTGAAAGCATCAGTAAACCTCAGGAGCAGTTAGAGTTAACATTTTCTCTGAGTGCTTCAGGAAACAAAATAGCATAATAGCCAACTTTTTAAAGCTTGAGTTCTGTTCCTGGTACTGTGTGAGGGGTAGCAAATGGAGCTGACTGGCTATGCAGGTGTGTTCCTCTGGTCTCTATGGAGCAATGATGATTTCAGGGGTCACTGTTGGTAAGGGACATTCAGCTTGGAGGAATTATTGAACTTCCTTCCGTGACTACCTGACATAAGAAAATGACTCCTCTTGTCTCCCCACCATTCCCTCTCCCCTGTTCTCTCGTTTTTCTCCATTGTACTTATGTGTGACATTCTAAGTAGGTACTGTTTTTCATTTTCATGTCATATGAGCTGTTTGTATTATATAAAGAAGTGAAATAATTGTTTTTTTATAGAATATCTTTGATTTAAAGAAAAGCAGTCTTGAGTTTTCTCTATCTTACAAGCTTTTCACTATCAAATCTGCTTCCCATGAAAGTGATGCTGCACAGTATTGATTTGGTGGGGTTGTATTTTCTTTCAAACTGAATTCAGTGAAGGAAGCTACAAAAGGTACCACCAGCCTATATATATGTGTATATATATATATATATACACACACACACACACACATATACACATATATATGTATATATATAAATTTTATTTATAATAAAATTTACTTATTTTATTTATATATAAATATATATAATTATATATATATATAATTAATATTGTTATAATTAAAAATGGTGGGATCCCTGGGTGGCGCAGCGGTTTGGCGCCTGCCTTTGGCTCAAGGCGCGATCCTGGAGACCCGGGATCGAATCCCACGTCGGGCTCCCAGTGCATGGAGCCTGCTTCTCTCTCTGCCTGTGTCTCTGCCTCTCTCTCTCTCTCTCTCTCTCTCTGTGTGACTATCGTAAATAAATAAATTTAAAAAAAATGTTTAAAAAATGGTAAAGATCTGGTGTAATATAAAGTAGGGGGTTTTGAAATTGGGTGACTTGGATCATGAGCCAAGTAGCTTAATGCTTGAATCCATTTCCTGTATAAAGAACTCTTAATGATATTTTTTATGTGCCATAAGGCAGCCGTTCAGACTACTTTAAATAATGATTGAAAATGCACAGTAAACTAAAATACAAAGTGGAGCAAAAGGAAAGCTTGGAGTTGTACTTTCAGATTTTTACTAAAGAAGGCAAGCAGGGCTTACCTTACAAACCCAAGGCAACTGAGGGAAGCAGGCCGGATGGTGCCATTGGGAATCTGGTGCAAACAGGTTCAGTCTGAATGGGCTGCCACTTTCCTTGTGACAGCGTGACCTGTACATCCACATTTTATTTGAAATCTCTCCAGTTTTGGGACACCTGGGTGGCTCAGCGGTTGAGCATGTGCCTTTGGCCAGGGGCAGTCCCAGGATTGAGTCCAAGTCCCACATCAGGCTCCCTATGGGGAGCCTGTTCCTCCCTCTGCCTATGTCTCTGCCTCTCTGTGTGTCTCTCATGAATAAATAAATAAAATCTTTAGAAATCTCTCCATTTTTAAATGTCTCCATTGTTGGAAGGGGTAAGCAATAGGATGTAACCGCGGATAGACCTGCATGCAAGACTCAGGCTCCTTAGTACAGAATGTACACTGCCCACCGTTTCCGTAGTGGGAACTGTTGTGTGGACAAAGCTCTGAGATAAGTGAAGTGTTTTTGACCATCTGGATAGTGTGTGTACCTGAGCACAGTTAAGGTCCCCTCTACAAACTTCTAAGATTCTGATGGGCAGGTATGGAGAGCCAATCATCTTGCAGCTGCCTGAGACAAGCCTTGTACGTAAATTCTCTTGCTTGTTAAAACTGTCCCCTCTCAATCTGAAGTAGCCTGCCTCTTTCTTGTCTCCCCACCAGATCATGTATTCCAGTCTCAGATCATACCTAGAAGGTCCCTGAGATTGCAGTCAAAAAGCAATTAATTTAAAATTTTGAAATTACCACACAGACCAAAGGAGCATAATTTGAGATGGATATAATTCCTGGACCACTGGGGCTATCTTTGTACCCTAAGATACAACCTTGGGTTGTGAATATATCAGATTCTACCAAATTTCCGAAATTAAGTAATAAATTAAGTAGTGAGTCAAATATGATAAGGACAATGATACTTCTATAGAATAAACAGGATTCTTTGTAATTCTTTGTTTTTGGATTAGCAATGAGAATTTTTTAAACTTAACCTGATTGCAGGATATTATCACTCAGAATTAACATCTCCTTGATTTCAAGTAGCAGAGGAATCAAAAAATAAGTGCCTTTTAAGACAGTCTCAGTAAAACAAAATGTACATTTATTAAAGAAATCTACATAGTTAAAATGCAGTGACCTTTGTTTCTTTTAAGACCTTGCACCTAAGTTGTGATTTCTCTAAAAAAAAATTGTAAATGTGGTTATCGATATTTGGAGGCAGTACAGATATAGGGAATGGGAGGAAGCCTGGACTCAAATACTAGTTCCACCAGTGATTACCATGTAAATACAGTCAGATTCATGAATCTTTCTAAAATTTGATTTCCTCCTCTTAAAAAAAAATATTTTAATTGTACCTTGCTCCTACGACTGTGAAGATTTAGTGACACATTTACCCCCATGTCTGACTTGCAGTTGTGATAATTGCATTGTCACCATCATTGCCATATCATCATTGTCATAATTTTCTTGTGGACAGATTAACCAGCCAGCCTCATCCTCTGAAACATAATTAGAGGCCTGAAAACAAGTAATGGCATTTTTTTTCATGAACCAAAATATGTCCCATAATCACTGTGGATCTTTCTTCATGTCGTCTCATACTATATTTTAAAAGCATGTTAAGCTATTTTGTTTGTGGTAGAAGCACAAAATTAGGAACATTTGTGGGAAATGACTGATGATGATCAACATCTAATGGTCACAGACAAGAGCAATGGTAGAGAGAGAGAAAACCCATTAAGGTCAGAAACCAGAATGGAAAGCACAGCACTGTAAGGCCACTTAGGTGCAACAGCAGACAGTTCCACACTCTGGTATCTCTCTGGGCATCATTAAACTGCAGTGTAGAATCATCATAATGAATGTGAGTCATTAATAAATGTTTTGTTTGAAAATTTTAAGATGGCAGGCAAAAGGAAAATGTAACTTTGAAGTATTGCTGCTAAACATGTTAAAATTTTAAATGTTGTTTTAAGGGTTAAGTTAAAGTTATCTGTCAGCAGTTTTTGTTTTTTGTTTTTTTGTTTTTTGTTTTTAATGAGGATCACCATGAAAACTTTGAGTGGACTTCTTTGTTCCCTTCCCGTGTAGTAAGCAAAACATCTTTCTACTAATTATTATTTTTAAATTTTCTGGCACAAAAGGCATTGTATTAAACAGTGTTGAATTAACTTTGAAATCAGAGACCATCTTTTCTATTTTTCATCAATCAATATTTTATGGTACTCCATTCTGATTTTGAGTCTCAGAAGGTTTATTGTACATCAGATTGTTTAGTCTTTCCCAATAATGGAGTTGGGTTTTTTTGTTTTGTTTTGTTTTGTTTTGTTTTTGTTTTTGTTTTTACTGTAATGGCCAGGCTGTTTTTGATAGTAGTATCTAGACTAATTCACTCAGGAAGGGCCTACTTCATTCTTATAGTCCTCTTTTCTTTCTGTTTTGAGTGACCATTGTTGTGGCCATGATTATAAGTGTGGAGATCATACCTTTATGCTTGTTATTTCTGTGCCCAGTCTGGAATGGCATTTACCCCTGATGTTTTTCTTTCTGGCAAAGTGTTATTATTAAGAATTGCCTTATAATAAGCTAGCATGGGCTTTGCTTGACCTACAGTTGGTCCTTGATTCTGCCATGAGCTAATCTACTAGTTTGTGTGGTTACAGTTGAAAGGCTATCAGAAATAGTCTCTCTCTCTATCTTTCCCAAAACTTTTCCAGAAGTAAGGTATCTAACATCTCCTGTACAAGAAGAGAATTCAGGGAGTTTAGTGATAAAATGATAGATAAACATAGCAGACCCTTTCAGACCATAGGGGTGGTGCAAGATTCATTGAGGGTGCCGTCTCTGCTACCAGGCTGCTGGCTGGCATGGTTATTGGGAAAAATGGGAAATTATAGGGAAGATGTACACTAAAGAAGCATGCAAAATAGAAACCCAACAGTCCTGCTGAGGCTCATATAGAATAATACTGTCAAAAAGAAATATAATGCAAACCACATACATAATTTAAAAATGTTCTAGTGTCTACGCTCATCTCTAAAGTAGTGATTAAAAAGAAACCTAACTCATAGAGCTGTTGGAAGATTTTAAATATTAAAAATATGTGCAAATCTTAACATAGTTCCTGGACTATTATAAGAATTAGTTTTGTTTCTTAAAACTTCCATGATTTGTTTGCTCCACATCCATACTAAGTTGTTGAGCTCAAATTTATGTATCAAGCAATCTATGAACATATATCCCTTTAGCAATTACAATTCCTCTTTATAGTATGTCCAAATTATTTCTCAAATAAAGATTGTCTTTCCTACTCCCCACCCTGAGTTATATGCTCTTATTTATCTGCCTTCACTCTTTGCTCTCTTACCTGTGAATATATGTTTTATTTTATCAGTTACTAGATTGCATTATTATTAGTAGTAGTAGTAGTATTAGTATTATTATTATTATTTGGCTTTTCTCCTCTACACCAAGCATGAATGTAAGCTTCAACAAGGCAAAGACAGTGTTTGTCTTGTTTTTTTTGTTAGCCCTCAGGGCTAGAACAATGAGTGCTTGACTCATTTAGACACAAATTTGTTGGATGGATAAATAAATGGATGAATGTATTTATGCTTTCGAAGTCTTCCAAATAAGAATATAGGTTTTATACATCTTATAACCCCATTGTTAAGCATAATCCCTTAGAACCTACCAGAGTAGACTGTTCAATGTTTGTCCAGCTGAGTAACAATGAAACCCATTATCTCTACCATGTAATGCTTTTGAATATTTTAGCTCCCTTTATACCCAGATATAGCAAATGGTGTTTCAGTTAATTCATGAAGTAACAATAGCATCTAGGTTTGTCAGTGCCCTTTGTTGCAATATAACTACTTTGGGAAATGATCCACCAAAGAGGAAAGTTCAGCAGAATTATCAATGTGTGTCACATGAAGAGTGTTCAAAGCTCAAATAAATTTGGAAAACCCTGAATTAAATCAAGCTCAACACATTTCTTCATAGTTGAAATTCTTGGAATATTTAATTAGCTAATGTGCATTTTGAACCTACAAGTAAGTCCTATAAAATAATACTTAATTTCTCAAATTTCTTTGACCTCAGAGTACTTCAATGCACTTTGAAAAGATTTTTTTAAAATCTTAACATGGCTTAAGAGGTTTTTGAAGGGCCTGGATCTGATCTCATCTTAAATACTCTTTCTCTCACTTATTAATCTCTTACCATCCCTGGTGCTTTTCCCACATCGGGACCTCTGTGCATGCTTCTCCCTCTGCCTGTGGTATTTCCCTTGTATGACCATCTCCTATTGATTTTCTAGTCCAGAGTGGAAAAGCCCCTTCTTAACTTTACCAGTGTAAATTCTCATGGTTCCCTCTTTTCATCCTCATTTATTTATGATAATCTGTGGTTAAAATTTGTGATTGTATTTTCATTCTGTATTTTAAAATAGTTATCACTTACTGATTTTTCCTTTGATCCCAAATTCAGAAGATTTCCCATTGGATCAATGTGCATGTGAAAACATCACATACAAACATTGTTGATGGTAGCTTTACATTTTTGTAAAGAATGTCCTGTTTGAGTGTGTCTGGGTGACTCAGGGTGTTAAGCATCTGCCTTTGGCTCAGGTCATGATCCCAGTGACCTGGGATGAGCCCCACATCTGGCTCAGTGCTCAGCGAGAAGCATGCTCCTCCTCTCCTCCCACTTATGCTCTTTCTTGCAATCTCTGTCTCTCAAATAAATAAATAAAATCTTAAAAAAATATATCTTTTTTGAAATCTGCATATGAAGTAAAACACAAATTTTCATTAATCCTTTAAGCAATGAATGTATAGTGACAGTGACATGTGGTAGTTAGGGGAGTGAATTAGGATAGTGTGGCTTTGGCATTCAAGTTCTGCTGTGTCCAAGCTGTGGCTACTCCTTCTTGAGGGGTGCTTGTCATCATCTTTAATTGTTTACTTCACTGAGCTCTTTTCATTTCCATTTCTTCTTACCACTCCCAAACCCATCAACCTGTAGTACTCTTTATTTATAATGTACATTTTGGAAAAATGATACTTATTTATTATTACTTTACTATTCTTTACTGTTATTTCCTCAAGCAGAACAAAATATCACAATCTGCTTCAGGATTTACACTTATTTAAAGAAAATAATAGGGGCACCTGAGTGACTCAGTGGTTGAGCATCTGTCTTTGGCTCAGGTTATGATCCCCAGGTACTGGGATCAAGTCCCACATCGGGCTCCCCACATGGAGCATAGGCTTCTTCTGCTGCCTATGTCTCTGCCTCTCTCTCTCTGTGTCTTATGGATAAATAAATAAAATCTTAAAAAAATAAAGAAAATATTTGAGAATATATCTGTCTCTGTCTCTCATTCTCATGTCTCTCTCTCATTCAGCTGTACATTTGGCAATTTCAGCTTTATGATATTTAAAAGAAGATGGCCAAAAATAAAAAAAATAAAGATTTTATTTTTTTATCCATGCTTGTCAATTTCTGGAACAAGCTGAAGGAAAATTATCTGTTATGTTCTTTTTAAAAACTCTTAATATATAGGCTCCAATTGCTAAAAGAAATTAAGGTGTACAATACTAAAATAGCATAGCGAATGCAAAAATAAGACCCCATTCAGAAACAAATACTCTTAAAAAGAAGCTATCCATTGTAATCTCTGAATTGATTAAGATTTAAGAATTTTTCCCATCAAGGCAGGAATCATGCACTGTTTTCTTCCTCAGTAACCTTTGTTCCTTTCTTCCTTCTTTCCTCTTTGACCCTCCCCTCCCCACCTTCTTTCTTCTGTCCTTTCTCTCCCGCCACTTTTTTTTTTTTAATAATAATAATACAAGGGAGGGCTGGGCACCTGGATGGCTCAGTGATTGAGCATCTATCTGCCTTCATCTCAGGTCATGATCCTGGGGTTCTGGGATTGAGTCCCACATCAGGCTCCCTGAGGAGCCTGCTGTTCCCTCTGCCCATGTCTCTGCCTCTTTCTCTATTTCTCTCATGAATAAATAAATAAAATCTTTTAAAAAATAATAATAATACAAGGAGGGCAAAGTTCTAAGACAAAGGAGGATTTAGATGTGTGTCAGATTAACTATGGTTTTCTCTTTGGTCCTCCTTTTTTGTCTTCCTTGTTTGGTTTTGTTTTCTCCAGTGCTAATTATTTTAGCATGTGGTAGAAAAGGCTGTGGTGACAAATTTGCCTTAAGAAATGTGAACCTTTCAGGCCATTTGAGCATAAACCTAAAATGTAGAGATGTTGGGAACAAACCTAAGGGAAGTTTGTTCCTTTTATCCACTCTTTATGCAGGATGTATTAAAAATCCTGGAGAAAATAGAAAGGTGATTCTTGTATGTATTTATAAATTATCTTGTCATGTAAATATGGCATATGAATATTGCACTATTCATATAGATATTGCACTAGGCATATAAATATAGCATATAGATATTGCTCATATGACTATGCACTTAGGTTGTGTTCTCATGATTTATATACATGTATATATAAATGTGTATATATGTATATATGTGTATAGACACATCTGAAATCCAAATGTTTATACAGGTTAGTCAGAAATTAATGTTTTGGTATCTCTCCATTAACTATAGCTCATAATCTCTACACCCCTAAAATTGATAGAAGACAGGACAAGAATATACATTTTTAAGCTGTGCAAGTTAGATTTGTTTTAAAGCAAAGGAAGTTTTGTTTTAGAAATGTATATGAGGGGATCCCTGGGTGGCGCAGCGGTTTGGCGCCTGCCTTTGGCCCAGGGCGTGATCCTGGAGATCCGGGATCGAGTCCCACATCGGGCTCCCGGTGCATGGAGCCTGCTTCTCCCTCTGCCTGTGTCTCTGCCTCTCTCTCTCTCACTGTGTGCCTATCGTAAATAAAAAAAAAATTAAAAAAAAAAAAAAAGAAATGTATATGAAATACCTTTTCTGTATTCAAAATGTCTGTAAATGTCTTTAGGGAACATAAGCATGTATGTATGTGTGTATATATAAACTGTATATAAAGGAACATAAAGTGAATTTCTCAAGGTCTTTGCTTTTTAAAATGAGTAAATAAGTGTTACAGGCCAGTGGCTTTATGGACACATATTAATGATTAAATAATCTGTTGCTGAGAATCACTTATCAAAAATATTTTTGGTATATGCAAGTTCTTATTTAATGAAAAATGTATTGAGTAGTTGCTGTGTACCCAACATTCCTAAACACTGGGAATGAGGCAGTAAAAAAATAGTAGGACAGCAATCCTCAGAGCCCTATCTGTGGGGAAGACAGACAATACAAAGCAAATTTTCAGATAGTGGCAGGTACCTGAAGAAACCCAAAGCCAACTAATTCAGTCGTATGTTGCATGGCAGCTGTCTTTTAGCGTAGTCAAAGTAAGCATTTCTGAAGAGGTAATATTTAAATAGAGACCCAAATGTAAGAGTGCAATGTAAAATCCAGTATAAACTGTGAGAAGAAAAGCAACTGCAGAGTCCCTCTGTGGGGAATAAATGGGCTTGGTTTGTTCAAGAGAAGGCAAGAGAAATGTAGAATGGTAAGCAAGAGAGAATTTTAGGAAGATCCAGAGAGTTTGGCAGTTGTCAGATCATGGAAAGCCTGGTAGGCCCTTACAAGGAGTTTTGGTTTTCTTCTCTTTTATTAAATTCATTCTCTGTTTGATGGGAAGCTGTTAAAAGATTTGGATCACAGGAATGATGTGACAATATTGAAAAAATAATTCTACCTACTATAGGATAAAGGAGGAGAAGGTATGGGGGCAGGTATGGAATCAATGGGCTGGCAATATAAAATAAAAAAATATCTGTTAAGAGAAGTTATTTCAAGGAACATCTGGGTGGCTCAGTTGAGCATTGGACTCTTGGTTTTGGCTGTCATGATCTCATGGGTTGTGAGATCAAGCCCCAAGCTGGCTCCGCGCTCAGCAGAGAGTCGGCTGGAAGATTCTCTCCCTCTGCCTTTCCCCACCCCCCCCCCAACTCTCTCTCTCTCTGTTTCTCTCAAATAAATAAATAAATAAATAAATAAATAAATAAATAAAAATAAATATTTTCAAAAGAAGTTATTTCAACTTATGAGATTATATCAGAAGCACTTGAAGAGTGAGGGTGAGGAGAGATATGGTCCAACCCTGAGCTCTGAGTTACTCTCGCATGCAGAGGTTAAGAAGACAAACAGAAGGCAACTAAGAGAAGAGTCTGCAAGTGAAACAGGAGGGAGTGTCCAATAATGCCAGCTGCATCTGCAGAGCCCAAGACTGCTGATTTGGACTGATGGTCATTTGTTTGGACTAAAAAGAGTTTTTGGTGGAATAGTTCGGCTAAAATTCTGATTTTGTCATTCTACTAGATATCTCCCCAATAGTTGGGCTAAAATTCTAATTTTGTCATTCTACTAGATATCTGCCCAAGGAATACAGAAACACTAACTCAAAGGGATATATATGTACCCCTATGTTTATTGTAGCGTTATTTACAATAGCCAAATTATGGAAGTAGCCCAAGTGTCCTTCAATAGAGGAATGGACAAGGAAGATGTGAGATATATATCTATATAGATATATAGATATAATGGAATATTATTCAGCCATAAAAAGAATGAAATCTTGCCACTTACAACAACATAGGTGGATCTAGAGAGTATCATCCAAGCGAAATAAGTCAGAGAAAGACAAATACCATGTGATTTCATTCATATGTGGAATTTCAGAAACAAAACAAATGAGCAAAAGAAAAAAAGAGAGAGAGAGGTGAATCAAGAAACAGACTCTTAATTATAGAGAACAAACTGAGGGTTAACAGAGGTGGGTGGGGGGATGGGTTAAATAGGTGATGGGGATTAAGGAGGGCATTTGCTGTGATGAGCACAGCATGTTGTATGAAGTATTGAATTCCATTCCTCTATCAATGGACACTTGGGCTGCTGACAGAAGGGGAAATTGCTAAGTCAGTAGAGAATGGTAACGACAGGTGCAAACTCCTTCAGAAAGGAAGAAAAGATGGGATTTGGTGACCTCATGGAGAGTTGCTCTTGGAAAAGTGCAGGAACAATTTCTCTGATATACAAAGAGACAGTCAATGGGTTTTAAGTAGCAAGGGAGGTAGATTTGATAGGAGGTTGATGGTGTTTTCTATTTGCTTCTATTTTTCCAGTTAAATAAAAAAGCAGACAGTCAGCGGCAAGTGAAAAGTTAAGGGAAAGGTCTTGGAAATTCCAGGTGAGAAGAGGTATAAAATTGTCATCTGAGAGAGTGGGGGAATTGTTTCATCAAAGAAATTTGATGGGATTCCTGAGTAATTCTTAGGACCAACCTGGTCCTGGCTAAGCAGAAGGTTAGATTTGACGAGGGCTAGTTCTGCTAGGATTAGGAGCCTTCTCTTCAATCCCACTGAGAGCTATTTTAAAGTTGAGAGAAGGGCAGTCTCCTAAGACTCCCTCAATAAATTTGTGAAAGACAATTTTGCTGTCTCCATTTCCCTTAAATTTTCAGAGTTAATTTTTCCAGAAACTTAATCATAACAACAAAAAGAGTCACAGTCATTCAGGTCAGATCTGTTAGGTATTAAGTCTCAGCAGAGGGTATAATTAATGACAAGTAAGCTTGAGAGACAATTGATTGGAATATACTCACTTCATCACTAAGCATATTCTTCGTAGTATTATTGGAGTGATCTTCCTCAACTGCAAATTTGGTACGTGACTCACTAAGGTAAATCATTCAGTGGTAAACTATAGCCTGTGGCAGTTGCTTCTAAACAGATGAATGCTAACAGCTTTGGTGAAAATGGAGAGTCTCTCACACTTGAGACTGGCTCCTCCTTATAGATGATGTCACGGCATGATACTTGATCACATAAGATAGAAGTATGGGACCCAAAGACATAGAAAAGAGGGTTTCATGTGCCAGTTAATCCATATCAAGTAGGATCCCAAGTATTTCTTAGACATTATCCTTACTGTTTCTAATCCTACTAACCAAAGATGGATTCTTTGAATGCCTGAATGGTCCTGAGCACAAGAAAATGCATTGTTCACTAGATGGTTAGAATTTCAGTTAGTAGGAAACTACACAAGGGCATTGTCTGGTTTGCAGCTATGTCAAGAAAAGTCTGGTGTTCATGCATGTGTGTGCATTATGTAAAAATGTACACAAATGTCTGTGTGTGCGTGTGTACATGTGTTTGGGATAGTATGTGGAGTGTGACAGCAGAATCCTAGCTCCTTATATGGTTTTTATCCAGGGCAGAAACTCCGGTCCCTTGGATACATTCAATGACAACTTTTTGATATATAAAAGGACCTAATTCTAAATTTTAAGAAAATACACGTATTAAAATAAATTGATACTATTTTTGAAAGGTGTTTGTAATAGGGATGTGGCTGCATTTCTTTCCCACATCATAGGTGTGCCCTTAGCCAGCTCTGCGAAGAAGTACACACCTTAAGAACAACAGGCAGTAGTGACAATGGCTTATCCCTGTGTGTGTCTTGAGGCATCAAGGTTGGGTGTCTCCTTGACTGCCTATTCCTTCAGCCCCTTGATTCCTGTCCACTGGGTGCTGAGGTATCTCATTAAAGCCCTAGAGGGGGAAGGATCATATTTTTAAAGTAATTGTGCTAGAGGATGAATTCTAGGATCTTGGCAAACTGGGAGCTCTAATTAATGTCTGACCTCTTTCTACCTCTCTAAATTCTACAATGTGGAATTCCTCTCCTATACTGAGTCTCTGTGTCTTTACCCATGCTATTCCTTCTCCTTTGAAAGCTTTTCCTACTCTACTATACCTTCTGGAGTATCTTCTATTTCAAGACAAAATATTTATCTCCATTTGTAGGAAACTTTCATAAAAGCCTTCCCATTACCATCTCAGTCCCTGCCCCCTTAAATGCTCTCTCTCCCTCTTCATTGTAGCAGATTTAATCTGGACTTCCCCTTTTTAAATACTGCATTTATAGGTCTAATAAGGTATGACATTGAAAAACTCCCCATGTTAGTCTTTTCTACTGGACAACATGTCACTTCAGTGGCCTGCCTTTTTGTTGTTGTTTTTAAGTGACACCATGCCCTAGCAGGGCTCAAATTCACAACCTTGAGATCAAGAGTTACATGCTTTACTGACTAAGTGAGCCAGGTGTCCTAAGCAAACTGTCTTTGACTTGATTTCCACATCATGTGTTTGCTCTTCAGTGCAAATTCTTATTAACTGTTAGAATTATACCTAAAATAGGGGCACCTGGGTGGCTCAGCGGTTGAGCATCTGCCTTGGGCTCAGGGCCTGATCCCAGGGTTCTGGGATCGAGTCCTTACATCGGGCTCCCCACATGGAGCCTGCTTCTCCCTCTGCCGGTGTCTCTGCCTCTCTCTCTGTGTCTCTCATGAATAAATAAATAAAATCTTTAAAAACAAAAAGAATTATACCTAAAATAAAAGTATGTATCCTGAGATAGTAGTATTCTGTACATTTCTTGAGATATTTTATGCAAAATGCTCTGCCATTTCCTTTGGCTTTTGATATTAACAATTATTTCTATTTAAAAAATATTTTCATCTTCCTATGCTACCACATAGTACAGACTTTTTAATTGATATGTTTTGTATCATTCCATTTTAGTTTTATAAATGCTCTGAGTAATCTATGGAAGCAATACTTTTTGGAAAAAATAGGAAATGATGAGATATTTTTTAATATACAACTCATTTATAAAGTCTACTTCTTCCTAAGTATGGAGATATTTTAGTTTATAAGTTTGTATACATCTTAATGGTCATGACATTTTAACACTTTACTGTTTTACTTATGATGGAAAGGTTTTACTCTAAGAGACCTACTAAAAAGACCTATTACTAAAAAGTAAATAGAAAAACTTTATTTTAAATGTAAAATGATGCTTTGCTTTCTCACATTAAAATGCATTTAAAAATGTCAAAATAAACATGAACAACCAAAATTAAGTCTCTTGATTATATTTTTGAGAAGTGATAACTCTGTTTTAATTAAGTCCCTAAAGAATTCTTAAATGTGATATCTCTGACCTAGAAGATAATTTTCAAACAATTATGGGCGTAATTGTTTGCTTTGCAGTTTTTCTCCATTCCACATAAAGTCATAATTTTGTCAAGTACTTATCTTACCTACCTCCCATGAAATATATGTTAAATGTTAAAATATTTATAAGTTCCAACATACCATCTCATTATCTATCCTATCATGGCATATAATTAACTGCTATAATTATTTTTATTTATAAACACTATATAAATATAAAAATACAGAAATATGCACTTAAATATGCAATAATTGCCAATTTTATTTAATTAGCATAATAACCTGTAATTGAATATTTAATATGTGTCAGATGTATTTTTCTCATTTCTCTTTATTCTGACCTCAGCATGGGCAAATACAGTAGAAGACCATAAACCACTATGTTCATTCCAAGCTTAAGTGGAAAAATAGATTATCTTAATGTATATATTAAGATACTTTTACAAGATAAATTTGAGTCAAGTTAATATAGATGTTAATGATGGGAAGGATGTTTTCCATAGAATGAATATCAGTTATAGTTTAGCCACAATACTAAATATCTACACAAAATCATTATTTATACTGCTTTTATAATGGCAGAGACCAGTGTGTCAATATTATCACTGTTAATGACTTTACCACTTACAAGATTTCTTTTGAAAAATAAATGAATTAAAAATTACTTTTCTTTAAATATGTGGCAAAATTATAATAATTTTCTACCTATTATTTTGATGTAAAGAATCAGTGTTTGAAGAGTGACTCGTATACAAGTTCAAACATTTTCAAGGGTGTATTAGGTAAGGTGTTTCTGGGTATGTAGCAGTTTTTCAGGCCCAGAAAAGTGCTTGATGAGTAGATTTACTAAAAGTTAAAAATCAATAATGGAACAAAATATCTCTGACTCTAGTCATAACTTTTCCAGTAGGGATGTAAGTAAGTAATTTTACTTTCTCAAGGACTTATCCTATAGTTATAAAATACAGCATGGCATAAACCAATCCCTAACCTGTCTATACAAAGGAAAATACAGTGTAGGAGATGTCACCAATGAAATTTCTGAGCTGTGGGAGAGAAGTTAGGTGATAACGTGAAATAGAGTGGGAGAAACAGGTGCTAAGAATGTCAAAGGCAAAATAAACTTCTCACTAATATTCAAAGTTTATTATTCTCTGTCATTTTGATAGTGAAATTTTTGTATTAATTCACCTGGGGGATGTCCAGATAGTTGGTAAATATTATTTTGGGTAGTGTCTGTGAGGGTGTTTCTGGAAGAGATTAACATTCAGTTCAGTAACTAAGTAAAGAGCTCTGCCCAACCAGTGTGGGCCAGTATCATCCAGTACTTTTAAGACCTGAATGGAACAAAAAAGTGAAGAAAGGGAAAATTCTTTCTCTTCTTGAGTTGGGACGTCTATCTTTCCCTCGCCTTGGACATGAGAGTTCCAGGTCCTTGGTCCTTTGGACTCTGGGAGTTATAGCAGGATCCCTCTGGTTCTCAGGCCTTCAGATTGGGATTGGGAATTACACATCTCTCCTTGAACTGAAGTATATATATCATTGGCTTTCCTAGTTTCCAGCTGGTAGAAGGCAGATTGTGGGACCTGCCTGCCTCCACAACTGCATGAGCTAATTCCTATAATAAGTGTTCTCATAAACTTCATAAATGATGGGTGGTTGTTTTTCTATAGAACTTAGTTTAGACTAATATAGTCATGTTTAAAAATTGATATGATAAATGATCCTCAGTGGTATCATTTGAATTCATAGACTAAGGAGTTGTAGGGATCTTCTGAAGCGAACTAGTCCACCCTCTCTTTAGGAGTAGGGATAACTTCTGCGCATCACTTTTCATAGTATAGTTCTCTGCAATTCCTTTAGGAAACAATTTGTCAAGATTTACATTTAAAAAATGCTATAGCATGATTACTGAGTCTGGTCTCACTGTTCTTATGAAACACAGTGTTGGAAGGGAAGTCCTCGCCAATGAAAAAAAGAAAGGGAAGGGAAAGGAATGGAAGAGAAGGTGGATTAAAATAGAAGAAATAAAATTGTCCTTATTTGCAGAGATATGTAGAAAATTTCAAGGAATACAAACAAAAATCTTCCAACGTCTTCTAAATCTTGCAAAATGCAAGAATAATATACAAAAATCAATTCTGTTTCTATATACTAGCAACAACTATATGATAATTAAAATTTAAATATAAAATGCCATTACATACATACATATGTACTATATGTTCCATTTATATAGTCAGTACATATATAAATATAGTCAGAGGACATGAACAGTAGATATACATATAAAAATAATAATAAACAGATGAGAATGCATTCAATATCATTAACCACTAAAACTACAATGATATATTGCCTATCCAAATGGCTAAAGTAAAAGATAGTGATGACACCAATGCTGGTGAGGATACCAAAAGATGATCATTCTTGGTGAGAATGTGGCATGTTGCAATCACTCTGTGAAACAGTGTGATAGTTGTAAAACTAAATATGCAACTACCATAAACCCAGCAATCACACTTAAGGACATTTATCCCAAAGAAATTAAAACTGCCCACCCCCTGCCACAAAAACAAAACAAAACAAAACAAAACAAAAAAACAAAAAAAAAAAAACTACATCAATATTCATAGCAGCTTTTTAATAATGCCCAGTACCCAGAAACAACCCAAGTATGCTTCAGTGAATGAACGGTTAAACAAATTGTTGTATATCCATACCATGGAATACTATTTAGCAATAAAAAAGGGACACCTGCCTGGTGTATACAGCAATTTGGATTAATTTCCAGAGGATTATGCTAAATGGAGAAAAAACTATCCCCAAAGGGCACATACATACTGTTTGGTTCCATTTATATGTCATACTTGTAGTGACCAAATAAAGAAATGGAAACAAATTAGTGCTTGCCAGGGATCAAGGATAATGATGGGAAGGTAGGAGTTAAATATGTGACCAAAAAAGGCATCAGTAGAATGCTTCTTTGTTGTAATTGTTCTGTATCTTGACTATATCCATGGCAATACCTTGGCTGTGATATTGTATGATAGCTTTTCAAGTGTTACCATTTGGGGAAACCAAGTAAAATCTACACAGGATCTCTCTGTATTATTTCCTATGGTATGGTAATCTATATCTCAAAATCAAAAGTTTAAAAAAATTTAAAGCCTTATGTGTTAACTACATGGAATTTAAGTAAAAACTTGAAAAAAATTTAAAAGCCTCTTTGCAAAAGAACGTGGCTGGGAGAAAATATATGAAAATGTTAATGGTTATTTAACTATTACCTCTCATAGGGACTTGATAGTGATCTTCATTTTCAAAGACATATTGACCTAGGTAATAATTTTTTACTTTTAAGAAGTAACTTGTGTTTAAACTTAGTGAAATCAGGACATCTGGTGTGCATGCAGGCTTAGAATATCAAGGCCAGTTAAAATCATTGTGGTTCAAAACTGATCCTCAATTTTAAAGTTCAAAAATTCTCCCCATAGATTAGAATGAGCTATAGAGAAAACACACTGAACTCATAAGAGAAAGGTATAAAAAATATGCTAATCTAATAATAGTAGATGGATTATATGCCTTAGAAAGTTTTTGGGATCCTTGCATTCAATAAAGTAAGTTACCTTTGTTTTATTCCAAAGATTTTTCAATCCAAATAAGTAATTTTACGGATTTTTAAATGAGCATAAAAGTAACAGTATAATAGTTACATGATCTTATAAGATAGATAAACTTGGTAAAGTAAATTTCTGGGCAGCCTGGGTGGCTCAGCAGTTTAGCACTGCCTGCAGCCCAGGGCATGATCCTGGGGACCCGAAATTGGGTCCCACATCAGGCCCCTTGCATGGAGCCTGCTTCTCCCTCTGCCTGTGTCTCTACCTCTCTGTCTCTCTGTTTCTCATGAATAAATAAATAAAATCTTAAAAAAAAAAAAAGTAAATTTGTTATGAATCATTTGTGTCTAACGAGTGTTATTACCCCTATAAAACTGAAAAGTTTGGGTTTATTAACGAGTGTTCCTTTTCTCCTCACTGTTGGTTTATACTGGCTAATGCATATTAGTAATAGTAGGATTAGTAATAGTGTTTGGTTTTACCAGGCATAATGAAGATCATTGCTCTTGTCTCAATAAACTAATTTTCTTGAGATTTTTCTCACATTTTTTGGTACATCCTAGTTTTGACAATTCATACTGGTCACCTTGATTATATTTGGGTATTCCCTAACCCCACATTTAAAAAAAAGGATTCATAAACTGTATCTTAGTTATGTGTATTTCTGCTGCTAGTTTATGTTATTCATTGTATGCTTGTATTTTTTTTTTACTCTGAGAGGCTCTCTTTATCAATCTGGGAGCTGTCTCATTGTAGAGAACTCTCATAGTAGAAAATTCATAGACACAAGATTTTGAAGAAGCCTGTGTATCATCGTTAATCTTTAGGCCTTTCTTCAGTAATCCTGATTCTGCTTGCCCTTACATGTCCTCATCAGTGTCAAACTTACCTCATTAGGTAGCCCACTTCATATTTGGACAGGTGTCTCAATTAGAAAATGTTTTGTCATATGGAGTTTAAAATCTGTCCACCAATTGGTAACCCATGGAAGTTCACAAAACAGATCCAGTCACTTTTCTACATCCTGTAATATTCTACATTCTGTAATATTCTTATCATTCTTATGATAAGAATATTATCATATTCTTTGAATATTATAGCCTGGGGCTCTTTCTATTTTCAATGCATGTATTTCCATCCCCCTAACCCTGGCCCGGCCGCAGTTGTTTTTCTGCCCCTGTGCATTACAGGGTTTCAAATTCTTATTTATTTAGCAAATGTAATTTTGTATATGTCCCTCTTAAATGTGGGATCCTGAAATCAATGTCATATACCAGATGGGTTCTGACTATACCATGTTACATTTTAGTCAGAGTATCTTAGCCATTGCCCAGTATAGGAATGTGTTGTATCCTTGTTGTTTGCTACTTATTTTATACTTCAAGACTGCATCTGTGTCAGAATGCAAGTTGTGTATTAAGAAGTGGTGCTGTTGTGGCTTCTAGATTTCTAAATAACTTGTAAGCAAGGGAACAGGAAAAATCACTCTTTAATGACAGTGTTTTGTTGTGTTTTGTTTGTTAACCTCTTTTAATCTCCATGGAGAATATTGTAAAGATTACATTAAAAAAACGACTTGAGGGATCCCTGGGTGGCGCAGCGGTTTGGCGCCTGCCTTTGGCCCAGGGCGCGATCCTGGAGACCCGGGATCGAATCCCACATCGGGCTCCCGGTGCATGGAGCCTGCTTCTCCCTCTGCCTGTGTCTTTGCCTCTCTCTCTCTCTCTCTCTCTCTCTCTCTCTGTGTGTGACTATCATAAATAAATAAAAAAAAATTTTTTTAAATGACTTGAATATTTATCTAGTCAAAAATCTTAAAACTAATCACTGAATCATTGAATCAAATCATTGAATTTGAATTTAATTCCAAAAGGTCACTAGATTAAATCGCCTGCTCTACTTAGTGAATGAATGGAGTATGTTAAAAGAGGAAAAGCAGATCCCATTTACTTTTCAAAAGGCTAAATTGGAAACTTGTCCGTACTCACAGTCCAGTTTTTCAGAATTATTAAACTGAACTTAAAAGCACCCTGGTCACCTCTGACCCACTGTAGAGCACAGTGCTCACCACTGAAGAGGAAAGTGGTACGTTTCTTTTCAAGTGGAGCCACCAGCAATCATAGGTGTTATCAACAAGTCTTGGAGCTTCAGAGAGCTATTGTATTTTTGCTTCAGCCAGCCATTGTGATAATAGCCTTTCAGAGGTTACTGGGCCACTTTCAAACTTCTGTCACTTAAAAGCCACATTAGAAATGTATATTACACCTCTAATTTATCAAAATTGCTTTTTCTTTCTTGTTTTAATAAGATCATAAACCTTCAAAGAAGTCTTTCCTTATGAAGTGTTATGAATTAGGAGGAAAAAATGTAGCCCTTTATCTTACAAACATGACAAATATTTAACTCACAAAAAATTAATTTGCTTCAACTGGATATTCCTCTATTTCATCTTTAAAAGACACACACTTTTCATGAAATAAATCATTGCCAAAGACTAACAAGTATCTATAAAAGAAAGCATCTTTCAAATTATTCTTTGATTAACTTGCTATATCAAACAAAGGTCAATGAATTGTATCCCTGTATGGTGATGGAGAGATGTGGAAACATCATGTTCAGACTTGCTTTCGCTGGCTTAATACTGCTGTTGCTCTAGTGATTGAGAAGGTGTATTTTGAACCAATGGGGTAGACATGTAACATGGGACATCATAATAGTTGGGGGAAAAATCAGAAAATTATGATAAAAATTTATATTTCAGAGCAATACTAATTTCTGTGTAAGGCCATGTTTTCTTGACCTTTCCACTTGCCTACATGTCTTTTTTATCCTCTATTCACATTTATATCGTTATTAATTTTGTATATCCTTTCTTTTTCTTTTTGTCTCATTTATCCCTCCTGTAACTGGCTGTGAATGAATCTGAATCACATTCTTAGGTTAATTAAAAGTTGGAGTGCCAAATTTGAGCTATTTGACGTTCTGTTGTAAGAAATTTTTATGTTTACAATTTCTGACATCTGTATTAAACTACTCTCATAATTATTTCTAAAGTTATGTTTGACCATTAACAATCAACACTATCAACAATGAAATATATCGTGGCAGTAATTAGTAAGTTAGAAGAAAGCATTAGTGAACAAGAGGGCTCTAGAAAAGGCAAGTTGAGATAGCTAGTAAAGTGGCACATTGGGGTACACTCCATGAGCTTCCTATAATAGACCTAAAATGTTATTAACTTTATCAGAAATTAATAACAAGCAAAACAAGAGAAAGCAAAAAAAAAATAAAAAAGAGAAAGCCTAGAAAGCAAAATGACAAAATAATTTTGGAGGCAGGGAAATCTATGGTTATAATCATTGGTATATTTTGCTGTGTCTGAGGATGAAATCTGAGGTAATTGGTTTTAGTCCTTGAGCATCGTTTTGAAAGGGGGATAGTTGGACAGATGTGGACCAGTGTCCCAGTCTTTCACCCATCCGCCCAGGTAATTTTGGAGAAGTCACTCAACATCTCTTTTTTAGTTTCCTCATCTATATTTCAAGTATATTACTCTCTACTATAAGTGTAAGGAGAAAATTAAATATAATTAAAGGGATAAAGCATTTGATCCATTATAGATCTGTGGTATACTTAGGGTAGTCTTCTGTGCTTTCTTTTCTTTTTTTTTTTTTTTTTAAGATTTTATTTGTTTATTCATGAGAGACAGAGAGAGAGAGACAGAGAGAGAGACAGAGATACAGGCAGAGGGAGAAGCAGGCTCCATGCAGGGAGCCCGATGTGGCACTCGATCCCAGGACCCCAGGATTCGCACCCTGGGCCAAAGGCAAGCACTAAACCACTGAGTCACCCAGGGATCCCCTCTTCTGTGCTTTCTTTGTTTCCTCAGCATAGAAACTGCCCGCAGCCAAAGAGGAGAGGAAATCATCTTCAGGAGTTAACAAAATATATATCATGACTGCCTAGTTATCTCATATTGCTTATTGTTTGAGTGTCATTGAGTAATGTAGTGGAAACTGTTCACAGTGACAGTTCTATATGCCAGTGAAAAAGCAAATATCAGAAACCTATTCGATGACTTTCAGTGCACGATGTTGAAAAAGGTATTGAAAATGTAGTTTGGGAGGGCTTTTCTGAAAAGGAAAAAGATGCTGTAGCTCAAATAAAAAGCTTTCCTAAATGCCTGATTTAATCAGAGAATAACATTCAGAATTTATATTTCTTAAATAAAATTTCTCTCAAGAACAATATTCAGTGGAAGAAGCACAGTATATTTAACTACAGTGCCTGCCCTAATTTTCCTTCCATATCATGCAAAAGTAATGTTATGTGGCATAGCCATAACCAGTGATTAAAAAGGAGAAAACTATAGGGCACAGGTTGTAGATTCCATCTTGGTGGAAATAAATGGTTCGTTATGAAAAGTTAACCACTGATCCAGAAAAACATTGTTGATGTAATGACCTACCGTTATTCAACAAGTATCCAACTAGTGGTTTTTAGCAGCAAGAATTAATTTTGGTAAAAGTAGCAGATTTAGTTCTGAGGAACTTGAGGGGCCACTACAAACTAATTGTAAATGAACAGCATTAGGGATGCCTGAGTGGCTTGGTCATTTCAGCAACTGACTCTTGATTTCTTCTCAGGTCCTGATCAGGGTCCTGGGATCAAGCCCCACCTCTGGCTCCACGGTCAGCACTGGGTCTGCTTGTCCCTCTCCCTCTGCTTCTCCCCCTGCTCTGCTCTCTCTCTCTCTCTCTCACGTAAATATATAAATAAATTATTAAAAACATAAATGAACAGCATTATAACACTCCTGCTTAAGACATTTCTTCTTATATGTGATCCCCATTTATCTGTACTCTCTGTGCTGTCCTACAATAAACTAAAAATGATAACAAATACTAAAGAAATAGTAAGAAATGATTAAAGGTCTATCAAAAAGTTAATTAAAACAAAGCTGAAATTTTGAGAACTTTAATTACAAAGAGTTAAAGCATACTATAAACTGCATAGTTTCCATGAGGCCTAGACACTTTTTTTTCTCTTCTTTCCTATGAGTGGTTCTCCAATGTTGAGTAAATAAGCAGGAGGGACCTGTGGTACAATGTGCATAACAGGCTGTGAGTTCTGATGCCTAAGTCTGGGCTCCTCTCCTCTCTCATTTATTCCTTCATTTTCCATGTATGTGGCTCCTATGTGCCAGGCACTCTGCTAGGCTCAGGGATGCAGCAGTTTTAACAGGCCACCTCTACTTCAGAAGCATAGATTTATTATGTTAAAGATAAAAAGGTAATTTTTAAAACCATACAGTATTACATATTTGTTATGTAGAAAATAAAGGAACAACAATCGTAACAAAAAATTCAAATAATAAACCAGAAGAAAGATCACTGTATCACATTACTGGTAAGCAAAACAAATGAGAATGAAGACGTAGTTGGTAGAGTAGCCTGGTGTCCAAAGAAGACCTCTCTGATGTCCTATCTAGTAAAATCTACTTGACATTTGAGCTGGGGTCCCACTTAGGAGCAGAGAATTCCAGGCAAAAGTGTGAAGTCCCTATAGTTGAGATGTGCTTGAGGTATCAGAAAGAAGGCCACTGTAACCAGTGCTTAGTGGAGGGGAGAAAGTCATGGTATTAGACAGTGCCAGGTCACACTGGACCTTGTAATCAGCTCTACACTGGATTTTATTCAAAGTGAGATAGAACTTGATTCAGTAGGTAGTGTCACTCTGAATGGATAGGATTTTAGCCAAACTATGTGTCATTATTCTCTACCTGGCATCACACTGCACACTTGGAAAGTGCCTGGGCATTAGGAACAATACCTCTAATACTATAACTGTAACTAAATATACATATATATTTTTTTTTTCCCCAAGTGGTTTTAGTAGTTCATCCTGTGTCATTATATTGGAAAAGGAATCTTAAAACATATCATGAAACTTTGAAATAATTTTGTGGCTTTTTTTAAAACTCATTTTGTAAGCATAGGCTAAATTCTTAGATCTTTCACCAGATATCCTGATATTCTGAGGAGCAGTTTTTTTTTTTTTTTTTAATTTCCCAGGGCCTGCATCCATTGCAAATGCAAAGTTTTTTCTACTCTATTGTTTTAGCTTTTACAAACATGTCACTTTGCTTTTACTCTAGAATATATTTGTGTTTATTTTACTCTTAAATAGCTCCTTCAATTGCTGTCAGGAGAGAGAGAGATTCATAGTGGCCCAGCTGCTTTGATTCTGCAATGAAGGAGACCTGAGTTTAAATTCTTACTTCATCACCAGTCAGCTGTGTGGATGTGTGTATGTTACATACGGACACTGGTAAAAAGTGACTTTTAATGGCAGAAGGAGGCAAACTCTGGTCTAAATCTGTTGCCTATTTTTGTAAATAAAGTTTTAGTAAAATTCAGGCATGCCTATTCCTTTTCATATTGCCTATGACCTCTCTCACCCGGAAAAGCAGAGTCATTACAACATAGACTGAGACCTTACATAGCCCACAAGACCTAAAATGTTTATATCCGACCCTTAAAAAAAAAAAAAATTTTCACCAACTGAAATTATACTATACATGTCTGAGTGTGGAAACACTTAATGTAAGGCCTGGCATGTAGTAACTATTGAATATATATTTGTAATTATGAGAATTTTTAAAAATTCATTTTGTTTACTTCCAAATTAATCATGTGAAATTGACTCTCAAGAAGATAGATCTTTATGTATATCTTTTGGGGGTACCCAGCATCCGAGTTTGAGAAGTGTTTTTAAGTTGTAATATTCTGGTAGCACTTGCCCATTTCTACATGAATAGATGTTGGAAATTTTATTTTGCCCACTAATCTGTCCTTGATATGGATATTATAAATTATATATAGGTAAAAGTCCTTGGCTATATTACAGCAATATGGGGAGATTGTTAAATTAATCATTGCAGGATCCTTTGAAAATCTAGGCAGCAATGTGCAAATGCAAAATTTATAACTGGAGCAAACAAAAAGAAACTGATGATTCCTTAAGGATACTGATGTTTTTGTGGTTTCTTCCTTTTGTTGTCATCACCAGAGACTTATATAACATTTGGGGAAATTTTCAATATTTAATCATAAGCAGTCTTATTCCAGTGTAGGCTATACATACAGGCCACTCTGAACTTACTCTGACTAGAGTCCATCCAGCCTATAGTTAGAGTAAGCCTCTAATTTTTTTTTAATTGGAAAATATGTTTGAAAATGCCCATGTGTATTAAAATTTACAATAAACAAATAATGCATTGATAAGGAAATATGATTAGTGAAGAGTTTAATAATTGACTCTTCATAGTGGTAAACATGTAAAAGTTCCCTAAACAAGAATTATAAATGGGGGGGGGAGGGGAGGAGTGGGGGGGAGGGGTAATCCTTTATTTGAGTATTCCAATTAAGTAATTTCTGAATTTGTTTTCTTCATGAGAATATCTTGCTAAAAGCCATACTAATTACAGAGCCACTTTCATAAGTGTCCAGGTGTATCATAATCATCATTTAAGTTGCATTTATTCCAGTGAAATAGTTTTTTGTTCTTACTTTTCATTTCCTATTTCTTTGACTCTGAAAATAGGATTTCTTTTTTTTTCTTTTAAGATTTTATTTATTTATATGATAGAGAAAGTGCACAAGTAGAGGAAGAGAGACAAGCTCCCTGCTCAGCAGGGAGTCCAATGCGGGGCTCAATATCAGGACCTCAGAATCATAACCTGAGCCCAAGGCAGATGATTTAACTTACTGAGCCATGAAGGCACCCCGAAAATAACATTTCTTAAGTAATATGTATTAGTTTAGTTTGTCTTTTTTGTTCATTTTTTAGTGCTTCAGAATTAATGTTTGATTTTTTAAAATAAATGTTATTATTTGAGTTTCTTCATGCACCTTATTAATTCAGGTCAATTTGTTTAAAATTAATTTAAAAAAAATATCTAGGACGTAGTTCCTACCACACAGACATTTATGGTTAAGTTGGGAAGACCAAGTTTATTATTTGCATGAACCAGTTTATCTCCTGTTGTCTTTTATGTAGCATTATTTTAAAGAATTGTCAAAAATATTTTGTGAAGCATATGCCAGGTTTTGAATAATGAATATATTTGGATAGGAGAGAAATAGCAAATGATTCTTTTTGATCCTTAAGGGGATATACACTGGACAGTTTTAGTTTTGTTTTTGAATGTGATTGTTTATTTTTCCAGGTCATCCAGAATTGTGCTAATGTCTAAAGCACAGTATTTGATGTGATAAACCTTTTGGTCTGGATTCTGTTAGAATGTATAATGAAATTTTTCAAATTATTTACTCTATACCCTAAAACTCAGATTTTTTATCTTAATATTTTACTTTAACAAAAAGTTTATGAGAGAGATTAGGAGAACAAATAATAGAATACGCTCTTTTAAAAGTTATCACATTGGGATGCTTGGGTGGCTCAGCAGTTGAGTACCTGCCTTAGGCCCAGGGCATGATCCTGGAGTCCCAGGATCAAGTCCCACATCAGGCTCCCTGCGTGGAGCCTGCTTCTCCCTCTGCCTATGTGTCTGCTTCTCTCTCTCTGTGTGTCTCTCATGAATAAATAAATACAATCTTTTAAAAAATTATCACATTAAGATTCAGAGGGATTATATGTTTATACTCATTTTAGCAAAATTGGCTTGAATACAGTTTTCTTGACTCCTAATTTACTGCTGTTTCTTTGTGACTACAAATGTTTCGTTAATTTTGATTAAGTGGAGTAAGGCATAATTTTCTCATAAAATGCATCAAACCAGAGTACCTAATATCTGTAACTTTTCAAATTCATATATATATATGAATATATATATATATATATATATATATATATGTATATATTTAATGGATTTCAAGCAACAGCTGGTTTAGTTTGATGGGCTTTCATCTTGGCTTCTTCAATGAAGGTTTAAAAGGAAAAGAGGCTAACAAGAGAGTAAAAGGAGAGAAAAAGAAAGATTAAAGAAGGAAAAGGAAAGAGAAGAAAAGATCATATGGAAAGCTAGTTTAGGGATAAAGGAGCCACAGAGAGCAGTGGGAAAGAATGGATTCTCAAGATTGGTAGATCTGAGTCTGGGCTGAAAGATAAGAATTGGGAAGGAGTTAAGAACAGAGTGAAAGTTGATAGGTAAAGAGTCTATGACATATAGTAGAGAATTCCCAGGGATGTATATTGCTAGAAAGAATACTATCCCAAAGGTATTCTCTTTAAAGAGAAAAATTCTGGAGGAAACATGATTAAAACAGGGAAGAATAATCAGTCTTTATGTGGGGAGGTCAGTCACAAAGTGATCACATAAAAATATTCATCTTATAATTTCTTACTTTTACCTGTTTATTTGATGACTAATATGATACCTTTCTACAAAATATGATTTTGTTGACCACATATTAGAATCAACTTTAAAGAATCAATGTTAAGTACTATACTAAAGGACTGATGGTAATAGAAACATATTCCTGCTATCAGTCAAAAATGGATTGGCAGCTTTTCTGAACTTAATTTATTTCTTATAAATTTGAATGAGTGATATATTGTCTAATTTATCCTATAGAATCATCAGTATTATTATTCACTATTATAATTAAATGTATTTATGGTATTATTTGTAAAATATCCATCTCTCCCATTAGACTCCAAACTCCATGAAAATATACTGTGTATTTCATACTCATTACTATACCTCCAGCACCTAGCATTGTGCCTGGCACAATGCGGGTACTCAAGAAATAATTGTTGAATGCATCAATAAGGAAATATTACACTACTCCAGGAAAAAAAAAAAGCTGACTTAAAAAATAAGGCTTGTTTTGTTTTGATATTACCCAAAACATGCTTATCTTTATGAAAATTTATTTTCAATATAAAAGATATAGTACTAGAACACATTGGTTTATTCCAATTTATATTTAACCTATTATTTAAACAAATGCATATTTAAAATCTGTTTATTATCTAATGGAGCTCTCCTTAATTCCTTATTGTATATTAAACTGCTAATAATGTGATTATCCCATTATCTCATTTAATCCCCTTCAAGAGGGTGCTGAAGTTATCTTCCTTTTCACAGTAGAGAAAACTGAGTCCCGGAGAAGTTAAATACCTTACTCAAGTTCATACAATTAATATAACTATATATAAGAGCAATAAATATGTGGGATTTACACAGTGTTAAAAAAGTTGGTGTACCAAGGAAATTGCCAAAACAAGAATTAATGTATTCATGGTCGTACCAAATGTGGCAGTATAAAATTATACTTAAGAATTGCAGTTTTGGGGGTGCCTGGGTGGCTCAGTTGGTTAAGCGTCTGCTTTTACCTCAGGTCATGATCTTGGGGTCTTGGGATCCCATGTCAAGTTCCTTGCTCAGCAAGGAGTCTGCTTCTCCCTTCGCCCCTCCCTCACCTACTTCTGCTCTCTCTCTCTCTCTCTCTCTCTCTCTCTGTCAAATATATAAATAAAATTAAAAAAAAAATGAGAGATGCCTCGGTGGATCAGTGGTTGAGCATCTGCCTTTGTCTCAGGGTGTGATCCCAGGTCCAGGGATCCAGTCCCACATCGGGTTCCCTGTGAGGAGCCTGCTTCCCCCTCTGTCTATGTCTCTGCTTCTTTCTGTGTGTCTTTCGTGAACAAATAAAATATTTTTTTATAAAAGAGAGAATTGTGGTTTTGGGCTCAAAAGATTGATTTCATCTGTACCTATTACCTGGGTGACCCTGAGCATTTTATTTAACTTTTCTAAATTTTAGTTTCCTCAAACCATAAAACATACTTGATATTACAGCCTTCACTTAAAGTGAGACCATATGTATATAATATGTGGAGTCTGGAAGCCAGTAGACACTCAAGAAGTTTGAATTCCTTTTTATTTCCTATTTAATATTTACATTTCTCCCTTCTATTCTACTCCAGCCAGCTTGCCAAAATCAGTTCCCTTTATTTGTAGGAATGTGTGCAAATATACATTAGAGATCTATATACTATTTAGCATGTTCAGGGCAAAGTTGAACTCTGCTGAAGGGGATATGATTGAAATTTAAATATGACTAATACCAGTTTTCCCTGAACACCCCAGAACACACACACAGGTGCGCATGGGTGTGCACACACACCCACTTACTGAGGAACTAGATGTCTCTCTTTTTATATCCTGCCTTACCTCTATCCCTATTAATTGATATGTTACTGGTATTCTTCAGTTCATCTCCTCTCTGGAGTATTTGTCTGGTTTTGGTCACAGAGTACATTGTTGCGTATTGAAAACAACTTACTTGGAGTTCTAAGTATCTATATTTAAATATCTAAATATCTGTATATAAACTATATAAACCTCGAATGTTGCCCTAAAATATTCACTATTGGGGGGTGATAGTCGAGGAAAATCTTCTTATAGTTACTATAGTCTATGAAATCATGATTATTTTGGACTGGAGAAGAAAACCAATTACCAGATGCTTTATGCTTATATATCTGCAAGGTTTTATTCTCCTTCACCTGTATTTTTTTCATTTATTTTTGCTGATGTTCAAATATATTTATCTGTAAGTTCCCTCAAATCATCTTTTGAAATGAATCTGGCTAAATAAAAGCAAATAAACATGTTATACCTAATTTTAAATTTTAATAAGATAATAGGCAATTATCAAGTTCAGGAATGTATTTTTCTATAATACAAGTGTTATAATAGCCTACTTAAATATCATAGTTAATTTATTAGAAAAAATCAATTAGAAGGGAAAAAATGAAAATCAGAAGCATATGAATAGTTAATGTCTCCAAATTTATACAATTAAAATAAGCTTTTAAAAGCTGGTTACCTATTATAGTTTAGTATTTATCAATGATGTATATGTATATACATTCAAATCACTGTCACTTGTTTTGATCTGGAGCAGTAATTAGCTTCATTCCATAAGTAACAAAAGGCTTTTTAACCTTGTTTGAAGACATGGATATGTGTGTATCTAGGTGCCTATGTCTATATGTTTTCAAGTATAATTAGTTAATTTACAGTGACTTATTCTGGAGAAAAACAATGTTTTGTTCAGATGAGATGTCTAATAATTTCACAGAATACCTCACCTATGCTTCACCAGAGGGGGTGACATAGTTTGGCTTTCTACTTTCTGTACCTTTGCCTACTCAACTTTTTGGATCTTCTACTTTGAAAAAGATCTAAGTTCTCTCCAAACTTTAGTAGGATATTTTATAAGCAGTAATGCTTTGAAAAATCACTTTTAGTAACAGTCTTTGTGAGGAAGCAGAGAATAGGATCCAATTTAAAAACAAATGATATATTATTTTCTTAATCACCAAGGGCAGTCACTATTAGGTTGGGTTATTATTGATTTATATTTGTCTCTTTTTTGTTATATCAGACTGAAAACTTTCACTTTTGCTTTCACTGCTGATCCCTCTGGTTTCTCACTACTCCCCAACTGCATGCATGCCTACATACACCGGTACAAACACACGCCCCTTCAAGTATACTTTTTCCTAATCTTATTTGAGCAGATGACCAAGCTTGTTAAGAAATAGATCAAATTAGAGAAAAAAGAGACTTGAAAATTTCTCAAGTATTTTTTTTTTTTAAGCAAAGGTATAATTGGAAGCATTTAGCATCTACAAGTACATTATGCTGTCTTTTCATACTTCTTTCCTAGAGAATACCTGATTGGACTTATAAATACTAAAAATAGTAATTTTTATACAATATTTAATAAGCTAAGTACAATTTAGGCCTTCAGGGAAAGAAAAAAATTTATTATAATAATGAATGTACATAACCAGGGCTCAGTGGATATAATATGATTAAACAACATATTAATTTACATAAAATAAAGTTGTGTGGGTTGAAATACAGAAAATAATGTGATACTGAAAAGAAATCTTCAAAATCATATCTTATAATAACCGTCTATGTTCTGAAATTTATATTATTACAGATTTTTAGTACATGAATTAACAATCTGTCTCACTAGAGTTTTGTGCTATTGCTACCTAATTTTATTTGAAATTAATGTATACAATAGCTTCAGTATAATTCTCAGTGTCTGAAAAACCAGATGCATTTTATGATCAATAACACCACTGTCTAGTTTTAGATATGATCATTAGATTATATTGATCATTTTTCAATGACTGACAAAATATAATTTCTGTTGACAAATTAAAAACAAAAATACATTTTTCTTTAGTTAAAAATGAAATTTCATTAAATTAAATGAAATTTAAATTGGGTGAGGGTTTTTTTTAATTTTTAAAAATGGAGTAGGTAGATATTACCTGCTTTCCAACAGCAGCAGCTTCAACAGAGTATCTTATTTTTCAAAATGTTATTTTTATCATAATTTAACACTTTGTCCTTTTATTCTACATCCTATATCTTCTTCATAAAAGAAAAAGTCTAAAAGTATCTTCTGTCTTCAAGGTCAACCTGCTGCCTGAATTGAAGTACCCAGATCAAAATGTATAGTTTTGGTTCATGGTGTTATGATGTACCATTTGATAGCCACTCAGCTTCAAAGATATGGAATAACTGAGAATTTACAAAATTCTTTAGATTTTTATATTTAAAGACTCCTTAATAATGTTTCCTATTAATTATACATCACTAGTAGTTTTAATAACATCCAGTGGACAAAGTTGTTTATTTGGAAAATCCCAGAATCAGAATCCCAGAATCCCAGAATCTCAGGACCACAAGTAAAAACAACATTTAGACAAATAGGCTTAAATTACAAGATGTAACTTCCTCTAATAAATACTGTTATATCTGATTATCCTTGTTCACCACAAAAATTTGACTGTTTTATTTCATTATAAAGTTCATTGGCAGAGTATGAAACAATCATCAGTTTTTTTATTTTAAGGATATTTTCTAGGAACCTTAATATTGGAGTTATCTGTGTAACAAAATTTCCTTAATAAATCTTCATTACTTGATTACAGGGTGAATATTTCAGACAGCTACACCAATTAGAATCCTGATTATTTTGATTGCCAGAAATTCTTAAATGTATATATTATTTAGCCATATATTCAGTTTTTATACCAGACACCTGTGATTTAAATATTTTTAATGGTTTATGATTCATAGCAAAGTCAGCTGCATTTTATTATCTTTTTTCTGGATTGTAGCAGTTTTTTTTTTTACTTAATAAAAAAATACAAGTAAACGAATCCATTTATTTGGCAGTATAGATGACAATATTAGTTTCTAACAACTTATATGTTAATTAAGAAAGAAGGCTAATAACTAAAATAAGTTACTTCTCATACACATTAGTCTTGGCCTCCAAAGTTTGGTATCACCTTCTAAAATTTAGCATCTAACTCTTCCAGGTGTCTGGAAACCAGGCTGCCCTTTGGTTTCCAAGAATAGGCCTTAGAAACCTTGCATCAATGGAGAAATCTTAAAATCAAAGGCCTATCTTGCCTGCTAGAACTCACTAGAATAAAACCGTGCTCCTAAATTCTGCTTTATATTTTTATGGAACTCTAATCAACAGGATATATCAACTGTGTTATGGGCTGTCTGATGACATTTTAAGGTAGAAGAAGTAAATTGCCTTTTTTATTGTACCCTTTGCCAGACATTTTCACACTTTGATCAAGGCAAACCATACAATTGATGATTAAGTTCATTTATTACCACGGGGCATGTTGAGTTATGTTTCTAATTCAGTCATACTTTGGAATACATCATAACCTTTCTTCTTCTCAGCACCCCCTCTCAAAGAAGGAAAAATGGAATTGATGGGTACAGAATTTGAAAATTATGTTAGTGGAAATAGTAATAAACATCTCTCAAAAACCTGTGTTTCTACTGTGTTCCTTAAACTTGTTCTGGTGTCCTCTTTAAAAGGCAAATCTTAGATTCAGTGAACTAGTTCATTCAGGTACAGGCTTCTTGACTTCATTGTCCATGTGATGCTGGAAGGTAGCATGTAGAGCAGAATGCCTCAACCTGGACTCCTTACATATTTAGATATTTTTTAAAGATTATTTCCTTATTTTAGAGAAAGAGAGAAGAGTGAGAGAGGGAGAGGGAATCTCAAGCAGATCCCCACTGAATGTGGAGCCCAAGGGGGGCTTAAATCCACCACCATGAGACCATAACCCAAGGAAACCAAGAGTGGGAGGCTTAACTCACTGAGCCACCCAGGCACTAACATGTTTAGATTTTTAATATGTATTTTAGATTCTTCCACTGGGCTTTGAAATCTGAATACCCATGAGAGAAAATGACTTTAGAAGTTTTCTCCAGTTACCTATACTAAGTATTTTGGGATTATATAATATATCTTAGGCTGTGCTTCATGCAGAAAAGAGTATAGCACAATTAAGATTGCTATTCTTAGAAATGCCTGCCTGCAAGATTGGCCCCTAGCTAGCCACTGGGGACTTGAATTTGGAGAGGGTTCTTGCCATTCCCAGTACTGTGAAAACAGTGAATCACTGTACCTAAACACTTATTACAAACAGTATGTCTTATGCCAAACACCCAGTTTCCTTCTGGAAATCTAGATTTTGATATTGCTAAGGCAGAGGATACCCAGTCACCAGCTTCCAATAAAATTACTAGGAACTGAGTTTCTAATGAGTTTCCCTGGTAGGCATTTCACAAATGTTGTAACAGTTTGTTGTTGGAAGGCTGAAGTGTGACTCCATCAGGAGAGGACTCTTGGAGGCTTGTGTCTAGACTCCTCTGAACGTTGCCCCATCCTTGTGCCCTTTCTTTTGCTTATTTTGCTCTTTATCCTTTTGTTATAATAAATCATAGCCATGATCACAAGTATATGCTGAGTCCTGTGTGTCCTGTTAGTGAATCCTGAACCTGGAGGTTCTGAAGACCCCTGGCATAACCTTCCTCTTGTATTTTAAGTTCAGTAACCTAGGATAAATCTATTTATATAATAGTTAATACACTGTCTATATTATATTGGACGTTTACAGAGTGTAAGAAGAAAAGGGTGGGGAAGCTACATCTTCATTCCAATGACAATATAGGCTCCATGACCTACTGTTTTTCAAGTTTGAGTTCCAGATTGTGTCCATGAAAGGTCTGGTTATTTTATAGACTCAAATCTCAGTCTTCCTGGTTCTGTCTTGTTTAGATCTCTAAAGTTCTCATTTTGTACAAGCAATCTGTGTTTTCAAGTTAGTTTCATCAGGGATACGGTGCTTACCAAGAGTGAATTAGTCTGTCTAGATTTATCTGGTAAGTAGGTAAGAGACACAAAACTGGGATCACAGAACTATTGAGTACATATTTATGAGTCTGTCTTTCCCCTTATTTCCTGCACTAGTAATTTATTTTTTCTGAATCAACAAAAGTTAATTATAAAATATTACTCTTATAAGACTAATTGTTGTTGTTACTTAACTCTTCTTAATAACCTAATTTTAGAAAATGTATATAACCAGAGGATTAATATTTTTGACTTTTTACTTTTCATTTGCTGCTAACAACTTCAAAATTTTAGGTCTGATTTTTTTTTCCTTTGAATGTGTTTCCTGATATTTTGTTATAAAAAAAGCTTTCTAGATTTTATTTCTTTACTGTTTTTGTTCTAGGTAGTTTGGACTCCCATAAAATTTTGTATGTCTCTTTCTGTCTTTACAGATAATGCAGCTATTTTATGCTTCACCCATGATTTAAAAGATATAATAAAATGAATAATTTTGAAAGCAGTACAAATTTGATTCATTCCTATCAATTCAATCTTACAGTAATTTTTTCCAGGACTATTAATATGGATTAGACATTGTTTCAGGTTAAGAACATTTTAAGCTCTTACATGTAGGATTTAGTATTTTTTTAACCCATTAGATTTCCAAAATTTGGATGTTCCATTGTCATTGTTGTTTCTTTTCAGATTATCACAGGGAGTTGTTTCCTGTTTATCCATGCCAAGAATCTGTCTACTCAGCTAAATATGTCTTTTTCTTTTAATACATTGAGCTTTTTTTGGTCAAGAAGAGAATAAATTTTGCAGTGATAGGAATGAATAGGTCATTAATAATGCTGCCTATAATCAACTAAATGATATTGGGCAATACTTTCTTTTCAGTTATTAAGTTTACATTATCCCCCTTTTTTGTTTTTATTGAATTCCACTATTGTTGGCTCTTTTTTTTTCTTTTATCTTTGTAGATATTAGGACACAGTTTTTACATTTAAATCTGTGTCTAGTCTACCTAGAAAACATTCAGTCCATAATATTTATATTATAAATTGATAGCAACTGTCCATAAGCCCAAGCTAGTGGTATAAATGAGTAAATAGGGCTGGAATTGGTAAACATGGAGTGACAGAGACTGGGAAGAGTTGGCATTCAAAGGGAGGATTTGAAGTACTGTGCAAGGTAGACAAAACAGTAGTACATGCCACATTAGGCCCAGAGACAGTTTGTAACCTCTGGTTTACACATTCATATCTTCATTCATTTACCCAAGATATATAGTATTTAAATAGGTTTTGTTCCTGCTCTTGGGTATTTATGACTAAAAATATCTTTCCATTTACCTTTCAGAGGTATAATATACATTACCAGTTGAATAATCAAATTAGAAAAGTATGTTCTTTTCAAAATATTGTTTACTAAGGATTATTGATATGCTTCTGGAGTACTCCCATAGCAACTTTGTTTAAAACATATAGACATGCTTCCTTTCTATTTTACTGTGAACCAAAATGGCTCTAAAAATAAGTTTTTTAATTTAAATAAAACTTCAAAAACTATGTAGATGGTAGAAAGTCCTATACAAATAAATTAATTTTGATTATGTTCAGTTGTGAAATACCTCTTTGTTTTTATTAGTTTCTTTTTGGTAAACTTTTTTTTGTTGTTGTTTTTGTTGTTTTTCCCTTAATTCCTAAATGAATATGCATTCGTAGAAACATTAGCAAGCAAATTCTACCTTCATCATGACTTGGACCTAGCAATCTAAAACCTCCTCACTACCTTTTTGGATCTACTGGATTGCTTGTATTTCTGTTTTTTCATTTATTTTTTTTTTTATTTCAGTAAGTTTGCAAAAGTCAAAGTAACTTATTTAAAGCAGTTAATTATGAACAATTCATCTTTTCCCAAAGTTTGCATTTACTTTTCTGAAGTTGATTGTGTTGACTTAATATCCACTTATGTAAGATTGCTCTTTAATTTATGGAAGGTTTAAAATACACATAAATTTTAACTGGGTTAAAGATTTGTGTTTGCTATAACTGCTTTGCCATTAAACTAAATGAGGTATTAAAGTCTTAAAACCAGAGTTATAATAAGATAGAGAATTCAACCATAGCTGTATGACTAAAGAAAATACTAATTGATAATGCCTTTTTTTTTCAATTGTCCAAAATAGGCTTGTTTTGTGTGGTGTTTTAATTGAGTTATAACAGTTCCTTGTTTTCTTTCTGTTTTTATGGATGTAGGACTCTTTAACTTGATAAACTTGTTACTTTAGTACTCAAGTGTGTTTTAGTAATTAGGTTCCTTTTTCTTTATCCTCACAAAACATAATAGTCTAGTAAATGTACTATTGGTTATCATGTGGTTGACTTTAAGTCTTTTTTAAAATTTTTTATTTTTAATGTATGCTTGAAATTGTAGAATGAGGAAATATCTTAAGAAAACATTGAAGGTAGTTTTTCTAATGATAATGAAATTATATTTTCTAAAAGGAGGAACTATGTAACTATGGTTATGTTGCATGAAAAATCTTGATAAAAATTTAGAGATAAGTAACAGTCTTTTTTATTGCTGTTGTTGTAAGCAGTACTATGTAGTAATCACTGTATGGTTGCTGAGGACACAGCATTGAACAAGAGAGTCCTTGTACTTTGGACCAAACACACATTTTTTCAGCCTTTCTTTGATATCAAGTGATTTTGCAACTAAAGAAATTTAATAATCTCTTAGAATGAATTTCGTCAAACAAATGTAATAAATAATAGCTTTCTAGTTTTTATATATTTCTTTGGACATCATGATTACTAAGATATTTATAATCATAATTAATACTCTTTGCAAACAATGTATAACAATCAAAGAAACCACTATATACAATGTTTATTTTTTATTTTTTTATTTTTTTATATACAATGTTTCAATTTTTTTCTAATATTTTAGCTGGGAAGTTTTAAGATTCCTTCTGTCAAACATAAGATGGTGGTTAGAAGAATATTACTTTGATGGATTTCGTTTTGATGGTGTTACATCCATGCTCTATCATCACCACGGAATGGGTAGGTAGCCTGATATATTACAGATGCAACTAATGATTTCATTTTTTGTTTTTATCTTTTTTTTTATTGGAAGATTAAAACTAGATTTAGAGTTCAGTTGCAGATTTGCAATGACCATTATTGTTGGCTTGATTTTTATTAGTTCCATTGTGTATGTCCTTTATCTAGTGACTTCTAATCCTTTTTGGCAAGAAGTTGGATATAAATGCATTTTATAAGTAAATAAATGATAATGCTTTCTTTGAAATGTATCTATTTAATAATATGTTATCCTTAATATGTAGCTCTCCTTTAAAAATGTCTTTTTTTAAATTTTCTTCTTAAATATAATTAACATACAGTGTTAGATTAAAAGTTTACAAAATAATGATTCCACAATTCTGTACATTACTCAATGTTCATTTAAATAAGTGTATACTTAATCCCCTTCACCTATTTCATCCATCCCCACACCTACCTCTCCTTTGGCAACTATCAATTTATTCTGTATATTTAAGAGCCTGGTTTTGTCTCTTTTTTTCTTTGTTCATTTTATTGGTTTCTTAAATTCTACATCTGAGTGAAATCATATGGTATTTGTATTTCTCTGACTGACTTATTTCACTTATCATAATAGTATCTAGGCTCATCCATGTTGTTGCACATGGCAAGATTTCACTCTTTTATGGCTGTGTAGTATTCCATTTTGTGTGTGTGTGTGTGTGTGTGTGTGTGTGTGTGTGTATATAATAACAATTTCTTTATTCACCTCTGGATGGACACTTGGGTTACTTCCATATCTTGGTTATTATAAGTAATGCTGCAATAAACATAGGGGTGCATATATCTTTTTGAATTAGTGTTTTTGTATTCTTTGGGTAAATAATAGTAGAATTACCAGATGATATAGCAGTTCTATTTTTAATTTTGGAGGGAGCCTTCATACTGTTTTCCACAGTGGCTGCACCAACTTACGTTCCCACCGACACTGTACAAGGGTTCTTTTTCTCCACATTCTTGCTAACACTTGTTATTTCTTGTTTTTTAATTTTATCATTCTGATGGGTATGAGGTGATATCTCATCGTGGTTTTAATTGGTATTTTCTGGGGATGCCTGGGTGACTTAGCAGTTGAGTACCTGCCTTTGGCCCAGGGTAGGATCCTGGAGTCCCAGGATCAAGTCCCACATCAGGCTCCCTGCATGGAGCCTGCTTCTCTCTCTTCCTGTATCTCTGCCTCTGTGTGTGTGTGTGTGTGTGTGTGTGTGTGTGTGTGTCTCATGAAGAAATAAATAAAATATTAAAAAATAAAATTGGTATTTTCTTGATGATTAGTGTTGACCATCTTTTCATGTGTCTGCTGTCTGTATGTCTTCTTTGAAATCTTTATTCATATCCTCTGCCCATTTTTAATTGGATTATTTGGTTTTTTTTTGATGTTAGGTTATATAAATTCTTTATATATTTTGGATATTAACTCCTTATCAATACATCTTTATATATTTTGGATATTAACCCCTTATCAATACATCATTTGCATTCATCTTCTCCCATTCTTTAGGTTGTCTTTTTGTTTTGTTAATGATTTCCTTCACTGTGCAAAAGCCTTTTATTTGCATATAGTCCCAGTAGTTTAATTTGCTTTTGTTTCCCACACCAAAGAAGACCTATGTAGAAAGATGTTTCCATGGCTGATGTCAAAGAGATTACTGCCCGTGTTTTCTCTAGACATTTTATAGCTTCAGGTCTCACATTTAAGTCTTTAATCTATTTTGGGTTTATTTTTGTGTATGGTCTAAGAAAGGAGTCCAGTTTTATATTTTCTTGCCTTCTTTGTCATAGATTAATTGACCATAAAAGTGTGGATTTATTTCTGACTCTCTATTCTGTTTGTTGATCTCTGTGTTTGTTTTTTGTTCCAGTACAGTTGTGTTTTAATTACTACAGCTTTGTGGTAGATATTGAAATGTGAGATTGTGATGCCTCCAGTTTCGTTTTCCTTTTTCAAGATTGCTTTGGCCATATGGGGGATTTTGTGGTACTATGCAAATTTAGGGTTATATATTCTAGTTCTGTGAAAAAATGCTATTGATGTTTGATAGGAATTTCATTGAATCTGAAGATTACTTTAGATAGAATATACATTTTAATTTTTTAAAAGATTTTATTTATTCATGAGAGATTGAAAGAGAGAGAGAGGCAGAGACACAGGCAGAGGGAGAAACAGGTTCCATGCAGGGAGCCCAACGTGGAACTTGATCTCGGGTCTCCAGGATCAGACCCTGGGCTGAAGGCAGCGCTAAATCGCTGAGCCACCTGGGCTGCCCCTAGAATAGACATTTTAACAGTACTGTTTCTCCCATTCCATCAACATGGAATAGCTTTCCATTTGTTTGTATTACCTTTAATTTCTTCCATCATTGTTTTATAGAGTACAGGTATTTCACCTCCTTGATTAAGTTCATTTCTAGGTATTTAATTCTTGTTGGTGCAACAGTATGGGATTGTTTTCTCAATTTCTCTTTCTGTTACTTCATATTAATGTATAGAAACTCAGTGAATTCCTACATATTAATTTTGTTTCCTGCAATTTTACTAAATCCATTTATCAGTTCTGTTAGTTTTTCATAGAATCTTTAGGGTTTTCCTGTATATGGTGTGTCATCTGCAAATACTGAAAATGATGAAAAACTGAGAGCTTTTCCTCTAAGATCAGGAACTAGTCAACGATGTCCACTCTCACCTCTTTTATTCAACACAGTACCTGGAAGTCCTAGCCAAAGAAATAAAATGTTTCCTAAGTCAACCATGTTTTGCAGCACTCATAGAATTTGAACATGACATCACTGCAATGAGAACTAAGTAACATAAATAAATAAATAAATAAATAAATAAATAAATAAATAAATAAATAGGAATATTTGTAAATGTGTAGGTCCCTTTGCATATTAAACACTGACAAAAATGTGTGTATTTGAAATATAGGTGTTCACAGTTAAAATTAAATTATACATTAATTTGTAGTTAAAAAACATTGATCAGAGATCTTCAGTTTAAGAACTGTTCAAAGAAGTAGGATCACAGATCCTAATCCCTCAGCAGATAATATGGTAAATAATTTTTATTTTTAATGGGCAAATATTTACCAGCAATAACCAACCTGAAGAAGGGACTTTAAACTGAAAATCTTGAAAAGTGGCTGCTAAGGAAAGAAGCTATATTCTAAATGCCCTGTTATCTGCTCTTAATCATGGTGCTGCCCCCATGAAATGTTCCTAGGAAAGAAGTTGTATCTATAAAACATGACAGGTTTCACTGGTAGCTTCGAGTTTGGAGAGAAGCTGACTTAAAGGATGAAGAAGGAAAGCATGGCAAAGATCAAGAAAGAGCCTCTCCTAGATTATAACACCTGCAATATCCCTGTAGAAACTTTCTCTTCTGAGGCCTTAGTATTTCCCAAGGAATTGTGTAGTTAGAGAAATGAACCAAAAAAAAAAAAAATGAGATAAAGCAATTAACATCAAGACACAAAGTGTTCAATATATAAAATTTAGTGATAAAGAGAAGTTCAGCAGGTGACAGAAAAAGCAATTTACCTGTGTGGATGAAAACAGTGGCTGAACTCATACTTTTCTATTGCCAAAAGCAATGTCTACAAAATTCTTAGGAAACAAAATTTGAATCAAGAATTTGATAATTGAATTGCTATTCAGATATTAATTTGAAAGAGCTTGAGGAATAAAACTTCCATAATTATATTTGAGAATATCATTTAGTGATGAAATCCAGCAAACTGGAAAAAAAAAAAAGTGAGTCAAAATAAAAAATTTGGTATAGGGAAACAGGAGGAAGAAGGCAGGTGTTGGACACTAATTTGATTTAATTAAAAGTGAGTAAACAATCAAATAATTGAAAGTAAGTAGTATAACCCCATTAAGTGCTAAGCAACCAAAATTAGGAGTGTGGGAAGGGAAGGCAGAAGAAAATTGGGAAGATGTTAAAATTTTTTTCATATAGTAAATCTGCATTGCATAAATTGAAGCACATATTTAAAAAATATAAACTATTTCTCAATGTTATGATGGTTTTCATATTTGCTTTTCTTTACTTCAAAGGGATCTAATAGTAACCAGCTAATAACATTAACATCTCCTTACCAAAAAAAAATAATAATAATAATAAAGTTTCTAAAAATTGAAATCTAGAACTCCCTTTGGTATCATTTCATTTTTTTGTTGTTATTTTGAAATTACATTAAAATTTTCAATTAAAATGCTGTGTTTGCTTTTGAAAAACAAAACTTGAACTGCAGGATTATCTGAAATCTGAATGTTTGATATGTAGAACTTTTCTAAGCTAGAACATATATTTGCTGATGATAATATTTCGTGATATTAAGGCTTAAGGCTCATTACACTTTACTATGATAACAAAACAGATCTCAACAAGCCGATTGGTGGGAGCATTTATGCTAAGTTAAGACTTGCAAGTTTAAAACATGCATCTATATTGATTTTCTGTTTTCTAGGTGAAGGTTTTTCAGGTGATTACCATGAATATTTTGGACTTCAAGTAGATGAAGATGCCTTGGTTTATCTCATGTTGGCAAATCATTTGGTTCACACATTATATCCAGATTCTATAACAGTAGCCGAGGTAAAGCCATGATCATCTCTACCCTATGACCCCCTTTAACATAGAACATTTTGTCAGCATACAATATTGGAGCGATTAATCTCTTGTCAATAATTGCATAACTGAAATTATAGCCTCACTATAGTGCAGCTATCTTGTATGAGTGGCACATTATTTAGAATTCAGTGTTTTCTTATTAGGAGATAGTGTGCACTAATTACTTGTTATCATTCCATTGTTACAAAAGAAAATGCCAGTGGTTAGAAAGTAAAATATCCTAATCAGTGGACAGATCCTTTCACTGTGAGACCTTCAGCAGAGAAAAGAATTGAATATTAATGTGTGTCTATTTATTTATTTATTTATTTATTTATTTATTTATTTATTTTTCCTTTTCTGGTTTAATCATTAGAGATGGCATGGCTCACTGCCTGCAAGCTTCTCTGAAGTCTCTCTTGTTCTGATGCGATTACCTTTCTTGTTTACGTTATTGCTCTTGGATTGCCAAATGTTCACTAGTTATTCATGATTACTGAAGTTTCATGATTAACTGTCCCAAAGCTACACTGTAATGATATAATTCAGTATATGCATAATTGACAATTCCCCTCTTGGTGATAAATGTGATAAATTAAGAAGTTTGTTAAATGCTTATGCTAATTTAGATTTCGTTCTAAAATCCCTCTGGTTTTCTGAGTCCTCTTACTAGAAATTATTATTAAAATTGAATTTAGTGTGTTAAAACTGTTCTGTACAAAGTGTAGTGGTTGGCATATGAAAATAGCAAGAATATTGTTCAAAGAGTCATAGTTCAGTTGTATTTGCACATTGTCGGCATTTAGTTCATGGAAATGTAGTAGTGACAAATCTCCCTTCTGTGGTATTTATTATTTGTATAGACTTTTTTCTATACATCTTTTCTCAAAACCCTGACTCTTCAACTAGGTGGAATGATTTCCTTGTTTATCCCTGGATAGAGAGCAGTTATTACATTTTGTCTTCTAAATATACTCTAGGAACAGAGAAATGGACCCTAAATTTCTAGAATAAATTCTTATACAGAATTATAAAAAACACAACTATAATAACATTTTGATAAACCTGTATTATTCTACCCTCTGTTCTTCCCTACATTTGGTCATATCTTTTTTTTTTTTTTTGGTCATATCTTATATCTCACTAATTAATTTATGTACCGAAAATCTTTTAATGTCAGAGTGTATTTTAAACTTTTATTTTGTCTTTTCTATATTGTTATCTGTCAAACATCAAAAAAAACTTTTGTCAATTATATTTATGACAATTCAAAGCAGAGACAGTATAAATGAAAATTTACTACAAACAATTAATGACAGTACAAATCAAAAGTGGGTACTGGAGAAAAAGAAGCAATTATTTAATACATGAAACTTAAAATTGTTACATTGATCTTTCCGTTCATTTCAAGTCAAATACTTTCATCATCTAGGGAGCCTTGTCTGATTATCAGTGTTTTTACCAATGAAACTTTGAGACTTTAGCCTACTTTATATTACTTGGTTTTACTTTTTTTTTTTTTTTTTTAACAAGATGTGTCTTCAATTTATTCTACTTAAATTGAAAACTACTTCAATTTCAGTACATCACTTTTCTGTCTAGTGGGAGTCTCTTCAATGTGAAAATTGATCCTCATGAACTTTTTTTTTTAAGAAAGGAATGTGGTATAACATAAGTAATTTATATAAAGTCCTATAGTAGAAATTTAAATTTATTTATAATGACAATTACTAAAATTGAAGACTTTTTTTCTGGAATGTATCTACCATTTCCCATGGTTTTCTTTGCTATATTAATTAAAAATATTTTGTGATTGATATTTTCTTTCCCTTTTGGAATAGTCATAGCAAACCTTAGATATTAAAAAAATAAAAGTATTTCAACTTTATTTGGAACACATAATCATTTTTATATGCTCTGTTGGTAGGTATTGAATTTTTTATATTTAAAGTATATTTATTTTAGTGATCTTTATGTTTACCGTTTTTTTTTTCTTTTTTTAAGATTTTAAAAGAAAAGTCATGAACTCTTCTCTTTCAAAAGAGAGCTATAAATGTCTCATGTGCATTAACAGAGTAACTTTCTAGGATTCAGAATTAAGAGTCAAGACCATTTGGTGTCCACAAATAGTTTTTTAATTTTTTTGTTTTTAGCTATCAAAGTATTTCCTAAAACTACCTTTAAAACAAATATAGAAAGCTCCTTAAGGTTTTTTGAGAAAAATTATCTTGGTCTTTAATACCAGCCTATCACCAGTCTTAGGAAAAGTCTTCTGGGAAGGCGTTTTGTCTATAATTACACGAGAGCCTGATATTTAATACATATTCAACTAGTTTTTATAAAGAATCAAACTAAATGCCTACTATATTAGTGAAAATGTGACATATTTGGTAGATATAATCTCATTTACATTTTTTTCTTTTAAGCATTCATCCTTTTCACTTTTTTGTCCTTTTTTCAGTTATAAACTATGAAGTGCTATGTAGAAATAAGATATTATTGACAAATATTTCACTTTCTTACCAATAATTCCATTATGTACTATATTTAAATGTCTCTCTCTTTCATTAGAAAACAATTAAATTATTTTAGAAGTCAAAAGAGGTCATATATTCCTTTTTTCACACTCTTCTGTGTGAAGAGTTTGGGGATGGTGTTACAGATGAAGAAGCATTTGAGTCAAGTTTCAAAGAGCTCAGAGTGTGTGACAGTCTTTTATAGAAAGTAAGGATAATAATACAAGGAAGAGTTTGGGCAGTGACATGCATAGAAGAGCTTGTGACAAGCACAGGAAAGAGTAAATATTTCAAAGTGAGTGATATATTTAGTACTTGAAATATAGCAGTAGAAATTATGGTGGAAAGATATAGATCTCTCCATTGTGCTTTCTGTGTACCTCAGTTAACAATTGTAACAACTATATTACATTATCATCTCATGATAATGAATGTGTATATGTTTATTTTGGTTCTAGTTTATGAATCCCAAAGGTAAAATATCATGTCTTATTTACCTTTAAATTCCTGACAGTGCCTTTATTCACTCACTCAAAAATTTTATTGAGTTCCTGCTTTATTTCAGGTACTCTTCTACTACTCTGAATTCTTGGCATGTCAGTCAGTAAACAACAATAGCAACAACCACAAAACCCTTGCTTTGTAGATCTTACATTCTAACAGCCAGTAAGGAGGCAGATAATCAAATAGGAAATTATATCATCAGTGCTTAAAGCATGATTGTTGAATTGAATCTTTAGCTAAAGAATTTGATGTTTTGATTTTTGGCTATTGGAAGTTATTGATGGGCAGTGATAGGGCACGGTCTCATAAATTGTTAATTTGTGGGGCTCCTGGGAGGCTGTTGATTAAGTGTCCCACTCTTGATTTTGGCTCAGGTCATGATCTCAAGGTGGTGAGATTGAGCCCATGTGGGGCTCCATGCTTAGTGGGGAGTCTGCTTGTCTCTGTCTCTCTCTCTCTCTCCCCTTCTCTCTCTGTACCACCCCTCCCCCCAGCTCGTGCTCTCATACTCTCTCTAAAGTAAATAAATAAATCTTTAAAAACAAGAAATGGTAATTTGGCTGCAGTTTGGGTGAAGGGAAATTGGAGATGGGGAATTGCATTTAGAAGCATAATGGTCTAAGTAAGGAGTAATGAAGATTAAATGAGACAATGGCAATAGAAATGAAGCAAGGGAAAAGGATTTATTTGAGAGATATTATAGAGTTAGAGTTGCTAATATGTGGCTCATATTTCACCATAGTTGCTGGTATAATATATTTTTGCTACATCTGGGGTTTTACACCACCTTTTTTTTCCTCTTGTGTGTTTTTTCGATTATCAGTAATCTAGTGGTAGCATGACAGAGGAAGAAGACACTCTGTCAAGTGGCCTGACATCTGAGTCCTGACTCTACCATTGAGACACATATCTTTAAAGATCCCTTCACCTGAGTGAGCTTCAGTTTCTGTATCTTCTAGATGAAGAGGATCCCCCAGATAACCTTAAGACCCACTTCAAGTATAGCTGACTATAGTGAAAGCCATCTTATTGTTTCATTCTTAATGTACTGTCTTCTTTTAATCTCCTCAGAAGCTAGGTGCTCACAAAATACACTCCATGTCAGTACTATATACAAAGAGAATAAGTGTTACAGATAAATTCCACGTGCATTTTTGTGTTTGATGAAAGCAATAGGAAAATGTTCAGACAGTAGCTCAAAAATAAGTCTAAAAAACTATTTTAGCAGTAATCGTCTTACTCTTTTGTGTCTACTTTATGATACTAAGAAAAAGAAAAAAAAAAAATCGCCTCATGAGATTGAAGCTGTCCTTACTTGGAAATGAGATATACTATACTCTGGTTTCTCTTCAGATCGAATAAATCTTTTGCCTTTTACTGTCATAGTTGAAACTACCATCACAATTATCCTGCTGAAACATTCCAAAAATACATGCTCCCATTTACTGTTTTTATTTATTGGCCTAGAATTTACCGTCAGAGGAATATTTAGCAAGAATCTGAGCGATATGAACTGATAATGCTGGTGTATTTTGTTTCAGGATGTATCAGGAATGCCAGCTCTCTGTTCTCCAATTTCCCAGGGAGGGGTTGGCTTTGATTATCGATTAGCCATGGCAATTCCAGATAAATGGATCCAGGTAAGATTTCATATGATTTATTTTTCCTGCAAATACTATTATTATGTTGGTTTATTTATTATGTCTTTGATTTATCTTATAATTTGTGGTCATTGGTTATAAATATTATTAACTATTCTAATTGAAATATTAAATCTTCCCATTAGTGTGTTGATTCTTGTCCTCTTTAATAAGGTACTTAAAGTTCTAAAGGTTCTAGTTTAAAGTATTCATACTTGAGTTATTCAGGCAAGGGAAAAATATTAATGTAATGTTAGCTGTGTACATGGAATTGTACAATTATCATTGAAGTTTTATGAAACTTTAGTTCTCTATTTTAAACACATTAAACATCATTAAGGCATCCATTTCTGCCTCCAGACCATCAGTGTAGAAGTTACTCCTTAATTCCCACTACTTGCTTCATAGTATTTGTTTTCCTCAACAGATTTGGATTCATCTACTCCTTTATTTAACTTATAGAAATTCTTACCATGTGTCAAGCCCTAGGAATGAATACATTATACTTTGCATATAATTTCTAATGCAATTTTATTAAATTTAATGACGCTTAAGTACCTTGGATTATATTTTGTTTTATTTAATATTTGCCTAAAAGACCAATGTTGTTATATAGACTTAGATTTGACATAGAACATTTCTGAGTGGCTATGTCCATAATCATAGTATGAATATGTATAAGGAAATATCCCAGTGTGGGCTGTGACTGGGGAATAATTCTAGGTTGATGTACACCTTGAAATATTCTTGAATTTGCACAAAAATACTGTGATCTTCAGTTCTCTCACCTTGGTTTAAGGGTCTTTACCCACCATCTTTTAGGATTTCTAATCTTCCATGCAGACTTTTTTCCCTTCACAAGAGCCAAATCTTCCTTTTTTCACCTCCTACTGAAAAGCCTTTACCAGTTTTTGTGCAGATTCAAGAATATTTCATTTTCTGAACAATGATGACAGTTTAAAAAATAAAATTAATTTAACTTATAAAACATTTTAGTACCTTGTATCCTTAAGGTACTGAATTAGTACCTCATACGAATGGAAAAATGTATTGTCCTATGTTTAGGATATGACCATAATGTCTTGTTAGATCATGAATTCTCTGAAGACAGATGTCATCTTCTGTTTTATGTAATTATTTAAAAATCTTTTTTATCACCAAAGCAGGAAACTCAGTTAATAAGACAAGAGATAACTAAAATAATATTTTTTAAAAACTCAGTGATTTCCTCTACTTTTATAATTTGTACATTTAAAAAGAAAATTCCATAAATAACTGTTGTTTCTCCAAATGTCAGTAAAGCACACAAGAGTATCAATCCAAATGATAGCTGTACTCAGAATGTATATGGTAATCACCGTGATCTACCGATAGGGTCTGAGTTAGGTTTGAATGCTAAATTTCATTCGTGTTCTTGTTGTTCAAAAACAAATTATTTACCACTTTCTACTTCTATTAGTTCAAAGTCAGTAGTTTGGAATATCATATTTAATCATATTTAATCACTTACTGAACAAATACTTGCCTATCTAAAATATGCCGAATTTGTAGCATCTCTTTTCATTTAGTTGATCATTTTTATTATCTACCTTTTATCACCTTTTTATGTTAAATTAAGTATTTAATTGAATTCATTAACTTAACCAAATATTTATTAAGCATTTTGTATTTTTATGATATAAAATTTCTTAATTAAGCTTTTTATATTAAGGTAGTTGTAGATTCCCATGTAGTTAGTGTAAGAACAGTTGTAATACAGTGAGATCTGATACCCTTTACCAGCATTTTCCAATGGTAACATCTCGTAAAGTTATGGTATAGTCTCACATCTATGATACTGACAACTGATACCATTAAAGTATAGAATATTTCCATCACCATAAAGTTCTTTCATATTGTCCCAGTCACTTTTTAACTGGCAACCACTAATCTGATCTCCATTTCTGTAATTTTTTTTTCATTTCAAGAATGTGATATAAATGAAATCATATAATATGCAACCTTTTGGGATTGCCATTTTTCACTCAGCAAAATTCTCTGGAGATTCATATTGGTTGTTGCATGTATCAGTAGTTTATTCTTTTTTATTGCTGAATGATATTCCATGGTATGGATATACCACAGTTTGCCTAATCAGTTGCCCTATTATAGACATCAGGTCTGTTTCTAGGTTTTGGCTATTATATATAAATAAAGCTGCTATAAACAAGTGTGTGAAGATTTTGTATGGCCATAAATTTTAATTAAGATAAATGCCAAAAAGTGTAATTATTGGCTCATATAGTAGTTGAATATTTATTTGAGTAGCTGGATATTTAATTTCTTAAGAAACTACCAAACTTATCCAGAGTAACTATACCATTTTACATTCCCATCAACAATGTTGGAGAGATCCAGTTTCTGTATATCCTTGCACCTATTTTTGTCTTTCTATAATAGGTGTGTAGTGATATCTAACTGTGGTTTTAATTTGCATTTCCTTAGTGGCTTATCTTTTCAGGTGTTTATTTGCCTTCTATATGTCCTCCTTAATGAAATGTCTATTCATATCTTTTGACCATTTTCTAATTGGATCATCTGTTTACTATGGAGTTTTGAGAGTTCTTTATATAATCTAAATTAAGCTCTTTTGTTGGATATGTGGTTGGCAAATGTTTTCTCCCAGTCTATTGCCTTTTGATTCTGTTCATATAGACTTTGACAGAACAAAAGTTCTTTGTCTATTAAATTTGACAAAGTCCAATTTATCTTTCTTTTTTTCTTATAAAGACCTTTTTTGGTGTCAAGCCTAAGAATTCTTTGACTCTCCTATGTTTTCTATTAAACATTTTATACTTTTATATTTAAATCCATGGTCCATTTTGGATTAATTTTTGTTCAACCAATGTTTAAGACTTAGTTCTTTATTCAAGTTCCTTCCTTCCTTTCTCCTGTTTTGACAACTTATGCCACCTTTGGAGAAAGATCCAAAGAGGGATCTAATTACCTCTAATTACCTTGGACCTATCCAAGGTTATCCAGGATAATCTTTCCATCTCAATGTATTACAGTTTATTCCATCTCTAAAGTCCTTTTGCTTGGAAGACAACATATTCATTCATAGGCTGTGGGCACTAGGATGTGAACATCTATAGGTGGCCATTATTCTGCCTAACACAGTCTGCTATCTCATGCTCAGTGATTCACACTGTAATTATGAGAGATGGCTAAGCACATCTGAATTCTATAGGGCAAAAGTCAGAAAATAAAGATTCAAGAAGGCCTGAACCCCATTTCTCGTATCAAAATCTGCATTAGTTTTGCATTAGTTGCTCTTCGACAAATTACCACAAACCTAATAACTTAAAACATTACTCAGTTGCTATCTCATGGTTTCTTCAAAGGACATCCATCATATTACCTCCACTGTAGGTAAAGAATTGATTGCACAGAGATGTGAATATGGGGAAGAAGGAATCATGAGGACCATCTAGAATTCTGCCTATTGGAGGGCAGTTGACACTTTGGACAGAGAAATGAATGCATGCAGAAAGAACGTATTAATTAGAAAAGAGAGGTTATTTTTAGGAACAGCTTCCAGGAACATCAGCTTTATAGGATAGGCAGAAGAAGAAAATGCAGGATGCCTAGAGTGGTAAGAAAACAGAAACAAAACAATCAAGAGTTTCACGCCAGTAGACTAAGAAGAAAAGTCTTTCATAGGAAGGGTTGGAGTCAGTACTCTCAACCTGTACAGCAAATATTTGCCTAAGGAAGAGAAATTATTACCTAAGAGGCAGTCATCTGCAATCTTGGGACGGTCACTTGCACTGAAATAGAGCAGAAGCCAGATTGTAGACTGAGTGATAACTGAAGTGGAGAAGGAAATGTCTGGTCTGTTAAGATGGTAATTATTTCATGATAATTAGCCTTTAAACTTTGAAATAACAATTGTTGTTGTTTAGTTATTATTTTTTTTTAAAGAATGGAACACAACATTATTCCTGCTAAAATTTTCTTTATTCAAATCTAAAAATGTAGCAAGAATATCTCTCTTTTGTGAAAGTTACAGAAAGATACGTGTACAATAACACTTCACTGTGGTCATTAACCAAGAGGTAGCAGTTGTTACAGGGGGAAAAAAGGTCGAAAAAATCCTAAAGTGCGATGATCTGCACAAAACAAACATACCCGCACAGACACACCATATCACTGTCATTGAATAGTCTGTATAAAAGCTGTGATTTTAGTGAAAGTTTAACCAAAGATATTTTTGCTACATGGGGTGCACTTGTATCTATATGTCAAAAAGCTTGAACTGATATGATGAATGCCCTCAGATAGTGATTTAAGGTAAGAACAGTAATGGTTTATTCAAATTATTTTCTCTCTTGCATTTAGCTACTTAAAGAGTTTAAAGACGAAGATTGGAATATGGGCAATATTGTGTACACACTCACAAACAGACGCTACCTTGAAAAATGCATTGCTTATGCAGAGAGCCATGATCAGGTAAATGAATATGTGTATAAATTAATTGTATCTCTTTATGTATTTATTAACATATCTAACACAAACATATCTAAATGCAAGTATCTATAGTTTAAAACAGCTAATAGAATTATACCTTTATGTGAAAACTTTTCATATTTGAAAAACATTTAAAATTATTTTGCAGATCTATAAATTCCAGCTTCAAAATGAAGTACTATTTTTATTCTGCCAAACTGTAATTAAAAAATGGTAAATGACAGTTGCAAGTGTTCTCTTATGTGTTTTCCTTTGTTGTAGCAAGAGGAATATTGGTGCTGATCCAGATTAATTTTAATTTCCATTTTAGGGTTCCTTCTAAAGGTTTTCTTTTATGCTTTTTGACAAGCTTTCATCATTTTTGCCCATAATCACTGAAATATCTTACTAAGTAATTGCCCTGACCTCTGTTTGTCCAGCTTTGGCTCATCCTTTCTAATGCAGCCTGAGATATTTTCCAAAGAGCAAAGCTCATTTTGTCAACCCAGATCTTTGATTAAATCTTTTCATTCAAGGCTACTCATATTCTGGCCTAAGCCAAAGTTTCTGCCTTCATTCTCTGCTCAACTCCCCAAGCATTTTATTTTTCAATCTGATAAAATTCCCAACCTTTCTTGAATAAGCCAACCTTGTTCCAATCCTGTACTTTCCCACACACCCCTGCAAATGCCTAGTGCCCCTGGGAAGTTTCTATGAAGTCCTGCCACCTTGCTTCAGATGTCATATTCTCCCTCAAGATTTTGTCTAGTTGTATAGGGAAAAGTAGTTGCCTCATCCTTCATGCTTTCATCACATTTAGGCAGAATATTTGTTTCCATTAGCTTTATATTTCCAGCCTTACGTTCAATAAACGTAAGTATTATGTTTATTGGTGACTCTAAGCTGACTCTTGGTTTCAGCTCAGGTCATGATCTCAGGCTCCGTGCTCAGCTTGGAGCCTGCTTGAGATTCTCTCTCTTCTTCTCCCTGCCCCTTTCCCCTCTCCCTGGCTCACACTCTCTCCTTCCTCTCCCTCTCTCTGTCTCTTTCTCAGATAAGTAAATAAAATCTGTAAAAAAAAATTATTTACATTATGTGTATTAAGAAAATGGAAGCTTAAACAATAAACCTGTTATTTTTGCAGAAATTGACCATTTAAGGTAAACAGGTAGAGTTTTAGTGTCACCTTGATCCTGGATTTCTAACCTCCAGAACTGTGAGAAATAAATTTCTGTGTTTATATACACCCTTTCTGTGGAATTTTGTTATGGCAGCCCTAGCAGACTGACACACGTACCAATGAAATACAGCTTCAATCTGGCACATAAGATACCACCATGTAAGTGTAGCTCAGAAATAGGCTTCATTGTTAAAGAAGTTTGGAGACAGCGTATACATGATGTATTTGCTAAATAATTATTAGACAGTACTGGTTCTTGAACAGTTTGTCCTTTTCCCTTGTTTTGAATCATTTGATTATATTCTTATGTGTAAATATGTTTATCTCTTTAACCTATGATCCTATTACAAAATTATTTCGATATTTCTGCTGTATATTTTTTGTATTATTCACTTAATAAACATACATATTTATAATTTTATCAGATTTAAGATTTAAGATGCCAGCAGGTTTAGTTTCTCCTGAAGAGGCTTGCAGATGGCCATCATCTTTCTGTTCTCAAGTAGTCTTTTTTTTCCATGCACACTCATCCTAGAATTTCTTCCTCTTCATATCAGGACTCCACACATATTAGAATAAAGTCACAGTCTTAATGACCTTCTTTAATCTTGATTACCTCTTTACAGGTGCTCTCTCTAAATGTAGTCATATCGGAGGTTATGGCTTCAACATGAATTTGAAGAAGGCACAGTTTAGTCCGTAACTGTACACATTCACTTTATATGTTTAGATTTAAAATACTTACCTCTAAGTCAGAGAACAAAGAGTCTACTTTGATAAAGTAAAATAATTTGAACTCAAGTAATACAGATGACGATTACCATCTAATCAAACTCTGAGAATTCTAATGCCCGGAACCATATTCTGAGGCAATTCTTTATTGGCCCTTAAAATAAGGACAAAACCCACAGAATAAGTAGACATTCTTCTAACAGTATATTAAAGAAAAGTTATTTTAATCAAAATTGTTTGGAAATTATAACAGGTTTATAGGTAAAAAATATTTTTCTAAAAATTAAAATTATTATAATAGAGTAAGGAGATTATGGTTTAATCTTTCTTATATGTTTCACTATATATTATTTTTTGTCAATGAAAAATACTTTGCATTAGTTAGCCAATTCTTAACCATTAATAATTAAGATTTTTAAGAAGGCTCTCTTCTGCTACTCAAGATGTTTCTGAATTACCCATCCTATTTATCAACTGTTATATTTTCATATAAAATAAACTAATTTTAGATTAGGTGCCAAATTCAATGAGAAAGCAAACTTTACATTTTAAGAAAAACCTGTCAACCCTCTGCTAAAGGGTAAATAGGGTCCATTTTACTGTATTTATGTACCTATGTTTTATATATAAATACACATACATAAATATAAATACATATGCATATAAATCATTTTTAAGTCTTCCATTCTTTCAAAACAAACAAAATCATAGTAACACAAACTATTTTAAAATTTATGTAGTATTCTCAACATTATAATAAATATTTATTCCAATTTGAGAAAACTTGAAACATCACCTCAGGTCTAATATTCAGGTGGCTCTTATCCTGAGTTTTCACCAAGCTCTTTAAAAATAAAAATATATCTTGAAAATAGATGGTGTTGATCTCTGACCAGCTCACCTGATTTTACCACTTCACTTTTGGTGTAGAAAGCAACAATTGGAAAATACCTGAAATTAATACTAATTCAAACACCTCTCCTACATTCTTTCCCAACTCGTGATTAATTACATGTTATTCTAATATAAAACACAACTGCTTAGTACCTATTCTTTGTACTTATCTCAGTGACTTCTATTTCCCTAGGCACTTGTTGGGGATAAGACACTGGCATTTTGGTTGATGGATGCTGAAATGTATACCAACATGAGTGTTCTGACCCCATTTACTCCAGTTATTGATCGTGGAATACAACTTCATAAAATGATTCGACTCATTACTCATGCTCTTGGTGGAGAAGGTTATCTCAATTTCATGGGTAAGTATGAGTTGAACACATATCCCATCTACGTTCAGAACATTAACTAAGATTCCATGTGACATAAATCATGTAAAATAGATTGAATTGGCTGTTCAGATTTGAAAACAGAAAATTACAGCCCTGTTTCTTTAATACACAGTCATATATGACCTGAACAAATTAAATTACTATAAGATCACTGTTATACTAATATGTGATAAAAAGCAGTCTGATAAGCTGGCATTTTATTTAATGCTTTTGTCAACCAGTGGAGTGAACTATTTTTAAAACTTAGAATTATTATTCTGAATCTAATCACTAGAGGTTGTTTTATTATTTTAGTATTTGCACATTAAACATAAGAAAGACATAATTGTCATGTCATAACATGTCAAGCTAAGATTATTGGTCTTTGAGGTAATTGTACACTAGTATATTTATATTATAAATGTGAAATATAAAGCAAAGGAGATATATATATATATAAAATAGGAAAACTATGAATTTTCAAAGGTCATTGTTGTCCAAAGGATCTTGAATGATAAAATATAGCAGTTAACTAATAGTATTTTCTGTTCTATTTGGTCTACAATGATCTTTTGAGCATTTAAGTTTTAGGAGATTTTACCAGTTTTTAGGCTAGAGAGAGATAGAAAGACTGGGAAATGTGTATGGGAGGCTGACTTATTTTTCTATAGTAAAAGCCTTAGGGCTTTAAATTAATTCATTTCTATCTGGAAATTTGTATAGAGAACCTCAGATTGGACTTTTACTTGAGCTTAGGAAACCCAAACCTATAAACTATACACTGGATTTCACCTGGATGGCCTGTACCTTTGGGTGTATTCCTCTGCTCCTAGGATCACCAAAATTTGTTAATATCCCTAAGCTGTCCAGAAGTGACTTTCCTGTTTGGGAGACTGCACTGTGCTTACCAGGCTGCAGGCCAAGTTCCCTGAGTGAACTTTGCAGGCATTATATCCATAAGTAAAATCAGCCTCATTTTCTTAAAAGCAACTGGTCCTCCCTGACTCAAAGAACATTGTTCAGGGATCCCTGGGTGGCGCAGCGGTTTGGCGCCTGCCTTTGGCCCAGGGCGCGATCCTGGAGACCCGGGATCGAATCCCACGTCGGGCTCCCGGTGCATGGAGCCTGCTTCTCCCTCTGCCTGTGTCTCTGCCTCTCTCTCTGTGTGTGACTATCATAAATAAATTTAAAAATGTAAAAAAAAAAAAAAAAAAAAAAAAAAGAACATTGTTCACAAATACAGCCATTCCAGTAAGGCCTTACTTGCACAATCAATTCATTGAATTATATCCTGATAAAAAATAGGGCCTATGAACCTGTATAAATATGTCTCCATGGAAAGTAAGGAGAAATGGGAGTTTAGTGAGTGATTTTTTTAATGTTTCATTTCATTTACAAATGCAATTCATTTAGTTGTTACAATCTAAGATGGCTTAAAAAGACTAGACCACTCTCTTTCACCATACACAAAGATAAACTCAAAATGGATGAAAGATTCTAAATGTGAGACAAGGTTCCATCAAAATCCTAGAGAAGAATACAGGCAACACCCTTTTAGAACTCAGCCACAGTAACTTCTTGCAAGATACATCCACAAAGGCAAGAGAAACAAAAGCAAAAATGAACTATTGGGACTTCATCAAGATAAGAAGCTTTTGCACAGCAAAGGATACAGTTAACAAAACTAAAAGACAACCTACAGAATGGGAGAAGATATTTGCAAATGACATATCAGATAAAGGGCTAGTTTCCAAGATCTATAAAGAACTTATTAAACTCAACACCAAAGAAACAAACAATCCAATCATGAAATGGGCAAAAGACATGAACAGAAATTTCACCAAAGAATACCTACACATGGCCAGCAAGCACATGAGGAAATGCTCTGCATCACTTGCCATCAGGGAAATACAAATCAAAACCACAATGAGATACCACCTCACACCAGTGAGAATGGGGAAAATTAACAAGGCAGGAAACCACAAATGTTGGAGAGGATGCGGAGAAAAGGGAACCCTCTTACACTGTTGGTGGGAATGTGAACTGGTGCAGCCACTCTGGAAAACTGTGTGGAGGTTCTTCAAAGAGTTAAAAATAGACCTGCCCTACCACCCAGCAATTGCACTGCTGGGGATTTACCCCAAAGATTCAGATGCAATGAAACGCCGGGACACCTGCACCCCGATGTTTCTAGCAGCAATGGCCACTATAGCCAAACTGTGGAAGGAGCCTCGGTGTCCAACGAAAGATGAATGGATAAAGAAGATGTGGTTTATGTATACAATGGAATATTACTCAGCTATTAGAAATGACAAATACCCACCATTTGCTTCAACGTGGATGGAACTGGAGGGTATTATGCTGAGTGAAGTAAGTCAATCGGAGGAGGACAAACATTATATGGTCTCATTCATTTGGGGAATATAAATAATAGTGAAAGGGAATATAAGGGAAGGGAGAAGAAATGTGTGGGAAATATCAGAAAGGGAGACAGAACGTAAAGACTCCTAACTCTGGGAAACGAACTAGGGGTGGTGGAAGGGGAGGAGGGCGGGGGGTGGGAGTGAATGGGTGACGGGCACTGGGGGTTATTCTGTATGTTGGTAAATTGAACACCAATAAAAAATAAAATAAAATAAAAAGAAAGAAAGAAACTGAAAGGTCTCCCTTGTATGTGTGGAAACTAAAACAGTTTTCTAAACAGAGAACTAAAATAAAGCCGCTGAGTTTATGCAGTCAGTCCTACATCGTTAATTCCCAAAACCCACTGCATTCAAGAATTCTAGTAATCTTGGGATGTCTGGCTGGCTCAGTGAGTAGAGCACATGACTCTTGACCTCAGGGTTATTGAGTGTGAACCCCACACTGGGCATGGAGCCTACTTAAAAAAAATAATTGAAAAGAAAAAAAAGATCCTTTAAAAAAAAGAAATTCTAGTAATCTTGACTCAATTTACTGCTTTGCCTGGAAGTTTGTAGGCAGTCATCTCGGTGGTGGGGGGAGAGTGTCAGTAGTTGGAAGGAGTTAATAAAGTCCTTTTCCTGAGACTGTCCTTTTTGTTGAAGAACATTTCTGGCCTATATGTAGCATGTAAGAGAACCTGTAGGCAAGCACTTGACAGATTTAATAGCCGAGTTAAATTAATATTGATAACTTCTAAATAAGAAAGGTCCAATATAAATTTATAATAAGAATTATTTCCCCTAATCTAATCTAATCTAATCTAATCACTAGAGTTTGTTTTATTTTACTATTTGCTCATTAAACATAAGAAAGATAGAAAGAGTCTTGGTGTATATTCTATGAGGGTAAAAATGGGTCATGGACAGCTAAGACATTAACAAATCTCAGTAACTTCATAAACTTTGTGAAATATTTTTATTAATGATCACTTTTTTTAATAAATTTATTTTTTATTGGTGTTCAATTTACCAACATACAGAATAACACCCAGTTCTCATCCCGTCAAGTGCCCCCCTCAGTGCCCGTCATCCATTCACCCCCACCCCCCGCCCTCCTCCCCTTCCACCACCCCTAGTTCATTTCCCAGAGTTAGGAGTCTTTATGTTGTCTCCCTTTCTGAAATTTCCTACCCATTTCTTCTCTCTTCCCTTATATTTATTCCCTTTCACTATTATTTATATTCCCCAAATGAATGAGAACATATAATGTTTGTCCTTCTCCAATTAACTTACTTCACTCAGCATAATACCCTCCAGTTCCATCCACGTTGAAGCAAATGGTGGGTATTTGTCTTTTCTAATGGCTGAGGAATATTCCAGTGTATACATAAACCACATCTTCTTTATCCATTCATCTTTCGATGGACACCGAGGCTCCTTCCACAGTTTGGCTATTGTGGACATTGCTGCTAGAAACATTGGGGTGCAGGTGTCCCAGCGTTTCATTGCATCTGTATCTTTGGGGTAAATCCCCAACAGTGCAATTGCTGGGTCGTAGGGCAGGTCTATTTTTAACTCTTTGAGGAACCTCCACACAGTTTTCCAGAGTGGCTGCACCAGTTCACATTCCCACCAACAGTGTAAGAGGGTTCCCTTTTCTCTGCATCCTCTCCAACATTTGTGGTTTCCTGCCTTGTTAATTTTCCCCATTCTCACTGGTGTGAGGTGGTATCTCATTGTGGTTTTGATTTGTATTTTCCTGATGGCAAGTGATGCAGAGCATTTCCTCATGTGCATGTTGGCCATGTCTATGTCTTCCTCTGTGAGTTTTCTGTTCATGTCTTTTGCCCATTTCATGATTGGATTGTTTGTTTCTTTGGTGTTGAGTTTAATAAATTCTTTATAGATCTGGGAAACTAGTCCTTTATCTGATATGTCATTTGCAAATATCTTCTCCCATTCTGTAGGTTGTCTTTGAGTTTTGTTGACTGTATCCTTTGCTGTGCAAAAGCTTCTTATCTTGATGAAGTCCCAATAGTTCATTTTTGCTTTTGTTTCTTTTGCCTTCGTAGATGTATCTTGCAAGAAGTTACTGAGTTCAAAAAGGGTGTTGCCTGTGTTCTTCTCTAGGATTTTGATGGAATCTTGTCTCACATTTAGATCTTTCATCCATTTTGAGTTTATCTTTGTGTATGGTGAAAGAGAGTGGTCTAGTTTCATTCTTCTGCATGTGGATGACCAATTTTCCCAGCACCATTTATTGAAGAGACTGTCCTTCTTCCAGTGGATAGTCTTTCCTCCTTTATCGAATATTAGTTGACCATAAAGTTCAGGGTCCACTTCTGGGTTCTCTGTTCTGTTCCACTGATCTATGTGTCTGTTTTTGTGCCAGTACCACACTGTCTTGATGACCACAGCTTTGTAGTACAACCTGAAATCTGGCATTGTGATGCCCCCAGATATGGTTTTCTTTTTTAAAATTCCCCTGGCTATTCGGGGTCTTTTCTGATTCCACACAAATCTTAAAACAATTTGTTCTAACTCTCTGAAGAAAGTCCATGGCATTTTGATAGGGATTGCATATTAATGATCACCTTAACTGTATATATTCCATCTAAGGCAGGCTGAGCATGTGTTCCGTTTTGGAAACTCTTCCCATAGTAACAATAGATAGATAGCAATAAATAAACATCATTATTTCTACCATCTCTTTCTATAAGGTCTATTCAATGAGCATATATGTGATATCAAATATAATCTTGAGATTATTCTTTGACGTAGGACTGAGAGATCTCTGAAGTTTATCTTTTATCCTTAAAACAAATGGCTCCTAATATTTAACACCAATATAACATCTTTTTTTTATTCCTTCTGCTTATTATCTTATCTAAACCTAGCATTTCTCTTTTTTTTTCTAGCATTTCTCTATACTTTAAAATCAATAATCCTCAAATAGCTCTATAATTTCTGATTATTGATGTTTTATGAAGTTTAATATTTCCCTATGAGCTATCATGACTTTAAATATTTTTTTTCTCCATTTCCTGATCATGACACTGTCCTGCTTAATGACTTCAATGACTAGTGTCCTCCAGCTGACCTGTAAGTCTCACATGAATGGTCTCCTGTAGATCACTCTGCTCCAGCCAAGCAAGCCTTCTTTCAGTTCATTGAATGTACCAAACTCCTTCCACTATGAGCTCCATACATTTGCAGTTCTCCTTTCTTAGAAACATTCCATTCAAACACTCCCTCCCATACCTGACCAAATTCTTTTATCTGCAAATCTCATTTCTTGGGGGAAGCTTTTCCTAAGGCCTCAGGCTATGTTAGTTTTCCCTGTTACACATTATTATATTACTCTATACTTCCTTTTCATGGCACTTAACAAAATTATATTTGAAAAACTATTAAATATATGACTCATATTTAAAACTCAATGAAAATAGGGATCATCTGTATCTTATTTACTATAATATATCCAAGAACTAGTAGCAACTGTCACAGTATCTAGCACATCACAAGGTTTTCACATTTTTCTAAAAAAGGTTATCAGGTAGATGTATATATATGCAATAAATAGTTAAATATATATATATATAAAATATTACCTTGTAATATTTTTAGCAGTAGTTCATTAGCTGCAATCACCAGTTGTAGTTATAAGCAGACTAATTTTTTTCAAGTGGCATATAAGAAATTAATATTTAAAAGATCAATTTAAGAAATTTTCAAGACTGAGGAACAACCTGGTTGTTTATTCATGTTGCAGGCATTTTTAAACTTGTTAGCTTTCTGGAACTTTATTTTTATTTTTCTTTAGTAGAGGAAGAATGAGTTAAGGGAAGAAAACACATTTTTATAGTTTTTTTATTAAAACATGTTTATATAAATTCATTAGGCACTTAGATATGTGTTCTCTTCATAACAAATCATTAAGATCAATACTGATTTTCTCAGAATGATACCAGTTTGGCTGATTTGTTTTGTTTTGCTTGTTTTTTGTCTTATATATTCCTAATTTTGAGTTTCAAAAAAATTCTTTCACTCTGGCTAAGGCAGAGGAATATTTGCTGTGATTTTTTTGTTTCCTAGATTATTTTATTTGGCTGTGAATAAATACATTTATATTTCTTATTCTTCTCCCATGTAGTCATCTGAAAGATCAAATAATGGAGAGGCGAGCAGGGATGGCTACATTATTTTTATATTTTTATATCATTGATCATACGAGAGTTAAAATAAAAAATATGAATAAAAGTAAATTTATATTGATGTGGCATTCTATACTTTCTAAAGCACTTTCATATGCATCTTCTAACTTAATCTTTATAGCTTTTTTTTCTTTACATCATGTCTTTGTTCAAAAGAAGCCTTGTGGAAAAGTTAGAGGAGTACTAAGGTCTGCTAGGTGAACGTCCCGAAGTCACATTTTGCCAATACTGCAATTTGTAAGGGTAAAGGGACACGTGATATGTTGTACAGCTACAAAATACAGCAGCTGGTTGGTTGTCTTTTTCTTATGTCCAATTTGAGAAAATTTTTTAAAAAATTCTTATATCAATATGTAGATTAGCTACCAAAGTCTAACTAATGAAGATTTTTTAGGAAAAGATAGAGCAGAGTGGTTAAGAAAACGAAGTGGGACTCCAAGACTTCTAGCTACGTGACTTGGGTAGGATACATTGCCATCCTGGGCCTTTGTTTGCCCAGTGATAAAATGGAGTACTGCCTGCCACAGAGGACTATTTTGAGGGTGAAATGAGTTAATATGGTTACAAGACTCAGAATACTGCCAAGCACATAGCTCATAGTTAACTTTTATTTAAATTAAGTTGAATTTAAAATTAAATTTACTATTAGCTATTTTTAATATTATTAATTATTCCATTAAATAAATAGGTCCTGAGTGTTGATGTTCCAATTCCATCTAATAGAATTTCTTTAGAATCTTGCCTAATGGTATATTGTTTAATGTAAAAGTTTCTTAAAATGTTTAATTCATTTCATTTTTTTTAAACATTTTATTTATTTATTCATGAGAGACACAGAAGGAGAGAGAGAGAGAGAGAGAGAGAGAGAGAGGCAGAGACACAGACACAGATTTGAGGGAGATGCAGGCTCCATGCAGAGAGCCCAATCTGGGACTCGATCCCAGGACCTCAGGATCACGCCCTGAGCCGAAGGCAGGCGCTAAACCGCTGAGCCACCCAGGAATCCCTTAATTCATTTCATTTTTAAAACATGAGTAAATGTAATAATCCTTTGTTAGAAATCAAAGGACACTTTCCAAGTTGATATATGTGGTAAATTAAACCATTTCTATAGTGAGCCTCACTAAGAGTGAATATCACTTCTTTTGTTTTTAATTCATAGTGACATTTACTGAATGTTGCTGCCAAAACCCCTTACTTAGCTTTCATGTCCAATGAAGTCCGAGGGTTACCTCAGCTAGTTTCCATTTCTAGATGACTTCTAGGATATATATTTGATCAGTTAGCATTTATTATGTATCTGCTATGTGGTATTCATGTGTTAATCTGTGTAGGCATTAGATAAAATTTAATAGGTTTTTCTGGCATACCTGTACAGAGAATTTCTATATACACAGAAACAGAGAGAAAAAGAAGGCAGATTGACTCAAATGCAATTTTAAAAATTTGAGTTATATATCGATTTAAACTATAAATCTAACATATGCATAACACATTCTAGAAAGCGTTCTAACACAATTTATAAAATTCCTTCATGCTTCAGACATGTAAATGTATCTACTATGTACCAAGTATCACTAAGTGGCAGATATTCTGAGGTGAAAAACAGTTCTTGCCCTCCAGGTCTCAAAATCCAAAAGGGAATAGAGACAAGTAAGCAGACAAGTATCTTTTTACTAGTACATGCCCTAGATACTATGACAGGGATAAGTAGAAAATGTCATATAAATATGTAGGAAACTGGATTAGGAGATTGGTGGTGGAACTTATGAGCAACTTCAGTTAGACAAATGTAGAATACAAAGGCACAAGGAAGCCTGGCAATGAAATCAGAAAGTCAGATAGGAATAGAACTAACATACCAGAGTGAGATTGAAGTCATTTGGAAATATTAAACTTCAAATAAATGAAAAAAGTGGGATCTAAGGAAACAAATTTTAATGGTCATTTGTTGATTAGAAAGTTGAATGAAAAAATGTGGTTGTCATCACTTTAACATATCATGAATCCTTCGGTAAGAAAGACCGGGTGTTGATGACTGAATGGCTTTATGGTTTACCTTCTTCTGTATTTATAACTAAATATGTGGTTATGTCTTGCTCCCCTTTGTAAACACAGGTTACTTAAGAATGTTTAATAGATGGCTAAAAATAAATATAACATAAAAAATATCTGCTGTACACATAGGATAACCTCACTAATATATGTTCATTGCATGTAGATAAACTGCTAAAGCCATTCAAAGGAGAAGAAAATGAGGATAGGGATATATTTTGATCAGATTTCTAGTAACTACTTGGTTATGCTGGAAGTAATGCTATTTCCAAATGCAGTCACCTGGAAACGGAGTAGTCACAGACTTCATCATGTGACTCATCAGGAATTGCTATAAAGAGGTGTGGCCAGGCAAGCATGTGGGGTACTATATCTACTAGGGAAGAAGTACTGATAACAATGGTCCCCCTTAGGTTCTGCTTTCTGCAGTTTCAGTTTACCACCCAGTTAACTTGGATCCAGATGCAGATGATCCTCTTTCTGACCTGTGGTTAGAGAATCAGTAGTAGCCTAAGCTATGTCACATTGCTTAAGTCATTCACTTCACTTCATCTGTAGTGTAGACATTTTATCATCTCACACCATCACAAGAAGAAAAAGAGTAGATACACTACAATGAGATTTATTGAGAGAGAGAACACTTTTACATTGTTTTATTATGGCATATTATTATAATTCTATTTATTATTTGTTATTTTTGTTAATCTGTTACTATACCTAATTTATGAATTAAACTTCATTATAGATTTGAATGTATGTATAAGAATAGTATGTATAGTATATATAGGGTTTGAGACTATCTGTGATTTCAGGGGTTTTTGGAGAATATCCCCCATAAATAAGGAAAGACTACTAGAGTATTAATTTCATATAATGCCAAAATAATGGCATTGATACTGTTTTTTATTAAAGACTGTTTAGAATTCTGGAAAAAGAAGAAACAACATTTCACTAATTTAAATATAAAATATATAAACATTTTACAATACCAACTAGGGCAAAAATTAAAATCTAAGCCTTAAGCACATCTCTGGCAGGTTTAAAATACTGGCAGACAAAGCAGAATGAAATTTTAAGAATCAGGTATCCAAACAAAATGAAAAAAAATCCATCATAATTTTGAAAATGACAATATCATTTAATAGTTTTTTAAATGTAAATTTAAAAAAGGAACTGCATTAAAATGTCCCCATCCCTGAGTTTCAAGTTGGCTTTTGTGAAAATGTTGTGGCTTTTCAGAAAGCTCTTTGTAACCCCATCCTAAGTGTAGGCAGTGGTACAGAGAAAGTTACACCGAACAACTAACTCCAGATATTTTCTTCATCCTCAGGTAATCAAGTGTTTTATCTAATAACTTTAAGAAAATCCTTTTAAATAACTTTTTTGGGGGGTAGAGAATGCAAATCCTTTTACTGAGAACTTTTATTGAGAAGTGCCAGTTTTGTTTCAAAGAAAGTTGTTTCGTTTCCCCCCTGATTTGACTTCATCCTCTTTAGTTTTATCACATATAGATAGACATTCAAATGCAGAGTGAATGCATCACTTTCAGTACTGTCATGTTCACAATCCACTTGTTCAGAAAGCCTTTGAACTAAAGTAAGAATTATTCCTGCAACAGAAGCTTTGCTTTCTCGGTTGTCATTTTCTTTCCTCCTCTTGGGGATAGTGTTATAGAAGAACATTTTCTAAATGAGTACACCTTCATTCAACTTGAAATATTAATGCTGCATATAACTCTCAAAACATAAATGATTCAAATTTCTCATTTAAAAAATACTGAACTAGCAGAGTTAAATCAACAAAACTGGTAATGTTTCACTAATATAGCACAATAGTCCAGAAAACTGAAAACTCATGTCATAATCATAAAACACATATTCTCCATGACATCAGATGTTAATGCCTAAACTGAAATGTCAGAAATAATCTGGAATCAGTGGGACTCATTGATTCATTTGCTCATTCATTCACTCAAATTAAACTCATTTTCATTTCAGTTTCTGGATACAGGTATAGGGTAGTTATAAGTGGAGTTGTATGAAAGCGAAGAAGTTCAGGTTTGATAGCTTTATATTCTCGAGTGAGGTCATCATCTGGGAGTGGAAAGGAATAACTGATGCTTGGGGAAAAAAAGTAGAAGCATGAAATAAACCACTCCAGGATATGAAAATACTAGGGAACCATAGTAGGACGTCTAGGTAATATTGAATCAAGGCTGTAAATTGCATCAGCCTTTTGATTGTGTGACTTTTTTCTAGAAGGCATGTTTAATCAAAAATAGGAATTTTGTCAGGCATCTGTCAAAAAGAAGGACACATTTTGAAGGTATTAGGAAAAGAAACTCACATAATCTAGAACCAGTAAGCAACTGGTTCTTAAAATTGCACATTGAAATAACCTGTGGAGTTTAAAAAACAAACAAACAAACTAGAAATTGTGATTGAATTAGTGTTGGACATAGCCTGGGCTTTGGAATTTTTAAAAGATTCTCAGGCGATTCTTAAGGCTACGATGTGAAGAGAATTCCAAGATGACATAAAAGATACAGGAAAGTCCCCTGGTTCTAGGACAGAAACCATAGAAGGCACATGAGGAGGCCGCAGGGGGAAGAGGCCAGCTGGGACAGATGGTGGTGTGTCATGGGTGCCAACTGTCAATCAATGACCAGAAGGCTAGACTTGGATTTCCTAGAAGTAAACAAAGCAGGATTGGGGCTACTTCTGGAGTTTTCCTGGTTGGTATTAAGAAGCTTTCTCAAATACATTTTTATCAATAGATAAAATTTAAATCAGCAGCATTTTATGCTTTTCTTAAACTACTTGCTCTATTTACGAACAAACTAAAATCATGAGAATAGAGAACAAACTCTATTTTGTCCATAATGTGGGTCATCTGATAGGTGCACATGTGTTTTTACTACTTTCTTGTTTAGGAATCTCATTACCGTGATGTTATTCTAGTTTCTGTAATGAATGATACCTGTGGAGAAAGAGGCATAATTACAAACTGGCAATTTTCTCTCTCAGCAGTATAATGAAATCTCTATGACTAAATTTGAAGGATTTTCTCAATATGATTATATTGTATTTTGACATTTGAAATTCTGGGGGACATTCTTTAATGAGTATGTCACATTCTCACTGAAGTCACCTGGGAAAGTTGGATGGATTTTGTCCTAAAGTGTCCGTCTGCATCCAGTGATAGCTCCATTATGTTTCAGGGTCAAATGTGTGATCTTACTTCACATTTCCATCTATGATTGTTTAGTGTCAGACTTGTAAATCCTTTTTTTCTAGTAGATGGGAATACAATAAAAATTTAAATGCCTTCCTGCTAAGTGCTGGAATTGAAGCAGTTATAGGAAGACAAAATACACTCTCCTGAACAGTAGGAGTGCTAATTTTTGGCATTTTCTCATAGCTTGTTGAGGCAAGTTTACTGAATGTAACAGGACTAGTAAATGTCTATAAAACTGAGCTGTGAAAAACTGCAAAATTCTCAATATGAGCAGTTGTGAATGGCGTGAAGCCCTGTTAAAGTGCTCAAGAGACACAAGTAGCATCTATTTTAAATGGCATAGGACTTACAAGTAATGGCTCTGGTTTGATTCACAGCACACTGATAACCAGTATCAGCTGGCATTAGATGAGAACTTACCGTGAGTTTGACATTGTGCTAAGAGTTAAGGAAGTGCTGCTACAGTTACCTGGGGAGCTTTAAATACTGAAGCCTGAGCCCCACACCAACCATTTGAGTCAGGATCCCTCTTGTGAGGTTCTAGCAGTAGTAGTTTTTAAAAATCTCACCCAGTGATTTTAATATGTGGACCTACTACATAGAGATCCACTCCATCGATGGAGGGAAATATAAAAAACAAAAACACCGGGACAGAAATAGATCTAGAATCACTGGAAGTTAGCAGATGGAATCTCCTCTTCGTCTCCCCATGTGACTTAAATGCCCTCCTTAGTACTGGATGTGTTCTTTCTGCCAGGTTACTTTTCATAAAAGAACCTTCAAATCTTTGCTGACAATCAGAACCTAGAAGCGGAGTCACTTTCGAGAAATCATGTGTTAAACTAGTAGGGAATGTTTCTGATGTAACTTAATCTACCTTTTTCTCTGGCCTGCTCACATTGATCAAATTGAATACATCACACCTTTACAATAGGAAAAGGGTCTACTAAAAATCTGAATGTTGAGAGGAAAAAAGAAGCAACTGAACCTAACTCTCTGTCCTTAATTCTTTCAGCCTTGGTCTCAGGGTAGGATACTTGTATGGTCCCTGCATTTCTTCTTTTGGGATGTGTGTGGTTGTCTCTGGCCCTCAATGTGTGCGTGTTAATGGCTCCTCCTGAACTGCTATTCAGCAGGATGACCTCCTACTGAAGTTCCAAAGAAAGAGAGCAGTGGGATGGGACCCACCACAGCTTTTCATCTAAGCAAGGTCCATGCATCTGGTCTGCTGCCTCTAAGCCTCTAAAAGCAGGAACTTTCTCTTTGGTTTATTTCTGTAAAAGCCTGCCAGAAAAGTGGAGATAATAATTATTGCTATTAGTTTCTCATCTTCATTATAAAGACCTGTTGGTAAAATAATTTTTTTTTCTGTGCAGGACATGCAAAACCCATTCTATATGATCCCTCACATGTCACAGATTTTAAACCAAAACCTACCATCTAGGGCATTGATTTTTCTCCTAGTGAAGGTATATCATCATATCATCATAAAGAAATAAAAGCCCTATATACTGGAAAGCACTTGTTTTTTTTGTTTTGTTTTTTTGTTTTTTTTTCTTTTCAGCTCTGTCTCTTCAAGATGAGGTCATCAAAAATAGGAATTTGTACCTGGAGGCTGCAGAGCATATTTCCTAATCTAACAAAATGATAAAGTGGGATTGGATCTTAGAATAAGCTACATGAAGAGAGTGCAATTTTTTCTAAAGTTAACATCTGAATTCTTTGCTCTTAGGCCAGCACACACACAAACACACACACACACATGCACATGCACACTGCAGATATATGTGCACACATATGCAAAACATAGACACACCATCGATTGGACTCACTTTTACATAGCCCTGGATTAAGGAGACCCATAGTATGTAAACCTCACCAGCTCCATTGCTGAGTTATAAACAGTTGCATTTGTAGTACTTTAGCAATTTTTGGAAATGTTTAGAAATACAGAAATTTTATCAAACCTTCTTTATTTATTACCAAGCATTTTGGAAGAACTCCAGAGCCTCACTTCATGAACTTCAGTATCTCACAGAAGCTTCTCCTAAATCCAGAAAGTCAGCTAGGTCCAGGATCCTCTGTCAAATAGCTTGTCTTCCTAAGGAAGGAAAAATAGGATGTTATGCTAGGAGATGTGAGTAAAAATAAATTAATATGTAACAGGCATTATACCTAGCCCTGAATTCTTTTTTTTTTTTTAAGATTTTGTTTATTTATTCATGAGAGACACAGAGAGAGAGGTAGGGACACAGGCAGAGGGAGAAGCAAGCTCCATGCAGGGAGCCCGACGTGGGACTCGATCCCAGGACTCCAGGATCACGCCCTGGGCTGAAGGCGGCGCTAAACCGCTGAGCCACCCAGGCTGCCCAGCCCTGAGTTCCTAATTCAGTCTTACATCTTCAACCAAACTTCCTCCCAATCTAATTCCAAAGACCCATTTGAGTGATAAGCTCATCTCATTGGTGGAATCATCCTAAATAAGATGCCAGTGAATGAATAGTATCGCACTCACTCCAACCCATCCCATGGTGTGTATTTTCTTCATGCTTTCCTAGTATTTCTTCTGTGGTGTTGGGCTCTTGGATTATTTTTTACCTTCACTGATTCTCTCCTTTCTAGTTTCACTGTGTACTAAGTTTCATTATTTGGCTCACAGTCTCTTAGAAGTTTCCATAGGTTTCTAGAGGTTATCAAGAAAACCACAGATTTTCTTTCCAAAAAGAATTGATCAGGGAGTATTTTTAGCTAAAAGAGTACATGCTGATTCTTCCAGTATTATTCAAGCAGGCTGTAAAGATCCTTGTGACCATAGGATGCAAAATGTGATTGATTCTACATTGCCAGAGCTGGTGAGCTATATGGTTGTCATCTTTTAAAATGTGATTGTGAGTGCTCTAAACACAAATAATCTGCTCTGGCAACCTTTCTCCTGAGCCACTTGCCAACAGGAGACAAGAATTTAGAAAATAAATTCCTCTGCCTCTAAAACTTTAAATCATTATCTGAGTCTTACCTTGCCCCAGCTCACTCCCAAAACAAAGCAGAAAGATGAACTATACACAATAATCTCAGTTAATAGTAGAGAAGAGTAATTTATAATTTCTGAGTTCCTTGGAAAACATAATTTTTTTTTACTTTTTTACTGGAGAAACTTAAGTTTCTCTTTTGGGAATATATTTTCGGTGAGCATTTGGGGAATGCAGATTGTTTGTGTGATCTGTCTTAATTTTTCATGCTATTGTCAAATTAGTATCTTTGAGCGTACTGTTCTTAAAATAGCTACGTCTGTAATATTTACCCTGTGCAAGGCAGTATGCTAATTGCTTTATTTATTATATCTCATTTAAATTGAGTTGCAGCCCTGAGAAGTAAGAATGATTCCCTTCATTTTGCACATGAGGAAAATGGAAGATAAATCTTTAATACAGAAGTCAGAATTTGAACCTCGGTCTATCTGCCTCCAAAACACACCATCCCATATAAGCCAACATTATTATTTTATCTGAAATGAGTGCTAAGATTGTCTGTGGTATTAGCAAATTTCTAACTAGAGATATCCACGAAGAAGAGATGAATCAAAGAGGAAAACAGCAAAATAAATTTTGTATTGTGTAGTGATCTGTAACATGAATCAAAGGAGAAAGTGACTTATTGCCAAAGTTTGAGCCAGTCTTACAAATCACTTATTAGTCCTCTTTGCTTATTCTTACTGCTGGGTCAGGCACTAGCCAAGGACCTGAGTAAGCAAGAGAAGACCTAGCCATTCACTCAAGGGGTCCATGTCCAGGAAAGAGACAAACAAAGCAGACAGACATGTGTCATCTTCACAATCTGCACAGAGCACATTCTAGAAGACACTGAACTGATACTCAGGAAAGGAGTAGGTTTGGGCTGTCAGAGAAGGCTTACTGCAGTGGCTTGAGTTCAGACTATCCCTTTCTCCTCTATCCTGATCCCTCACTGGACTGGTACCTACACAAAGCTGAGAAGGTGAGACAGAATAAGGGACCCATTAATTTAGAACATGAATGATGAGAGAGAAGGCTATAGACGGGAGCAGAGGCCAGGTTATAGAAAGCTACTGAAGGGTTTTATAGGAGATTGACAGAGTCAGAGCCACAGTTTAGATATGTTACTCAACTAAAAATGTGAAAGATAGATTTGAAGGGGCAGTCACCTCAAACTAAATATAGCACTGCAAGATTTTCTGCTACTGGAATTCTTTAAAATTGGTATAAAATTGCAGGTCTAAATTCTTTCCACACTGTTCACATAACTCCATAAATTGAATATATTTAAATTTATTTTATGGGTTCAAAATCATTTATTTTTTTAAGTAAGATTTTTCTTAAGATTATGGGGAAAATAAAGTCACCATTTTTTAGGGTCACACAGATACTAAGATCCAGCTGATTATGAACCAAAATGAAAGCGATATTTAGTGGTTAACTCTGCCTAAATTATGTAATACAAGATAAAAATAACATTATATTATTTAGGCAAGTTATTTTTACACTCCTCTCTCTCTCTCTCTCTCTCTCTCTCTCTCTCTCTCTCTCCCTCTTATGTAACCAAACACTTGAATGCTGAATATTGGTTTGTTTGGAGTTTTTTTGTCCAATGTGGATTATGTAAGAGACATGTTTCTTTGAGCAAGTTTGAATCAACATATGCATTTTATTTCATAACTCAGAAATGATCCAGCTAGTTAAGTAATTTTGAAAGTATAAAGTAGTATAGGTATAACTCATATTATACAGTAACTATCATTTGGAAATTTTTTCTTTAATATTGAGGTTGTATAACAAATAATTTGAGGTATAAATGAAAATGATATTTTAAAGAATTCTGTGATATAGTCAAGAGTTATCACCTGATTTATCTTTCCTGAAAACACTTTCATACATTTGTTTAAAGTAGGTTGTACCTGTAGAAGCATAAATTACAAATGAAAAAGAGTAATATAGCTTTAAAGCAGAAATATAGCTTCTAATTATATTGTAGAAACACCTACAATAATTATCTTCCCTTTAGAACTATATTTAAGAAATCTGTTGACAATTAACTAAAAAGCTTATGTGATTATTCTTGAAATATAAGCCAACATTCAATTTTATAGAGGAATTTTATAGCTTGGGAGAAATAACCCAGAAACAAACCTTACAACTTTGCTTGCACACCATTGTCTAATAGACTCTTGACTTTACCTTTAATAAAAACAAATGATAGGTGTTTGAGCCTCATCAGCACACACAAAACCACTATCATTTGACACGTGCTGAGATGACCATTTTGTGTTGAAGAAATGAGATGAGAAAAATAAAAGTCTGAAAATCTAGATAATCCACACCTTTTTGATACTTTAACCATGTATACGTCATGCTTGATTATGTGTGGGTCATGAGTTAAAGTTTCATGTTACACTTAGTAACAAACTGATAGCGTGGGTAAGTAAATTTATTGTGAGGTTGTTATACTGACTTATTGTCATGATCTTGCCTTCCCACCACACTAGTCAACCTTAATCACACCTTTCCACAAACAAAACATCTAGATATCTTGGATTATCATTAAAATCAATTATATACAGTTTAATAAAAAATATTAAATTATGTGGTTAAAAATTCACCCCACATCTTATATTGTCTTTCCTTTTTCTTTATTATAATGTGAAAATGCTGTGCACTTAAAAATATTTTTTTAAGGATCAGCTTAATTTTTTTTAAAGAATTTATTTATTCATGAGAGATACACAGAGAGACACAGAGACACAGGCAGAGGGAGAAGCAGGATCCTCACAGGGAGCCTGATGTGGGACTCCATCCCGGACCCCGGGATCACACCCTGAGCCAAAGGCAGGCATCCCAGATCAGCTTATTTTATCCCTAGCTTTAGACTTTAAAATAGTAGTATGATGTGGGTACTTAATTATTACATGTTGAGCAAATAAACATTTGTAACCCTGGTATAGTTTTAAAAATCCATTTATTGACTTTTTGAAAGACATTTTATTTCTTAAAGCCAGAGTCTTCTGAAAGCTATGCGAACTAATAATAATCTGTCTTTTAAGTAGGAGACTTAAATTCTGTGTATACGAATTCTCTTATAAATGAGACCGAATAAATATTAACAGAATAAATAAAAATAGTTGAACATATTTTTTTACCTACAAAATTGGAAAGCTACTACTATGATATTTGTTAGTCAATCTCAGTATTTTTGGATCCAGACCTTTACAACAGCTCTTCAAGAGAGCTTGATGGGGCTAAAATCCAGGGGCAGTGATCACATGGATGAGGTAGGATCCCTTTATATATTCTTTGAAGACGCATAATCAAACAATTTCTTGACTACCTGAGGCAGATAGCATGTACCTTCTATACATAGAGAATATGTGTACCCATTTCCAGGAAGATGTCTAGCTTCCTAGTTTCATAAACATGCCTTTACATGCATTCTCAGCAGGGGTGATATCACTGAAGGGGGTATAAAAATCCATTATTAAGGGAGGGAAAACATAATTAATGATAATCTTATATATTTTGACAGTATTTGTCCTTCAGAGCATCACAGCATATAAACACCTCTGCATATAAACACCATCTGTAGTATTTAAATTTCATGGGGTGGAAGCTATTAGGAACAAAATGTCTGAAAAGGCTCCTCAGTGTGTGTGGAGTTGGGAGGGGAAGAGAAACAGTGGCAGAAAGGTTGGGAAACACTGAACACTTCTTCATTGTCACTTCTGGGGCTTCTCCTCAAGTAGTGCCCATCAGGTTCTGTTTCTTAAAATAGCATCTCAGAGATAATCATTTCCATTTTCCAGTTTGATGTGTAGTTTCTACTTTTAGTATAGACAGGTAAGATTTTAATCCTGGCTCAGCCATTCCCATGCAACTAGATGTTCTATTGTGTAAAATAAAACAAAGGCTTTGGCCTCATATTTTTCCCAGTAGGTATTGATGAGATCTTATTCCCTTGGAAAATATTTCTCAACTAACTATAAATGAACAAGTTTAGGTTTTAAATGTTTTTGAAAGTGTGGGGGGTGGGAAGGGGTGGGCAGGTCTTTCTGGGGCTGCCAGTTTACTTCCAACTTAATTCTTGTATTCTTCTTGGCTTTTTTCTCCTTCCCTTACTAGCATCTGCTGCCACTGACTGAAGGAGGGCAAGAGTTGCCTGAGCAAATATAACATCAAAGGCCAATACAATTTAAGATAAAGAAAGGAAATTTTTAAATTCTAATTTTCCTTCCTGTAGACACCCATCATTTTTTTTTTTAGTAAAAGAAAAAGATATCCATTCATATTGAATCAGTTGACTTTAAGGTCACATGTTTAAATTGGAAGCAGTTCTAATATCTCTATATTATTATATGCATATTGTAAAACTTATTTACTTTCTTAGAGATGAAAATACTGTAATCATTGTACACATTAGCATTTAATATTGAAATCCACTTGTATAAACAGTTTTGTTCCCAATATCATTTTCTATCTATGTAAACTTGGTACATAAAATGCTTGTTTTCTTATGAGTCAAGAATATTTTCATAAGTGATACCTTGTTTTGTCTTGGAAAGATTAAGTATGAAAGGCAAGTATAATTATTATGACTTACTGGTAGAAAAAATCTTTTTGCATTTTAATAATTAGCAGCAATTTGCTCTTTTCTGACCTTAACACAAGATATTTTATACTGAGCAGCATTTCCTCTGCAAATTGGTGATACACATTAGCAACACCTAAGTAGTTTTTGTCTTTAAATTGTAGTTAAATGAAACAGTAAATATTTCCATTTATGATATGGCTAAACATGCAATGTCAACAGTAGGCATTGGACTGGATGTGTTTTTTTTTACCATGATTTTGATACACATTTAATTATCTTAATAATTATAATAAAATAACTAAGAAATGAATCTGAGAAAATATTAGAAACTTTAGAAACATTACTTTAAAATGCACATTTTGCAAATTGAGAAATAGGTTACTAACATGTGAAGCTAATCTTTTATCTGTTTTCCCTCTACTTTGCCAGACTCCATTATGTAGTTACGTACGCTAACTCTGCTTTCTCATATTCAACACTCAGACCATTGCAGGTATCCTGCTATCTTCTCTACAAAGGGGGAAAATCTGGTTTCCAAGGTCATCATTGGCTTGCAGGTCTTTGCACCCACTCCCTGAACTCCCTTCTTTACCTGGTTTGGTTGACTTTCCTTGTGTTTTCCTTCCCTGCCTTCTCTGTTCTACCAACAGTGCCTCCCTGTCTCACACACTTCTTTTCATCTTGTTTCTCCTGCCATGTTCTCATTTGCTCCTTTGTCGTCCCAGGCCTCTATTATGTCGGCCCTATTCCTTATTTCTCAGAAAGCTCATCTACTTTTAGACTTTGGACATCCCTTTAAATAGATCATTCTCAAATCAACATCTGAAAATCCAACAAAACTTTTGCTCTAAACAACAAATATAAATTTTGAAACTATGTGCCTGAGATCTCTGCATGGTATCTTGTGGCTCCTCAAAATTACTGAACCCAAACTGAAATCATCCCCCCTACAAATTACAATGCCTTTTTAAAATTATTATTACTATTAGTATCATTATCTTTTTCCAGTAACCGGTGTTTGAACTCTAAGACCCATTTCAGTTGTTCCTTTCTTTTCCTTATTCTTAACATTCAGCCAGTAGCTAAGTCACAGCATCCTTATTATCCATTTCCTTTTTTCTATATGCATTCCCACATGATTTTCTATGTATATTGCATTTGTTTAGACTTTTAAAGTTTTCAGGCATTTTCACATACATGATTTCACACAGTGACACCTGTGAAGTCAGTATCCTTTTTATAATGTCAATTTGAGGCAGTGTAACATAATGGTTGAGTTGAGGTTTGGAGACAGTCTGCCTAGATTCTGATCCTGGTTACTTTACTTCCTCATTGTTTCATCTTTGGCCCATTACTTGATCTTTCTGTACCTCATTCATAATCTCGAGAATAAGGATTATAATGATAACTATTTTATTTAGCACTTGTAAAGAATTAAAATATTTAATGATGGTAAGAGTTTTCAGTAATGTCTAACATGTACTAAATGTGTGATAAACTATATTATATTTGTAAGTTCTAACTATATTACAAGTAAGAGAAAGTTACAAGGTATCATAAGTGAGAAATTGAGTCCTAAAATTCATATCTTTTGTACCCATATCTCCTGCTTCCCATACTGTAATGACACATAATTTTGTCTATTTTCTAAAGAGAATTTTTTAATTTATTGGATGGCCTAATTTATAGTCAGAAAAGTGTTTGAAAGCCTAAATCCGAGCAATAGAATTTGTAGCTTTTTTTAAGTGACTTTTTTTTTATAAAGATTTTTATTTCTTTATTCATGAGAGACACACAGAGAGAGGCAGAGACATAGGCAGAGGGAGAAGCAGGCTCCATGCAGGGAGCCTGATGTAGGACTTGATCCCAGGACCCCGAGATCATGCCCTGAGCCAAAGGCAGACAGTCAACCGCTGAGCCACTCAGGCATCCCAGAATTTGTAGTTCTGTACGTCAGTTAGTAGATTTTACCTTTTTAATGTGTTATCACTCTGTGCTCCCACTATTCCTATAAACTTTTTATAATGGATCGCAAGAATAGCATTAAAGCAAATATGTATATATTCCTACATGGTTGTTTAGAATGTCTTCTAACTTATGAATATTTAAATATTCATGAGTCTTGACATCTGTCACTTGGAATGTTAAAAGCTTCTTTTTCCCCCCCAAATACCTGACACATTTAATGATTCTTTTTTTTTTTTTTTTTTTTTTCATTAAATGATTCTCTGTTCAGCTCCAAGAAGTTTGGGGAAAACTTTGACAGTTCATGAAGGATCCAGATATTATTGTGCCATAATTCTGGATGTTTATTTTAATCTTCTTTTTAGTATAGAGTCTCTTGGATATTTCTTTACCTTTTAGGCAAACTGTAGCATTTATTTCTAAATAGCTTTCTTTATGTTGTTTAAAATTTAATACAATATATTTGTTTCATACTGACTTTAATATGTTCTTTGGAAATAGCATATTTTATATTGTTTCTCTCTGCACTATACAAATACTTTATAACTTGAAGAATGGAGGTTCACTTAGATAGATATCTGTTACACCCTTAGGCTTTTTGGTACAGTTATGTTAAATTCACCCAATTGTATGCCTGTATGTACAAACATTTCACTGTACAGAATGAAAGGCACAAAACCAAAATGCTGCCCTTCCTGTATGGTCCAATCAAATTGCCAAGACACCCTTTCCTCCAAGGAAGCAGGAAGAGGAAAGAACAAAAAGTGAATATCTCCCATATATATCAGCTCTCTTAAAACAATCTTCTCATAACAATTCTGCTTGTATATCACTGGACGAAACTTAGATCCAGAGCCAAAAAGGAAAGTTAGAAAAATGTGTCTTTTCTTGAAAGCAGTTTAGAAAAAAATACAAACTGTTTCTCAGACTGAAGGAGAGATGTATTTCTAACATAGGAGATGACATTTAACCTGGTTGTTGAAGAATAGACAGGATTTCTAGAGGCAAAAACAAGCATTACAAGTCAAGGACTGACTAGAAAGAAGATGTACAGGCAGGAAACACTGGCCATGATCATATTACTTGGGTCATCTTTTTGATTGAAGCAAGATCTGTGTATTGGGAGATAAGGCTCAAAGGCACAGAAATGTCCTCAACCAGAGACAAATAATAAGTATCTCTAAATGGAATGGTTTAATGAAATTCTTGGATATAAATACAAAGCTGATCAAATTTATTGCTTTGTTTCTGTGTTCTCTTCTCTTTACCAAACTGTTTCTCTCATTTAGAATTTTAACTTTTATGGAAGTGCAGAGAATGATTTAAACCAATGGAAAATTTTCTGGTTTATATGGAGAGTGGAGGTGGCGGTAGTTTACATTGTATCAAATCTCTCTGGGACATTTGTGTATGATAATTTAACTTTTAAGACCTTAAAATTGTTTGTGTGGTTTTGAAGCCTCTCTTTTTTAATTGCCTTCAAAGACAGTTGATAGGCTAATTCATAACGTCCTTCTATTTTTGATATTCAAAATCAGGGTTAGCCAGAGCAAAGGGAGACACCTGAAGCAAGTCAGTGCAAATACTGAGAACTTTTCTTCTTACTCAGGGAAGAAGTTCACAGTGTTTCGCCGCAAGCCATCATGCTGCTCTGGAACTTTTTTCTCATTTATTTGGCACCAGTGGCCTGAGAGGAAGCAAGAGCTGACAGCAGGGAAGCAGAGAAGGCTAACTAGCTGTTGGCAGGAACTTGGAGCAATAGAAGCATCTTCCAAAGGCAAACTGATACTGGCCCTTTGATTAAGTTATAAGCAGGTAGTTAAGTCTCTCTACTAGGGGGTTGGAGTTGCTGACTACAGAAGAAAGGACTGTGGGAGATTGAAACCTAGGAAAGCTGTAGCAGGCTGTGTCTTGAAAGAGCCTGAGGTTCTTAGGCTCATCTATCTAGCCTGGAATGATATCAGGATTGAATTAACCTGATGTCAGTTATGCCATACAGAGGATTTAAGTGAACAGTTTCTTTCCAGTCATATTTCCTGTGGTTATATGCTTCCCCTTTAAATGTCTCTGCTTCGCTCTCAATAATCCATTAGGGAAATTTGTTACTCTCTATCACTATGTATGTTGGATGTGATAAAAGGAACTAACTCTGAGGCAGTGAGTGGTAGCTTATCCTAATTATAGGTAAATTTTAGGGAAAAATAGCACAATTCGACTCAATTACTAGATTTGGGGGTCTAAGCCTAAAGTTAGAATAGCCATAAAATCCCATGTGTATAATCAATTTTGTAGTCATACATATATTATTTTTCACATTCCTGTTTTCTTGTTTTCTACCACCAAAAAAGGTGTGGAGTCTTTCAGCTGGTGCCCTATTCACATGCAAAACTTTTACCCTTTTTACAATGCTGCCCATTAGCAAACCATTTTCTAAGGCATTTGCAATTTACTTGTGAAAAATGCAAATTCAGTTAGGATTGTATTAAATAACCTCGTTTTTTTTTTTCTTTCCCACCATCTCTCTTCCTTAGTGTGGGTCATTCTCCCTCTTCTCCCCCTTAAAGAATACTCTGAGTCTTCTGCTTCATGCAGCATCAAAATGGTTTCAGAATGAAGGACAAAGTCCACCACTGTTACTGTGAATTTTTTTAAGAAAATAATGTGTAGTTTTTAAGAAATTACTTTTGTCCAAAAATGACAGGTTTTCTCAATTTAGTCTTGTTTGTTTTGTTCATTTTTACTTGGTTTGATTATACTTTTATTATTTGTTTTAAATCAGAACCATGCCACAAAAATTGCATGAGGTCAAAGCACACATAGTAACATGAGCCCTTTGAAATTCTACCTCTTATTGGCGTGGCATTCAGAGTAGGAAAGCACCCAAGGAAGCCTCAGGAATACAGGACCCAAGTGACTATATTCTCTCTCCTGATTTACATCCCCTCTTCTCCCCACGTATCGATGGACTCCTCCTTTGCCCCCCTTTCTATCCTTTAGCACTTTCCTCTGTGTTTTTTAAAGCCCTCATTTTGCAATCAGTGAGGAAGCATCTGTTACACTTTCTTTGAGTCCTTCCCCTTTGTATTCAAAAATAAGCTAGAACTTTCCCTAAGTAGTATATAGTCTGCTATAGGAAGCAGACATGATTTCCTTCATTTTCTTCTTTCAACACGTGTTTAATAAATCCTCGAATGTGTGCCTACAATTACATAAAGTAGGCAGTAAGGATAAAAGATAAAAACATAGTGTGTCTATCCTCAGTTGAGTAGAGACAGGCAAAAGCAACGAACACACAAAAATCACACTATTTAATAATTGCTTTAATAACGAAAAAAATATACCTAAGTATAAGTGGAAACACAGACACCAAAGTTTTCCTGCAAGATTTTAAAAAGGCCTCATGGAGACCGAACAGCTGTAGCATGGAGTAATAACATCAAGATAGCAGAACATGCAAAGCACAAAGGGAGCACAGGTCCATAATAAATATACTTTATTTGTATACGTCATAGTAAAACTGGATATACATCTTTATATATCTTTTTATAGCTCTTTTATTATCTTCCCTAATGTCTATGTATTTGTAATAGGTTTCAGCTAATGTTGCTCCACTCAAGTACCTAGCGCCAGATACCATGGAAAGAATACAGACAAATCTAAGTTTGAATGCTGACTTTGAAACCTTGTACCTGCATAACTGTAGAATGTCGCATTACCTTCCTGATCTTTGTCTTAAAATGGGAATAATGTCCCCTCCCAAACTGAAGGGTTTTCGTGACTGTCATTTGAAATGCTAGAATTCTAGCCCAGAGTCCATGTACATAGAGGGCCCTCAAGAATTACTGTTGCTTTTATTATTTTAAGATAGTTTTATGATTTCATTTATTTAAAATGTTCTTCCATAGTCTTGGTTTAAATAAAAGCATTATGAGATATATCATGACCCTTCCATATAATAAGGCTAATTCTTTAGTGTTTCCACTAAAACTGGTTTATAAGTGTGTCTTCATTTTTTACTGCATATATTTGCAATATAAAATTATTCTTATTTTGTACTTATGGACATTGATAGTTAAAAATGTTTTACATTTGCTTTATTTTGACAACCTTCTCATCAGTATGCTTGACCGGAGTATTTACTTCCTCTACTACCCTGTTCCTTGCTGATAGGAACTTACCATTTAAAGCAGTTGTAATCTTGTAGATAAGTAAAGGGATTGATGGATTTGGCTGTGGTCCAAGCATAGTTCAAGTTGGAATTTTATTTTTTTTTCCAAAGTTCTCAGAGGTCATTTGGCCATTGCCTCAAGACTTTTTATGCATAATTTATCAAGGGGAAAACTGGGGAGAGCAGAACACAAGGAGGGTATTGACCAGCCTTGCTACAGTGGCTTTAACCTTTAGCAACGTTCCTGGCCTCTTACCACCTATCACAGGGTCGGAGGCATGGCTGGTAATGCCAGGTGGAGTGGGAGAACAGGTATACATGTGACTCAGGCCACCCCTGTCAAGGGGATGAAGAACTGGAACTTATCATGTGTTTTATTTTATTCAAAATATTAGTTTGTAAATTTATTATAGGAATTTTAAGGAAACCTTATAGTGTACTAGTCTTAAGATATGGCCCGTATTATATACCATAAGACACCTCAGAATTCAAAATTCATGAATACAGAGTTTACTTATGATTAGGACAGACCATCCACTCCCAGGAATTTAGTTAAATACTACCTGTCATAATATCCTAGAATAAACAAAAAGGAAAAACAAAGCACTTCGCACTCACAACACAGTTTTCAATTTTTTAGTTTTGCCCCAAACATCACTGCCATTGCTTCCTTTCAGTTCATGAATGTTCCCTTATTACTCAGTGTATTTATTCTTTAGGTTTTACTTCAACTACCAGCTCCTATTACCACTGACCATCGTTTCTTCTTGGATCCTCTTCTCTCTCACTGGCCTTTTCTCCTCAGGCCTCCTTCCAGGCCTCTCTTCCTCTGCCCCACCTGCCATGGGAGGATTCCTTGGGCTTTGTCCCACTCTACTCTTTCCTGCTTGCTCTTCCCAGGCAATTCCATCCACTCCCGGGGCATCAGTTACCCCACAGGTTTGTAAAAGCCACTACGTGCCTAGTATGCAAAGGTGTTTTTTGTTTCTTAACACCACAAGTAATTTCTAGAATTCCAAGATGGACTTTCTAAGACGGCCATTCCCCTGCCGCCTGCATACCAGCAGAGTTCTAGGCCTGTCCTCTCTACTTTTCTGTGCCACCATCTCAATGCCTTCACATCTTCTTCTTCTTCTTCTATTTTTTTTTTTTTTTAAGATTTTATTTATTCACTTGAGGGAGAGAGCATGAAGGGGGGTTTGATGCAGAGGGAGAAGCAGGCTCCATGCTGAGTGTAGCACTGACCTGGGGCTGGGCCCCAGGACCCTGGGATCATGACCTGAGTCAAAGGCAGACCCTTAACTGACTCAGCTACCCAGGCGCCTCCACATCTTTATGTGGTTAGAGGCATGAACATGAGATTTACTAGTATTCTCGCCTTTCCGCCCCTACAAACCCTTAGTTGTTTTTACTTTTATCCTGTCTTTCGAGCCCTCTCCTCCATACCCTCTCAAAAGGAAATAGGTATGTTTATACTTGTTCAATTCTGCCTCTCTCCCCTATTAGATTATAAGCATTATGAGGGCAGGGATCATGCTGACCTACATCAAACAGGTTGTCTGACACGCAGGATGCACTTCAGTACTTCTGAAGTTATAATCTTTTATTATAGTTGTGCATATGACCAATAGAGCAAGTCCTAGGGCTCAGAATATAATAAATGACTTGTACTTTTTAAAGGAGGAATGTGCACGAGACGGACCCCACAAGAGAACCTGGAGACCTAGAGACCAAAGCGTTTGATTTCAAAATAGTCTTTCAGGAGGGTCACCTGGGGGGCTCAGCGGTGGAGCGTCTACCTTCGGCTCAGGTCGTGATCCTGGGGTCCTGGGATCGAGTCTCATATTGGGCTCCCTGCAGGGAGCCTGCTTCTCTCTCTGCCTATGTCTCTGCCTCTCTGTGTCTCTCATGAATTAATTAATTATATAATTAATTTTTAAAAAATAGTCTTCAGGATATTAAGAGGAATAGGCATTGAAGTTTGTTTTTACTGTTCTCATCAGGACTGTCATACACATATGTACATGCACACACATATATATTCTTACACAAATCTATGTTTAATATTTAAAGTGCATATGTAGATATACTTGATATCAACAATGAGTTACTGCAAGTCCACAGCACAGAGGCAGTGGTAGACTTTAATGTTTAAGCTCTCAGCAGCACTGATGAGTTTTGTTTTGCTTGCCTCAGGTGACAGGCCACCTTTATGTCATCTTCTTTATCTGAGTTATTTTGTTTCTATTTCTCAAAAGAGATGATGTTAGCTCTTTAACAGCTGCAGAGGGAATAATCCAACTTTAACAAATATTAAGGCAGCCCCTGTTGTAGGTTTAGTGTAGTGGAGCATACTATGGAGGAAACAAAAAAAAATTAGGTGTGGCCCCTGCTCAGAGGCCATATTAATCAGTATCAAAAGTGGGTCAGAGGAATGATAGCAAGTTGATTTTTCTAAAAAGGAATACCACAGTCTCTGATTTGGAAAAATATTCTATGTTGTGCCCCACCCTTTGAAGAGTTGAACACCCAGTAAAAGACTAGAGGAAAACCAAAGCATTTGATTTGAAAACAGATACTTCCTTTTAAGAGTTGGTCTTCAGTACAGTTAAGAGGAGTAGGAACTAAAGTTTTATACATTCTTGGGAGGACTATACCTTATTCTCATATATACATAAGCATAGTTTCAACAAGAAGTTGCATCATATCCACAGCATGGAGGCTGTGATAGGCTTTAATTAATTCCTAGGTAAAATTAGTATGCATTACAGTTTGGAGAAACAAAACACACAAACCTGCTAATCAAAATGTTCAGCTAATAGAGCTGGGGCTTTTTTCATTAGTTGTATTGTCTCGAATTCCATCACTGTACCAGCTGACTTCATGTCAATTTATAGTTTGGACCTTTACATCAAACAACAAAAAATTAATTACAGGAAAAGCAATCCCAATAGGAATTTTGTGCCTAGAGGTTTTACACAATTAACCAGACACGAATGGTGCTGTTTACAGAGGAAATGGAGAGAAGAAACTCGGTAGAATTTTCTGGAATCATTAATTATAGCAATGTTAGTCACTTGCTTCCCTGTTTTGGTTTTAAGGTTACTTATTACCCAGAGCTTTCTGTCTTCTCATATCTGGAAGCACCGAGTTCTGTTATTATAGTGAATGCAGTGAATCACGGCATGAACTGTGAATTTTCTTACAAAGTATCCCAAGTGACAGCTCAAAAAATTACTGTCTTCCCTTCATTCTGAAATAAGTAACATTCTATGTATTACATTAGTGATCATAATCATAACTTAACAAGTAGAAATATCTCCTTTGATGGTTAGTGCCAGGTTACTTGCAATGCATATTTTTGATTTGGAAGTATTGTTCCCAAATGTCACAGTCTTTGCCTCTTTGTGCTAGAGTTAGTTTAAATGTGATTTTTCTAAGCTTCTTATCTGTTGAATAAACCAGCCCAAGGTTTGAAAAATGCTTCTCTCAATTTAGGCTTTCACTTTTTTTTTAATTTTTTATATAGCTTAGAAATTTACCTCTGACCCATTCTTTAGTTACTAATATTCTAATACAATAAGTGGTACTTACCCTTTTTAAGGCTCAGGTTCCTGGCAAATGTAAAGGAAACCTTTCTCTGTCCTCAGAAAAGCACACAGATGAACATGCATACAGTGTTTCACATGAAATATCAGGAAATCAATACATGAGCTCCAAGTTACAAATGCCTGTTGCATTCATTGAGGAATATATACATATATTATATATGCATGTTTACATAACATTTGTATATAATTTAGAAATATATATACCTACATATATTTTTTGTTTTGTTAAATTACTTATTCATATTATGTGTTTCCTATTCCAGCAAGTTATCTATACTAAAACAAATCAACTACCTTTTTTTGCCATCACCTGAATACATTTAGATTTCTTATCTATCTTTATATAGCAGCCCTTAGTTATAAGCTTATTTGGGTGGCCATATTTCACTGTACTGTCTCAAGTGCTGCCACATTTCCTAAGTAATTTGTAGACCATAGCTGAGAAGAACATTCTTAACTTGTTTTAATGATAGTATTTTTCTTCATTAGGTTTGTGAGCTGTGAGCTAGTATAAGATACTAACGGGCATTTTCCAGTTTTCTTTGTTCAGTCTGAGAATGGTTCACTATTATTCCAAGGTCACTTTGAAAGTCTTTCTGTGATTTGCTTCCATTTATTTTATGCTTGTGTTTACAGTTTTGAACCAAATATGAAATTTAATGTTGCGTTTGTCTACATTAAACTTAATTTGCCCCTTGTCAGCTCATTTACAACAGAGATAACATTCAAAGCCACCCTGTAGAATGTTTTGTCTGCAATCACTAATGTAATTTTTCTATCTATTTCTTTGTTGTTTGCAACTTTCTATGTCTTCCAGTTTAAAAAGAAGCCTCTCCAGGAAAAGATTTTCAGAAGATCTAAATTAGTCTCTAATAGAGATTAATAAATAATTCTCTAATAGAATAGGGTCTTCATCATATCTTGAATTTTTTTAAATAGCTCTTTTTTCTAACTTAGAATTTCAATTTTGTATTCCATAACATATAAATATGCATATTGGTATATATATTAAAGTAGTGACTTTATACTTAACAAAGGATAAATGAAGTGAAAATCAAAATACATAAAAATCCTAAATTGGATTATAACACCAAACATTTGTCTTGCTTTCATCTTTTTCCTTTATTTTTCCAAGCACTTAACTTCATCTCATGTAATAAGCTTTTTTATTGTTACTAATGTTTAGTTATGCTATTAAAAAGATGAATGTTTAAAATGGACGAGTCTTAGAGTGCAATAAAATGAAATCTTAAGTTTAAATGATGAAAAATGAACATATACATTAAGGAATATAATTTTGCATGTGTGTTGAACATTATTTCCAGTAACAATTTGTTAACTTGTACCTGTGTCTTCAAATGATTAATGTTCAAAATGGGAAATGTTATCTTTTAAAATCATATCTGCTTTTTACCTTCTCAACAAGTATTCTACATAGTTAGTTTTCTTAGGGAGATACTAGACAAGTGTACAGAGATGGATTTATAAGATTGCCAATGTTTTATAATACTAAAGTAGTAGAGAAAGCCAAAATGACTAACATGAGGAAAATGATTAAATAAAATTGTGTTGTATGCACCTAAGAGGTACCATCATGGAGGAGATATACTTATTGACATAGAAAATGCTAATATCAAAATTCAAAATAGCAATATAACTCTATTTTTGTTCAAAACAAGTTGTAGATAAGATAGATGGGTTGATGGATATGTATGGATAGAGAAATGTAGGCTTATAGTTCTAGATATAGAAAACAAATAATATATTGACCAGAAGGAAAGCAGTGGTATCTTAGTCCACTTGGGCTGCTATAACAAAATACCACAGACATGGTAGCTTATGATAAAAAACAGAAATTTATTTCTCATGCTTTATGGATTTTGGAAGTCCAAGGACCAGGATGGTTGAATGAGGACCCCCTTCCCATTCCCAGACTTTTAGTTGTATCCTCATATTGTGGAAGGTTCTAGGGAGCTCTGTGGAGTCTTATTTAGAAGAACGTTAATCCTATTCAGGATGGCTCCACCCTCATGACATAAGCATTTGCCAAAGTCCCCACCTCCTAATACCCTCACAGTGAGGATTAGGATTGCAACAGGAATTCTGGGGAGACAGTAACATTCAGACCATAGCAAGCAGCTGTTTTATAAGATTTTAGATTGTGTGTGTATATTTAAAAAAATGTCTGTGTGTTTGTTACTTATATAATAAAATAAGAGAAAATATAATACCATAATAATAGTGACTAATATTTATTGTCACATACTTGTGTTTTATACTCTTCTAATTTGTACATCTTACCTCATTATAATTGCACTATTCTTAAGTCCTAATGTATGCTATAGATCATAAGGATGTGAATTTTCATGCTAGAATGTTAGAGATAAATCGTAACAATGTGATTTCACATTGTATTAGTTTTCTTGTGGAATTTGTGAACCTTTAAGGTTTTATCCTGTGTGTGTGTGTGTGTGTGCGCGCGCGCGTGTGTGTGTTTCTGGAGAGCAGATACTTAGCTTTTAATCAGATTGTGAGATGGGTTCATACCATTCTAAGTAGTTTTGGTCAAACTAACTATTCGATTCTATACTAATGAAAACTATACTTCCAAGGAGGAATACCAAGAGAGCAAGTAAACCATACAGTGGAGAATTTACATTTTTACCTTCTTGGTCTACCTGAGACAGTTAGAAAAGATTGTAAGCAACAAAAGCTATAACCTGAGGTCATATTTTCGGGAAGGGTAGAGAGAAATCAGAAGATGGGGAGCCTCAAATGTCAGTAGTGTTCCAGCTGAGGGAGAACTCTAGTTTTAGAAGGTTCCTAAAATGTTAAGTGGAATATAATCAACTATATACCATATATACAAGTATATATAATATAGAAAGTAAGTAATAAATATGCCATATAAGTAAGGTATATAAATGTACATGCTATCTATAGTATTATGTAATACATATACTAAGAATATATATACTATAAATATATACTTTAAATACACTCTCTCCTTGAGAGCTTGTTCAGAGGTTTTGTAAGGTGAACATGTAAGAATAATGAAGGAAGAGACTGAAGAGGAGATTCCTAACGTAGCAATCTGGTTTGCTCCGTCCCTGTGGGTGTCTTGTAGCAAAATTATTTTCACATTCAGTTATGCCTCTTAAAAATCTAAAATAGTGGATAACTCAAAGGTCATTAACACTAGGCTCAGGGAAATTTATTTGTATTATTAAAATATGAATAAATGCATCAGTGTACCATTTCAGGACTTTAAAGGAAGGAATAAAGTTGCACTATGAAAACTAAGTCAAGAAGAGCCAACTTCACTAGTTGCCTGTTGAATTCATCCCAGTTACTTGTATGTTTGCTGCACAGTAGGGCTGGTCAGTTCCTTCACTCTGATTTTAGCTTTATTATAACTCTCATCTATTACCCTGTAGGTAATTCTTTCCTGAACAATATCCGTAATAAGTAGACATGTGTAACATAAAAGCTTCCATACATGAAAGCTGATGGGTGCCAGACCCTGTGCCCAGTGCCTCATTTACCATGTTTGAATCTTAAAAGAGCTTTTATGAAACATATTGTCCTATCTTATAGATGAGTAAACTGAGCACCAGAGAGATTAAATTGCCTAAATTCACTTGTAAGTGGCTCACTCGAATTAAAACCCAAATCTCGCTGTGTCTATGGGCATCATGTTACGTTAACTGCCTTCTCCTTAGACATATAAACAATTTTCAAATCTGTACTCTCCTACCTTCAGGAAATGGCCTTTAGCCCACCTACTTTCAGTACAGGGAAATTGATAAAAATGTAGATTTCTGCCTGGGACTGTCTCCAAAGGGAATGAATCAGGTAATGAATGTTCATAGGGAAGATGACATTTTTAACAAGCTTCCTTGGAATCTGTATGCTTGCTCTGGAGCATACTATAGGTTGAAAAGCACGGCTGTACATTATTTCATTCCTATACCAAATGGGTGGTAATATAGCAAGGTCTGGGTTTTGGGTTTTGTGTGTGTTTGTAGCATTTGTCACTGACCATCCTTTTTGAAACTCTTCTATATATAGAAGGCTAAGAAGAGTTTCAAAAAGGATGGTATATATATTTTATATATATATTTCAAAAAGGATGATATATATATTTTATATATATAAACAAATTTTATATATATAAACATATATATTTGTTCCATCCATATATAAATATAAATATAAATATAAATATAAATATAAATAATATATAGTTGTTGATGTCCCCCTGACTTTGCTAACCATCATTACTCAGTCTTTTCTAATTAATCTCTGCCTGCAGTTCCTTAGGATGCTGTCCATTTGCCTTTGTCCTTTTGTGGCTGCAACCACTGTTTCTTATGGAGGCCTTAACAAATTGCTCTCGGTCCTCATCCCCAGTTCTCTACTGAATTGCAGTACCTTGTTTTTATCAATGGTACTATATATCCATGAATGCTTGCGTATTCTTCCGATGTTAAATTTAGCATGCCCAAAAAACTCATTATCTTCCTCCCACACACTTCCCCCATCACTGTATTTCCTCAGTGTGGTTAATGCAGGCACTACTCAGTCACGTGAGCTTGAAACTTTACAACTGCACTCAGAATTCCCTTTTCTTTACAACCTACATTCATCAGGCAGTCATCAAATTCTGTTGTTTGCCTCCTCAGAAATGTCACTTGTTTTTTTGTTTGGTTGGTTGATTGGTTTGAGTTGAGTATGGTTGACACACAATGTTACATTAGCTTCAGGTGTACAACGTAGTGATTGACAAATTTATACATTATACAGTGCTCATCACATGCTTAGCTACCATCTAGTACCATATAACACTATTATAATATCATTGACTCTGTTCCTTATGCTGTGCCTTTCATTCATTACATAACTGGAACCTGTATCTCCCATTCCCTTCACCTATTTTGCCCATCCTGCCCCAACAACCATTAGTTTGTACTTCTGTATTTCTGATTTTGCTTTTGTGGTTTATATCTTCTTTTTTTTTCACATTCTACATCTGAGTGAAGTCGTATGGTATTTGTCTTTCTCAATCGGACTTGTTTCATTTAGCGTAATATCCTCTAGGTCCATCCATAATGTTGCAAGTGACACAACCTCATCCGTTTTATGCCTGCATAATATTCCTTGTTTCCCCCCACACACATACACACACACGCACTCACACATACATACATACACATACATACATATACCACTTCTTCCTTATTCGTTTATCAATTGACACGTTGCTTCCTTATCTTGGCAATTGTAAATAATGCCCCAATAAACATAGGGGCACATATACCTTTCAGATATAGTGTTTTTGTTTTCTTTGAATAAATACCTAGTAGTAGAATTATTGGCTCGTACAGTAATTCTACTTTTAATTTTTTGACGCACCTCCATACTGTTTATTACAGTGCCTATACCAATTCACATTCCTGCCAGCTGTGTACAAGACATGTTATTTGAATCATTCTTTTCCTCATTCCCACTGCATCTTGTCATCTCTTACTTTATACTTTGGATTCCATGTTAGCTTTTCTGTTTAACCATCCTCAATATCCAGTGTCTTTTCACAGCTTTATAGCTGTTTTAATAATAAATGCATCTGAATTTCTCATTCCCCTACTTAGAAAATAGCCTTTAGTTCCCTATTGCCTGCAATGTAATGTCCTAATTTTCTGAGGCCTATCCTAATTTAACTTCATCTTGTTTGTCTCATCTTTTATCACCACTAACCCTTTTTGATAGATAGCTAAACCAGACTCCTCACTACATCTCACCTTCTTACTTCTGCACATGACATTTCCATTAGCTTGGAGTCTCTGTCCATGTATGGGAGGCTGGTCGTTATTTGCATGGTATTTCCATGGTATTTATTTCTGATGATATGCTGGAGTAGTAAGAGTCAGGGTGCTGAAACCAGACTGTCTGGGTTCTTGGTCCCAGTACTGAATAAATGTCTGTGACTCAGCTTCCTTACTTAGAAACTTGCAACAATAATACTACCTACTTTAGTGTTGCTGAAGATGGAAAGAATAAATTGACGTACAATGCATGTGCCTAACAAATACTAAGCAGACATTAAGCATATGCCTGCTGCCTCTAGTGTGATGATCATGATGACAGTGATGTAACATTCTCCCCCAGAAAAGGCGAAAGGAATTGCTTATTAATACTGTGGTCAACCCAGGGACACCTGGGTGGCTCAGTGGTTGAGCATCTGCCTTCAGCTCAGGGCCTGATCCTGGAGACCCAGGATCGAGTCCCACATCAGGCTCCCTGCATGGAGCCTGCTTCTCCCTTTGCCTGTGTCTCTGCCTGTGTCTCTCTGTGTCTCTCAGGAATAAATAAATAAAATCAGAAAAAAAAAATGTTTAATTCTGTAGTCAACCCAGAGTTCATGGTCATACCAAAATAAAAGTATTGTACTAATAGAAAGCCTGGACCTACTTTGGAGGCTACTATACTTGAGCTACCTCGTATCATTTCTAGTCTTTCTAAAGTTCTCCACTAGTTGAAATCTCACTAGTACTTAAAACATACAATTTTCCTTATCAGTAAGGAATGTGCTCCTTACCATCCTGAAGGTGTATGAGTTTGCCAGTGGAGTGGATGAGCGAGCAGGCTGGCTATGACTGCCCTATGGCAGAGGTAAAGAATGCATCCTCAAGTCAACAGAGTCAGAATTTCATCCCCCTCCTCTGTCACATAGTAGGTAAAGTTGCAAGAAGCGTTATGTAGGCTGAAATACTAGAATTTAGCAAAATATTTGTAGATACTTGAATTCTTACGAAACTGCAGCAGACATATTTGTTTGGATGCTATTTTTATTTTGATGACTACAGTCCCAAAAAGTTCAAAGCAAATTCCAGTGTTTCTTAGCAAAGTTTACCATTTAAAGCAACCCTACAATAAATCATTTTGAATTACACCCTAGTTTACTAGTTTTTATTAGAATATTAATACATTAGCTTCTTTAAAATAGGACATTCTTGGGACTCCTGGGTGGTTCAGTGGTTGAGCATCTGCCTTCAGCTCAGGGCATGATCCTGGAGTCCCAGGATCAAGTCCCACATTGGACTCCCCATAGGGAGCCTGCTTCTCTCTCTGCCTGTGTCTCTGTCTCTGTCTCTGTCTCTCTCTCTCTCTGTCTCTCATGAATAAATAAATAAAATCTTTAAATTAAATAAAATAGGACATTCTTATATTGGCTATACTTTCTGACACAAAAGAGAAGTTCATGGCTTAGAAAATTGCAGCATTAAAGTGGCAAATCAAAGTAGATTTTGGAAAGCAGTATTTAATTTGTAAGGGAAAAAAGAAACTGTAAAGTTAGAAATCCATCTTAGGGACAACAATAGGATCCAGTCTACTAGACAACCAATATCTAAATTTAATTTTGACAATGGATAATATTTTTGTGTTACTATTTTATTTCATTTTTTTCAATGTATTGAGTTTCTGGTTCTTATCATTATAGTGATAAACAATATTTAAATGGTTCCAAATCAAGTGTCCTAGCTACACACATGCACATGCACATACATGCAGATACATTTGAAATTAAAGATACACATCTAATGCTAACATGTAGATCTGAGAAAGAAATAGGAAAAATGAAAAAATAGGAAAAATGAATAATAAGAGTGATAACTTGGGTTTCTGTGGCACCTGGAGTTTGTTTTTTAATTTACTTTTTAAAAAATATTTTATTTTATTTATTCATGAGAGACACATTGAGAGAGAGAGAGAGAGGCAGAGACACAGGCAGAGGGAGAAGCAGACTCCATGCAGGGAGCCCAATGTGGGACTCGATCCCGAGACTTGAGGATCACGCCCTGGGCCAAAGGCAGGTGCCAAACTGCTGAGCCACCCAGGGATCCCTGGCACCTGAAGTTTAAAATGTACCTGTCTATTCTCTGGATGAAGTAGAAAGAACCTCATTAAAATTTTTGGATTTTAATCAGAACTAAATTTTAATGGTTGCTTTTGCACTTATTATCTGTGTGAGCTTGGGCAAATCTCTTAACTGTCTAAAACTTTGGATTTCTCATCTGTGAGTTAGATATAATGAAGAGTCCCACTGAGGATCAAAAGCCTTGGGGAATTGTAAAGCATTGTATACATTACAGAAATTATGGAAAAGCAATTTCAGAAATTACTCTGAGATATGAGATTGTTTCAGAGAGGATTTAAGTATGATAGAGATAGCTTTCTCAGTTCATGCATGAGGGGAAGAAGATGTGTCCCACAGGCCGCAGGGCTGGGCTAGAACTGGCCCCTGGTATTCTGAGTTCAGATGCGGTCACTACTCATTGGGATACGCTGTGCTGTTTTTGAACTGAGGTTGGTCGTATATCCTTCACAGGGCACAGCAGTAGTAAATTATAACCTAAACAGATTTTAAGGACTTTAACATGTAAAATTACAGAGTCACCTTAATAAGAAATGCAATATTACTGGGTGAGGCGCATATATATATATATTTTTATTTATTTATTTATTTTTTTAACACAGGTAATGAGTTTGGGCATCCTGAATGGTTAGACTTCCCAAGAAAAGGAAATAATGAGAGTTATCATTATGCCAGAAGGCAATTTCATTTAACTGACGATGACCTCCTTCGCTATAAGTTCCTAAATAACTTTGACAGAGATATGAATAAATTGGAAGAAAGATGTGGTTGGCTTTCAGCTCCACAGGTAAGCTCTTTATTCTAAATGTTATGTTTTAGTCACCAGTGTTGTACATGCTTGGAATGGCAATCGATTTAAATCTATATGCGGATCTTTTAAACACTACTTTATTATTCAGTGTGTAGTGCCCTGAAACATACTTCAGGTTGTCAAAACATGTCACTGAAGTCTCTCCAACAGATAATGAAAATCTTAAGCACAATGCCCTGCTTACTTTCCTGTTTAGTTTGTTGTTGGTTAAATTTAGTAATTTTTATTTCAATTGGTTAAAATAACAAAAGCTCAGCATGGAGTCCATTTTGGAAATTGCTGTGGAAACATCTTAATTGTTTTGACTGGTTTTCTTTATATAAATAATTTTGCTGTCATAAAGAGACTACTTTGACAACATGTAGATTTCTTTATTCCTTTTTTTTTTTTTTTTTTTGCCCCTTCCTTTACTGGTCTCTAACTTGTCATCTCAATAGATGCCGTTAGACCTGCATGCTGTTTTGTATTTTTCATGAGCCTGACTCTCCTCTGGAATTAAAGTCTCAGTTTTCAATAAGTTTAGAAAATGTAATTAACAGGTGCAAATTTTATACCGGCTTTTTTTCCCTTGCAAAAATTAGCATATAGTATGTGTTACTTATAATCCATTTACTTTTTACTGGTGCTGTTTGAAATTACTGTTGATGTGTTTTTACTTTGGTATCTATGATTTTTTTTTTTTAATGGTTGAACAAAGGTACTTATATATTCACCAAGATTGGCTACATGACACAAATACCCTAATCACGTTTATTAGTAATGCAATTTCCAGAAGAGAGAGCAAAATGATGCTCCTTTTCAACAGGAACAATGTTGAATACCAAAAGGCATGCTGTTTACTCTAGAGCCTTAGTTCACATTGCTAAATTACTAAGAGTGGTGGTGCTCATATGCATGGAAATAAGTCTTTCAAAGCTGGAGCTGCAAGAGGGTGGTGTTGAAAAAGCAAAGGCTTCTCACTGCCTACTATAAAACATGGGTTATAAAATGGGAGACTTTGTAGATATAATTTCTTTTCAGATCTTCCCTTTTATTAGAAAAAAAGATATATTGTAAAGAACATTAGGTCGCCATTGAATCTAACAAAATCTAACAAATCTAACAATAAGGTAAAGTTTTTAAGATAACTACAACTTCAGAAATCTCAGTACAATAACAATGTTACATTTTTTAAAGTAATTTCATGTACCTTACCTCATTGATCTGGGGACTAAAAATCTTAAAGAAAATTCACTTGTAAACAGATCCAGTATACACTCACACACACACACACACACACTTTATATGTAATAGGTACTGTGTTCTAAAACCTGAGCCACAATGCTAATCCTCTATGCTTTGTCTGAAGTTGTCAATGGCTAGTGAGATTTTTAGACTCTTTAAGCTGTTTTTGAGACTTTTGTTAGTGTAGAGTTTGATAGGGCAAATTGCAACAGTTTCAAAAAAATATAGTACATTTTCATTTGTTGGCTTAATAACAAGGTTACTAATAAGCACACAAACAATTTTATAATTAATTTGCTTATAACAGCATCTATAATGTCATAATGTAATATATGTGTTAATTCTTGCAGGCCTATGTGAGTGAAAAGCATGAAGGCAATAAGATCATCGCTTTTGAGAGAGCAGGTCTTCTTTTTATTTTCAACTTTCATCCAAGCAAGAGCTACACTGATTACCGAGTGGGAACGACATTGCCAGGAAAATATCCTTTTTGTTGCTGTAGAATGTAACTGTCTGCATTCAATTATTTATTACATCATGAAGAATAAGAAAGACCAGTGCAGATCTTGGTGACAGTAGCTCTCAGTTCCTCTTTTGAAAAATGAGGGCCTTGAGATAGTTGATTGGTAAATCTTTGCTCTGCTTGGTTATACTGAATCAATCCTAAGCTTCATTCCGGTTCTAAAATGATTCTGAACATTTTTTAAAACAATATTTTGAGCCAATATGCAATCCAGGAGATAACTGTAGTTTTTTCTTTATGAAATTATTTCATAGGTTACCTTTAAGAATTGTCTCCTTTCCCCTTCACCACCGAGAGAGTAGCTATAAAGGTAACTTCCTCCCCTCTTCTTTCCTGTCTCCTCAAATGCAGGACGTAGCTTATTTTTGAAGGCATGAACTGAGTAGGAATCAGGGCATGGGAGTGTGAGCAAAGGAAATAAGGAGAATGTTGTTGTTATTTTGTATATTCATTTACTCATTCGTGTTTCACAGATAATTGCTGAGCACCTTCTTACTGAACGCCTGTGTGCCCTCCCTGTCCTGGTGCACTTAGTCACTGCCCTCATGTAGCTTTTAAACTAGTGAAGAGGAAAAGCATTAGTAACTCTAGGTTTGATAATTGTTGCAAAAGGAAAAGTGCAGTGTATTTTAAGATTATAACTTACCAGATCGAGGACCTAGCAACAGCCCAGCAAAAAATTTTAAGCAGACCCTATAAACAATGTCCTTCTCCCCTGACGCTCTGACAATGATTAACGTCTGCCACCTGAGCAAGGTGCCTGATGCCAACATGAAGTCTGATGCGTCAGGGTATCTCTACCTACAATAATAGAAACCGTCTGCTCGGGGGATCCCTGGGTGGCGCAGCGGTTTGGCGCCTGCCTTTGGCCCAGGGCGCGATCCTGGAGACCCGGGATCGAATCCCACGTCGGGCTCCCGGTGCATGGAGCCTGCTTCTCCCTCTGCCTGTGTCTCTGCCTCTCTCTCTCTCACTGTGTGCCTATCATAAATAAATTAAAAAAAATTTAAAAAAAAAAAAAAAAAAGAAACCGTCTGCTCAACTGGCTCAAAGAGTGAGGAAGATGTATTTTGCCACACAAGAAAAAGTCTTACGGTAGGGTGACCTCTGCACTGTGACAATGTTATCCAGTTCCCTGGTTCATTCTGTCTTTCTGCTTTCAACTTTCAGGGTGCCACCAACGTCCAAGGGATGGCACCTGCTAGAGTTGCAAAGAGCAGCTATGGTTCTGGATGGAACCTTCAGACGTGACAAAAGCCAAATAGACTTTCTCTGTCTCTCAATATCTCTCTCTCTCTCTCTCTCTCTCTTAAGATTTTATTTATTTATTCATGAGAGACACACAAAGAGAGGCAGAGACACAGGCAGAGGGAAAAGCAGGCTCCCTACAAGGAGCCAGTTGTGGAACTCAATCCCAAGACTCCAGGATCACAACCTGAGTCAAAGGGAGATGCTCAACCACTGAATGACCCAGGTGTCCCTGTTTTTAAGAATAAAATCACTTTACCAAATTTTCTTTCATTTTTCTGTTGACCAGAATTCAGTTACATATCCCCAAAGAAATTTCTAGCAAGGAGAAGTGTATTGCCATGACTGGCTGAATCACGGGAATTACCCTGGAGTTTCCAGGAAGTGGAAAGTGGGCTCAGGAAGTGAAGTCATTGGAGAAGTGGTTCCCCAGACAGACCATTTCTCCAACAGTAAAAGAGAAGGGGCCCATGCCATCCAGTTAAGTAGCTGGCAGCACCTCCCCCTACCCTCAGTGAAGGCACTGAGAGATGGTTCCCTACCCTTTTCTTGCCCGGCAGATCACAGTGTCATGTGGCATCAGAGCATCTGGGTGAGGTGGCTGTGGCTGTGGCTGATGGCCCACATGTGCCTCAGGTAACACAGGGGATGCTCCCTTCGGTGTGATGGGATTACCTGCACTAAAGAAGAGCTGCACTGTTCCAGGAAGCAGATATACTCACTGTTTCTATAAAGAAATGCAAATACATGCTAGGTATGTAGCCACTCTACGTGACCCCTCTCAGCTCCAAACTGTTGAAGTAATGCCCCTAGACTAAATGCCTATTTACCTGGAAGTTTAATATAATCAATTTGCAGTCAATAATTTTTTATAATCAAACCAAAATACATTTACAGTACACTTGGGATCTACCCTGCAGTCTTTGTTAAGCATTATCCTTGACCCTAAGTCAGTAAGAGAGAAGAGATGTATAGAACCAAACTACGGCATCATGCAATAAATGGGAAGGGGATAAGAATGTTCCATGGGCAAAGAAGAGATAAATAAAAGAAAAAGAGAGAGAGAGAGAGACAGCCAGAGAGCCAGAAATTGATTGATGGGTTGATTTAGAAAAGACCTTTAAGCCTGGACCTTGAGAAATAGATAAAAATCATAGTAGAAAAAAATGAGGAAGGCTATCTCAGCTGTAGGAGAGCATAGAATATTCTCAGATAATGAATAGCACAATGTATTAATTGGAGAATGATGACCCTAAAAAGGAATAAGAGATAAAGCTGAAAAGATAGATTGGGATCACATAATAGAAGATTTCAATGCTATATTAATTAGTTTAGACTTCTTCCATAGTTCTATATTGAATCACTGAAGGTTTTTGAGCTGTGGAACTACTTGATAAGAATGCATGCTTTAGGAAAAGTTCTCATGTACCCAGAGTGTAGGAGAGCTTTCTTGAGGAAAGAGATTGGAAGTATAGATATTAATTATGAGAAATTACAGTACATGTAAAAGATAATTAAGGCATGAGCTAAAGGAATGACAATAGGATAGAAAGAGGTATATGAACGTTTTCTTAGAGTGAAAGAACTCAGCAATTGTTTGGACTTGGGATGTAAAAGAGAAAATATAAGATTTCATTTTGACCAAGGGGAAGAATGGTAGTGGTATTATTACTTAGGATACCAAAGCAAGAAAGCAAGGAGGAATAACCAGTTAGAGGAATAAAAAATATAAGTTTGGGGGTTCCTGGCTGGCTCAGTTGATAGAGCATATGCCTCTTGATCTCAGGGTTGTGACTTTAAGCCCCATGTTAGGTACAGAACTCACTTAAAAATATACATATATATTTATTTATATATATTAAAATATAAGTTTAATTTAGAATTTTGATAAATGGAAATACATACAATTTCAATGATAATATTTAGAAGAAAAATCTTGACTCAAGCTACATTCATCTCCTATGTAACTATGTAACTTTAACAAATATTATTAAGTGAAAATATAAATAATAATATAGCACATTTTATGAAGTAGAACCCACTCCAAAGTTAATTTTATTTAATGATACAATATTACACTATACATGAAAGTCTAGTTTGCTTTTTTGTATTTTGTTTTGCTTTAAAGTGATCTCTACACTAAACATGGGACTTGAAGTCACCAGCTGAGCCAGCCAGGTACCCCTCTGGTTTGGTTTTGATAAAACTTTGTCACAAATTGAGTATTCTGAAATTTGGTTTATTTATCTAAATGTCTATAGGCGTCTGTTATACAGAAATTCTCTGTATTAAACACTGAATGCTTTAGGTTAGTGACCCCTTTCAGAAACTGTACTATTAAAAGCTCTAATGATATAGACACCTTGGAAAATTGGGCCATACTTTCATATAAGTAATATATAAGTAATACCTGAAACCTTGGTTCTATCAGTTGGATCTCCAGGAAAACCTTGCAGAAAATACTCTTGGTTCTTTTCCTATAGGGATTTTGTTTTCTACCGATTTGTGCCCACTTAGACCTTATTTGTTCTTGCTACCTTTCTCATTCTTGTCTTTCTGTCGACAAGCTGTATGTAACTAATTCCCATAAGTTACTGCTTCCTCTGAAGATACATACCTTTTAATAATGGTCTCTTTGAAAACTCAAGAAATATACAAGACCTGATGGACTGGTTATTTAATGAAATAATTTTTTTATAACAAAGATTTTTTTTTGAGGGGAGAAGAGCAGGAGAGGATCTCCAACATACCTTAAACCATACCTAATTAGCTGAAAGTTTATAACCCCAGCTTTAACTCCTATAGTGATCTTAAAATCTCCTGGATTTGTGATGTCCTATACTCCAGTAACCCAGTTCAGTGCAGAAATACCATTTAAGAGTTCCTCCCACATGTGATAGCTAACCATCATGAGAACACATTCCAGTCTTAGGAATCTCACTGTTTCATAAGGTAAACAATTCAAAGTGGGTATTTTTTAATTTTTTTAAATATTGCTTTAAATGTATTGAAAGAAATGCATAAATTCTGTACTCTGGACCCAACACCTGTTGTACATGCCGCTACTCAAGTCAGAAAGGCACTTAGCATGCTGCCCACAGTAACTGCCTCCCTAGTCTTTCCTCTTCCAGACCAAATGCCTCTGGTTTCTTCAACAGATTCTCATGATATTTTCCAGACCTCTTACCATCCCGTCTCTGATCAAAATGCACTCAGCATGGTGCACATCCTTCTAACAACATGTCTCCAGAACTAACAGCACAATATTCCAGGGAGGGTCTGGCAAGTATGATGTAGAGTACCCTCATTACCTCCCTTTATCTTGCTACTCTCTTGTTAATACGGCCAAAGTGAAAATAGCTTTATACTGGCAGCCATCACATTTTCTACTTGTATCTGCAATCAAATAAAAATCTTTAGTTTTTCTTAATGTGTACTTCTCTGATGTCAAGCTCCCTTATTCTTTATTCAGCTAATAACTTTAGCCTAAAACCTGAAATTTAACATTGAACATAAAAAAATAGAGATGTTGTTTTTTGCCTCTAACCTAGTAACAGGGAAGGCAACAGTTCTCTCTTATTGTTATGATTGTACCATGTTCCATAATAGCAGATACGTCTGTGCTTTCTTGCTGTTCTTTCTGTTCCAAGCTTAGCTTTAAGAGTTCTTTTTATTATCCTTAGCATTTTACAAGTCTCAGTTCTTTTTGGTCTTTCATCTTTCTGACTTTATTCTTATACCTTTATATGACATTGTAGCTCAGCATTATAGAACCATTTCAGATATGGAAAGTACAAGAAATTAGGATTTCTATGCTGTATTTTCTCATTTTGCCAAAGTGTTCTGTGCCATTGGTATTTCCAACTACTGAGCCAGTGAATTGAATACAGATTTTTCACTGTGAAAAATACACAGTGGCAAGATGGGATATATTAATCAAGGTAAGAAATTCATCAAATTTTTAACTCTCTGGAGAAGAGGATTTGGTGCCAGAACAAAATGAAAGTTTCTAAAGAAGTCATTTGAACATCTTCTGTCACTGTGAAATATAAACTGCAAATGGGTAACATATCTGAATTCTTGAGGAGTTCCATTTTTTGAACCTGTATATCCTGTATGTCAATAGCAAGGCATCAACTTTCACTCAAATCTGTGGAGAATAGGTGGTAACTATCTTCCCAAGAAACTGTTGTAAGGTAAACTATTTTGGGAATAATGCCAGGTAAAGTAGAAGAAACACTTTAAGGATACCTTTACCTATCACTTCAAAATAAGATGATACATTTTGGAAAGCTAAAAGGGAAGTCTGATTTGTATCACTAAGGTTTTGGAATGTGGTCTTAGTGGTGACTGCTAAAAGACAGTATTGTTTGTGGAAAAAGAATCTATAGCTCATAATCTAGAATTTTTTTTAAAAAACACAGCAAAACCCTTTACTTATACACTGTCTCATGTTGGTCTTTTTGCTACTAATCTTCAGTGTAATACCCACCAACACTCTTTAATTAGTAAATATCAATGTAGGTGATGCAGAACTCAGATCTAAACATCCTAGACAAGTAGGCAGGTCACACATTTCATACTATGAAGATACAGCACACTTTCTTAGTGTATCATTTGCCTATGATTTCACATTTTTTAGCTGTAGAGAAAGAAAGGGAAAAAAACATAATGCCCTTTATATTATCAGAATCATTACTGTCTTTCTTCCATTGCATTTCTTTGCTTAGAACGGTATCAAATCAAACAGAGAACTGCTAAGTCCCCAAGGACAAACCTATCTTTCTAATCCCTTTTGAAGAACATTAATGGTGGTACCACATTTTGAGTGATACAAAGGAAAGTGGGTGTTAGGGGACCTATTCTGAGGACCTTATGCTTGCTGGCCTTTTTTTTTTTTTAAGATTTATTTATTTATTTATTTATTTATTTATTTATTTATTTATTTATTTATTTATTTATGATAGACAGAGAGAGAGAGAGAGAGAGAGAGGCAGAGACACAGGAGGAGGGAGAAGCAGGCTCCATGCCGGGAGCCCGACATGGGACTCAATCCCGGGACTCCAGGATCACGCCCTGGGCCAAAGGCAGGCGCTAAACCGCTGAGCCACCCAAGGATCCCCTGCTGGCCATTTTTAATAAGTATCTAGTTTAATATCCCCAGTGACCCTATGAGGTAGGTTGTGTTAGCCTCATGGAACAGGTCAATAAGCCAAGGCCTTTGTAACTACCTAACTTCACTCCAGGACACAGCCACAAAGGTTGAGCAGTGTACTGCAAAGCTCGAGTTCTTTGTACTGTACCTGAAGCCTCTTTCTGTTCATGGGTGCCTATGTGTGGTTGGTGGTGGTAACAGTGGTGATATTGCTGATGATGACCTATTTCTGTAATGCTAAAATAATTTTTGTATTGTTCTAGGGCAATAGGTAGCATAAGAAAATGAACCTGGATATCCTGCGTATCAAATACACAAGTTCATGGCTCAGGCAAGCTTCTCTCTCTTCAACTAACTTCTCTCAGCACCCACCATAACCCACACAAATTCCTCCCCAGAAATTCTTTCTTCCTTATGATCCCTGACATCATCCTCCACCAGATAAGAAAAAAAAAAAAAAACTGGAATGTACATGTACAGGTCAATGTGATTTCTCTATATTCTAGAGTAGAATATAAATGTATCCTCATTCCATGTCCAAAGTTAGACCCCTTTGATGCCTTCACATCAATTTAAGTATATTGTATAACATTTAAAGTGAAATTTAAGCCTTCACACTTTGTTTGTAAGGTGTGTGTCTGGGTATGTGCAGATTCATACTGTTCTGAGAACATAAACAACACTAAAATCAAATGTTTTTAAATTATTTGTCACCATGCTGAGATGGGGGTGGAAATAATAGTGTAATAGCAGCCCCCTTTCCAAATGGCGTTTCAAACTGTTACAATACTGAAATGTTAAGAGGAGTGATCATAAAGTATGTCTTGTGAAAAATATGTGAATCCCAGCCAAAAATATTTAAAGCTAAGGGAACAGATGAGTAAATAGTTGAATTTGACCTGAGATCTTTGAAATATTTTCATTAAACTGCCTCAAGATGTACTTTTTAAAATGTAAATTCAGACTCTGACATTTGCAACCTGTACACAGAGTTTCTAATGAGCAAATAAGGTCACTTGGATGATTCACTGGAGTGTGATTGCTGAAGGCAGAGATGTTGCTGTGAGTTGCTTAGTTTACAGAAGCCTTTGAAGCATGGTTATATAACACCCTGTGTTTATTAGAATCTATGCTTTATGCAACAAATAAAAACAAAAGTCTTAATTTAGGATTAGCTAAATGCCATATTCCATCCAGAATTTATATATAAAGGTTAATTTCTGAACAACAACAAAAAATAGAGCATCTCAACTTTCTAGTTTTCTAGGTTACATATGTTTTGATTTAAAAAAAACTTTAAAAAAAATACAAGATTTTCTCAAAGAAGATCTACAACAATCACTTTGAACAGATGCAAGCATGTTTCTTTTCCTTGTGTATGTATGTTTGCTTTTACTCTATGCTACAATTTAATGATGCTATTCTTTATGTGAACAGAGATGATCCTACTAACAATTTCATATTTAATATAGGTCCTACTTTTGTTTTTCTAGCTTCCAAGTGGGTGTGTATTCTTTGCCAGGTTAGCCCTCTTTAGTTTCAAGAAGACAGTAATACTTTTAAACATTATCTAGAGGTCTTTTTGATCATTTTTTTGTTGTTAAACACTATCCAGATATCCCTGTGATTTAATGATAATGACAGATGTGTATCCCCACCTCCACTGGCAAGAAAGAGCCTGTATTTAACATCATTTTCTACCCAGGAATTTAAGATGAATCACAAAATGAGAAAAATATTTTGCATGATTAAAATATTGCTACAGAAAGGGAGACAGAACGTAAAGACTGCTAACTCTGGGAAACGAACTAGGGGTGGTAGAAGGGGAGGAGGGCGGGGGGTGGGAGTGAATGGGTGACGGGCACTGGGTGTTATTCTGTATGTTAGTAAATTGAACACCAATAAAAAAAATAAAAAAAAAAAAAAAAAAAAAAAAAAAAAAAAAAAAAAAAAAAAAAAAAATATTGCTACAGTTATAACAGTTTTAGGTTGGCTTAATATATATTCATAAGACTATAGGCAGTAATGAATAATGAGCAAACCCTTAAAACGCAAATGGTTTTAGATGTGAGGCTTTTTTCCTTTTTTTTTTTCTTCAATATCTGAGTAGTATTCCAGGGTCTCAGTGTTCTGCGGTATTCAACAGCATTTCTGGGTTTGTTTTGCTTCATAGCTCAGTTGTCTGGCAATGGTCTCCTAGGTTCCGGAAATTCATCTAACAATAGCTCAGTCAAGATCTCTGCCCTCTATTTCTTGTCCTTCTATGGGAAAAAAGAAATCAGAAACATTATGGTAACTTTTAAAAACAATACACACTTACATAACAATTGTATTGCTAATAGGGGGAAAACCATTTGTGCTTAGGTTGATTATTATTACCAATTTGTAAAAAGAGGTATGAGTATATGGAAATTGACTCTGAGATACACGTAAGACTCAGAGTCTTACCTGCACATTAGCAATTATATCTCAAGTTAAAATGTATTAGGTTCTCACACATAAAGCTAAATTTCTGTTGGATGGATGATGAATAGGATGGACAGACAGAAGCAGCAGATGGATAGATGACGGATGGGTGTTGGAGAGATGAATGTATGAACAGAGACGGATAGATGAGGTGGATAGATGGAAGATACAACTACCTAATGGCAAAAGAACCCCTAGGGTTGTTTAAAATTAATAATTAAAGCACAAAAATTGCTAGAATTTATTGGGTTTCCCTTAAAGTAGATATTTAATTAAATGGCAGAAAGGAAAAATTGATGAAATATTATCAATAAGATGCATCATGATTTTGTACGACTCAAAATTAATACACTAAAATGTATTGTCAGAATACTTGCTGAGCAGACTTTCATAATAAGGTCTACCATCCATTACAGACTTATTATATGCCTGCACTCTGCAAGCACTTCACACTCATTATCTCATTTAGTAGACCTTTTCATTTCCTAGCAAATAGTATTGCAAATATGAAAATCTGCAATGAGGGCACCCAGGTGGCTCAACCAGTTGAGTATCTGCTTTCAGCTCAGATCTCGATCTCACGGTCCTGGGATGGAGTCCTGCATCAAGTCCTGCATCGAGCTCCCTTCTCAGCAGGAAGTTGGCTTCTCCCTCTCCCTTTGCACCTCCTCCCTGCTCCTGCACTTGCACCTTCTCTCTCTCAAATAAATAAAATATTTTAAAATTAATTGATTGATTAATTGAAAGAAAAGAAAAAGAAAATCTACAATGAAATCATTGACCTAAAAAATTCCATATCTAACCTTTTCTTTAAAATAGTCCTTTAAAAAAAAAAGTCCAAAATACATCATTCTCTACTGTTTAAAGGAAAAATAATTATATAATTTTATTCATCACCTTTCTTTATATCTGATGCCAGTGTTTTTTATTTTTTTTAAGATGTATTTATTTATTTATGATAGACATAGAGAGAGAGAGAGGCAGAGACACAGGAGGAGGGAGAAGCAGGCCCCATGCCAGGAGCCAGACGCGGGACTCCATCCCGGGACTCGATCCCGGGACTCCAGGATCGCACCCCGGGCCAAAGGCAGGCGCCAAACCGCTGAGCCACCCAGGGATCCCGCCAGTGTTTTTTAAATAGAGCATTCTGTGTCTAAAATAAATTTTCTAATATTGAATGTTAAATTACTTTTTACTTCTGGATCTCAGTAGAAAATAGCCAATTTTTTTTTTTTTTTTTTTTTTTTTTTTTTTAGTAACTATCTCCTGCCTGCCATAAAACTGTTTAGATCTTCTATAAATGAGGTATTTTCATTTTCATTATTTTCTGTTGAGCTATTCTAACTCAGAATCTCACAGGGCCAAACTGAGTAGTCAGTGTTTCACTTATATGTGCAAATGGTACCTGAATTCTCCAAAAAATTCATAAAATGAAGCCATGATATAATTACTGGTACACTATAATTATTTAAGTCCTCCCAAGAATATATGGATGCTGCAACCAAAGGTAGAATTTCCACTTCTCCAGAGAAAAGTAGAAAATGTAGAGCTATGAACAATGTGTTCTTGGAGACAATGACTTCAGTTATAACCATGTGGGAGAATCATTTCCAATTCTATTAATGTAGTATTTCTTGGCAAAATGGTAGAAAAATACCAAATTAATTCCTATTATGTTTGTGAAGTTTATTTGTGAAATCAGTTGCTATATGGTATTGAATAAGGAAAGTATTCTTTAGATGTTATTGAAAAAAATATTTAACGTGTAATTTAATGAAATGCAATCACATTAGCTTTCACTGACACACAATAAGTGTTTCATTAAAGAACATTAGAACAGAAAAATATTTTGTCTGTTAAATGATAAACATCACTGTAATTTTTTTCTTCATACATTTATATTTGGAGATAGTCCATTATTTTCAGTTTAGTACCTTCCCTTTCAACACTCTTCCTGTCTTTCCAGCTAAGGAAAAAAGAAAAAGAAGCTTCTCTGATGGTAGCATTCTTTTCTGATTCTGAAACAGTATTTTCTTCAGTCTGTTGTCTTACTCTAACATTTTTGTCTCCCAGAGGCTCAGTAGTTATAAGTGTTTCCAGTTCTTGTAGGTGTGAACATAGAGGAATTTGTTCACATTACTTAGGATAGTGGCTAAAAGCATGGGCTCTTTAGATGGAACCAGACTGTCTAAGCATTCAAGTTCTAAACCTCCCACCTATTCATGTTATGGAAGTAACCTCTGTTTCTTAGTTTCCTCATCCGCAAAACACCTTCTTGTAGAATTATTGTCAGACTTAAATGAGTTGATGCCTGTGAAAGGCTCAGCCGCAGTGTCCTGCTCATTCTGTAAGCTCAGGCAGTGTTGCCTGCTGTGGTTATCACTACTGCCCTCATCAGCGCTCTAAAAGTGCCTTAGAGATTTTGTAATAAAAGGAAGGAAAGGAAGGGGTGAGAGGAGTAGATCCTAATCCTCTCGATTACCTACAATTCTCTGGTCCTGCTTTGTTCATTTCCTATTCACCAGTTCACCACCACAAGGTGACTTCTGTCCTGTCACAGTCTTGGAATGAAGTCTCCTGCTCCTGGCTAAATCCTTCCCACACACTTGCATGATTGGCTCACCTTTCTTCCTTACCCCCTTGCTCCATATGCTGCAGCGTTATCTTGAGCCCCCTCTCCTCTCTTGTGCTATCTTGTTCTCTCAGGTCCAAATCCAGTTATTTATTCTTTTTTCTTCCTTGCACAACTCACTCATACTCATAGCTCCAGCCCTGTGAAGATGGGCCCTAATCACCCCTCCTCCTTGGAGGTGTGCCCTGTTCACCGACTATAATTTTGTGATAGTTAATGCCCCTTAGGAAATACCCAGCAGCATGGAATCGTAGCTTTCTGACAAGGGGAAGAACTCTAGCGTGACCTGGTTTAGCCCATTGAAATTAGATCAAATTGATTGGGTTAGAACATGTGTTTTAGGACATGATTTCCAAATTAGTACCAAAAATTAAATCTGCATAATACTTTATGGTGTGTAAATGCTTTTATTTACATTGAGTCCGCTTATCTTCACATCATCTTAGCGATACGGATCAGGCAAGTATTCTTATCCTCAACCTAAATATGAGCACTAGAAAGATTAAAAACTTTCACAAGATCATATTCCTAGTAAGTGAACAAATACTATTTAAATCTGCTTCCCCTAATTTCAGCCTAGTTTTTCATGTGAGCACCAGATAATTCACTTGTTGCCCTGTTGAAATGCCATTAAAATAGGTAAAGCATGTCTCACACTAATTACTTATAATTTTATGTTTTCTTTGCATTTCTTTGTAAGAGCTAATGATGCCTCTGACTAAATGTCATTTCTCTGAAGTGTTATACTCTCCTAGTTTCTAACACACTCATAAACACAGATCAGTTTAAATGGGATCTTTTTAAACCAATTGCTCATTTTAAAAACTTTTTGGGGGGGCGCCTGGGTGGCTCAGTCAGTTAAGCATTAGACTATTGATTTCTGCTCAGGTCATGATCTCAGGGTCTTGAGATGGAGCATTGGGCTCTGCGTTGGGCATGGCACCTGCCTAAGATTCTCTCTCTCCCTCTCTCCCCTTCCCGCCCCCCACTCCTGTGTGCTCTCTCTCTCTCTCATATACAAATAAAGAAACAAACTTTTTAAGGATAAAGTAACTTTTTATGGAAAAAGATGGCTACTTAATTTTTTTTATTAAACCAGGATATAAACTTAAGTGTATTTCAGCTTTCAGGCGCTGACTGGGAAAGTGTAGATCCTGAAGGATATTAGAGGACAAAAGGGTTTGGGGACTAAACATCCCATAAAACAGAGAAAAGAACACTTTGCAAAGAGGTGAGAGATAAAGAGTTCTGCTTTCATCAGCTTTCTTGATAAGCTGTTGCTTGTGTTCTTCCTTGAGTAGTGGGAGTTATGATCTGTGTGCTAGTTCCAGATTACCAGCACAGGTTTACAGCTCTATAATTTGTTTTAGCCACACACAGTGGTCCACGACAGATTTAGGGAGACGAGCCTCCATGTCGATTTATATTAGAAGCATATAACTGTATATATTTCCTTTTCTCACCTTAATTTTGAATGTAGGAAATTCATCCCTGGTGACATTTTGTCTGCTGGCTGCCTCAGGCAATTTACCTAAAGGATACATAGAATCATATCACTGTATTCGAGTAACTCTCTCATGACCATATTGTCTCATCACTTTGGAATTTAATAATAGTTGGATAGTTTAAATAAAATCTAAATAGGGACGCCTGGGTGGCTCAGCGGTTGAGCGTCTACCTTTGGCTCAGGGCGTGATCCCGGGATGCGAGATCAAGTCCCACATCGGGCTCCTTACAGGAAGCCTGCTTTTCCCTCTGCCTGTGTCTCTGCCTCTCTCTCTCTCTCTCTCTCTCTCTCTGTCTCTCTGTCTCTCATGAATAAATAAAATTGTTAAAAAAATAAATAAAATCTAAATAATACATTTCTGAAATAAGTTTGAAAATAAATAATTAAATAGAAATTGATTCAAAACCTCCAGAAATTTTGCTCATTTGAATTCTATAGGTCATTTCATGTCTGACTATAGCCAAAATATTTGTTGATTTTGTTTTGAACGGTACAAACATGAACTTTGCAGAAATAACTTAGCAACTTTACTCTTTGCTTGTATTACTTCCCATGTTTACCAAGTAAGATTAAACCAATATGATTGTTTTAAAGGTGATTGCAAACTACCATATTATATTTATTAGGCCCCTGGAAAATAAATTTATTAGCAGTCACATGTATGTTTAAAGCTCTCACACTCATTATTTTAGTGCCTATGGGGAAATGTTGACTTTGAATCTTTTCCCTCACAATCATTAATCTAGATACAGTTATGAGAGTTATGGGCTGGGTGCCCAGAAGTGCTCAGGAATAACTGGGGGGTGATGGGGTGCATATGGGTGCATGCATGCACACACACACGGCTGCAGTCTTTTCTTTATAATTTTTCATAGGAAGCTAGCTCAGCCCATTCTCAATCAATTTTCTGAAGCACTGAGTGAACCCTAGAGTATTATGATTTTCTCTTTGGCCTGAAACTTACAAGAGAAAGAGGAATATCTATTAACTATACGTGTAAGTTATGACTTCAAATTAAAAAAAAATGTTTACTACCAAATCATTTGAAAGCTGATTACTAAGATAATCAGCTTTCAAATGATTATTTTAATGTTCACAAACTTTGCAGTCATTCAATGGCAGATGGTGGTAGAGTGCTAGAACTTATTATAATGAGATGTACATCCTGGCCCTTCCAAATAATTTTAAAAATATTTTTGTTATACATATATTTTTATATTTTGTATATTTTTGTTATATATATGCATATATATATAAGTATATGTATGGTTTTTGATTACTCGTTTTGATGTTCTATGCTTAAGTTCAATCATCTGTATAAAGAAAGCTAATTGACCAGGTTGATAATGCCGGTCTTTATATGCTGACTTTAGTAAATGTGTAATCAGTCATCCAGTTCAACTAACCACATATACAAAATGTCTATCTCCAGGGCTCGTACCAATCACAGTTATTCACTTTAAGAATTAACTACTTCAAACCGATATGCATTTGTTTTTACTATTGTGACTTCTCCAAAAAGAAGGAAAGAAATCTTTTAAAATGTCCAAGTAAAACTGTATAGATTATGAAATGGGATTGTGTTAGAAGGGATATTGTACAGATCTTAAATGTTAACTCTATAAAACAAGGAAAGAAAATCAAGGTTGCTTTTTTTATAACCAAAGTAGTATTAAATTATTTCTTCAGGTTTAGCAAAAGCGTGCATAGATAAAACCCAAGAAGGATACAGTTATGTCCCAATAATGAAAAGACCCACTCAATAAATATGCTAGCTACTAATCTAGGTCCTAAGTAGCGAGGAGGTGAGGGGTGGGATGGGTGAAGACAGAAATTCCATGGAAATTGTATTTTAGTAAAAGAAGACAGGAAAATGAAATAGGTTTATAGTGTGTCAAAGGTTGCTAATTATGTGGTAAAAACCCAGGACATGTACGAAGAGGGTGTGGGGAGGTATTTAGTTCTCAGGGTATTCAGAGATAGCTTCTCAACCTTTCTCAGTAGCTTAAGGAGATTTTTCTTTAAAAAAAAAAAAAAAAAAACTAAAATTTTAAAAGGCATCTAGTTTTCAAACAGTTGATATTCTGTCCTATTAATCTTTAATATTACAAATTTTTTACAACAGGAAAAATGTTTGAATCCTAGTGGAACAAAGAGAAGGAAAGAAGGGCACAGAAGTATGGGTCATTATAGAAAAAGACGCCAAATTCAGTGTAAAAAAGTAGAAGAATAAATAGACCCATTTTATATTTTCATCACTTAAGATATCAGTTGAAATGATCCAGGGTCAATAATAATAATATAAATAGCAGCTAATAACTTGAGAATTTTCCCCCACACTAGACACAGTGCCAACCACTTGATACACATTGCTTCACAGCAACCCTCTGCTATGGGCACCCCTGTTTTAACAAATGAGAAACTGAGCCACTGGAAAGTTCAGTAGCTTTCTTAGGGACACATAGTTAGCAATTGCCAGAATTGGTATTAGAATGCAATTGTTGACTCCAAAGTACACAGATGTCCCCACCATGTTTTCCTGTTGTAGGTTTGCAGTCTGTCTGCAAGACATAGCTCAGATGATACTTTCTTACTGCTTATAATTGTCATTATTTTTTAGGGACTTTGAAGTTTCCAATTATCTTTTTCCATTTATATATATTTCATGGATTCCATTGAAGGCTATATTAAAGTAAGTTTGGGAAAAGACGTTTCTTTATAGCCTAAGTCAAAATTATTTTGAGTTCAAAAGCACAATGTGTTTGTAAAAAGTGTTGAATCTGCATGGTCAAAACTCATTTAGATGACAAAGTAGGTGGTTATAAGGTGAAGAAAATCTTATTTTTTTTTCTTTTTCAATTCTAAATAATTGCTATTGCTTCATCAAATAACTGAATTTACAAGTTCTTTAGCTAATCCTTAATGGCACAGACAAAAAGCAACAATTTTAGAAGATGGTTAGGCTAGAATTGTGGGCATATTTTTTCATTATTATACTTTAACTGTGGGCACATTTTTTCATTATTATTCTCTCTTCAGTATTGAAAAACAATGACATTGTTTATTTCAAATTATATAATCTTCTAGGATAAAGAAAAGTTCCTCGGGTTAGTCAAAGTATTCTGTAGAACATTTAGAATAATTTTTCTATATGCATAGAGAAATATGTGGTACTCGATACTTGCTATTGTCATTCAATTTGCTATTTACTGGTATATGTCATTAAGCATGCCTAAGCATAAACTAATAATTTGCATGAAAATTTGTTTCAAAAAACATAGCAATCATTAATTAACATGGTAGATAATACTTGAGCCCCTCATTCTTTGAGTTTGTTTTATTGCTATTCTGCATTATACAGTTCTTAAAAATTTACAGCCAAGAAAGTAAACTTGAAGGAATTAGTAGTTAATTGCAGAAACCTATTGTTGATGAAACGAGCACATCCTAGAATATACTAGAAATATACTTCTATTATGTACTTATTTAAAACATGTGGTTGTCATTTAAACTTTTAATTAAGACATTGCTCACAAACTTGAATGCATATGTAGCTTTTTACAAAAACACCAAAATTTTAATATGAACTAATAAGAGTTAAAAAAAAAAAAAGTGTTCTCTTGAGAGAAGTTGTGTTGGCATTTATAAAATCTTAAATTACACTTTAGTTATAGTCAGTAATAAATTCCCTTATTTATTTTCACATTATTCTCTGTTTTAATTTTGTTTTAAAAATATAATATTTGGGATTTTTTAAAACTACAGTCAAGACAAGAAAAATTTTAAATGCATATTTTCCATTGAAAGCATAGTCACAATTGCCACATTGCCATAAAATAGTTTGGGAAAAATAATTAAAATATCAGAATTCCTTTTCAATGATGAATTTTTAAGTTCATATATATATTTTAGATGACAGAAGTAGATGTGGGAATGCCTAAATCACACACACACACACACACACACACACACCTACCTCACATTAACACACATACAGATTCATAAAATATACAGCAATACATCACAAGTCTTTGCTACTTTTGCATTTGGAAAAAAAACCAGAGAGAGCAGCTAAGAGATGTAATGTTTGGCCCAGTGTATTGCCTAGGCATAATTTAGCTATATTTATAAAGTAAAGGGCCATCTATTTAAGATAGTATACAGTTATAACTGAAGATTTTGTGTATGGTAGCTGGCAATAAATAAAATTCAACTCATGATACATAAAAAGAGGATTATGTTAGAACACTGGAGCTAGTGCTGTGCTGATAATTGTTTTTAGACTGGTAAAAAGATAAAATTGTCTTTGCTTTCCAGCAACCTGTTTTTACTTTACCAGTTCCCTAAAATTTCATATGGAATGTTTCCTGCCTGTGATATAGTTTCTCTCTCCTGGGGTCTTTGAGATCCCAGAAGAAAATTACAATTATTATAATATGGGTGGGTTGATTAAAGAATCAGATCTGAAAATGACATAATAAATACATATATTCTAAGGTACATTTTTTTCACATTTTAGCATGTCTTCAATTGGGATGTGTCCTACAATGAATGGCATGGTAGTGATATTTTTTTTTCTCTTTATTGGGGATATATAAAATAATTCATCTTAAAATTGATGAGGCCTTAGATGTAAAGGTAGATGGTAACTTACCATCTTTGCCATCTTTATGGTCACCTTGTGGCTGGAGAACCCCTTTCATTGTCACTCAATTTGAAACCTCAGGGGTTGTACCTTACAATAAATTTCCTTAGCTTCATCAGCGGGAGTGAAGTGAGTGTAGTGCAGAATGATATAAATGATAGTACTTCTTACAGCAAAATCCTTATACTTTGAACAGACACTTTATCAAGTGGCTGAGCAAACACAGCAGCTTTTGAAGTATTTGAAGAGCCATTGAATTTAAGAGTCTTCATGCCTTCACTCTGCTTTAATCTTATTAGTACAGGTCTTCAGAACATGGCTCTTTCTTGGTTCAAATTTAAGGACATAGATTATACAATAATGCTTAAAACTTCTTATCTATTTCAACCTGTTGATAGCTGTGTCAAATACTTAGGAAGCACTTGAATTTAAAATAAGAGGAAATCATAATATTTTAAATGACATTCAAATGGATAAGGACCTATTTGATCTCTCTTGTAGAAAAAAGAAATCATCATAAGATAATTCCATCATTCTTTTTTTTTCTTGCTGTATTTTCCCAAATTGAACGAGGTAAACTTTTTGTTCCAATATTTTGTATTCACCAATAAAATGACCAAATGAATCTAATGAACAAAAATGGATCTAGAACAAATACAATAAACTTCAGATATCCAGACTCCATAAGGAATGTTAAGAATTCAGTTTTTTAACATCAGTCTTTTGAATTTAACTAGATTAAATCATTTAAATGAATATCACTTTATCTGCTTTTTAAATTTGTATTCCTCTCATGTCATTCTGGCATTTTTATCCTAAGAATCTCAACTTTAGAATTAAACAAGGAACTGTTTATGAAAGGACTTTGGCTGAGTCTCCATATAGAATAGGTGCCCAGGTGTAGAGGGTAGGGTAATTAGATTACATTTGACTGTTGAGTATGTCCCACCTCTGCCACTGAACTAGCTGTGTGTCTCTGGGCACACACATTGTCCCCTTCTGCTTCTGTCTCCCCAAATTGTGCATCAATGTCCATATTTTCCATCCCAAATCTCATTGATGTTTCTGTGCCTCTCCATTCATCCTCTCTGAGTTTAGCCATACTACTCTCCTTACCATGGTAAGACACCTGATTTTTCTCCCTGACCTGGTCCTTTTCTTGTCCATCTTATTCTACTCCCGACTTCCAGGTTAATTTTCTTGGTTGTCATACTCTTTCTCACCAATCGTCAACATTCTCATATTTAATTACGAAACTAAATCTTAACATCCTAGCCCAGCCTTGAAAACTCTTTATAGACAATCAATCCTACCTTTTTCCTCCTTGGCTCCAGCTCTCATTGCATATTGCTTTCTGCTTTATTTATTGACATTCGTGAGCATGTGTTATCTCTCCTTACAGCTGTAAGTTGTATGTAAACTAAGACCATATCTTAGTCATTTTTTTTTTATCTTGCACAGTTCCTTATACATTGTGTGTATTTAGTAAATGAGTGGGGGAGTAAAGATAACTTATTCTACTTTCCTCGAATACAAAAATGTAAGATATGGAATTTGACCTTTCTTGGTGAATCAGAATTTTCCTGAATGTTTCAAAGATGTATTGAGAACTTTTTATGAAAAGACATTCTGCTAAGTGTCGGGAGGTAGCTATGAATGAAAGAGAGGCTTTTGAGCTATCCTGCTAAATTTATTCTGTCTGCTATGGAATTGGAAACCATATTTAAAAAAATAATTTAAAATAGGTGTAAGTTGGTTCAGTTATATTTTCAGAGAGATATTCTTCAGTGAAAGATGGGGGTTTGCAGGGATTTGAGTGTTGTGTGGGTACCCTATTGTGTGTTTGTTCATGAGAAGGAATAAGGGAATGCTTGAAGGCGAGACCAGAAATCAGTCAATCCAGTTGCTCAAATAACCACTGTAAAATTGTTCTAAGCAGTGTCCCTTACGGTTTTCTAATACTCAAATAATACATGGTTAGTAATTCACAAATATGAGGCTCTTCCACAATTACTACTTTTAATCTTGTGTTTTAAATTATTGTAACTTCTGGAGTTTAAGGGTTGCTTTTCTAAAGGAAGTTATTATGTTCCCTGAGTAAGATAGACACAGGGCTGGGTAATTCCAAAAGTGGCCACAGCAGAATTTTTTTTTTTTAATTATACATCAGAGAAACAAATCCAAACTGATGTTCTAAAACTTTCACTATGGCTTTTGTAAGCTTTTGCTTTAGGACTACAAATTATATATATTCAGTGGTTAGATTCCAACCATTTTAAGTGTGATAATCCCTTTCAATATCAAAAAGAAAGGGACTCTTTTTTTTTTTTTTTTTTTTTTTTATGATAGTCACAGAGAGAGAGAGAGGCAGAGACACAGGCAGAGGGAGAAGCAGGCTCCATGCACCGGGAGCCCAATGTGGGATTCGATCCCGGGTCTCCAGGATCGCGCCCTGGGCCAAAGGCAGGCGCCAAACCGCTGCGCCACCCAGGGATCCCTGAAAGGGACTCTTTTATAACAATTGTTCTTTCAGTATCCTTTATTGAAAAAATATATAGTTTTAGTTTACTCTAAAACTTGTGACTTTTTAAATGAGTCTGTATTTTAGTAATCAAAAGAGATGCATGTTATTTAAAATACAGTATCAAATGTGTATAATAACATAATTTAATCTTCAGACAGTGCCTGATGCAAATATAGATTCTCAGTCCCTTATAACAACATAATTACTCATTCGGTGAGATTTCATAATAACACAGCTACCAGTGAATATCAGCTCACAGGTTGGAACCCCCTGCTTCTGATGAGATACTTGCTTTCTTCAGACACTACTACCAAAAATCTGTGACCTTACCTCATAATTTAATAATTTTTTTTTTAAAGTCAAGTGGTTTTTTTTTTTTTAATTTTTATTTATTTATGATAGTCACAGAGATAGAAAGAGAGAGAGGCAGAGACATAGGCAGAGGGAGAAGCAGGCTCCATGCACCGGAAGCCCGATGTTGGATTCGATCCCGGGTCTCCAGGATCGCGCCCTGGGCCAAAGGCAGGCGCCAAACCGCTGCGCCACCCAGGGATCCCCCATAATTTAATAATTGATACTATATTTCAAAAGTTTTGAAAGTACTCTGGAATTGTTTTGTTTTTGTTCTTGCTTTTGCATTTTGAATACTTGTACAAGTATTTAACAAACTAGGGTAAAAAGAACAAAAGCTAAACTTTTATTTTAATTGTTTCTTTCATCCCACATGGCTTCATTTATTTACAATGTCTCCGGTTATCTATTTTCACTATCTGTTTTTTGCCATTAAGTGATTTGGTACACTCAGGTAATTTTCAGCTATATTGAGTGACTTTAAAAGGTGCCTGTGCCCAGTAGTCATCTTTTGAATCCCAATCTTTCTCTCTTTATCCCTCTCTTGTTAAATACTAACATTCAAATTACCAGTTTAAATTTGAGTCAGAGCAGGCTGATCTAAATTGAGTGAAATGGAGCCACCCACTCCCAGCAAAAGTTCCTTTAGGGAGTTTGTCTACATCCCCTATCCAGACAGACGTGTTTCCTAGGCGTGAAAATGATGGTCACTGTTTGTCACCACGTGTACTTTTAATGTGGTATTGTTTAATGAAAATATACAAACATCTCTGGGTTAAAAATTTATGTACCAGATGAAGAAAACACAGAGCACTTAAATCTCTTTGTATCCCTCCTGAAGCTAGAAGAAAGGTAAGATTTCAGTGTATTGAGGTACATTTACTGAAGCAGTTTTGTATTAAATATCATGTCTAGACGTTCAGAGCATAATAAATTTGAATGTAATAACCATCACTTTTGTTTTGTTGTAAATACAGTATAAAACATGTCTAATAACTCACCTGAAGAGCCAGGTTTTAAATTGTAGCAGACCACATGATTACAACATGAATCTACCTGTAACATGGATGGATAGTATATTTGCATGATCTTGTGTGTTAGCAGGAGGAGGCCTGCTTGGTTCTGCACTCTTCAGACCACACACGGACCCTTGGTTCATATTTGTGTTCCTCAGTTTGATAACCAGGAACCAAAAAACTGTAATGAATTTGGAGATAAAGAAGGAGTAAAAAACCATATCAAATGAGAAATTCTTAAAGGTCCTGGGATTGCATTTAGTATGTATTTAATAATACGTATGTATATGTAGAGAACACATAGAGATAGCATAACTATTATTAAATATTTGAAAGGTTACTTTTTTTTTAATTTATTCTTGTTGGCTTTTCTGGGTTGAAAAGTCTCAAGAAGTCAAATTTCCATTCACTATAGAGATGAATTTCTAATGAATGGGATGGGCTGTATTAAGAGAAAAGTAGATTCTCTGTTATTAATAGGTATGTCAGTCCCAGGTTGGATGATCATGTGATAAGCTGTGATAGGATAGCAAGGATCCCATGGGTGTTTGGGCCAGATGGTCTTTAACACCCCTTTCAAACATGAGTATATCTGAAATGTTAGAAAAGGCGTGGGTATATAACACAAATCATGATTTCGCAGTGTTCAGAATACTCGCTTTTAAATTGCTATCTCAGAACAAATTTATAGTGTTTCATTTCACTACTGTACCATTGTGATTCCTTAAAAGTTGTACATTCAGAATTGTGCTAGATACAGACGCAGCAGAATATGGAGGACACCAGAGATTGGACCACAATACCGATTTTTTTTCTGAAGATTTTAAACATAATGAGCGTCCCTTTTCTCTTTTGGTAAGTAAGGTCTTTAAAAAGATCTTTTCATTGCATTTTCATTTAACCCTTTATTTTTAAAGCAATGTTTTTGTTCAAAGAAACAACTCTTCAACAAAGTGGCATGCAAAAAACAAAACCAAATCAAAACTCGGTGGGGTTGATGGAGAAGTGAGCTGAAATACGGTGCTGTGCTGAATTTGGTGTTGGAAACTAAGGGGTATTTGGTGGACAGTTGAGGAAGTTTGGACATTAATAGGATTAAAAACTATTTCTCAAAAAATAAAGGGAAGGCATTTTTTTTCTATTTTTTATGCAATAGTTTATTTCCCTTCTATTGTCGCCTTTTTTTTTTTTTTTAAGATTTTATCTATTTATTCAGGAGAAATACAGAGAGAGGCAGAGACACAGGCAGAGGCAGAAGCAGGCTCTCTGTGGGGAGCCCAATGTGGGACTCGATCCCCAGACCTGGGATCACTACCTGAGCCAAAGGCAGATGCTCAACCACTGAGCCACCCAGGTGCCCCTATTGTTACTTTCTGTATAATATTTTACATCCAGCAGATTTCTATATTACTGATTCTCTAATGAAGTTTGATTTAAAACAACTTTATGAGGGTCTAAAACAATCTTTTTTTCTTTCCTGTAGTAATTAAAGACTGAAATTATTCTACTTAAAAAGTTTCTAATTTCCTCATGTCACTAAGGAAAACTTTAAATCATATGACTAACTTTTACTTTGTGTTGATAACACATATGAAAGAATATTGCTTTAAACTAGAAGGTTTCAATTTTTTTTAAAAATGTAGAATTTAGAAACTCTCCAGATTTGGAGGAAAATTTGTTTAATTTACGTCCAGACAGTAAGCTCAGGTCTAAGGTCTATATATCTACATTATGTTTTGTTTTTTTTTTTCCTTTTCCTGATTAGTCCTATGCCTCTTTTCCTCTCCCTCTCTCTCTCCTCCCTTTTACTCTCTCTCTCTTCCTCATTCTCCCTCCCTCTCCTTCCCTCCTTCTTTCTCCCTCCCTCTGCCTCTCTTTCCCCGTCCTTCCTTCCTTCCTCCCTCCCTATCTTTTGCAACTCTCATTTTCTTGTCCCTTTCCTCTTTTGTCACTCTGCTTCAGATCTGCATTTTTTTCACCATGAGAGGTCTTGGATTAAGATTTGTTTCACTTTTGTGAGGCCAGGATGTATCTAACCTATGTATAGATAGCTTTATCACAGCTGTTAAATTGTTTCATTTTCCAAAAATTTAGGTATAAGTCAAAAGGGAGCATCTGTAAGGGACCCTTGGTTCCTTCATTTTTCTATATATTCCCACCTCCTAAAATGGTGGCAAGTACATCACTCTGTAAGTCAACCATGTTATATACAGAATTCGCTTGCCAAAGACAGTGGCATAAAATAAATGAAAAGAGCAGAGATGAGCAAAATTGAATTGCTGATTGCAGGTTCTGAGGAAAGTGTAATGGCCACAGGAGACTTGCGTATTATCCTCTGTGTGTGTGCATATAGGTGGTGATGATGGGGATACTTATATAGCTTTAGATACAGGTGTAGATACATACACATTTTTAAGAGGGAGGACTTAATGGTACTATCAGATTTTTTCTCCACAAAGAATAATTATTGTAGTTTGTCAGAATATTCAGTTTTGCCATATAAAGATTGATAAAACACAGTTTTTGAAATGAATTTTATTTTTTTAAGACTTTATTTAGCGAGAACACATGAGTAGGGGGAGGGGCAGAGGGAGAAAGAGAGAGAATCCCAAGCTAATTCTGCACTAAGCTAATTCCCTCGGAAATGAATTTTTAAAATTATCTTAGAGGGGTCCTGAGTGGCTCTGTCAGTTAAGCATCCAACTCTTGGTTTCAACTCAGTTCATGATCTCAGGGTAGTGAGATCAAGCCCCAAGTCCAGTTCCATACTCAGCATGGAGTCTGCTTCAGATTTTCTACTTCTCTCTCTGTCCCTCCCCACCCCATTCATATGCTTTCGCTCTCTAAATAAATAAGATCTTAGGAAAATTATCTTAAAGTTCTGCAATAACCAAGAGTTAGAAACCCCTGAGGGATTAAGGAAGATCATTCAGCTTGCAAAGAGGAATCTTGGCTGCATTAAAGTGGAACTTGAACCAATCAAACCAGGCTGAAAGGAATTTGGAAGAGGCAGGCAAAATTCGTAGGTAGCAAACTTTATAAGCTTCGTGTATCCAGGGAAGATTCTGTAGGTTAGAGAGGCCTGGTAGTACATTGAAAAGACCACAGAATGTTGTGGCAGCAAACTTGGGATCGAGCCCCCTGTCTTCTACTTAGTCACTATGAGAACTCACCTTTCTGTGCTGCATTTTTCCCTCACCTGTGTAGTGAGGATCAGTAATAGTATACTTTCTACAGCAAGAGATTCTTAGGCAGCATAAACTCATTAATATGGCCAATATTTTTGGAAACTGCAACATGCTATTGCACATGTATTTTTAAAGTTATAATTGTCATGGCTATTCAGTTATGTTTTTAAGTATTTTAAGCCACATCAAAATACTAGGTGCTTTGAGGACACATAGTTAAAAAGACTTTCTCCCAATTTGAGGGAAATTATAATCTTAGGCAAGGGCTCACAATCTTTGGAGATGGGCAGAAAATATCTTGCCATCCTTTCAGTTTTTGTAAGAGTAAAAATATTCTATCATAATTAAAGCAAGCCAACTAACCAGTGGCAGCAACAGTCAGGAGATTATTTGGCAAGTACTTATTGAATTTACTTGCAAATAAGGAATGCACAGTTCTAAATTAGCAGGTGGAGTGGAGAGAATCACATAAGCCTTGATACCAGTTAGAGGAATACAGTGCTGCAAACGCACGAAAAATAGAACATAGCTTAACCACTGCCTGCATTGGAATTCTGATCCAACTTGGTCCACAAAGGTGATAATTAGCTCTGTCCTTCCCAGCAGCAGCATCTTGTTTCAATAACTTCAGGTGCTTGGGTGCCTGGGTGGCTCAGTGGTTGAACATCTGCCTTTGGCTCAGGTCATGATCCCAAGGTCCTGGGATCGAGTCCCACAACAGGCTCCCTCTGGGGAACCTACTTCTCCCTCTGCCTGTGTCTCTGCCTCTCTCTCTGTGTCTCTCATGAATAAATAAAATCTTTCAAAAAATAATAACTTCAGGCATTCAGGAAACACTCATTTAAATGTCTTTGGGCTCTAGGTGAAATGATTACTGGCTTTAATATAGGAATAAGGGAGCCCAAATAGACCAGAAAATCCAATAAAACATGTTCCTTCTTGCCAGACTTATCCTTTGAAGAGCCAAAGGGGGGAAAATCACATTAAAGAACAAACCTATTCTAAGAATGCCTCATTATAATAGAATTCTTTATTAAACTGGGTCATATGTGCTGGGATCCAGTCAGGTTTCTTGAACACGACTGTAGGCACTACAGGTCTTTTATTCCACCACCATTGTGAGATCACTTTTGCCTCTCACATGCCTGGAATAAGGGGGAGAAACAAAGCCTTCTTTCCTCCTCCATGAAATTTCTGCCCATCAAAACAAGTTTGCAGTATTTACTAAAGCTTAATTTGCAAGCTCAATAATCCAAAGGATCTGCTGAATATGTGTCAAATCTGTCTTCAAAGATAGTAACAAATACAGCTTGAAAGAATCTTAAAATATGAAGGAATCTTAAAATAACCATACAAGCTGCAGCCTCAGCAGGTACCATTCTAGCATCTTCCTTATTATATAGTCCGTAAGGTGAAACTATGAAGCCAGAGGAGAACTGTATGTGTACTACTGTTGAGACATGTTTGCTAAGGTCAGAGTATCCCACAAATGCCAAGAAGCATTAGGGCAGAATTTCTCCATTCTGCTTTACTGGCAATTATTGAAAACTCCATTTTAGCACACCCATTTCTCTATATCTTGATTTCTGATAGAGGAACTTGTATGTTACTTATGTGTCAGTCAGTGCACTGGAAGCAGGGAGGTTTTCTTTCCCTTCTCTGGTTCATAAATTCAAATTCCATGGCACAAATGGAAGAACAGATTATTGAACCTAAAATGAATTCGTTTCTTTTATAGTAACTCAAGTAGTCTCAAGGGTGATATGTAAATAAGGCAGTAATTTTAGCATTTATTATTTTGCCAGTTAGACTCCTTATCATTAAGAAGTAGATCTGTTTATTCTTATTCTAAATTTGGGAATTCAAAAGTAGACTTTTGGTTTAAGTAAGGAATTCGGTGTAGATGTATCTTTTATTGTCCTAGGTATTGAACATACAGTTTAACAATTGGGAAGTGTCTCTTGCTCTATCCAAAATCATAAACATGTTTAGGTTTTTCAGATAAGAAAAAAATCAAATTTGATTCTTAAAGCTTATTCTTTTTTAATATTTCTAAATTAGATAATATAGATTTCTAAACAGAAATATTTATTAGCATCACTTTTCTCTTAATGCAAAATAATGAATTAGAATAAGATTTATTTTTTCTTAGAAAACACTTTATGAACTAAAACACATATGTGAAAATTAAAATTATTTTATATATCACACTTATTTTTCAAAATAATTTGTAATTCTTTTATGATGAATATGTGTATGTAGACTATTAAAGGTCTAATGCCCTTTTCATCAAATGATGTTTTCACTCTTGAATTATGTGCTATTACTAAATTTAGCAATTTCTAAGAAAATTTAAAATTATTTTTTATTTAAAAGTCATCTTTAAATTTAGTTTTCAAATTTGTGACACCTGTTTTCAAAAACTGTATAATTACTTTTTATGACTCAATTTTGCAATCCTAGAAGAACATAATACTTTGCCTTTATAATATAGTAGATTATTGTGTGATCCATTTTGGTTTTGTTGTTGTTGTTGTTGTTTTGGCCATGTGAGTGTTCAGCATAGTGATTAAGTCATTAAGGTAGTCAAAATAACTGGATAGATTAGTATGCATTTTGTCTCTCTTAATAAATGAATTGGATTATACTGTTGCATTCTGATTCCTTCTGAAGTGTTGACTATAAATATAGCTAGAAAAAATTAAAGTCAAAAAAATTCAAAAAAAAATTAAATTCATGGCCATACATTACATTGTCTCATATGTCCTTAATGTGATCCTAACTATAAAATCTTTAGGGCTTAATGCTAACACATGGGCATGGTAAATATGTTGATCAGCATATATTTTCTGTGATATGCCTACTAAACAGTTTTTATGTACATGTACTTAAATATAAATTGTTTATATTTAAATATGCTTAAACATTTTTATGTTTAAACCTACTTATATTATGTTCATATTTCTTTTTACTTGCTGTATGAATCAAAACTATTTTTAGAATTAAAATTATAAAATGAGTTACAGAGCCAATACTTAGCACTAAATTATAGAGCCCCCAAACTGTTCATGTCTGTAATTGTCTCATCATAAGGATTAGTTCTGATTATCTTAAATCCTTTACTATAATTGCTAGTCATTTCCTAACCACTAAGAAAATTGATTTCCATACTCAGAACCCTAATAAAAAAGAAAACTCAAAATTCCATAAACAGCCATAGTTAAGAAAAATCACTTGCTTGGGGAAATTTTTTCATGTTGCCTATACTGCAAGGGCTCTAGAGCAACATAAACACATTCTAGTAATTAATACTGTGGTGAAAAATATAATTACACAATATTCTCGTTAATGATACTATACAATTATCAACTGAAGGTTTTTGAGCAGATAATATTAAGAGGTCTCTGAGTGTGACTGGAATTGGCATCAGAAAGCTCCTTACATAAAATGACTGGCCTCATTTAGTAAGAGTTCTTAGAACATTTTTTAACCATCAAATGCCAAAATAGGGAAATTCAATGCATATATTGCAAGCCTTGAACTTCTTATGTCATCCCTTTTGTTTTCTTCCTAAATTTGAGGTGGCTAAAATACCAAAAGATCACAGAAGGTAAGATTGTTTCTAAATTACAGGTTTATAATTATCATCTGTATTTTATTAATGAAATGAGTTACGAGGTTATGCATCCAACAGAGTAGATACCAAAACTGCAGGATTCAAACAGGAGATTGATGTGACCTGTCCTGATAGATCCCTGGGCCACACTGAGCAGAGACCTGTCGTTATTTGTTTAGGTCTGACTTGTTTGTTTCATGGCACCTGCCTAGAGAGCCTTGGACTTACCAGAATCCTTTCATATTCATATAAGACCATATCTAAAATCAGAGACATGTTTTTAATGTAAAGGGAACTGAGATTCTTTTGTCCAGTCTTTGGTGCTACTGAAAAATGTAGATTGCTCTTCTGTTTTAAAATGCTTAGTTCAGAATCATTCTCTTATAACCTGCTGCCCCACTGATCAGTTCCTCCTAGTTCCTATGATTCCCCAAACAACCCACATAGAATACAGTAAGTACATGGCAAACTCCTTTGAATGGGCACAACACTATCTCTCAACTGCTGCCTATTTTGATAAGAGTTGGAGAGAGATTTGGTTGAACCTATAAATTATAAGGAAAATACAGGGAAACAAATTATGGCATTGACATACAGGGTTTCTCCACACTTAATGACTTCAAGGATATAATGTTTGTCTTTTGGGAGTACTGGAAGCAAATCAAACCGTGAGACATTGAACTACCCAGTGGCTGTTAGCATTTGTGAAATTTTTCTCAGATAATGATGATCATTTTCTAAATCACTATTAACTGAAGATTAGAAAAACTCTTCTCTAGTTATTACAATCATAATATAAATTTCTTAAAGTGCTGTCATTTTACAACCACTTTAATCTATTGTTCAAAACCAACCAACTATGTTAGTGTATCTGATTTTTTTTTCTTTTTTTCTTTTTTTTTTTTTTTTTTTTTAGCGTTGTGAGAGTTCTTTATCACAAAAATCTTAGGGGAAAACATTGTGTCCATTTGCAGCCTTGAGATGTATTGGGACATACCATAGTCTCATTCAGTGAAAATCAGCTGTTGTTCTTTTATTTATTTCTTCCTTAAGCTCTGCCTGCTTTGCATCTTTCATCCTGATTTTAAACTATAAAGTTTTTTTTTAACTCATCAGTCAGACTTTCCCTTAAAGATAAGATGACTGAAATAATAAAATGCCAGCAGTGTTAGAAATGGAGAGATACTGTCACAATAACAGCAGTCTCATTATTTTTGCTCTTTTTGTTTTGTTTTAAAGATTTTATTTATTTATTCATGAAAGGCACAGAGAGAGAGAGAGAGGCAGAGACACAGGCAGAGGGAGAAGCAGGTTCCCCACAGGGAGCCTGATGTGGGACGCCACCCCTGGACCTGGGATCTCGCCCTTAGTGGAAGGCAGACGCTCATCCACTGAGCCGTGGGTGTCCCTGTTTTGGCTATTTGTTAATAGTAAACATGTTGTATGTAAAATAGGACATAAATATCAAGCAGTTCAGATCACTTCTCAATTTTATAAGAAACTTTTTCATATATAAGTAAGTATATTAAAGAATATCTTATGATATATGCATTTATTGGTCCCACTTTATTCTTTTAGTTAGTCATCATTGGCACCTACTTTGCCCACTGGCACCTGCTAAGAGTTAGAAATATGAAGACATAGGGCTTCTGCCCTTGTAAAGTTCATAGTCTGATGGGGAGAACCGATCATAAATGTGAAAAAATCACAATTGTTAGATGTTCAGAAAGAAATTACAATGCCCTTTAACTGGAGAACTCGGATTCAACTCTTGTCTCTGCCACTTACCAAGTGTGTGACACTGGGAAAACTATTTAGCTGCCCCATGCCTCCATTTCCTCATCTGAAAAACGGAGGTGATAGCAGTACTGCCTCCTAGGGCTGTTGTAAGGATTGAACGAACTAGGACTTAAAAGAAAAAGACACATAGACTAATGTCGCGTGTGTCCCAAACAAGTACTGAGCAACTGTTAGCTGCTGTCATCGTTTGGCATCCTCACGTTACAGAAGGGAACTCTGGGACCCGGGAGGCAAAGCAACATAGCCATGGTGACCCAGATTAAAAAAAGAAGGAAAATATAAAAATAAAAATGAAAAAGGAGGAGGAGGAGGAAGCAAACAAAAATGGACTAATAGCAAACGAAGTGAAGAAACTGTCTAGCGTTGTCAAGGGACAACAGCTCTGTGGAGCTGAAACTTTTTAAAATGCAAGAGCTAAGGGGCTAGCACAGCAAAGAGCATTCGGAGCAGAGACCAGAGTTGGGAAGATGTGCCGGGTTTAGGGAGCGAGGGGTGAGGGGAGAGGAGGAGATGCGTCCCCCACCTCGAGCCAGGATGGGAGACGGGTTCTGGGACAGAGCTGAGCCGGACCGCAGGGTGGGTGGGTATGAGGGGGTGCCTCCGTCGCAGGCTGCGGGGGGACGGGTAACACTGCGGAGCCCTCTGGGGGGTGAGGGGGTGGAGGTGAGGGGTGCTCCTCCGCAGGCTGGGGGGAAGGGACATGCGGAGCCCTCTAGAGGGGGGTGAAGGGGTGGAGGTGAGGGGGTGCTCCTCTGCAGGCTGGGGTGGTGGGGGGGACACTGCAGAGCCCTCTGGGGTGACTGCCTCCAAAGAGACTCAGGTGGACGCCAGGATCGTAAAGATGCCTCCTGGGAGCCCCAAGACTCCTAAAGAACCCGTAACCTGAAGCAAATGTGAGACTGCATCTTGTCCTTTTGACATAACGTTGTCGTGTCCGGTATTTCTTCCTATTGCACTGACATGATTGTGTTCACTTAGGTGTACATTCCGAGCCGAGTGGGCCTCATCCTGCAGAATGTGGATATGCCCAACTGAACCCACGGGATTTCAGCTTCCAGGAAAATGTGCGCTTGTTTTCGTCTTCTCATTGTCACAGAGCTTCTAGTGTGCAAGCTTTTCAAAATACAGTTGTCTAGACGAAACGTCAGATGTCTGAAATTTAATATTGGTTTATGCAAATGAATGTCACATTTTGCTTTAAGAAGTGCAGGGGGGAATAGTTTTTGAAATTTCAAGGAAGCTAGACTGTATTTTCCAGGCATCTGAGCAGCTACGATTCCCAAATGAAGTATTATATGTAATGTCTTTAAACAACTTTACTTTCTAGGTCGATATATGATACTTAAAGTTCAAATTTGAATCATGTGTCATGTATGATAATTACTGTTGAATGTACACAGTACTTTTTTAAGATGAACATTTGATGACTTTATTTGTTCTAAGTATATCTTGGTTTAAAATACAAAGCACCAAGGTTGCTACTATGTTTTTTTTTTTCCAAATTGTGTTTAGAAATACTGTAATAAATATGTAGTAATAATATAAAAAGAATTGGATCAAAGATAATATAAAGTCATTATAAACTCATCCATGCTTCATTTTGCATAAGTTTTGTCTTGTGATCTCTGCTTCACTTAGTATCTTGGTGGATGCTGATATGTCCGTCATTCTGAAGACCTGAATTAGTAATTGTAACATTTCAGAAAATGTCTTTTACTTTGGATCAATTAAAAAAAATGCAGAATTGCCTTTGCTAATGTTTACTTAGCTGTACTACCGCAGGGATGGATTTGGAATGAATGTTAAAATGCTTATCTTAACTCTGATACCTTCCCCACATATATGCACACCTGCCCAATGGACTAGGCATTGGGATTAATAATGTTTTCTTTAGGTACCATTTTGTAATGTAAAATCATACTAATTCAGATATCCAAGCTACCCTGCAGCTGTAAACCTGAGCACTTGTAGAAGTTGAATTTACTATCTCAACTCAGTGGGATACTCAATCATGAAATTGCCAGTCAAGTCATTAAATAGAAGGCTACACAGGTCTAAAATCATTGATACATAATTCATTCATAACTGAAAAATTATGATGCATTTATAAGACAAAGTGTCTGTCACATTTTTAAAGATCTTATTTTCCCTTTACAATAATACATTAATAATGACTGCTCCTTTTTTTGCTTTTAGCCTGATTATTCGTGACTAATGAACAGTACTTGGAAGTCTGTCTATTAAAAACTTATACAGTACTAGAAAAGATTAGTAAAAGAGACTTCTGTAGCTAAACCTACCATATATTTACCATTTTTCTTATAACTTAGGTCTGAAACATGTTGTTTGCTATAACTTCAAAGTAGAATAATAGTTTGATTTCCTGAAAGAATCAGTGATGCCAGCTGAGGATTATATATCCTAGGAAGCATTGCTGAAAGCCTCTGTGTTGCTTTGCCTGTTACAGGAATGTTATGAATATGTTAGCACTGCCATGATCTGTGTACATTATACCCATTATTGATAACAGTACAATGTACAACCAAGATGTTTTGTGTCCTAGTTTATAATTTCTTACTTTTGCATATCTTTTGTTTGAAGAGACTGGGAGTTTTCTATCACAGCTCCTTGAAAATAACAAGAAGTTGCTTCACACCTTGAGCCCATTTTCATTCCCTTGTGACCTCTGCGGCAAAATCAAAAAGACCAGAAAAAGTATAATGCTATGTTTTCATTATATTGATTGACTTTACTAATATGAGTTTTAGACTTTATTGGTCTAAAGTTCAAATTTAATAATGTAATCTAAGTTGCCTTTGTCAAATGCTCCCCCCCCACAAAAAAAAGAACAATAAAAAGATGTCGCGAGGTAGAAACTATAATACATGCAAACAAAATAGTAAGAGTTCAAAATAGAATGTAGTTTTGTTGTTAGTGTTTTTCCTATCAGAGCAGACAGCCTTTTTAGAACATTCTAATAATATTATATGGCATTTCTCTATATGGGTCTTCATTTTTGTATCAAAAACTTTCTCATCATGTACTCTAGTGAGAAGTTCTGTGTTTTTACTGGTGAAACATTTTCAACAATCACCACAGAGAGATACAAAATTTTACTCTCTATGCCTTATAATTTTTTTGTCCTCTAATATGATTATCACGCACACCAAAACTGAGAGTCCTCTTTGTTGACTGTTTTAGAGCAAATATTTTTACCATTCTGCTCCTGTATGTTCTAGAAAACATATGATTACAGATATCTTTCCATTGTTTTTTAATATCAGTGAATGGCTAGTAATTACTCTTTTATCCAAAATAGAATTTACCCCTAATGCCAATGATGTTGAATCTTTTAACAGTAGCTCTTGTGGAAAATACCAGTCTTTAATAATCAAAAACTGAACTGTAAACATTTTCCCTAGAATGTTTCCCACTTGATATCACTTGAACTCTGAGGGTCAACTCCTTTCATATGATTTTTTCCTGTACATTTGATGTTTCTTACATTGTCCCATTCTTTGCTGATGCATTCATCTCTAACATAAAATGAGGGATTTAGCCACCATGTTCCTCAAGTTCAAAAAATAACCAGTGACAATAAATTGACTTTTCTTGAGGCAACTGTGAAAGAATGCATGTATTTTTTCCTCTTGACTCGAGCACTCCCCTTAGCAATATCGGTTCAACATTTGTCAACCATCAGGGTTACAGCCATTGCTATGCGGGATCATACAGGAGGTTGTCTGAATAAGGAGCCTATTCTTCAAATAATACAGAAGAGAATGCAGACAGATCTCGGGGAAGCGATGAAGGGTAATATGTTTTCCTCTCATGTTCAGCTGCGGCTTCAGGGCAAATATCTTTTCACTGTCTCTGGTCCTGCAGCCATTGAATCCTGTGATGAAAGCAACATAAAATAGGTTTCCTGTTGCTCTTCCTGTTTAGAGCAAGCCAAAGCAGATATACCTGATAGAAACCAAAACAGTAAAGCAGCTTTCTGACTGGCCTCACACCTCTGAGACGATTTATTTTTGCCTCTTTTGAGTCATATCCTGAACTGGGGTTCTTTAGAGTCTTGGGTTTCATTAATCTGTAGATTCCTTTTAGGGAAACAAGCCCTGAGCTAAGAACTTTGCTACGTAGAATATTTGATGAAAGAAAATAGAAATCTAAGCCTAGCAATGTCATGTCCTTTATTCAGCAGAGTTCATTTATCATTCACGATGCGTTAGAATTAAAATGTAGATAAATTTCCCCCACTAAAGCCAGCCTTCAGGAGGGAAAAAATCAAATGAACTCCCTACTAATTTTTTTGCTCTATTATCTTATTAATGGTGATTTGTAGAGAATTGCAGAGAAACATTCATACTTAAGGGCAGCATTTCTTAATTGGTAGTGTGAGAAATTAAGATACAGTAGCTCTAAGTGTTTTTGCCTTTCTGTAATTTAAAACATTACATCTGGATTTTAACTCTTGGCAAAAACTGTGTAGAGAATGTAATGTTTATTTACATGAAAAAATGTATTTTGTGATAGATATGCTTATGCTACAGGGCATGTCATTCAGAAGTTGGCTTATGATCTACAGTTTTTCTTGTGATTTGTGCCAGACCAGAGAGAGCTATTTGGCCCTCACATATTCTGGATAGACCACTTCACCTAGAAGCCTGCACTGTATTTTACAAGAGCCATGCGATACAATGGTCAGAAGGCCTGTGCTCCAGTTACAGCTCTTCCTTTCAGAGCCTCCTGTCAGAAAGCACTCACTGACTCTTAGTTCTTATCTAGGGCAATAAGACAAAGGGGAAAAAAACAACAACAACCATCGGTTTTATAAATGCTATTGTTTGATCAACAGCCAAATGAATGGTGAACATCTTTGAAGTCTGAAGTTCGTTGTCAGGGACACACTACCTCACCATCACCTGCCTATCCTTCAAAGCTTCTGCACTGAGTTATCCGCCCTCCCCCAGGCAGGAATGTGTGGGCTGCTTTAAAGAGAAAGGCATTTTGCTTTTCCTCCCCCAATGCAAGTGACCAAATGTCAATCCTCCTCCACCGCTGCTTTCCTTTGCTTATTTTAGCTTTCTCTCTGAGTGCACTGGGACATTCCAGTGAATTCCATTCCCCTGCAGCCAGTGTTCTGCCTCCTTAGTGGTCCATTACCCTCTGAACTTTGCACTTGCATAACTCAGCCTTGTGAATGGAAGTTCACAGCCCATTTCTAGTACCCAACAGGGCAAGGGAAAGTGTATATGCAATGAAATAGCCACAGGTGCCCTCCAGTGAGGGATGGCAACCACGTGCTAAAGGGGTCTGTGTTTCCTTCTTCCCCTTCTGCTCACACTACTAACAGAGGGAATTAATTGCAGAGGAAACTCTTAAGAATTGCACAAGAGAGCTTAGGTTAGAAACACTTTGGCCCATCATTTTTGGGATTGAAAGTCTGTACTCTCTCAGACATACGCATATTTATTACATAAATGTTTGCACAACTAAATAGTAATTTTTTCAAGAAGGGGGAGCTTGACCTGCAATTCCCACAGTTGTTTTGCTACTTACAGTAAGACAATGCATAGCAGAAAACTAGCAAAAAAGCTACCACCCTAAATTATCTTACCACATGAGGATGTAAATTAGGTGACATGTCTTCAACCTGTTTGTGCATGCTTGCCTAAGGTCTTACAGGAAATAGTTGTAAATGCATGAATAAAGCGATCCAACCTATATATGTATTTATAACATATATATAGGGCTCCATGAATACATGCAGTCATACATGCAGAATTTGTAAGTAAACTGAAAATCCACAAAGTTTACTGATTCTAATATTTATCTTGAACTAATGAATTGTGTGATCTTTGTGTGATACTACGTAATGTAGGCTACTTTTCTGGTCATAATATGAACATCAAATCTAAACATGTGATTTTATTTGGATTTAAAGAAGTTTTCAAATCTTGGGATGAAATGCCATAAGTATTTCAATCCCTTTAGAATTTGTCACTTCAGACTACTTGGCTATGAGTCTTTTATTTTTCCTCGAGAAAAAGAAGAGGAGGGGAATGAAATACCTTTATTACTTCTTTATGTATGTCCACTAGGGTTTCTTTTTAACTGAGTTTGTAATGTCACTTTCCATTCACTCCAGCAATATATATGGTGAAAAATACTACATGTAATTTCATTTCATAAATGCCTCTAGCTGCGTTGTCAACTATTGATTAAAACCAGTCATGTGATACAGAAGTCCCCCAAACATATGTACTTTCAATCCCCTCTATCACTCAGTTATATCAAAACTGCAGTAGAATGCCTAATTCTAGGGCACCTGGGTGGCTCAGCGGTTGAGCATCTGCCTTTGGCTCAGGGCGTGATCCCAGGGTCTTGGGATGGAGTCCCACATCAGGCTCCCCGCAGAGAGCCTGCTTCTCCCTCTGCCTATGTCTCTACCTCTCTATGTGTGTGGCTCTCATGAATAAATAAAATCTTAAAAAAAAAAAGAAGAAGAATGCCTAATTCTGTAAAATATATATTAAGACATACCGTATTAGCTGTCATGTACTAAGTGCTTTCTTCTTACCCCATGCCCTGTGCTGGTACTTTATACTTATCACTGAGTCTCTTAAACTCTGCAAAATGCTTATAATTACCCTTGCTTGCGTCAGTGCTGCTCCTCATCCTATTACCCTCTGCCATATTCCACAGCAGATCCTTGACAATGTCTAAATCAGGAGCCGAAATTTGGCTCCCATTTGTATTAGTTTGTCTTTGATTGGATTTGAATGTCTTTGACGAGGGAATGGGGGGACTTGTGAAATCACACTGGGGTGTGTAATGCCCCACACTCTGTTTGATGGTATTCAAGTTCCAGCAATTATTTTTGTCATGAATTGCATAAAAAAAAAAAAGATAAAAAATCTGGGAACCCAGTTCCCAGATCCTGCTTTCTAATGCTCTTCTCCAATAAAAGGAACTAGGACTCCTTGCAGAGATGGCTGATTCTACAGCTACAGGGAATATACAAGATGAACCTGAGGTTTCTTGTAGTGCTAGAAAATGAAGAAGTGCCCCCAAATCAAAAGAACGGGAGCATGTCAAAGGGACACAGGAGCCAATTGAAAGGCACCCAACAGCTACACCTGAAACCATTTGAGCAACATAATACATAATACATAAATAATATATTACTGCAAAAAGTATAAAATAAGTACCCGTGAGTTCATACTGATATAAATACTTGAATAAATAACTTAATGGGGGGGGGGGGGGACAAATCTCCTGCACAGAAGAATGCTAAATAATTTGTACCCCTATAAAAGGGAGAGCTTGACTCTCCCTAACCTGAACCCCAACTCTCTCCCTTATGTGTGGGCTGCCCTTAGTGATCCCCTCCTCAAGACAAAGAAAGGAGAAAAATAAATCACAGTGGGAAAAGCTGAAAAACTACCTCAGCCAGGTGACTGTGGTTAGCATCATCAGTGAGTCATGTTGGTAGCATGTACTCCTGATACGATGTGATGAAGTGAGGAGAATGACAAAAATACAGTCCTCCAAACCTGTAACTCTAGTCTTACCATAAAAAAAATTATAAAAAATTTGGGGGCTAGTGTGTCTATCAATTATATATCAGGAGATTATGCATATAAGATTGTGTGTGTTAGATTTCATGTACGTGTGTGTATATCCCTGTGTATAATATGTACAACATATATAAAGAGTTTTATTTTGAGGAATTGGCTCCTATGATTATGGGTACTGACAAATCTGAAACCTTCAGGGCAGGCTGGAGAATTTGAAACTTGGACAAGAAATGATACTGTGGTCTTGAAACAGAGTTCTTTTCTGGGAAATCTCAGTTTTTGCTCTTAAGGTCATCAACTGATTGGATGAGGCCCCACCCACATAATCAAGTAATCTTTACTTAAAGTCAACCCTGAAGATGTTGAACATTTTATTAACAAAAATGACCAGGTGTCATAATTTAGCCAAGTTGATTTAATATAAGAGTAATCATCATAGAGATATCTCCCCAGGTAAGGAATGCCAAACAGGGTAGGTCTAAGAAACTCTCACAGTCCAGAGTTGGTTAAAGAAGTGTGACAACTAAATGCACTCTGATATCCAAAATGGGATTCTGAAGCAAAAGAAACATTGGGGAAAAAACTAGTGAAATTCAAATAAGATGTAGCTTAGTTAATAGTGTATAATAAAATTATGTAAAAGAAGACAGATGCCTAAACAGACATGTCTTCTTTTACATAATTTTTATACACTATTATAAATTCTTATATAAATTCTTCTTTATAGTGGAAAGGTAGTGTTACAACAGATCACATCCAGTGTTCCCTGGGAGACAAACCAACACTGACAACACTGACAAGCGTAGGAGCCTAAAAACATGACTCTGAGGTGACAGAAATAGTGTTGGCCAATTGTCTTTTCACCATCTTCTTTCCTGACCAACAGATAAAGCAAAAGTCTAAAATCATGACTATGTGGAAGTAAATGTCTAAAACTTACGTCTTGTTGGTTGTTATTGGATTATTTCCTCTGAGACATTCTACTTTTTATATGGGTCATGCCCTCCAAGGGCACAAATAAAACATTATGAAACCAATACTCAGGATTCTTGGTAAAATGTCTTTCAGAAATAACTTGTTAGCAATGCTATAGGGAAAATCATTCATTTAGCTGGTTGGACATATAGCTTTCAACCATCTCTCTTAGAACAATATTTCATGTTAAGAAATAAAATGCTTATGAATGTCCTCCAAAAATTAAGAGCTTACTACAATCCTCAGGCTGGACAAAGTTAGGCTGAAATTACACATAAATCCTAAAAATCACTAGACAAATGAAAGTTTACTTTTCACTCATATCACATTTCAGTGCAGGACAGGTAACCCTCCATCTTGTAGCTATGCTATCTGGAATATGTGGCCTCCAGAGTCATAATAAAAGAAGAGAAAACTGAAGAATTGCAAAAACAAGACCAGGTTTGGAAATAGTTTGTGCTCCTTTTGTCCCACCTTGTTAGAATTGAGTTACGTTGTCCTGACCTAACTGCTGAGGAGGCTGGATCTTTCTGTGTCCAGGAAGGGGAAACAGTGTAATAAAAACATAACATTGCATCTGCCAGAATTGTCAACTAAGTTTGGAAAATCTTACATGCTTAGTTCTCCCTTACAGGTTTATAATGCAAATTAAATATTAAATACCCTGTGAATTTCTATAGTAAGGAAACTAGTTTAACATTGTTTCCCAAACTTTTTTTAACATTGTTTAGCTCGGTTCTTATCCTCAAGGAACATCAATAAATATCTTGAAAAAAAGCACTATGTTTGCTTAAGCCCCATTTGGATGCACTAACTTGAAGATACATAGCTCTCCTTTTTCTGTGCTTCAATGTACAACAATTCTTCTCAAAATCTGTGTGTGTGTGTGTGTGTGTGTGTGTGTTCACTTCACTTCCAAGTCAGCTTATCTAGGAGTCAATGTTACCATCAAAATCTTTTCTTGATCTCATAATTTAACCACTAGTGGACAATTTTATTTCCCTAGATTCAGAAATCTCCTGATTGGTAGGTATTTAATAGAATCCTCCAATACATCCTCTTATTGCACTTCACAGATACAATGTTGGTTTTGTGGCGGTGTTTTTTTTTTCCCCCCCAAATCGAAGGTTTGTAACAACCCTGAGTTGAGCAAATCTATCAGTGCAATTTTTCCAACGACAATTGCTTAATTCATGTCTGTAGCATTTTGGTACTTTTCACAATATTTCAAACTTTTTCATTATCATATTTGTGATGGTAATCTGTCATCAGTGGTCTTTGATGTTACTGCTGTAATTGTTTGGGGATGCCAAACAATTGTTCGGAGATGCACCCCGAAAAGATGGTGAATTTAATAACTATTGTATGTGTTCTGACTGTTCCACTGACCTGCTGTTTCTCCGTTTCTCTTATTCTCCTTGGACCTCCCTATTCACTGAGACACAATTATACTGAAATTAGGCCAATTAATAACCCCACAATGGCTTCTAAGTGTTCAAGTGAAAGGAAGAGTCACATATCTCTCTAAGTCAAAAGCTAAAAATGACTAAGTTTAGTAAGGAAGCATATTGAAAGCTGAGATGGTCTAAAAGGTAAGCCTTGTGCACCAATTAGCCAAGTTGTGAATGCAGAGAAAAACTTCTAAAAGGAAATTAAAAGTGCTACTCCAAGGAACACATGAATGATAGATAAGAAAGCAAAAGAGCAATATTGCTAATAGGGAGAGTTTTTGTGGTCTGGATGGAAGATCATATCAGCCACAACATTTCCTTAAAGTCTAATCCAGAGCAAAGACCTAACTTTCTTGGAAGTGGCAGCAAGTTATCCAGAACATAAAGTGAAGATCATTATTGCAGGTGATTACACTAAACAACAGATTTTCAATGTAGATGGGACAGTCTTTTCTCACATACCTAGAGAAAAGTCAATGCCTGGTTTCAAAGCCTCAGAGGATAGGCTGACTTTCTTATCTGGGGGCTAAATGAAGCTGGTGACTTGAAGTTGAAGCCAGTGTTCATTTACCATCCTCCAAATCCTAGGACCCTTAAGAATTATGTTGAATCTGGGAATCCCTGGGTGGCTCAGTGGTTTAGCGCCTGCCTTCGGCCCAGGGCCTGGTCCTGGAGTCCTGGGATCGAGTCCCGCATCAGGCTCCTTGCATGGAGCCTGCTTCTCCCTCTGCCTGTGTCTCTGCCTCTCTCTCTCTCTCTCTCTCTCTCTCTGTCTCTCATGAATAAATAAATAAAATCCTTAAAAAAGAAAGAATTATACTAAATCTACTCTATCTGTGCTCTATAAATGGAACAGAAAGCCTGGATGACAGCACATCTCTTTACAACATGTTTTACTGAATGTTTTTAGCCTACTGCTGAGACCTACTGCTAAGAAGAAATGATACCATTCAAAATATAACTGTTCATTGACAATGCACCCAGTCACCCAAGACCTCTGATGGAGATGTATGAGATTAATATTGTTTTCATGGCTGGGAGTACAGCATCCATTCTGCAGCCCACAGATCAAGGAGTAATTTCAACTTATGAGTCTTACTATGTGAGAAGTGCATTTTTTAAAGCTATGGCTGGCCTAGAAAGTGATTCTTCTGATGGGTCTGGTCAAAGTCAGTTGAAAACATCCTGGAAAGGATTCACTATTCTAGATGTCATTAAGAGCATTCCTGACTCATAGGAAGAGGTCAAAATATCAACATGAACAGAAGTTTGGAAAAAGTTGATTCCAACCTTATGGATGACTGAGGGATTCAAGCCTTCAGTGTGGGAAGTAACTGCAGATGTGGTAGAAACAGCAGGAGAAGCAAAATTAGAAGTAGAGCTCCAAGATGTGACTGCATTGCTGCAATCTCAGGATAAAACTTTAACAGATGAGGAGTTGACTCTGATGGATGAGCAGAGTGGTTTCTTCAGATGGAATCTACTCCCAGTAAAGATGCTGTGAAGATTGTTGAAATGACGACAAAAGGTTTGGAATAGCATATAAACTTTGTTGATAAAGGAGCAGCCAAGCGTGAAAGGATTGACCAATTTTGAAGAAGTTCTATAGGTAAAATCATCAAACAGCATTGCATGCTACAGAGAAATCATTTGTGAAAGGAAAAGTCAATTGATGTGACATTCTTGACTGTTGTCTTATTTTAAGAAATTGCCACAGCCATGTCAACGTTCAGCAGCCACCACCTTGATCAGTCAGCAGCCATCATCTTTGAGGCAAGACCTTCCACCACAAAAAGATGACAACTCATTGAAAGCTCAGATGATAGCATTTTTTTTAGAAATAAAGTATTTTTAATTAAATTATGTACTTTTTTTTTAGAAAGAATGATACTGCACACTTAATGGACTACGGGATTATGTAAACATAGCTTTTACATACACTGGAAAGCCAAAAAATTAATTTGACTCACATTATTGAAATACTAGCTGTATTGCAATGGTCTGTGCCTGCACCTGTGATATCCCTAAGGTCTGCCTCTCCTGACCTCACAGTTCTGTGAAGCCAGTTTCCCCAGATTCTCAGAAATCTTAGAACCAGATTGATGGCTGACTTCTTCTAGAAAGAGAATAAAATTTCATGGTATGCATGTCATTTAATTACCTAATTCCTGAATTGGTTTACTCTTAGTTTTCTTTTGCTCTGATTATTTTTACCTGTACATTTAAATTTCATTTTTATATCACTTATCATAGTATGCATTTGTAAGCCACCTAAATCATTTTGGGGGTAAGGCAGTAAATAGATGATCTGTAGATAGATCATAGATTAGATAGACAGGTAGACAGATGAATAAATATTTTAAATATGGCTTTTGTTGTTCTGATTGCACAGTCTGTAGCTATGTGTTTCTGTATTTTGTGACTAGTTGCTGAGGAACCACTTAGAGTTAATGAGAAGTATAGGAGCTTCCCTTGATATTTCATTAGTCTAAAACTTGGATTTTCTAGATTCATGAAGATTTCTATGCAGTATTGTGGCAGCAGAATGTTAAATCTAATTATGATGTGTGAAACATATTAAAATATATGTGAAAAAATGATGAATTTTCCTTGTGTGACAAAAATAATAAATTATTTTGTGTACTTTATCAAACTTCATACACACACACACACACACACCTCTTAAAATGTATTATAGTAGAAATATGAAGGTAATGTAAAAAGTTAGGATAAACTCAATATTGGACAAAACTAAAAATTAAATGGGTAAAATAATATATGCTTATTGACAGGCAGTTACAGAAATGAAGTTAGTAATATTCAGCTTTAGTTTCTGTCTTTTGAAGGAGCATTCCCAAATAAAAATCATTCTTGTCCCCCTTGGCCAGTTATTTCTGGTACTGCTCAGAGTCCTAGCATGATGTGGGCCCCTTCTTGACATTCTGGCTGGCTAGCCAAATGTCAGTTTAAAAAAAGATAAGGTTGTTATTCATTCATTATTATTCAACCATGTATTGAGATACTGGGCCAGGTGCTAGGAATGTAAAGATAAATAAGTAATAGAATTTCACAAATTAGTATGCTGACTGTAGTCTCAAAGGAGCAAATAGATTGTCGTTGTGGCAGAGTCTACAGGTTTTCTATCCAATGTCCATTCTTCTGTCTTCCATAATAATAGAATCATTATTCAGGTGCCAAAAGACTTCACTTCCCAGGCATGTGACTAACTTCCAAGCAAAAACAAGAAGCTGGGTAGAACTTTCAGGAAGACTTCTTAAGATGGAAAATAGAAAATTAGGGTATTTCCTAATAACAACCTCTACCTTCTCCCTCCAGCTCCTTGGTGTGTAGACAAAATGACTGGAGGTCTACATCCCTCTTAGTTCATGAGACACCTTTACATGCTAGATGATAGAAGAGAAAGAAGATGCTAGATTCTTGATGATTATACAGCCGTGGGCCACCTTTACTCCGGATTTCTTTCTTTCTTTTTTTTTTTTTTTTTTTTTGAAAAGAAAAATAAGCCCTTACATATTTACTCATATATTTAAGATTTTCTGTTACATGCAGCTAAACACATAAATGATTCACTTCTAGTGAAACAAAATGATCTAACTGATGAAAAAAAATCAAGAGTTAGGTCTTGTGTGTATAAGATTCCAGTAAGTAGGTGAATAAGGCTGTCAATACACAGAGAGAAGGTGTATTAGTATATTAGAAGTAGGAAGTTACATTGAGCATTCTCTAACACATTAATTCATTCAACATGACTTACTAGTTCAGAGTCTATGAAGAAAAAGATAAAGAAGAACGGAGGAATGATAAGTTAGAACCGGTTTCTAAATGGCCTTCAATGCGTAAGCTAAGAAGATTGGTTTCTGTTTTACTTATGAAATGGTCATTAGAATTATTTACAAAATAAGAAAAAGTAATATTTAGAGCTGAATAGACCTTAAAATTGGCTACTCTAGTGTTTTTTAAAATGTGCTATGGGGGACACCCATTTTTATGTTTGTAATTCCACATGGTGCTTTTTTGAAGAGACTATTACAAGGCTAAAAGAATGTGAAATCTACCAACCAAACCCTTCGTTCTACTTTTGGAAAATTTTGACTCAGAGGAGCCTTTTGCCCATGATCCCACTGCAAGTTAGGACTTAACCACACGTGTACAGAACATTAGCCACACTCCCCATTATGTTAAGGTATTCAGAGAGCTGAGCCTCGGGAAGATGCTCTGAAGTATACTTTGCAGGGGAAAAATGTTGGTGGCTGGGAAACTGGCTACTGAAGAGAACCAGTGAAGGAAACTGAGCTTGTACTGTAACTTTGCGAACTGGAGCCTCGATTTTTCAGTCCGATATTTGGACTCTTCAGTCCTGAGGCTATCAGACATGAAAGATTATTTCAAGCTAATTTCCTGATCATATTTTGACCTGTGACTCTAAAACCCCGAGAATTTTCTTTCTTAATCTTAGTATGCTTGGACATAGATATTGTCCCCACGGTCCTCATGCTCATCTGTATCATGTCATTGTTTTCCAAGAGGCACCTGGAGTCTCCTTATTTGCTTTCATTGGGCTTCACATTCTGATAACTACCAGTGATAATTTAAATAACTGTCTTTCACCGTATCTTATGGACTACCATCTCATTTTCCACTAATGATGGAGTCACTATTACCTTCAATTCTCACTATGCAAGATAACTAATACAGAGACTCAACTTTTGGTGGCTCTTTACCTAGGATATTCTTCTGATGCCAAATATTGAATCAGTCAGAGGCAGTCAGGAAAACAGACATCACTACAGGCATTAAAAATACAGGGGATCCCTGGGTGGCTTAGTGGTTTAGCGCCTGCCTTTGGCCCAGGGCGCGATCCTGGAGTCCCGGGATCGAGTCCCACGTCTGGCTCCTGGCATGGAGCCTGCTTCTCCCTCCTCCTGTGTCTCTGCCTCTCTCTCTCTCTCTATGTCTATCATAAATAGTAAATAAATATATATTTTTAAAAAAATACAAAGCGATTTATTTTAAGAACATGAAAGGACTGGTAAAGCAAAGGTAAGAAAGACTACTTCTGGCTTTCAGAAACTCCAGAAATACAAGACTTACAGAAAAGCCACTACTAATAAACTTGGGCTGTCTGCAACACCAAAGCCGGTGACTCTCAGGAGGATGCCCAGATATTGCTAGAAGCTGCTGTTGATTATTGCAGCTGCCTATAGCACTGAAGTAGGTAATTCTCAGGAGAATGCCTAGAAGCCCCTGGCAAACGTCCCCTTGTGCCATCTGTTGCTGCCCTTCTGTGAGAAGAGTAAGGAAGTTCCTGAGCAAAAATACCAAAATACAGGACAGGACACATGCAAAAACTATTGGAACCTAATCGACAGTGTCTGCAGTTCTTGTTTTGCGTACTAATAAGAAATCATAAAGATGACTGTACACGCTGAAACTATGCAAAAGGACCTCCTAATCCAGAAAGAAAAAATTATCACTGTTATACAGCCTTTCGAAATGTTCATCAAAGCATTAAAACTTCTCTTACTCTAGATTATAAATGTAAAGGGAAGTGGAAAAAATAGCAAAATTAATACTTATTTAGTACACAGTAATTTTGAACATTTGAAACATTGAAGATGAGTGTGTTTGACTTTTCTCTGTAAAACATTTGATGAGTAGTTTGAACAGGGCTTGCCTTTGTGTCATGTAATGTGCTGTATGGCAAAAACACCTTTTCTATGCCTGGGTGAATTGTACCCCTTTCTAGGTTTACATCAGCTTCCAACATTTTATGCTTTGAACTTTCGGTGCCATGAAATATCTGAAAATTCCTTGAATGTAGGTTTTGTTGTTGTTGTTGTTGTTTTGCCAGCATCACTTCCTCTGGAACACCTTTATCCTTTTCATCACAACCACTTGCCTCATTTATGTCAGTAAGCCACCTGTAGTAGACTAGTGAGTATCTGGCTACATATCCAGAGTCTCTCGAATGTCGGTGGTGGCAACTTTCCCACAGTCAGCAATGTTTTTCTATAACATCATTTGCATTTGATTCTAATTTTCCTTCCGTCATTATCACTTACCTTTTCTTTACTGTACTTTCACCATTGTTGGCCAATTCCCTTTTCCAACTCTTCATTTCTGTAAAATAGCCCATAGATTTGTCATGAAAGACAGAAGTCAACACAACTACGTGTGATTTGGGCATGAATGGAAAACCAGACGTACAGTGACCAATAATCAACATACTTTGAAAGAAGTGTTGTTACTGGCCACTAGCCATGATGCCAAGCCGTTACTTACTTAATGATGAAGAGCTATCAGAAAGTTCAGACTTTATGCAATTACACAGTAAATATACCATGGTAACTGAAATTTGAACCTTATTTAGAACTGGTATTATTTAGCTAAAACATAATGACCCAAATTCTTATATATTGGAACCTTGCAAAGGGAAGATTACCTGGCTTGGTGATCAACTGGAGTCCTGTAATGATGTGGGGAGTAACCGTTGAAAAGAAAAAAAACATCAATGACGACTTCAAAAATGTAAAGAGGAAAAATGTTAACACAACTACATAGAAACAAATGATAGAGAAGTTAAGGAAAAAATGAGAATATTGATTTTGAAATCCCTAAGTTTTAGATCCTGAAGAATAATCCATGTGGAAGTAGCCAGCAGGCTATTAAAATTTCAATTCATATTTCAGGAGATTTAGGAACCAGAGATATAAATTTGAATGCCATCCATAAAGAGATGGTAAATGAAGTTAGGAGATTAAATTGCTGAACGCAGACCTTTCCAAGATCTGACACATATCTGGTATGTAAAAAATAACAAACCAAGAGAATGGAAGATAGTAGCATTCTAACAGACAATATGGATCCAGAAAAGGTAAAATCATGTCACAAAGGAAAGTAAGTATTTAGAACAGAAGTAACAGCAACAATGACGAAAGGTAGGCAACAGTAAGAACTGAAGCAAGACAAGTTCTAAGTAAAAACCCATTATTAGATCTCCCATTTAGAATGTCCATGGTGATTCTTTAAGAGAAAACCGGCAATAAAAAGCTAGGAGTAGGAGGAGAAAGAGACTGGAAAAAAATGAGAGATGAGCAGTAGATGTTGATGACCAGCAAATGTGGGTTATACTTTTGAGACATTGGTTAGAAAAAGAAAGGAGAGTTTGGTAATGCACCTGGACAAGAAAGCATAGTCTCTTTTCTTAGGAGAGGAGAGGATACATTTTACTACAGAGAAGGAGCCAGTGGAAAGAGAAAAATTGAAGATATAGGTTCAGAAGAAGTGGAGATGTCTGGAGTCGAGAACAGATTGAGTATGACTTGGACCTGAGTAAGGGTAATGTTTCTTGAGAGAGAAAAAAGGAGATATCAAGTAAGATTCTTAGGTGAAAAAGAAGGAAACAGGTGGAGCTCCTCTCTTCACCTTGAAAAGTAATAGTGCGGTGTCTAGTTGAGAACTTGTGGAGAGCTGAGAATGGTTTATAATACTCATTATAGGAGCTGGTAAAACATAGCCAAAGGGGTTGTTCAATATTACTTTAACCTTATCTCATAGGTCAGATCACATGACTTTGACCCACAGATAAGCTGAATTTTTATGATTTTTTTTTTTAATTTCAGTTCTTAGCTACCTGAAAGTTGAATTGGAAAAAAAAGGAACAATAGTATTCCTAGAGGGATAGTGATATAGCAGGAAGTTAAGTGAGAAAGTGATCTTTTAGTGTTAGGAAACATTTTTAAAACGATGTCTGAATGAGAAGTGTAAAGCCGGTGTGAAAGAACTGAGAATGTATGTTGACTATAAGACAGGGTGATAGGGAATATCAAGTTTATTAAGGAGTGGCAAGCAATTGTTTGTTGAAAAAAAAGCATTTATCTTTACAGGTGTTCAGTGAACGTTCGCCAATGTCAAATACTTTATCTTCAAGTTCAAATACATAATAATATTCATACAACTCTAGGGTGCCTGCCTGTTCAAGCCCTGCATGTGTTTATCTCTTTTTCAGAAAATTATGTCAGACTATTGGATCTTCTGCTTTTTTCTTGGGAAGCTTTTTTCTTTATGAGATTCACTTCTGACATTATTCAATGTAACTTCATTTTAGTTTCTTTTCTATCAAATAGATTATTCCAGAGCTTTTTAAAAAAACTTACTATTGTGTGAAAAGAGAGATTTTGCCTTTTGTTTGTTCATTCATTTGTTTTTAAGAACACCTAATAGCTTTGTGTACATGAACTGGACGGAACAAGTTACAGGTTATCTTTCCTTCCACAGGACTATTTTCATTTGAGTATGGTGTTTGATGACCACAAACAAGGAAATGAGCCATATCTGTTTGTGTTGAGAGTTTGGTGTAGATGTGCGCACTTCAGTTTTAGCAGTGAATTTGCCATTCTTGCTTTGGAACCCTGTGGAAAAGAAAACTTTTGACTAAAAGAGAAAACCTAACTGGGATGAAGCTTTGAGCTTATGAGGATAAAGAGAGATTAATTCTTTTACATATAATGTCCTAAATGGAGGTTAATCAAAGAACTTAACTTACATACAACGTACATGTATTAAAGATAAAAATTGGAACCCTAATATATTCATGAAAGGTGTAAGTGAATTCACAATAGACCTGAGGACTCTGCATGATTGGCAAAGTTCTAACAGTAATTTTCTGGATTTAACTACTGTTCCCAAAAGGTGTTTGGCCTATGAATGAAGTTTGACAACAGCACACTTAGAGGACAGAGGGAGAAGAAAAGTTGCATGAACTGAGACAGCCAACCAAGAGACTGAGCATGAACAAGAAATGGCTGAGAAATAAATCTACACATGAATATGTGCATGCAACATATTTATATTTTTTATTTATATTTATTGGCACTGGGATGCATAGCAGTTCACAATTATCAAAAGATTGGATAAAAAATGCTTTTATGTGGCATTTGCTAGTGATGTACTGAGTCAAGCCACAAGGAAAGAATACTCACTATACAATGCTTTTGAAACCCCCAAAAAAGTACCTTTAAACCTTTGACAATGAACTGGTGAAGGGGTCTCAGGAAGACAATAATTTGGTAGCTATGAAGGGATGAAGGTATCTCAATTTCTCTGTACAGCCCTAGATTAATTTCCAATATGCCTCTACTTCCAGAATGATCTTTGCTCCTGCTAACCTGTGCATGTTCAGCAGTCCCATCAGTCTTCTGACTTCAATCTTCCTCTTGTGCCATAGTCTGCTTGCTCAAAACCCACTCTGAATTTCCTTAAAGAAAATAATGTATGAAGAGCATCTAGCATATGGGATGTAGTGGTTTTCAATACAACAGCTGAAATGAATTTGATTTCTTAACTCACCAATTACCCTGAACTCATGGTGTTTAACATTTCCTAGTGACGTCTGTTAATTTAAGTATAATAGTTCATTGCTATGAGCATTTCATGTATTTGTGTCTTGTTTCCTTACCTATATTACAGCTCTTTCCCAACTTATAATGGGGTTATGTCCTGATAAACCCATTGTAAAGTGAAAATATCGTAAGTCAAAAATACATTTAATACTCCTAGCCCACCCAAGATCATAGCTTAGCCTCACCTACCTTACATGTGCTCAGAACACCTACATTAACCTACGTTTGGGCAAAATCATCTAACATAAAGCCTGCTTCATAATAAAGTGTTCAATATCTCATGTAATATATTGAATACTATACTGAAAGTGAAAAACAGAATGGTTGTATGGGTACAGTGTGGTTGTTAAGTGTATGGGTTGCTTACCCTCAGGATCCCATGGCTGGCTGGGAGCTGCAGCTAGATGCCACTGCCCAGAGTCATGATAGAGGAACGGATCACATATCACTAGCCTAGAAGATCAAAATTTTAAATTCAAAATAAGATTTCTACTGAATGTGTATTGTTTTCACACCATCGTAAAGTAGCAAGATTGTTAAGTTGAACCATTGTAAGTCAGGGACCCCTGTATTATGAAATCTTGAAATTCAATTCCTAATATTGAGATGCCTGCCTGCCTTCCTTCCTTCCTTCCTTTCTCAACTCACAATGCAACGTATTGCACACAGTGACAGGAGAATATGCTCAATTTTTTGTGTGAACAAATAGTTTTTCCAATAGAAGAGAGAATTTTCACCTAACTGTCTTAAATTTTCTGTCAATATTTTGCCTACAAAAGGCTCGTGTAATGCAGGTCACTGACTCTGATATACTGAGACAATAATCTAATTTCCATTTTGCAGTGGCGCAAACTAGGAGGGCTGATTGGATTTAGCTCTTTCATTTTGCAGGTGAGGGAGCAAGAATGTTTACTCAGATGACTTTAATGTCCTAAAGACATTGGAGGAAAATAGTAGCAACAACCAAGACAAAAGTCACATAACATTTATGCAGGGATTGTTGTCTATCCTGAAATATATTGTTTTCTGACCTGAATGGAGAAATTTCATTTGTTTGGATTTTCTACAATATGAATTTGAGGCATAGGAATAATTTCATTACTTTTGAACCTGAGTCACTTTCACACTTAATTCTTCATAAAAATGTTTTCCGGGGTATGAAAAGAATTAGAATTTCTTATGTTTGGACTGTTTTACAGTAAAGAGGTGGAAAATAGAATTAACTGCAACGAAATGGTGTGTTATGCATCACTTTAAATTATTCATTTTTTTAATTTCTTTTATTGAGCTTGAGTTTTTCCTCGTGATTGACCTTCAGATGCTTCTGAATATCTTTCTGCCACAGAACTGAGTAGACCAGCATCTGGCCTTCCTAGGTTATGAAGTACAAATTAGATTGATTCTCTCGGGGCTTAAGGCTGAGGTCACAGGGTGTCTTTTAATGGAAACTTAAGAATTGAATAGTCAAAGCTTGCTCTTTGAAAGTTAATGTCCAGCTATAATCAAAGTCCATTTGTCTTTGGCCTCAATAATTTCAGTGGTGACTTTATTATGAGCTGACGTTAGCAGTATTTTGGGGCAAATTCTGATACAAAGAAGAACCGAGCAACGTAAAAAGTATTATACTAAGTAGTCAACAGTTGATGAAATTCTTTAAAAACTGTCAAGGTAGGGATCCCTGAGTGGCTCAGCAGTTTATTTAGTGCCTGCCTTTGGCCCAGAGCGTGATCCTGGAGTCCCGGGATCAAGTCCCATGTCGGGCTCCCTACATGGAGCCTGCTTCTCGCTCTGCCTGTGTCTCTGCCCCCACCCCCCCGTGTCTATCATGAATAAATAAAATCTTAAAAAAAAAAAAAAACTGTCAAGGTAATCATTCAAGAGATGTATTGAGTTTTTTTGTGGTGTACTGAAAGCACAGTGACAGCTGGGTGTGATTCACATAGACTACCAATATCATGTTCCTGGACACACTGGCCTAGACAAGAAGTATATGACACTTTCCTTCAAATAGCTCAAAATCAATTTGGAGATACAAAATAAGAGAATGGTTATATGTATAAAAGTAAGAGAAGGGAGGAGTTATAATAGGCTGGAATATTTTTTAAAAAGTTTTTTTCTTGAAACTGGGTTCTAATTTGGGCACAGAGTAGGGCAGAATTTGGACTCATCTATGAGAAAAGCAAGGTCAAGTGAAGCAAATGAAGCAACACCAGCAAAGGCACAAATGTGAGCATGAACATTGTATGTCAGAGGACGGAGGGAGCATCAGCCTGCATAGAATAGACCATGCTTGGGGGGAGTTTGGGGGGAATAATGCTGAAGACATCCACTTGCAAAGGACTTAAAAAAACTAAATACCGTACTCGGTGGAGAATCAATATTGTGTGTGTGTTTGAGCAGGGAAGTGAGTTAGTGACATCACCCTCCTGCAAAGGTTAATCAGATTGATGCATTAAAATGATTGAAAAGGGAGAGAGGTGACAGTTGGAAAAAACAGTTACAGGTTTCCAACTCTGAATGACTGCTGAGAAAAAGGACTGAGAGGAATGTATAAATGTAAGAGAGTTTCAGGAAAAAAAAACAATTGAGTGTTATGACTTAGTTGAAGAGAATGGAAGTGAAAACACAGTCAGCAATATGCCAACCTTACAAATGACCAAATATCTCTAATGAGTAATAAAATGTTCGGTGTGTTTACCTAGCTCTGCCACCTTGACTGTTCAATGAATTTATTCATTAAAAAGTAATGTATCAATGTCAACCCAGTCTGTAGGAGGCTAGTGAATAACAGGAAAGTGGCCTCACCTGATACTGCTCGCAGCCGAGGGAATGCGTACCCACTATGTTTTACAGAAGCCCCTTCGAGACTGCCAAAGAGGGATCAAATCTTTTTTTTTCACTATGATAGAAAGCATTACAATTACCCAACATTTATTCTCCTACCCTTGTACAGAAGGGATTCTTCTTCTTTTGAATTTCGTGCCACACTCTACCCCGTCATTCTTTGATTATCTATTACCCTTAAACATTTTTGAGATATTGATACCTTAATCATTGCTTCCTTTCTCCAAGATCTGACATGAAGAGCTACTATTCCTCCTCTGAAATTTTGAAATCCGGCATGTCTTGGTATAACCACAATATATCTTCATTCCATCTCTCTCATACCTTCACTCCTGATATCAATAATTTCCCAATGACAGCTGTTTTTGCCTTTACCAAAAATACTTAGTGACACACTTACACTCTCAACTCCCTTGCTGACCTTCCATGATACCAACAAAGCAAAACTCCACTCCTGAATTTGTGCCAAAATCTACCACCTCCTCTTACCTATTCGAGACTCAGTATAAGAATATTCACAATCTTTAATCTTAGTGAATTCTTATATTCAAGAATACATCTAGAGAAGAAAATGACAAATATTTTCTATTTTTAATATCTCTGTCCACTCTCTGAAAAAACAACAAACTGCCAGTGACTGTTTCTCTAATCATAGTGAGCTCTGTGTGTACGCACCTTTGTGGGTATAGATGTGTGTGTTCCTTCCTAGGGAATAATATAGATCAAGTGAAAGCAGAATCAAATTGCTCACTTTATGCAAATCAACCCTCACACTCTGCACCCCCCTTCAATTTCCTCTAATCCTTTTACTTCTCAAATTTCTTCCCCTTGCATGTCCACTTTTGTGCAATGTCTGATCGTTTTACCCCTAGAATAAGTGTGCCTACAGGCTTTCCAGATTATGTGTGGCAGTGTAGGCATTACAAAGGTACTTAGGTCTTGAAAACTGTTAAACAAAATTTCAGATAAAAATAATGATAGGTGTCAGTGTGTGTGTGTGTGTGCGTGTGTGTGTGTGGATTATTGATGCTTATAGCCAACCAAAATATACAGATAAGGAAGAAATTAGATTAAATGTAACACCATGTTTGCACGTCTCTACTATTCTGAGTATTACAATATTCTTTTACTTAAGAAAACCAGAGTCCCAACATGGTTCCTTGATTCTCTCATCAGAAGGGATTAACGTACAAGTTTTCTTGACCTGAAAAGTAACCTTTAGCTGACAAAGCATGTAAGGAAATGAAAAACAGCAGTGTTTCTACTCTTATCCATTTTTTACTGGTCTCTTCTGATGTAAAAATATTTCGGCCTTCAAAAAACTATTGTTTTATATCTGCATATGTTAAGGAAAGCTTTAAATAATTAAGGTGCTTTCCAGAAGTGAGCATACATATAAATTTAAAATTTAAGGCAAGCAATAAAGTATTCTCTTTGAATTAAAGAGAACTTGCTGAAATGATTCATTAAATCTTTAAAAATAATTCAAACTTCAAGAATATATACTAATGAATATTTCTTATCGAGCTTGCAAATTAACTTGAAAAAATCTACAAAAAATAGATACCAATATAAGAATGCTGATAAATCAGATTTATTATTTTATTATAAAATTTCATTAACACATGAAATTTATATGATTGTATACATTTTGAGTGTATAATTGGGAACTTCACAAAGCCAGTGATTTCACACAGGTAGATCTTCCATTTTTCTAAATGTACCCTCTAAATCCCCAAAGATATAAATTTGTTGCAACCAAGTATTATCAAAAGGAGCAGAGAATATAAAGATTGGAGACAGTTTTCTGAGAAATACCAAAACCTCATGCATTTACCACCTTGGACTTAGCTTGATGATGACTGTCCAAAAATTATATGGTTAATAATAAGCAGGAGTAGAGTTTTGAATTCAGGTTTGCCTGATTCTGAAAACTATACTCCTTTCACCTTAACAGATTTCTTCTTCTACTTTTCTGTGATTCTATGTGCATTTCAGAGGTATTTATTTGTAATCTCTTAAATAACCAGTACATGCTGATTTATGACAAAATACATTGGTGAGTCATGACATTTTGGGAAAGTAAATTGGCAGTATATAGCAGATATCTATTTAAGTAACTGAAGACAAAATTTCTGGAAACTGCCTACCTCAATAAATGGGAAGGGCTAGAATGTTGCTGGACACAATTAGAATTAGGTGCTTGCATCTTGCTAAAGAAAAAGACAAATTGTTCAATGAGACTGTTAAAGATGATAAGGAAGATGTTAGTCGAGGGCTTTCACTACGATAGAAATAAGGAAAATTGGGGCACCTGGGTGGCTCAGTCAGCTAAGCATTTAGCTATTGATTTTGGCTCAGGTCCTGGGGTCCTGGGATCGAGCCCCACATCAGGCTCCCCATTCAATAGGGAGTCTGCTTGGGATTCTCTTTCTGTGTCTCCTTCCCTCTGCCCCTCCCTCCTCTCTAAGAATAAATAAATCTTTAAAAACAAGATTTGTTTATTTATTGAGAGAGAAAGAGAGAGCATGAGTGGGAGGGGCAGTGGGAGAGGGAGAGGGATTCTCAAGCAGACTCTGCCCTGAGCTTGGAGCCCCACGCAGGGGATCCCAGGACCCTGAGATCATGACCTGACCTGAAACCAAAAATTGGATGCTTAACCAACTGTGCCCCCCAGGCACCCCTGCAAATAAATAAATCTTAATTAAAAGAAGAAAGAAAGAAGAAAAAGAAAGAAAGAAAGAAAGAAAGAAAGAAAGAAAGAAAGAGAAAGAAAGAAAGAAAGCAAGAAAGCAAGAAAGCAAGAAAGCAAGAAAGCAAGAAAGCAAGAAAGCAAGAAAGAAAGAAAGAAAGAAAGAAAGAAAGAAAGAAAGAAAAAAGGAAGGAAGGAAGGAAGGAAGGAAGGAAGGAAGGTAGGAAGGAAGGAAGGAACCATTACAATGGGGTCTTGCAGTGGGAGAGATTGGCCTCAACTCCAAATACAGCATAGATAATTGAAAATTCATAGGAAAAGGAGCAAAGTGTGTATGGAAAATTGCTGAGACGAAACATCAAGAGTGAGGGAAGATTCTGGCTAAACCAACGTAAGAGGCGTCTTGATGAAGGAAGGCCAGGGTGATCAGACATTTTCTGGGGAACGGTGAAGGATGAGGAACTCAATGAGATATCAAAGGTGATCAGATAAAGATAAGTAGAATTCTTGCTAAAATTAGATGAGGCAAAGATGAACATGGAAGCCCCAAAGTGGAGGCCTCATTGAAAAAGTTCAGGGAGCCTGAGTAGAATTTGGTAGAGGAGAGAATCTTTGTCAATGCCTTCAGGGCACTTGTTTCACCACCCTCCCCTGACACCTACAAAACCTAGGTGCAAAGCTCTTGGGAAAATGTCCTAAACTGGCTTGAACCACATGTCTATACCCTGGATGAATCACAATCTAGCCAGGGAGATAGGGAACTAGGACAGGCCGAACCTGGATCAGGTACTCATTTTTCAACCAGTCACTATTGCTGGGAAAGTACAAGCATGCAAACGACTAATAAACCTGCTCCCTTCAAAAAATTTTCCCAAGGAAGGAGATAGGGTACTGTTTTGGAAAAACAAGATACAAATGTATCTCACATGATCCAAAATGTTTCCTCATTTGCTTAAACAGACTCAACTGGGTTCCAGTCATTGTGACCAAAAAGACTTAAATTATTATTTTTTATTATGTATAATAAACCATACTAAAGAAAAAATCCAAAGAAAAGAGAAAGTGCTTTCATACACTGTCCATTTTAATGTAACAGTCAATGTTTGTTACCACCTAAAATTCATTTTTCCCCCATCATTTTTGTAACCTGATTTTCATGTAGGTATTGACTCCTCTGCACTCAAGGTCATTTTCTGAAGGAAATGTCCTCGTGATCAGTTCAAGGACCCAGATTTGAAGTCAATCAGTGAAGAGCCTTCTGCTGGCCACAGGGCTCTGGTACCAGGATTTATGTAACTCACGACCATGAAATTGGAGGGAGTTTTCCTGGGAGTGACAGAAAAGAAGTCTACTGAGTTTTTACATGAGAGAGGTCGGGCTGGGGGAAGTTCACTGTTCTGCTTCCTATCTTGATCTGTGGATCTGTGGAGTCTGGTACTACTGGAGGCATTTTGTAAGCACTGAAGAAGCCAGTCCTGTGGCCGATGGCCCTGGAAGGGCACAGCTGAGAAGTCACAGAGAAATGAAATCAGCACCATTGTATTAAAAGCATGGAAGGTTTTCTTATTTTTGTATATACAACAATCTAAACAAATGCTTGTCCTTCAGATTTAAGTTATCTCTTGCCTTTCCTTGCATTGCTTATGTTACAAAACACCCTGAGACATGGAGCTTTAATTACAATATCATTGCAAACAACATAAATGACCAACCAAAGAGGAGGGGAAAATAAATGTTTAAATATTCACTCAAAGAAATATTTGGGTGACATTAAATGTTATGTCCATAAAGACTACAGACTACAGAGATGTATCCCACATCTACATAGGATACTTTTCAGGTGAAAAATAAATGATCTGTTCACATTTCATTACCAGAGCTATCAAGGGGCATCTGGCAGTCATATCAAAATTTTTATATTCTGGTATGAATGTGCTTAGGCCTCAGAGGCCTGACATCACTGGGAATGAGCTATCTCCTGGGAAGCTGACCCAGAATACTCAAGCTTTCTTCTTTTTGTTTTCTTTTTTTTTTAAATAAGCTAAGTATTTTTATAGGAATTTTTGTCTGAGGTGTTAAATACTTCCTGCCTTATTGGGGCAGGATGCACAATTTCATGTTTCCTTGGTGACTCAGAGCCCTTGACCTGTGCACCAATTGTACAGTGTGTAGTAAAGTAACTATTTGAGGAGACATTTGCATCCAGGTGCTCTGCCTTTTAAATTCTGTGTTTTTTTTTGTTTTGTTTCGTTTTTTTGTTTCTTGTTTTTTTAGAGGGGGTTGTATTTACTCTTTGTAATTATTTTGTTTTTTCACGGTTCCTCTGACTTGCCCCCTCCCTGTCAGGCTGTCACTTGTCATTTCTTGCTGCTCTTTGATGTCCCACCAATACAGTCATGCCCCCTTCTAATTTTCTGCTTTAACCTGTTCTAGATTAGAAAGTCAAATCGGCACGCCTTTTAGAACTGTGTCAAAAAAAAAAAAAAAGTCAAGAGTTTTTAGGAAAGGATTTGTCTAATATTACCAAGTTCTGGAACAAAGACATTGAGTTATTTCATTTGGGCTATTTAAAGACGTCAGGACAGATGGGAGTCAGGAGAAACGATCTTACCATTTGCTAATTACAAAATAAAGAGCTCACTTGTGTGTGAAAGGGATTTTTCTGTTAAATCTCTTAAAATTGAAGGGATTGTTTTGAGTAATATTTGCACTGAATTAATTTGGATTTTGCCCTGAAGTAGGCTTGTTGCCAAACTGACATGTAAATTTCAGATCTGTGAGGAATCCTGAGCTAGAAGGCACATTAGTCACCATCTCATTTGATCCTTCAAACTCCTGAATGCACACTCAGTTGTCATGGGTTTCTGTTAGCTATTCCCAGCTCATGACGGAGCTGGTCTGTTAGCAGGGCCACTTTGTCCACAGTGTCCTGATCCCCCACACAAAAACATCGAGTAAAATGTTCCTTTCCTTTCACGAAAATTACACTTGGTTCAACTGAATGAATATTTCTGAAAGAAAAATGAACTATTGGCCTAAACACTGTTTAAATCTGAAATACTTTGAATGAACATCTTCGGATTGAGTTTGGCTTTCAATGGATAGTATTTAATATGACATCAATTTGAAACTCCAAGAAGACCATATGGAAATGATGACTAGAATATTTACTCAAAGCTTTAAATACATTTATTTTTACGGTTATCTTTAATGTATCTACTTTGTTTAATAGCAGCTTGCTCCAGCGAAGACACATAATGTGCTGTCTGGTGTAACAAAGTGTTATTAGAAGCAAAATCTTTAATATCTAATTTTCTTACTCCAATTTTACAGTTTTCGATCTGAAATGCAGATATAAATTGGATCAAGGAAAAAACATTTCACTTGGAGAAATTTAACCAGAAGCTCTTAAAATATCTTTCTTTTCCTTTTTTTTCAAGAGGGATGAAACTTTGTTTGGTGAAGTCCTGTGGAGTTTGAACCTCTAAACAAAGGGGAAGATTCTAGAACTCTCTGGTTCATATGGACGGTATTTGCTTCATGGGAAATTTCTCTCAGATTCAGTCCATATGGATTATCCTTTAAAATGTTTTCATCAGTTTTGCCTTTCTGCCTTCGATTGAAATGAGCCTACCCTTTGAATGTTACTGAATTTATAGCTCTAGTAAAACAAACTCTTCTGGCATTTCATACACACAATTGGTTTTTTTAGCTGCTCCAAAGATTTGAGCTACAGTAGTTTGCTTCATTATTAAAGACATATGATGTCTGTTGTACAGATTTCCCGTTGGGCAACAGAGCTGATAAAAGAATAAAGAATTTCAAGAATCTGTATCTCGAAAATAAGTCCCAAGGTATCTTTCTTTCATTTTTTTAAGTTGTAGGAAGGCTTGCAAAATAATTTCCATTTTTATTTAGCTTTGTACTTATCGTACAAAAGCTGTGTGAGTACACAGCATTTATCAGATAAAATTATCTACCCTATGAAATAAACATGTGTTATTTTACCTTTTTGCCCACCACTGTTGATTTTAATGAGAACTTCCTAAAAATGAGTATTTGAAATCAGTTCCAATCAGAATCCTGATTGCAGGTACAGTGTAATTCCAAAGGGACCAGATGTGATTTACTCCTGAATGGTTCAGACCCTTCACTAGAACACTATTTATCCCAAGTTAAAAAAAAAAAAAGAAAAAAAAAAAAAGAAAAAGAAAAAATTTGCGTGGCCACTAATGAAGTGTTTCAATGGTGACAGCTTTTATACATTCATACATTCTGATGCCTTAATGTCAGTCCTGTGGTCCTGTGTTTAGAATGTCATTGTGTTAAACCTCTCAAGTTGCCAGGCCCTTCACAAACAACCCTGAAACAGAGAAAGTAAGCCACATGAAGTACTTTGTGCTTGTATGTCAGGGGAGAAATGCAATCCTAATCTGGATGTGTTTCCATCGACTGATCTACATAGCTTTCCACAGATGCATTTGGTGCCTGGGTGACTCCTGTTGCTAGTGCCAAGGAGGGCAGTGGAAGTAAGGAGGTGGAATTCACAAGGCAAGGACATCTGTCAGAAATCCACCTGGAAGCAGGAACTGGTTCCCAAAGTTGTTTTCCAGTTTCTGCAGAGTCGGCCAATGGCTGATGGACTTGCATCTAAATGTCACAAGGGAGAAAAACAAATTCTAGAATTTCATATTAAGGTCCTTTACCTGTCTAAGTTGAAGATGCTAGAGCTAGTGCTACAGTTGGTGGTGCCTGGCTGGCTCAGTTGGTAGGGCCATGATCTCAGGGTCACAGGATCAAGCCTTGTAATGGACTCTGCACTGAGCATGGAGGCTGCTTGGCATTCTTACTCCCCGGCCCCTCCACCCCTCCACCTGCCGCACATGTGCCTCCTACCCACCTTTCTCTCTCTCTCTCTCTCTCTCTCTCTCAAAAAAAAAAAAAAAAGAAAAGAAAAGAAAAAAGAAATGCAATAGTTGTATAAATAAGCTGCTGTACTCATTGCTTTAAGATGTATTTTAATAAATGTAGAATATCATTTGCAATATAATTCCTAAATTGGCAGGAATCCTTTTGTGTCCCAGCCCTGAGTCCAGTGCTTCAAAAGAAGCCTTGCTAATGAGAAGTATTCCATAAGTACTAAAGGTAACAACCCCAAACTTGCTTGACTTCTGCCTGAGTCTTTTGCATGATTGGCTACTGCAAAATGCATTTTCTTGCCTTATTCCTTGCCTCTAATTTTCCCCTTTAGTTTTTCTCAATTTTACAAATCTTCCCTGGTTGGAAAGCTATTAAAGTTAGAAAATCATGGAAGTTAGAGTTTGAAGTAGACTTTAAAGAGAAAGGGTATATTAGACTTTCAGTTTATTGTGGCCCACAGAGGTGGAACATTTTAGTAACAATCACAAAGGTAGCTGGTTGTAGAAGTTAGGACTAAAAATCTTGTTTTGTAAACCTCAATATTGTGTTCTGTACTTCTTAAATAATTAGAATATGTCCATATTTCTCAATATGCTACAGTATGAGAAAATGATTTTAGATATATTATCCTAAAAACAGTAAAAAGTATTTATTGAGCACTTACCTGACAAGTAATACTTTCTATATAAATTATTTCAGTAAATCCTTATAATAATATCATGAAGTAATTAATCTCAATTTTACACAAGTCATATTAGATATATAATAAATATTTGTTTACTGTCATATATATTTATATCTATCTTTCTTTTCATCTATCTAATTGTTTTATGGCCAATAATAGGTAGATGCCGAACTGTTTAAAAATGGTGCAGCTTACGTAAGAAGACTCACTCTATTTCATTCAATAAACCAATGCAAATGGCCAGAAGTTAAGCATGAGCAAAAAACTGTCAAAATGGTAGGACTGAACCACACTATACTCAGAATACACAACACCTTAATTTCAAAAAGAAAGAGTAAAAAAAAAAAAAAGAAAGAAATTCAAACAATATAAATGAACACAAGTAACTGATGCATACCTAGTATTTTTAACAAATATACACACATTTCCAAAGGTTATTAAGGATCTTTATTGTGCTAAAAACATAGTCATTGATTTTCTGATTGAGTTTTGAAAAGTCAAGACAAGATATAACTCAGAAAAAATGCAAACTTTTTTTTACAAATGTGATCATAGTAGTCTATTTGGATTCACGTTGAACAATCCTCTCACATAGTCATGATGATGTAAACAGTAAATACACTGAATCAAATATTAGGGTAGAAGTCCATTTGGTAACTAGGGACGGGATATAGGTGGTGATAACAAAAATGTGAAGCTAAATGTTCAATCATCATAACAGGCAAGAAGCAGATGCTGTAAGTAGCTTATCGCACAGTCCAGACTCAATAAGCTCAAAACAGAGGAGAGATGGCTTTTCCCTATCACCATGTTGAAGCCCACTATATCAGATCTCCTACCCCATCTCCTTCTAGTCACTTTCATCTGTAAGAGCAAGTTAACTGTGACCACTCTTGGGTAACACGTCCCCACCACTCCAACACAAATCTGCAGCATGACCTCTAATTCAATTTTCCTCCTGCCTTAAACTCAGGAGGCCTTGGGCTAGGCTCAGACGCTCTAAAGGAAAGGGGTTGTATGCTCTGCTCCTTCTCTTTCTCCAGCTTTCACCCCAGGCCACATACTTGCTGGCTCCTGCAGGAGGAGAAGGAGATGGCAAAAGGGGTCAAGGGCAAAAGCGGCAAGGGCCTTATGTCACTGGCACTTCTGTAATTTAGCCACTGCAATTTCTGTATGATTTATAGTCCTTTGTGCGGCAAGTATAAATGGCCTGGTTCTCTGGGGGATCCTATTAGAGATTTTCATGGAGACTTGGTGGTGATCTCCAATCTGCGCGTTTGCCTCTATTGAGTAAAGTACTGTCTGATGATGTCTTGTGACCCCACCCTCCATTCGGGTCACATGTAGTACACAGTGACCATTCTGAGATTTCCTTGTGTCCCTTCCTTGATCCCAGTGGGATTCCCTGTTCCTAAGAGTGGTGACTTCTTATCTCCTCATCTACTTCCTTGTTTGCTTGAAGCACATCCTCCAAGAGCTTCCTAAGAATATTACATAGTAAAATTCTTTGAGTTTTTTTTTTTTTTTTGCCTCTGAAAATGTTTCTATTCTAGTCACTTTGTTAACAAGTGTGCTGAGTCTAATATAGGTTGAAAGCCCTGTTCCATCACAAGTGTGAAAACGTTGCTCCACCAACTCCTCGAGCAGGAAGGAGACAGAGGAATGGGTATGAGAGTTCAAGTTCTGGTTTCCTTGGTTTCAATCTTATATCCTGCTTCCCGCTGGAGCTAACATATTACACAGAATTCAGCTTTTTCAGTCTTATAACACTCGATCACTTGATTTGCTGGCATCACAGATTATTAGCCACAAAGCAACCTATGACCTTCAAATCTTTTTGTTTTTTCCAGTTAAACAAACAAAAACACTGTTAAACACATCAATTTTCATTATTCACTAAAGGAAAACTTATATATAAGGCCATGAAAAGTCCTTAGGTATACAAATTAATGAATTTTTTAAATGTATGCACTCATGTATCCAACACCCCAGTCAAGGTCAGGAATCTTTCCATCACCCCAAAAAGTCACCTCCAGTTCTCTTCGAGTTTGTTTCTACCCAACACAGGCAGCCACTGCTCTTATTTTACCACCATAGGTTAGTATTATCATAGTCTTCCCCTCTTGCCAAGTTTTTAGGTCAGAAATAGTAGCAGCATTCACCACTGCCCTCTCAAAAAACCAGTATCTACTCAGTGCAGAGTAAAGGCTCTTTGTTGCCCCTCATCTTAAAAACTTTTAGTCATAGAATGCATCAACCAAAGCATTTCCTTTTCTCCTTTACCCTATCTAGGGTAGGAAATCTGGGAGTGTAGGTGGAGTTGGTATGGAACATTTTGATTTGGAAGGCAGCAGAAAGTCTTGGATATAGGAAAGCCCGGTGTTGGGGAAGCCATATTATTAAGGACAGGGTTAGGGCTAAGCTAAGTGCTTTGGGGTTTGCTTCAGAACACGCTCTGTTCCTGAACTTCATAGGAAGGAAAACATGAACTAGGTGATCTTGTGTGCCTGGATATTTTTGCTCAACATATTTTGAGAATCATTCACTGCATTTTATGTATCAGTAGTTGCTACAGTTGTTGTTGTTGAATAGCACTCCCACCCCGCGTATGACTACAACACACACTGGTTTCTAAATTCCTGCTGAGGGGTACTTGAACTCTTTTTAGTTTGAGATACAGTTGACTAGAGCTGCTATAAACCTTCCTGCATGGATTTTGGTGCGTAAATTTTTCTTCATTTCTCTTTGGTAAATATCTAGAGAAGGAATTGTTTTGACATAAGTTAATGTCTACCTTTATAAGAAATGTGAAACATATCTCCAAAGTGGTTCCACTTTCTACTGTCTCCCCCAGCAATGTGTGAGATTCCAGAGGTCCTACACCCTTGCCAACATTTGGTACCATTTCCTTCAATTTGTTTCTAATTGACCGGATGCTGTAGCTCACTGTGGTTTTAATTTGCCTCTTCCTGATGACTAATGATATAGAGTATCTTTCTATGGGCTTAAGTAGCAACTTAGATTTGTTATTTTGTGAAGTGTTTTCCAATATTTCGCTCATTTTCAGTTCTATTGTTTTTCTTTTGAGTTGTATTTTGCACCCAAATCCTTTGTTAGACATATGAGTTACAAATATTTTCCTAGCCTTTTCATTCTCTTATGGTATATTTTAATGACCAGAAACGTTTAAATTAGATAAAGTCCATTGCATGTTTTTTCTTTTTTTGGTAGTGTTTTGGTTTTTGTTTTTTGGGTTTTTTTTTTTTTTTCAAAAAAAAATCTCCTCTCAGAAATCTTTTGCTGCATAAGGTCCCCAGAAAATATTTGTCTCTGTTTACTTCTAAAAATGTTATGGTTTTGGCTTAATGTTTTAGGTCTATGAACATCTCAACTTGTTTTTTTACTTTATGAGATAGTGCTTAAAAGTCCATATTTTTTCAGACATCTATGCCATTTTCCTGGCCATTTGCTGGCAGACTTTCCATTTCCCCATTGAGTTGCTTGGATAAGCCTTGTAAAAAATCAGTCTATTTCTGGATTTTCCTTACTCTTCCATTTATCTATTTGTCTGTCATTCTACCAATACTGACCTGTCTTGATTACTATAATTTCATAACAACAAACTAATAAACAAATAAGAGCAGTGTTCTTTTTTCCTCATGCCTGTGGTTAGGTATGCCACATTTGGTCACGTGCTTTATCTTTAAGAACACAGGATAAAAGATTTAGTTGTCTTCCTGATATTTTTACACCTAGTGACCTAAAATTCCAGCTACAGTATATATCACCAGACTCCTGAAAGATCGCTAGAGATAATTTAACCACACTTTGTTACTGCATAATATATCATGTCAATCATCTCCTTAGGGTAGACAAATTCGAGCTTTCTCATATTCCACTTTAACTCAGCTAATTCAAAAGTTTGCACTTTACCCCCTGCAAGTATCAATTTCTGTACATTTAAAATTTTTAACTGTAAATGACAGAATCTCAATCCTAAACTTGCTTAAAATAACAATAAATACAAGGAGGATCATTATTAATTTATATAACAGAAAAATTCAGAGGAAGAGAGCCAGCTTGAGGAAGAGCTCCATATATTTGAAGAGTACCCTCAGGCCTTCATCAGCTTCTTCCCATTTCCCACCCCTCTTTCCAATGACCACTTCTATCCATCTCTTAGCTCTTTCGTTCTCCATGTTAATTTCATTCTCAAACAGGTTCTCACCATACAGTGGCCCTCAGCTTCTCTTTCCAATTATTTCTTCAAAAAAAGTCTTGGTCTTGAGGCACCACTTGAGTGGTTCAGTTGGTTAAGCATCCACTTTTGGCTAAGATTATAATCCCAGGGTCCTGGGATCCAGCTCCATGTCAGGCTCCCCACTCAGCAGAAAGTCTGTTTCTCCCTCTCTGTCACACCTCAGATTGGGCTCTCTCTCTAGCTTTCTCAAATAAGTAAACAAAATCTTTTTAAAATATATTTTTAAAGATATTTATTCATGAGACAGAGAGAGGCAGAGGGAGAAGCAGGCTCCCTGTGGGGAGCCTGATGCAAACTCAATCCTGGGACCTGAGGATCACAACCTGGCCAAAGGCCGACTCTCAACCCCTGAGCCACCCAGATGCCCCTAAAATCTTTCTTTCTTTTCTTTTTTCTTATTACTTAAAGTCTTGGCCTTAACTCCCTGACTCAGCCACATGCCTGTCCTTGAGCTACTCATTATAAATCTGTTTGACTGGGTATAGGTTACTTCCCATCCCTCAGAGTAAGATGGATTAGAGCCAGGTTTACCTAAATTAATTTGCAAAGAAAAATAGAGTTGCTCATTTCCAGAAAAAGGGACAATGCATGCTAAGCAGACAAAATGAAGACTATTACTGCAGTTTGAGGATATCAAGTAGTCAAATTAGATAAACATGCTGAAGCATTTATTTTTAAAAGAAGTCTCATTCCATAACTTTCTTCTCTACTTTTCACCTCCCTTCTGTTCCAGAGCAAGAAAACATCCAGTTTCTTCTTGCAACATATTTCAAGGTATCTCTGATGTACAATGAGTACTTAGAGTTTATCTGAAAACATTGAAACTGTATCACATTTATCTTATTAAAACTTGTGACATAAAAAAAAAAAAACTTGTGACATGTATGATTGGATATCAAACAATGGATATTTTTGACTGTTCAATAACATTTCTGGCCAGTAGCAATAGTAGTATGGATACATTGATCTTCTTTTTTTTTTTTTTTTTGGATCCATTGATCTTTTATAATCAATTCTAGGCTGGGTTTTGATAGTTTACAATGTAATTTCTCTGAAAGAAATTTTAGATAAAATAATTGGCATTCTGATTTCTGCAAGTATGCTTCATCTTCACAGTGATTAAAAAGTCCAGTTAGCTGATTTCTCAGCCTTGTAAGAACTTGATATTAGAAACCCATTGGAAGTCTTTGGAGAAGGGCATTTTATATGGGTAAAGAAGAGGAGAGTTTAAATCTTTCTGAAGTTATTTTTCAGTCTCTGATTCAAATCATCCAAAGTCCACATATTAATTAACTCCAACATTATCTCAAGGTTAGCAAACTTGTTTTAACATCACCTTTTGATCTTATTTTGACAAAATAGCTTTGCATTTCTGTGGATCAATGTGACTACCACAATACGTCACTGTCCTTAGGATACTCTAGGGGTTATCTTCAAATACCATGGCTTAATAAAAAATAAAAAAATAAAAAACATGCTGGAAAATGAATTGCCATGTACTTCAATACTATCTTTGTTTGGTTTTAAGAACTTGCCTTCCTAATTCCAGTCAGGACCTGAGTGTCCCAGAATAAATTGGACACCACTCCAGACAGTGCCTTAGGCAATCCATTCTATTGGCCAGCACTTAGCAGACTCAATTACCCTTTTCTTACTTGTACAGATAGTTCCCTAATAACGCCAGAACATACCATACCATGATATAACAGAACTCTCTGGAAAATTCATTTATCTAATGGCTATTAGCATCTGATTTTTCAGCTTCCCCTTGCATGCCCTCTGTACCTGTTTGCCGCCTCAGCCCCTTTCACGCATAACCAAGTACCCTTTTTCTCTCCTTTGTTGCTGTAGGTATTGCTTTCCATCTTTCTATCTCATCTTCCTTTTTTTTTTTTATCATTTTACATATACTCCTAAATATGAAAAACAGGTTGAAGACATGTTTTCAAAGAGATGCTCTCAAGATGAATAACCTCATGCAAGCTATTTCTCTTTGTCTCACTTTTCCCTTGTAACCTCTACCCCAGCCTCCACCCGTTGTGACATTTATACAGGGAGTGGGGAGCATCCCATAGTGACATCGCTCTTTGACTTGGAATGTGTTTGCCTGTCAATGAGAAGTAAGAGGATAGGCTTTCAGTAGCCAGCTGGTTCAGAGCCTTGCAATCCAGGAGTGTTCACAAGACATTGAAAAAGGAAGTGGAGATTCCCAGTTCTCTCCTGGACCTCTGTGGACTGTGGTTCTCCTGATTGCTCGGGTCCCTGCGTTTCCGCAGCTGCCTTGAGGTTTCTCTAAGCTTCTAACACAAAGGTCCCTAAGACTTGCCTCGATAATTGTTTCTTTTTTGACCTCCTGGGTGTCCCAGGCCCTGCTACCTGACAACTTCCTCTTCTATCTAGCTTTGCTTTAAGGTGCCTATAGCTCCTAATCAACACATTAGACTGTCAAACGTGTAGTAGAAATATGTGTTCATAAAATATTTTATTGCTTACACATAGGCATTCCATTGTCTTACTCTTAAACCTGATTATTTCATCATCTATATAAGAAACAGAATAAAATAGTGGATAGAAATGATAGGTCTTGGCGACAAACTGCCTAAATTGAGCTCAGAACTCCAACTAGCTGCGTGACCTTAAAAGAAACTCCTGAGCCTCTCTGTGCTTCAATTTCTCAACAAAATAAATATAATAGTAATACTAAATCAATGGTGATCGGAAGCACTTAGTGTCTACAACTCTTGTCTAAAACCCTTGAGATTAGATGTAGCCTAGAATTAAGAAATTTTTATTTTTTAAAGGAAGTTTATATGAAGTATATACAATGTATTACACAATGCCCCATTGGCATTGGGTAGCATAGTCAAACGTATTGGCAATTCTGTCAGAAAACATATGGATATGATGGATATGCATACCAAGACTAGAAATAGCCACATAGAAGCTTAGGTCAGGTGTTACTATCAAATGAGTTATAATATATATGTTTCAACGTTGGAACCACATGAATGTAGTGTTTAGCCAAGTGTTTAACAGATAATAAGTTCCTCAAAGACATTGTTTATTATCATTATTATTCAATAAAAACATTTGTTGAATGCCTACCTTACATTATTTATTTTGGTATGTTATTGTTTTGATTAAGTTCAGGGCCCCTCCCTTCTTGTCTGGTTCTGATTCATTAATACTTAAAATTTTTAAAAAGATTTATTCATCTATTTTAGAGTGAGCAAGGCAGAGGAGGGGCAGAGGGAAAGGGAGAGAGAACTTTAGCAGATTCCCCACTGAGCACAGAGCCAACACTGGTCTCAATCTCATGACTCTGAGATCAGGACCAGAAGGGAGTCCAAGAGTCAGGTACTTAACTGACTGAGCCACGCAGGTGCCAATACTTAATTTTTTAAAGATTGAGTGAAACCTTCAGAAGTTGAGGAGCTAGGTATCAGAAAAGTTTTTCTGGGCAGCCCCGGTGGCGCAGCGGTTTAGCGCCGCCTGCAGCCCGGGGCATGATCCTGGAGACCCTGGATCGAGTCCCACATCGGGCTCCCTGCATGGAGCCTGCTTCTCCCTCTGCCTCTCTCTCCCTCTGTGTCTCTCTCCTGAGTGGATAACTAAAACCTTTAAAAAAAAAAAAAAAGAAAAGTTTTTCTAACAAGATCTTTTCATTTTCTCCTCTGGATAACTTTAATATTTAAATACAGTGCACATTATTTTCTTTCAAAAAAATTTTTATGATGGATAATTGACAGATAAAATTGTAAAGTATTTAAAGTATGTGTGATATGATGATTAATGTATATAATGTGAAAGAATTCCCTTCATCAGTTAACACATCCATCACCTTATATATTTATATATATTTTTTTTGTATGTGAGAACATGTAAGTTGTACTCTCTTAGCAAATTTCAATCCTACAATACAGTGTTATCAACTATAGTCAACTTGTTATATATTAGATTCTAATCTGGCGGTGGTAGGGCTCCAAGAACTGGAACTAGTTGCTGATCTCATCTCAACCCCTCACTCATCCAGCCCCCTTCACAAGAGTGTTCAGACATCCTCAAGTTCCTTCAAACATCTGGTTTCTGCTCCTGAGATGACTTATCTCATATCTTTGTACTTGACATGGCAGGCAATGTAAATATTCAATTACAGCACTTTATTTCTTTTCTGGAGCCTCTGAGAAGTGAGCCTTCTTGTATCTGCTATTGGACGTTACATGGTAACAATTTTGTCATGAAAAATTTCATGACAAGTTACAAAATATGCAGAGGACAGAACACCCCGTAGTCTTCATTTCTTCTCTGTTTATTTAATATGAGTTATACCTTGGTATTAGGGCATAGGAAGACAAGATACTATCCAAAACAATAGTTTATTGAATCTATAAATTCAGAGATGAAATAATCCTATTCCAAGAAAACAGGCCAAGGCTTTGACCAGCAGGGCAGATCTTATATATTTTAAACCCATATGCATTCAATGGCCTCCCTAAATTATAGAAGTCATTGTAAATTTTTTTCAGGAAAACTTACATAAGTAGTATAGTCCCTAGTTTTATTATCATTATTATTGTTATATATTTTTACTCTCTTATAATTATAGACCAAAAAAAAAGAAATATCTTATCATTTAATTTTGTGTAAGCAGGTTGGCGTCTGGTTTTCATTTTTTGTTTAACTGTTAAATTACCATAAATGTATATAAGAGATTATATATGTGTATATATACACACATATGGTATTTTGGGTATATAGATCTAAAAATATCTATAGACAGACAGAAATCCAGATATTTCTCATAGAAAGGATCACCTAGACTTTTTCCCCTAAAAGCTTTATTTGAGGACACCTCATGATCTACTCACTGAAATGTGAAATTCACTCAGAAGACCACTTTATTTCCAGCCTGAAATTCCCAATGTTTTGAACATTGGACATGGTGGCCTTTAGGCTTACTGCCCATTGAACCTAAATCCTATGGCCATTACCCTGAAAAGAACATCAGGCTGTGAACCAAGCTTTTAAAGGAAAGTAGTTTTTCAAGCTACATTATGGTGCTTGTAAAGGGAATAAAATCCTTAATGAGAAAATGAGTCTCCTGAGACTTCTGGCTCCAAGGTCAGCTCTGCATACTTGCCCTTTTAGTTGGCGGAGAATCTGTTAAGGGAAATTTCAGAGAGCCAATTCTGTAAAAGGTCCAGGATGAAATAAAATGACAGCCGGTTCTCTGGAGTCTCTGTTGGGCAACTTTATAATTCTCTGACAGATTTTCTCTGAAGCTGTTCCTGCACAATACCCAGTAACCCAGCCTCTCCCCCTGCTACGTTCCAATGGAGGAAAGAGAAATTGTGTTGCTAAGAAACCTGTTGCAATCACACCTGATGGAACCAACACTTGTCAGCTAATAACAGTTTAGTGCGAATAAATTTATCAAATCTTCCCAAGTGGATTAATACGTTGTCAGCTTCTGGAGGGCTTGGGCCTTGTATTTATTTATCTTTATTTCTATTCACATCAAGTGCAGTGCTAAATAAATGTTTTTGGCGTGCCAACTGAGGTCAGCTTGCGCTGTAGTACTGCTCTCAGCTGGCTCTTCCAGGTTGGGGGTGAGGCCAAGGAAGAGGGTCTTTTCCTAGTCTCTGGTGCTCCTTGTTCTGCTCAAGTCTACACCATAACAGTCCAAAGATAGGGCAGCTTTAAGAGGGGCCCTAGAGGGTACTAGAACTTTCCTGACCTTGCAGCAGGTAAGGGGAGATTAGGGGAGAAAGGGAAGCTTAGAATTGTAATCATTCACCCATCACTAAGAGGGGTATTGTGAATATTTCTGATTAAAAGATAATGGAAAATCTCTAAAAATTACTGTGCGTGAGACTTGGAGTTTCTCTAGGTGATCTCCATTAACGGGTGCTATGATTCTGGTACGACTGCTCCTCCTCTAGGAGAGCGGTTAAATGAAGCTTTCTTTGATAATGGGATACAGAAAACCAGATGGGAATGATTTTGGTCATTCTGACTTCCCGTGCACCACATTTAAGGCTTCTGGGTAAGCTGAAATGAACACTGCAACATTGTGAGAAATGGAGATGACAGTAAAATGTAATTACATTTAATTTATTGAATGCAGAATAATAACATTCTGTAAACTAGGACAAGTAAGAAAAAAAGGGAAAATCTAATCTGGTTCCCTGAGCCTCTCTCCGCTCCATCTCTTTAGCATTAACCAAGGCTCATCGTAACACGTATTCTAGGGAGAAGAATTCATTGGTGTGGCTCTTTGTTATTTTACCTTCACCCAGAAATGTAATTAAGAAGCAAATCATATTACCTAATGACAGAAACAAAGTATGTCAGAAATGGCATTATTACTGCAAAATTACAAAAAACACAGACTCCATTCCTGCTTCTAATTTATCACAATAGTGATAAAAGGTCTAAATGCTCCTAAACGGCAAAATTGATTGAGCGTTATCAGCTCTTTGTTACTATGAGCAGAACTAATTTCTTTTCACCCTTATGGAGTTAATTATGTAAGGAACGATGCATTTTTGCTGCTTTTGGTGGTAGTAGTGTATATAACTATCACAATCCTGGGTGTTCTACTTTGAAGAACTTTTTCTCAAGCTCTTAGGTGCCTATAAATTCACAGAATGAGCTTACTAGTCATCGAGGTGGTAAATAGGGTTCTTGATTAAGAAAATGAAACACAAGGAGTTCAAAGGTTTATGAATTTTATTCAAGTTTATGCAGTATTTATTTCCCAGGAGGGAAAAAAAAAGTATCACCACTTGCTTAATTTCAGATGCCTCCTCTCTCTGAGCCTCTGGGACATAATAGAATCAGTGGTATATATTTTCTCACTCTGATGAAATCTCCTGTCAGATGTTACCTCTTTCTGTTCAGACCAAACCCGGTCACCAACATGTGCCTGGAAGAGTCTTCAAACCTCCACTTAACTCCTTGTATGCTGTGTTTTCTTCAGCCAGCCTGCCCAGAGGCTGCATCTAATGCCTCCCATGCTCAGAGCTCTGGAAATAAGCCACACACCCCAGCAGCGACCCTCTGATCAGCTGAGGGGACTTTATGACATGATAGGTCCCTCAGGCTTTTGTGTGTTGTTAGTGGAACCCCGATTATTTTAGGAGGCTGTTCCCAGCTCAGCTACTGTTGTCCCAAGGAGTCCCTTTCCTCTGTAAAGATTTTCCAATGTCTTTCTTCTTTCCTGACCTTTCCCCTAGCACTTTGGTAGAGGGAACTGGTTCTTCCAGGATCTTTCTGGCAGGAGAGGATGAGGGAGAGTCTTTCTTCTTTAGGGCAAGTTCAAGGAAAAAGGCTGAGTTGAGAGTGACATCAAGACTGACAGGATGGAAGTTTTACCCCAGCCCCTGTGATCCTGGAACACAGAGGGGATTAAAGAAATTCCCCTCCCCTTTTTGTTCCGGAGAGCAATGTCCTTCAGAGAACGAGGCTATGAAATACGACTTTGATATACATCCCCTTGTTTACCTAGAACAAGGCCAGACAGATTCTTCAGACTTTTGTTTTGTCTCAAACCTGTTTAGCTGAACTGTTTGTCACCTCTGAGCAATCAGAACAAAATGATGGTTAACTAAACATAAGTATCTTAAGTATTTTTCCTCCCCCAGGTACCTGAACCTTGACTCACCTTCAGCCTGAGTGAGCATATGAACAGACCGAAGGGCAGCTGGTCAAGAATAGGCTGGTCAAGAATAGCAAAACATTCTCTGATCCACTGTCCCATCAGGACAACCCAATCCTACGTTACCACACCTGGTGCTTTCTAGCTTGTTTCCTTCTCCCTGGAAAAGAAAATCCCTTTTCTGCTTAACATGTAAGACATTTGCAAATATCTGGTTAGAGCATTCTCCTGTTTGTGATAGACCCTAATCTTTACATTAGACCAAATCAGATGTCTACACACTTCTTCCCCAACAATCCTCTTCCTCCCTCTCAATCTCTCGTGAACATACCCTCCCCCCCACACACACCCTTCACACATACTCTTCTCCAGAAAGACTCCAATATGGCTATTTCTATTTCTCTAATAAAAGAACAGGTGTGGTGATTGAGCAAGTTACAAGGAGATTACCAAAGAAAAGCAAATTTTTCTTTATCTCTGAATTTCTGTGTCCCTTTGATGTTCTCCCAAATTGCTTGGCCATCTCGAACCCTTATTGAGATCTCCATTTTACATAGATGCATCCTTCAGAACCCATTGGTAAAGCCAATCCGTTTGCCCCAGAGGAGAAACAAGCTTAGAACATCCTTGTTTTAATTGTTTCTTTCCCCTTTCGGTAAACAGAGCATGATTTACCACAAAAACGCTAGACTACCATATCTGACTAAATAAATTCTGAGGAGTTTAGATAAAATAAACAATGCTTATTCTAAAATGGTATTGTTTTGGTATTTTTCTTTCTTATGGGAGAGGATCCATTCATGTCTTTTTTGTTTGTTTGTTTGTTTTCACATCTCATTTTATTTTTTTTTATGCCAGTTGCAAGCCCTCTGTTTTTTTTTTAATTTTTTATTTTTTTTATTTATTTTTTATTGGTGTTCAATTTACTAACATACAGAATAACCCCCAGTGCCCGTCACCCATTCACTCCCACCCCCCGCCCACCTTCCCCTTCCAACACCCCTAGTTCGTTTCCCAGAGTTAGCAGTCTTTACGTTCTGTCTCCCTTTCTGATATTTCCCACACATTTCTTCCCCCTTCCCTTATATTCCCTTTCACTATTATTTATATTCCCCAAATGAATGAGAACATATAATGTTTGTCCTTCTCCGACTGGCTTACTTCACTCAGCATAATACCCTCCAGTTCCATCCACGTTGAAGCAAATGGTGGGTATTTGTCATTTCTAATAGCTGAGTAATATTCCATTGTATACATAAACCACATCTTTTTTATCCATTCATCTTTCGTTGGACACCGAGGCTCCTTCCACAGTTTGGCTATTGTGGACATTGCTGCTATAAACATCGGGGTGCAGGTGTCCCGGCGTTTCATTGCATCTGTATCTTTGGGGTAAATCCCCAGCAGTGCAATTGCTGGGTCGTAGGGCAGGTCTATTTTTAACTCTTTGAGGAACCTCCACACAGTTTTCCAGAGTGGCTGCACCAGGTCACATTCCCACCAACAGTGTATGAGGGTTCCCTTTTCTCCACATCCTCTCCAACATTTGTTGTTTCCTGCCTTGTTAATTTTCCCCATTCTCACTGGTGTGAGGTGGGATCTCATTGTGGTTTTGATTTGTATTTCCCTGATGGCAAGTGATGCAGAGCATTTTCTCATGTGCATGTTGGCCATGTCTATGTCTTCCTCTGTGAGATTTCTCTTCATGTCTTTTGCCCATTTCATGATTGGATTGTTTGTTTCTTTGGTGTTGAGTTTAATAAGTTCTTTATAGATCTTGGAAACTAGCCCTTTATCTGATAGGTCATTTGCAAATATCTTCTCCCATTCTGTAGGTTGTCTTTGAGTTTTGTTGACTGTATCCTTTGCTGTGCAAAAGCTTCTTATCTTGATTAAGTCCCAATAGTTCATTTTTGCTTTTGTTTCTTTTGCCTTCGTGGATGTATCTTGCAAGAAGTTACTGTGGCCGAGTTCAGAAAGGGTGTTGCCTGTGTTCTTCTCTAGGATTTTGATGGAATCTTGTCTCACATTTAGATCTTTCATCCATTTTGAGTTTATCCTTGTGTATGGTGAAAGAGAGTGGTCTAGTTTCATTCTTCTGCATGTGGATGTCCAATTTTCCCAGCACCATTTATTGAAGAGACTGTCTTTCTTCCAATGGAGAGTCTTTCCTCCTTTATCGAATATTAGTTGCCCATAAAGTTCAGGGTCCACTTCTGGATTCTCTATTCTGTTCCACTGATCTATGTGTCTGTTTTTGTGCCAGTACCACACTGTCTTGATGACCACAGCTTTGTAGTACAACCTGAAATCTGGCATTGTGATGCCCCCAGCTATGGTTTTCTTTTTTAAAATTCCCCTGGCTATTCGGGGTCTTTTCTGATTCCACACAAATCTTAAAATAATTTGTTCTAACTCTCTGAAGAAAGTCCATGGTATTTTGATAGGAATTGCATTAAACGTGTAAATTTCCCTGGTAGCATAGACATTTTCACAATATTAATTCTGCCAATCCATGAGCATGGAATATTTTTCCATCTCTTTGTGTCTTCCTCAATTTCTTTCAGAAGTGTTCTATAGTTTTGAGGGTATAGATCCTTTACATCTTTGGTTAGGTTTATTCCTAGGTATCTTATGCTTTTTGGTGCAATTGTAAATGGGATTGACTCCTTAATTTCTCTTTCTTCAGTCTCATTGTTAGTGTATAGAAATGCCACTGATTTCTGGGCATTGATTTTGTATCCTGCCACGCTACCGAATTGCTGTATGAGTTCTAGCAATCTTGGGGTGGAGACTTTTGGGTTTTCTATGTAGAGTATCATTCATCTCATTGGATGCAGAGAAAGCATTTGACAAAATACAGCATCCATTCCTGATCAAAACTCTTCAGAGTGTAGGGATAGAGGGAACTTTCCTCGACATCTTAAAAGCCATCTATGAAAAGCCCACAGCAAATATCATTCTCAATGGGGAAGCACTGGGAGCCTTTCTCCTAAGATCAGGAACAAGACAGGGATGTCCACTCTCACCACTGCTGTTCAACATAGTACTGGAAGTCCTAGCCTCAGCAATCAGACAACAAAAAGACATTAAAGGCATTCAAATTGGCATTCATGTCTTTTGAGTTAAAAATAGTATTTGTTTTTCTTAGCATTCATTACTAGACAGGGTCTATGTGGACTTTCACGGTTTAAGCCTTTTCAAATTAAATTTGAAGGACCACTGTTCTTTCCTATCAGAGTAAAACACATTCTAAATCCTAATAAATCTATTTCTTTAATATGCCACTTGATGTATAATAGTGCAAACAAAAACACATAATGGGTTCCTCTTGAGAAAGAAAAATGTATTCACTCCTGATGAAAGATCTTTTGATAATTCACTCTTGGCTTCACCACTTGATTTATATCATCTTCCCACATTAATTTGTTTTTAATTTTTTTCCTGCCTTCTAAGGTTTTTCTCATTTCAGTGACATATACGTGACAGATAAGGTTGATGAACTACAGAAGATCCTAACTCAGATGAAAAGCTTAAATTATTCTGCACTCCCATAGAATCCATGTAAGAAACTGAGAAGTCAGGATTTCCAAGGGCTTGATCATAGCATTTTCAAAATAAGTGATAAAATCAACAACAACAACAAAACCCCATTAAAACAGAGTGTATTTTTTAGCCAATACTAAATGGCTCCCTGAAGTGTATTTTTTCCAAGCCTTTAGCTGATTCAATTGTGTACTCTAAAAATGGTGGCAAAACTATAGAAGCTCTGTAAAATCCATTCTTTATTATAGATCTTAATTTCAAAAATATATTCCATCTATGAATTTAATTTTAATTTAGGGAAAAGTACTAACTTGCTTAACTATCTTCAGGTAAGGAAGAAATAGAGATGACAATGCCTCAAGGTGAAACTCACTGTTTTTAAAAACAATACCTAATCCCTTTACAAGTTTAGCCTATGTCCCTTCACATGGAAGCTCAACTACTTCAGTCCTGTTCTGTGTCTCACCAATCAAGTTAGATGCCACCTACTAGATCATTTTTCTTTATTTAGTCTCAGTAACAGGAAATACATTTCAGTCACCTTTTCTCTTCCATGATCAGATTGCATGAGTACATTTTATGTATCTCCTCAATAGTCCTTTGATTTCCACCTATACCCTTTGCAATGATGATTGATTTGAGGGTGTAACCGTAACTAGAATACTGACATTCCATCACTGCCTCCTGGTGTAGGAAAGGCTCACAATGTGTCAGTTTCCTCATCTGTAAAATGATGGAGAAGATCTTCGGAATTGGAAATCTTGTGAAGATGGAAAAATATGATATGCTTAAAGCATTGAACAATGATGATTTATTTTTTTGCTTATTATTTATTTATGCTTCTAAATACTTAATTGAGGATTATATATTCTACTTATTTAAATTATTTTTTTTCCCACAAAACACCTATAAATATTGTACTTATACTATTAGTCTACATTGTATTCAAAACATCTAACTTAACTGACAGTGTACTCACTGGATGCTAAAGATGTCCTGGTCCTGTTTTGAAGTAAGTCTGGCTCATAAAAATAGGCAAGCAATGCATTTTTTTTTTTGTTAAAAATACGTGTTTTTTTCTTTATGCCTTCTTATAAATAGACTCCAAGTTAACTTCATTATATAACAATAATTTGAGGAAATAAATTCCTCAGGAATGGATAGGAATAGGAATACTTTTAGACAGTAAATTCCTGAGGGAATAAATCAACTTAGTTAATTTGCTACTTCACATCCCTGAGGGATCTTTGAATTCGGAGCCCTGGACTGGAGGCTTTGGGCTTGTTTGCTTAAATTTAAGGATCTTCAAGCTGTAACTAGAGCAAGGTATGACAAAGACCATTCCTGTTAAACAGTGAACATCCTCTCTGCTCTATCCTGGGTATGTTTTCAAGCAGAAATCACCTGGTTATTATAGCTTACAAGTGGGATAGTTTGTACAATCTGACAGTAGGCAATATCTCCAAAATATGTACGTGTGGATGGCTTTGACCACTTAATTCCTATAATTTAATTTCCACATGGACCCATGTTTTCTAAGTTATAAAATAAGTACTTTAAGTTACAGCATTCCCTAGCAACCCACCCACACTACTGACTTATTTAGATGTGTTCTATGGAATTGTGTGTGAGGAGCTTTCTGAGAAGCCCCCACTCTTTCTCTTTTCTTATTACTAAGAATGGATATATTTCCTACTGATTAATGGTCTAATAATTAACAGTTAGCAACGTGAATTTGGAAAGAAACTATTTAAAAATACTCTTAGTTTTATGCATCTATGCTCTAATAGACTAATTCAATAAAAAGCACCCCCATGTTTTACTGAAGAGTTATTTTTTAATCTGATCCAATATTATTTTATTTTATTTATTTTATTTTTTAAAAGATTTATATATTTTATTCAGAGAGAGAGAGAGAGAGAGGCAGAGACACAGGCAGAGGGAGAAGCAGGCTCCATGCAGGGAGCCCGATGCGGGATTCGATCCCGGGTCTCCAGGACCACACCCCAGGCTGCAGGCGGTGCCAAACCGCTGCGCCACCAGGGCTGCCCGATCCAATATTATTTTAATTTGTTGTCTGATCACCTATGTTTTTGAAATTAAGAATTTACGTACATGTCCTGATTACCAGAATTCTTTTTCAGAGTAAAATGTAATAATATGAACAAACTGATCAAGATGCAATACCATAGCTATCATATTAACATTAGGTGCTATTCATAAGTTTTCATTAATCCCCATGACAACCTTGCAAGCATATCTACTGTATGGAACAAGAAGTATGGCTTGGAGAGTACGACTTGCTCAAGTCATACAGTCGGTCACCAGCAACACTGGGGCTCTAACCCTGTCACCCTAATTCCAAAGCCCATTCTTGCTCTTTGCCATGTGTTCCAGTGCCTATATGTGTTGTATGAAACACAGTTTTTGGCACAGAAATTGTTTGTTGAGGGGTGAAGAGTAAGTACTTGATAAAGCAATAGAGATGTACATATATTAAATCTCTATATTACATTTTATATTTTTCTATTTTCATAAAAACACATGCAAGTGGTCAGACCTTACACATACCTGACCTGAGGAAGTGTTTATTTAGAACATTCACAAAACAATAGGAGTTGCAGATGTGGGTTTTTCTGCTGCCCATTCCACTCTGGCTGAAACAGAGATCAGACTTGGAAGAGAGACCTCAGCTCTTAGGCTGTGGGGTTTTTAAACAGTCATGATCACAGGTCCAACCCCTGTGGTTATAGCTCTGTGATGTATTGGTCGCAGGCCTGTCCTGCCAGCTCAGCCGTCTGGGTTAGAGGAGTACCAGCTCTTGTCTGATGCAGTCACGGAGCAGAGTTTCTCTCCGCTGTTACAGTTACAGTCAGGTGTAGACAGTGGCCGAGTACCGCTTCAGCCCTCTACAAGCATTATTTGCCTTAAGCACCCGCACCGCCAGGTTTCATGGAACTTTTGCAAGGGACCAACATGCAGGAAATAGATTTGAATAAGTTGCTTCATACCTTCTATGTACATTACCATTATTGTTTGTATAATTTTATTTTATATGTGTTCACAAAAATTGCCATTGGTGCCATAGCTCCTTGATACCATCTGCTTAATCCTTCATTGAGTTGAATGCAACTTTTTTCTTCTTCTCCTTAGGGGAGAATATATAAACTTTCAATGTGGAAAAAAAAAAAGATTCATGAATGAGAATAGTAATAATAATGGTTACAAAGATAAGACAGAATTGGTATAAGAACTCCTTCGGCTTCATATTTTTTTTTTCTGCCAAACAAGGCCTGATTTGTTAAAGGAGAGAAATGGAGTGGACAGTCACCTCTGTGGCACAGTCAGAGGCAGCAAGGAAACTTCCCCTGTTCCTCAAATACTCCCTTTTCTATCGACTACATTTTGAAAAATCCTGCACTGAAAGATTGTTCTGTTTAATTAAAGGCTTAAAGTGACAGTTCTCCTGGGAGGGCTTACACTGAGCAACTATCAATCCCTTTTGTGTGAATACATTTCTGAAGAGCTAATAAGAAAAGGAATTTAGAGGGAGCCAGTGGCAAGGAGAGCTTCTACAAAGATCCTGAATAATAGAACAGGATCGTGAGGGTAGCCACTCAATAGGAAAATTCGTTGATGTCATCAAGACCACATTTGCCTCTGCAAAGTTTTTTCTATGCGCAATGCTGCCCTAATCTATGACTTATCATGTGGCAGTTGCTTATTCTATTTTTAAGATTTATGTATATCCAACGTCTAGATAATTGAAAATTCAGTTAGACACTCAATATATTTAAGTATCTGGAAGTAACTGACTAATCAACCACTCTTCTTTCAACCTTCTTTCCAGATGGAAAGAACCATAATCCTAAATGAAATTCTGGGATCATCTGAGCATTTTTGTTTAATCTACTTACCAAAAGAATAAACATGGAGATGATAAAATGAATATTTTTTCTCTAAACTAAATATGACTAAAATTATGGAGCCATTTCATTCAACTAAGATTATATATGATTTTAGCTCTACTGTATGCCCCAAGGGACTATAAAGGCAGCATTTGAATTTATTTATATTCTATTGCTTTTCATTCAGCAGCATCAATAACACAAAGTGATAGGGAGGTTGCATATATTGTGCTTTGAACAATTTGTTGCCTTCTCTTGCTTGCTCTTGAGCTACCTTCTATGTATATATCTATATATTTTAAAGACATAGTGTATTATTTGCTTAGATGGAACAAAATCCAACCATAATTACCCAGCAAAACTTGGAGCAATCTTGCCATATCTCAGGAAATCCAAGCATGAGGAGTGCAGCCAGACCCTGAAACCTAGGCAATCAGGACAACCCAGAAATCCTTGCCTCTCCCTCCCTCCCTTTGGGACTATGTGGCCCTTTCATTCTGCTTTCTTCTGTGCTTTACTCTTCTGAAATTCGACTTTCACTGCTTGCCCAACAAAGCTGGTAGGCAGGCATGATCATCCCAGTCCTAATTTTACAGGATCTGCAGAGGCCAGCACCCAAAGCCAAATAGAATCTGTTCCGACTTAACATTCTTGAGAAAGGGAATTTGATTGGCTGAACCTGGGTCATTCTTGAGAAAGGGAATTTGATTGGCTGAACCTGGGTCAAGGTCTTACTCATGTATAATCACATTTTATCAACATTACCTGAACCATTTTTGAATCACCAAAAAGTTTTCTAGGTTACCTATCTTCATCTGTCTACATATTTTAAAGTACAAAAATATTTGAAGTGGTGCACAATGTGGCTGCTTGATATTTTATCCGCGCTACAAGTAGTCATTCTGATCATTGGTATTTGTTGATATTTATAAGGTATATTGCAGTTTCCTCAAAATAAATAACAAAATAAATAAGCATGAATTTTATTTTTTAAGATTTTATTTATTTATTTAACCGAGAAAAAGCATAAGCGGGGGAAGTGGCAGGCAGAGGGAGGAGCAGCCACAGGGGAGCTCTGTGCAATGTGGGGTCCATCCCAGGACCCTGAGATCACGACCTGAGCTGAAGGCAGATGCTTAACCGACTGAGTCACTCAGGCACCCCTACTGCATGGATTTTAAAAGCTATCTTCACATGGCTTTTCTGTCATAGCACCCAACCCACAAAATTAAATCTCCATATTTTGGGGGCACCAGTTTACCTCATTCTAATATTTTCACTTTATTCTGTCAAATTTCTTTAATGTAGAAAAGGAACACTAAAACACACACTCACACACACACAGGAAACAAGACAAAAAAATATTACCACAACATTCCTTTCCATAACATAAAATTTAGTCCAGTTATCACCCACCTCTTTGTGAAGATGTCCCTTCTAATGTTCCCTACACATCCCCCTTGCACAACCAAGACCCTGCCTCCCACTCCCTTAGCACATGAAACATGCCACAGATTACAATATTCATGTTTGTAACTATTTAATTTTTCTCTTATTTTGGTTTAGGCAATCCACTTTGATAGGGCAGGAATTCTGTCCTGGTCAGTTCCATCCTCAGTGCCTATTTACCACAGCGGGAAGTACTAGTAGGTGTAAGTAAGTCAGTGATGACTTAGGAATAGCTAAATGTTGCACACTTGGCTGAAGTATTATGGTGTTCCATGACCAAATGGAGTTCTTGTATTCTGATTTACAAATTTATCCAGAAATGGCACACTATTTATCTTGGATATAGCCTTTGTTATACAGTTATCTTTTCGCACATTTTGAAGGACTTTCAAAAGTAGAGGGATTTTTTTTTATAGAGAACAATACAAAGAACACCAGCTTTATAAATGACAATTGTGTGAAAATCTGTGTGACACCTGTAATATTCACATGTGACATAGATCAATCTATCACCATCTTTGAAGTAAAGGGAAATGAGGAGTTAACTACTTGGTTCCAAAAATATTAGCATAAAATCACATTGTTTTTGACCCAAGCTTTTATGATAACCTATGTTATATTTTTAGGAATCACCTTATAATTTTCTTAAGTTATAATGACAAGTCAGAATACTTTAATGGAGATTGAGCAATGAAAGAAAAGTGAAGTATAATAATGTCACGTTTTTAAGTCACAAACTTAGCAATTAAATATATCACAGTCGATTTCAGTTTAACAATTTCTTTCTGCTTTTTTCAAAATCTTTGTGGTATCTATCCAGATTTGCATGCTTTGTTTCCATCTCCCCTACTTCACTCCTTTCTCAGGATGACATTTAGGCACACAGAACAGATGTAATGTTATGTCGTCCTTCCCCATTGGCTTCTGGGTTGTGCCAGTTGAGATGTAAATCATCTTGCCTGGTTTCCAGATCTGGTTCCTGTCCTTGCTGTATCTTCTGGAAGTGTCTTAATGTATCTCTCTCTCTGCACAAGAAAATTCCTGGAATGCTGGCCATCTCCTTCTGTTATCCGTGACAAACACCTCAGTTAATTCTAACAGAAATCCTCACAAAGATTTCTGATACTATGATGTGAAACTCTCTGACTTTGGGTTATCTACCATGCAACCACTGAGACGTCAACCAAAAACCTCTAGATTTCTTTCATACTTTTCCCAGGCTATGGAGAATGAAGGTGTCACCATCTCAGGATCTGTTCACTGCCTATCTGTGTTATGTCACCATACTATCTTGTATTGTCAGGCTGCTTCTTCAAAGAACTTTGAAATTTTGTAGGTTATAATCTAAAAATGAGGAATAAGTCCTTGTCCTTGAATATGGGTAATTTTAACAATCTAGCCTAGAATTTTGATTCCTCAGGCAGATGGGATTTTTGTTTCAAAGGATTATCTTTCCCTTTCCCTATGACTTCCTTTCCACCAAGACTAGAAGGACTCTTTTAGGAAGGGTATCCCTTCACATTATGCTATGGACTGAATTATGTCCTCCCCAAATCCATATGTTGAAGCACTAACCTAATGTGGTTGGTATTTGGAGAGGAGACCTTTGAAAGGTAATTAGGTTTAGATGAGGTCATGAAAAAGGCCTCAGGATGGGAATTAGTGTCCTCATGAAAAGAGGCATCAGAAAGCTTCCTTTCTCTCTCTCTCTCTCTCTACCTTGGGAGGACACAGCAAGAAGCTGCTGGCTGAGTGACAGGAAGAGGTCTTTCACCAGAATCTGATCATGCTGCCACCCTGATTCTGACGTCCTGCCCCTAGAATTGTAAGACAATATATATATATGTGTATATGTATATGTGTGTGTGTATATATATATATATATATATATATATATATAAATTTAAGCTGCCTGGTCTTGGTGTTCTACTATGGTAGCCAAAGCTGATGAAGATATGTTATATCTTCTTCCTACTACTGCATGGCTTAATCTTAATAAGAGGGATTGTTGGGGGACTAAATGCAATTTACCAAGAAAGCAACATATGCTAGGGCTATTATCAAGTATTATTGGTGTTATGGATAGAAGAATGCAAAGAAGACCTCAAATTCAGAGTAAATAATGAGAAATTATGTATACATTATTTTTCAAACAGTAGGATACAACCCATTAATGGATGATGAAGACAATTAAGTAGGTCATAATTATCCTTCCTCTTAATGATTTAGAATAGAACAAAACAAGGTAGAAAATAACAGAACATTGCTTCGTGAAAGGTTTTATTATTAGTTGTGAGCACGGGCATATTTGCTTCATGTGTGTGTATACCAGTTCATAATACAACAGAGGCTTCTTCCTGAGACAGCAAGTATTAGAGCCATGCCCAGCATACTCAAAAAGATAAAGATGTCAGTAAATCCTCTCGTTCCAAGCCTCCACGGCCTTTAACAAGGAAGCATTGGCAACAATGCCTCTGAAAGGGCATCAGTCTTGGAGACCATTTGGAATTTTGCCCCCCCGTCTGTCCCCTGTACCTCAGATACACATTGAATTTATCTCTATCAGATTTCAAAAATCGATGGTGACACCCTTGCAACTTTTTTTAGTTCTTTTGTATTTTATTTTATAAATTTTCTTCAATTTTTCCCACCCTCCTCCAAACCTAGTTCTGACTCCTTTAACCTCCACTGCACATGGTTCTTCTCTGAACCATCAGAACTTCTCTGAGCATCATTTTCTTTATTTAGAAAATAAGAGAGTTAGACTTGCTTTTATTTAATGTCAATTCTATCCCTAAAATTCTTTTTTTTTTTTTTTGCTTTTATATTAGAGTATTGCATCTATGACAGTGTTTCTTAACCTGGGATTCATGACCAGCCTTTCAGGGTCTGAGGATATACACTCAAGGATTGGAAAGCTTTAAAATTTGTTGCCATAAAGTTTTTTTTGTTGTTGTTGTTGTTTGCTTGTTTTCATAGCCTTGGGAACTTGGATGCACTTTTCTGGATGAGTGGCTTATGCAAGGGCTCAAGAACTTCATGTTGTTCAGTATAAATTGAAACACGTCGTACTGTGTGGGGATGCAGAATGAGACAGGAGCTATCAGCAGAATGTATATGTAAACAGCCTTGTAAGCCAAGTTAAGGATTTTGAATTTTATCCTAAGATCAATATGTATATGTGTGCAGTGGGGGTGGGTCATGAGACTGTTTATGGTAGAAGACAGTAGAGAGAGTTCATTAAAGAGAGAAATGAAAGGTTTTGTTTAAAAACTTCACCAAGGGAGAACCAGGTTGAAGATGACAAAAGCCTGGGTCTGGTCAGGAAAACTTTAATGTTAGCAGAGTGAGAAATAGTATTTGCCTCCACTAAATATGAATAGAGTAGTGGAGAAGCAGAGATGTGGAAAATTTGGAAAGATGTATTGTAGACAGATTCATCAGAACTTGATATTGGGCTCGATTTGGGGTTTAAAGGAGAGGGCTATGGAGGATGACGTGGGCATCTGGTTCATGTAATTGGTAAGGTGATGAAAAGATGATCTTCTGAGAGTGTTAGAAAATTGTGAGGTAGGAGGTAGGGAGAAATTAGAAAAAAAATGTTAATGTGGACCGTGGGAGAGGAAACTACCTACACATATTCTAGTACTAACAGGCAGGGTGCCGGGCTCATCTGGAACCAGACCTTATGAATTTGTACATGGTTTCCCCAGTGGTATTCAATAGCCAGTAGGAGCTTGGTAGTTTTATTAACCCAGAACTAGGGAGAATGCAAAAGATACACATAAGCTTGGGTGGCATTTTAAAGATGTGTGTGTGTATGTAGCCAAGTGATGAAAATCAAGCATATTCCTAACTATTTTAATATTTTAATGCAATTCAAAGAATTGGCCACTACAAAAACCTTCACTAACCACCTCCACCTCATACCAGTTATTGGCCTTGCACTCCTTCATACTCCCTCAAAGCTATTTGAACTACATTATCCTACTCTTGCAGTCCCCATGTTCCCTAATCAAAAACAAAACAAAACAAAACAAAACAAAAAAACTGTTAGATAGGTATTTTAAATAGATCAATTTTGGTCTCACAGAACATGTAGGATCAACACCAATAGGGGGAGAAGGCGAATAGTGAAATGGTAATGCAATTTGCATTTGCAAGGAAGCCTGGCTTTTTTATACTCCCAATCTGGGATCTGGGCAGCTTCTGTGGAGGAAGGTGTGACTTTGGATGAGGCAGCTCTTTTCAGCTTAGGGCAGTGGTTCTCAAAGTGTGGTTCCCAGAACATCAGCATGAGCATCGCCTTGCTGTTTAGTAGAAAGGTGGAATATCAGCCCCCACAGTGGACCTACTAAATCAGAAGTCTGGGGGCACAGCCATCTGTGTGTTAAACTCTCTCTGTGATTCTAATACAAGTTAATGTTTCAGAACCATTGGCTTCAGGAAATTTTGGAAAGAGACTTGGCTGAAAATTGCCAGCAGTCTAGACTCTCAGAAACTGGGGAGTACGTGTATGGCTCCTGAAGGGGAAGCCTGTGGGCAGCACCCCTGCATCATCAGTATGTGTTGTTGGAAAGACCAGTCTGCTGGCAGCGGCTTCTATTCTGAGTTAGGAATATTTAAGACAGTTTGAGCAGAAAGGACAGAGAAAACAAATTAAACAATTTGAATATGAATTATGAGAACGTACACGGAACCTCCTTTTCCATTCACCTTTTTCTTAATCTCAATTATTCATCTAATATATGCAATTAATTAAGCATTCTTTACTATCAACAGCTCTCCTGAAGTCAGCTATGGTTATAATAAATATGGATAAGGAGTTTTATGTTGTGATTAGGGCAATAGACTATCTTACTAGTTCAAAAAGTTAACAGTGACTTACGAGATTTTTTCCTTTATTATGTATAAGCTGGCAAAAGTTAAAAGAGGAACTTTTGAAAGTAAATCAAGTTATATAGAAGTATTAATCTAAAGCAAATACATCTTCTCTTAGTTGATTAGCATAGAAGTCAAGTTTCCGTTAGAATAAAACACCTAATGCTTCATTAAGCACTCGTGAGATTGTGTAAAACTTGCTTTTAAACCCATATTCAATCAATTATTTTCCAAGGCTATTGACTATATATATTCACTTTTATTGCCGAGCTTCTGCATCTTAAATCCTTGTAACACCAACCTTGACTACAGAAATATTCATTGCCAAGATGCAATTTATTTAATGCACAGAACAGCTTGTTGGTTCAGTTCAGTGAAGTCTAGATGCTATGAAGTGGGCATCTTGAAAATTTCCCCCCACTCCTAGCTAGAAGTACCTGGAAAATGGCAATCCATCTTGGAAGAGGATAAAGAGGAGACCTGTCAAGTCACTTTACCTTGTTTTCAGATTACATGCAAAAGAACTTACTTTTGCAGGAACCAGTAAGGTTTCTGTGCCACTTGAAATAGAATAAATGCTTCCTGGCAAATGGAAACAAATAAAGATAGAACAGGTTTAAATAGCCCCGAAGACAGAGATTCAGACTTTTAGTTTAGTCACTACCTCAGGAAAATTAGTAGCTCTTTAGGAAAAATTTAAGGTGTAAATCTCTCAGTAGAAGCAGTTTAAAGCAAGGTAAAATATGAAGCAAGCAACAAACAGCTATAAAGTATTACAATGCAGAAATATGTCTCCATTTTCATGCAATAGATGCTTTCTGGTTTTTAAACAACCAAACTTCCTAATCAGATGCAAACTCAACACCCTGGAGTTAGGTGAACCATTTGTTCCTTGCCAGTGACTAGGGGCTTTTTATCATTCATCATTTTATGGTGTAGAGAAGGAGGATGGCAGAAGATAATAAGCAAAACTGGACAGCGGGTTTGTGAATACTTAGAGGATGAAAAGAAAAGTTGAACTGAGCTTGCAACAGGTATTGATTAGCAGTGGTAATCTGGGATCTCCTAAAGACTGATGGAAATGGTTATGGAGTTCTGTTGTAGATGAAGGTAAACATCAATGACCTCAATCTAGCCCAGTGAAGTTCTCTCATTGTTCCCACTAATCCTTTTTACAAGTGAATTTTTTAAAAAATTTTAATTGAAATAGTTTTCTTTGTGTGCCCTACTCATGTTGCTCAAATGTATGCCTACAAGCAGTAGTAATATTTTCGCATGTGTATTTGATGTTAAAGCCAGAGCATGAAGTCATTTACTGGACTCCTGAATTTCTTTCCTTTCTTTTTGATTTTAACGAGCATCTCCTGCTCCCACGAAGACTGTGTGTTCAAGAAGCTGACTCTAGGGGTGCCTGCATGCCTCAGTTGATTGAGTGAGCAACCTTTGGTTTTGGTTCAGGTCTCCAACTTCAGGTTGTGAGATTGAGCCCCAGACAGCTTGGGGCTCAGTGCTGAGTCTGCTTGAGATTCTCTGCCTCTATCATCTGCTCTTGCATACACTTTTTCTCTCTCTCAAATTAATTAATTAATTTTGAAAAAAGAAGCTGACTCTATTGTTAGGTACAGAGGTGGCACATGGGCTCCCTGGGCATAGTGATTTATTCAGAGATGGATCTGCACTTTAACTGGTCTGATCAGAATGATCTCTGGACATTTATTTGGAGATTGTAGCAAAGCTGCTCTCTTTCACTGGCTAGGAATGCAGAGTATGATTTCTTAGGATTCACTGTCATCCATCTTGGACTATGAGAAGAGAAGCCTTTAATGAGTGAAAGACACACTGAGATAAAGGAATAGTGACATACAAAATGAATAAAATAAGTTCTGGTAATACATTTTAAGCTGTGGTTCAAGACTATGTGAAAGACTTTTTAGCAACAAAAGCAATAAGGTACCTTCACTAATTAAACCTATGTAAGTTGTGTTTTCTATTATTTGCAAACAAAAGCATTCTGATAAATGTGACAATCCTCCATTCTCTAATCCCTAAATCATATGTGGAAGAATAAGAATAAGAATAAGAATAAGAATAAGAATAAGAATAAGAAGAAGAAGAAGAAGAAGAAGAAGAAGAAGAAGAAGAGGAGGAGGAGGAGGAAGGGGAGGAGGAGGAGTAAGAGGAGGAGGAGGAAGAAAGGGGCACCAAGGTGATTCAGTCAGTTAAGCATCCCATTCTTGATTTTGGCTCAGTTCGTGATCTCAGGATTGTTAGATTAAGCCTCACATGGGGCTCTGTGTTTAGTGCTGAGTCTGCTTGAGATTCTCTCTCCCTCTCCCTTTGGTCCTCCCTCTCATGCTCTCTCTCTCTCTCTCCAATAAATAAATAAATCTTTAAAAAGAAGAAGAAGAAAGAGAAACAGGAACAGATCAAGTAAGCAGTAATATTTCTATAGAAGTGGAAACTGTCTTCTGATCGCCTATGCGTAAATCATGGATAATGCAATACCTTACTTTAATTGCTTATCTCATAGCGACATAGTTGAAGTCATAGTCAATCTCAATGAGCAATTTGGAGATTGGTTACTTTATTTTCTTTTCTTCATTCACTGCCAGGGAAGCATATGGAATATAATTAAAGTATTATTGAGGAGTCAGGAGGGTTTCTCCACATTAACAGAAGACAGTCATCTATAAACAAAAATCCTGTTTCATTCAAACATTTTGCTCACTGTAATAAAGAACATAAGAAAGAGAATGAGAAATCACAGAACAAACAAGTTGTTTCTTCTATTTCAAAGATTACCTGGAGGTATCCGTTGCCCTTTACTATATAATTAGAAAGATGCATTACTTGAAGTTAAAATTTCTGGTGAATAAAAAACATGTTTTCATGAATATATTGATCTAAATAACTTAGAGGAAACTCATATGCTTTTATTGCAGGCCAAAACTCACCAGTGAAGCTCCATCATTAAATACCCATAAAATGTCTTTTTATCCTTTCAATTTGACTGCATAAGTGTGTTTTTATAATAGTTGTTGAATACAACAATACACTTTAGTATTCTTGTTCTTTTGTTTTATTTTGTTTTCTTTCTTTTCTTTTTCTTTTTCTTTCTTTTTTTTTTTTAGTGTTAAGAAGCTACAATAAGGAGCCCACTAGGGATGTTGACAATGAAGGAAGTAATTGGCTCTCAGAGAGGTAAATGATAAAATCTATATTAGATTACAGTCAGCAGATTTATGAGAGACCAGATGGCTTCTGGATGAAGTATTAACATATTTAAAGAAAGAAGGTGCTGCACAGAAGGGGCATCAGTGAACCATGGAAATGCAGGAAAAGCAATGTCTTGGGGCAAATGGTAACCTATCATGAAATGAAAAGAGGACCTTAGTCATTGGATATCAAGTTATTTATATCCCACTAGCAAGGCTGGCCCTTAGATTTGGAGCCAGAGGGCCTTCAAGTCTTTCTGATCTGAATGGATAATCCAAGTTTATTTTGAGATGGAACAACAGCTATTCTCACCTGTTGCCATTAAGCGTTGAAATCATCTGACAACTAGTTTTGATCTCATACTCACCAAGAAATCTGATTCCCATATCTTTCTCCTTTTCTGTTTTTCAGTCCTGTCACTACAATTTCACAGTAAATCAATAAAACAGACTTTAATTATGCTTATTGTATGGCCATATAGTTTGGCCACTGGGAGCCAATGTGCCAACACTAACTCAAATATATATAGTTTGTGTGACTGTTGTATTTCTCAGTACATATAAATAAGTTTATCCTTTGTATTTATCTTACATATTGTCTATTAGTAACCGTGAACTAGTCCATTCAGGACCTGATCCCATTCTGAGACATTAATAAGACAGCGTCTTTGGGGACTTCAAAATGAAGAAATGTTATAGAAGGTTTGATACCACTTACTTATTTTTATATTAATTTCTAAAGTATCCATCAAAAATAATCAGGCATTATTTATAGTTTTTATGCAAAGTTTAATAGTTTTTCAAAAATCTTCCATAACCTCCTATTGCCTTCAGGATAAAGTTTGAGCTATTTAGGGTGATATGTAAATCCCTTCATGATCTGACTTCCATATCTTCATCTCATGACATCCTGCAGCATGTAATGGATGTTATATTCTTGATCTCTTATAAACTACCTACACTTCAAGGTCCACCACAAACATTATCGTAGCAGTCACTCGCCCTTTCTTCTTTCCTCTGTTTAAACATAGGCTTTCTTTGGAGCTTCAGTCTTAGTTGTCATAATATTCATGGCAACACTATGGCGTGTTGTAATTATTGACTTGGCTATAAGATTACAAGCCTTTTTGAAGGAGAAATTCTGAATTTTACCTTGATATGCCTAAGACGTAAGGACAGTGCTTATATGAAATTGAAGGGAGTTTACTGACTGGATGAATGGGGAATGAATAGAATTTTGCTCCCAATCCAATTCACTTTCCTTGTTACAAACTATAGTAGACTGACATATGGCCTGATTCCTTAGCTCTCCCTGTGTCCATATCTATCATCATATACTTTTGATATGACCTTTACATTGTGATTCTTAAACTCAGCCCTGTGACTTGCATTAGGACAGTGAAATGTGGGTACACAAGACATAAGCGGAGATTTGTGGAGAAGCATAGGAATTGTCAAGAACCACTTGACAGAAGAATGAATGAGCCCAGCCAAACCCTGTCAAGTCTATCCTACATCAGCTGAATCCCAGTGATGCATGACAAATAAATGCTCATTATTATAGGCCACTGAAGTTTTGGGTGTTTTATTATGCAATGTTGTCACAATACAGAAGTGACACACCTATGATGATTGGTGATCTTAATGAAGCTATACTCCTGGCAAAAACAAAGCCATAATTAGTGTTGACCATAGACAGTATGGAGTAAATGGTTAAAATAGCATGCTCTAAAGCCAGGCTACTTGGGTTTAACCTCATTTTTGCACTTATTAATAATTTGACCTCAATGATCTACTAACTCATGATAGGCTTGTTTTCTCATCTATAAAATGTGGAAAATAATAGCAAGTACCTCACAAATTTTGTTATGAGTATTAAGTTGTGAAAATATGAAAAACACTTAGAACTGTGCCTAGCATGAGGTGCACGCTCAAGAAATGCTATTGCTCCTGTGCGTAAAACAAAACAAAACAAAACAAAACAAAAAAAACCTTTCTTAATGAATTTCCTTCTTGTTCTTTCCCTTGTGATGAGCTATGCTCTTCTTAGCTATGATGTATGGTTCTGGACATCCTCGAAAAATATCAAAATATTAATGTTTTATCATTCTGTTCAACAACATGGCTCTTTCAACTCAGAAATAGAAAAACCCTAAATTGTAAGCCACACATGACAGATTTGCTGTGATAGTCACACAACATCTCCTAATAAAATATAGAAAATTAGAAGCTAAGAAAGTAAAACCTATTCATGACAAAGCTCAGACCCAAACTCCAAACTTTTAAGCTTGAAACTAAGCCTAAGTTGCCTTCCTTTCAAAGAGGAACCACTCATCATGGAAGATCAGCTCTGACAGACTGTTAAGGGTCAAAAGGAGCAAACTTTCACACCTACTGTGAGGGAAAAGCCATTTCTGGCTTTTCTCTATATTCCCACACCTCTGCTGGGCTCCTCCTGATTTGGTACCCTGAAATATCTTATGGGAGCAAGTGACAGAAATGATATGGGGTTTACCCCTTCACTGTGAGGGCCTTTGGAGAAGGAATGCTGAATAGTAATAATTTATCAATCTCCTTAAAGGCTTCTACCATCATGCATCAGGCTCTCTGTTACACAGAAAACTCAAGAAGCTGCTGAGGATAATTTTAAACTTTGCTAGAAGCTGACAAGGAAGGTGTATGAAAATAGTGAAGCCATCGGACTTGGCCACATCCTTGCCAAGGATTTCTAAACAAGAAGGCGCTTCTTCGACATTTCCAGGATTCTTCCCATAAAGCACTGGTACTGTGTTTCGGGATGCAGCATGCCCGCCACCACCATCTGTAAAGAAGAGAGTAGAAATGCTGACTGTAGCAATTGGCAGGACTTGTCATCTCTCTCCAGCAGTGGCACAATCCCTGAATGGGCTGCTTTCGATCAGTTACTGTGCAGGGTGAAATAACTATGTCAGAGTCATTGGTAGTTCTTGCCTGCAATAGGAAAGTATTTTCTTGCTAGGAGGGAAATACAAGAAATAATTTGAATAGTTAGAAACGTGTCTCAGAACTTTGTATGGATCTGTTTTCAATTATTAGCAGGCCAAAACTGTGGTACTTCTAAATAGATATGGGTATGAATAGAATTAATTATGATCCAAAGCTAGTACAGGAGGTTATGGCCTTGTGGGTGACAATTGAGGGCTGTGTTAGAGCCACTGCCCATTGCTAATGGTATAGAAGTATAAATAGCTTGTAGATTTGGCTTCAGGATCATCTTTTCCTGAAGGTCTGCTTAGGGAGATGAGAAATGAGGATTATGTTATTAGAATATAAATTTGGCCTCCGGGGAAGCCCTTCCAGCTCAAAAAATTATGGACATCTTTATGACATTCAGAACCATTATGCCTACACTATAACTCACCAGAAATTCAGAGCCAGCCACACACAGCAGAAACACAGAGGAGAGTGTCTTCATTTGGAAAACTGAAATAACATCATCACCTTGCACCACGATGACCATTCTCAAGGCCAAGGATAATCCTTGGAGATGCAGACATGAAAGCTGTCGGTATTGCCTGCTGACTTGTAAGCCTTCTGACAAATTATTGTTAATAGCAGTAGGTGAGAAAAGAGATCTAACCTTTGGTTGGGGGTGCTAAAATAGCTTGAGAATTCACTGGGGGCAGTTATTAAACAGTATCCCCTTTTTCAAGGCCACCCTTTGATACGGTGAAAAATGAGGCAGTAGAGCAGGTCATGGATACCAACTTTTCACTCTGGGTCCACTGGGGGAACTCATCCAGAGTGGGACAAATTCATTAATCTCCTTTAAGCCTTCTACCTCTACTTACAAGGCTTTAAGTGGAATGCTCCAATTTTTTTTTTTTTTCTGAACAGTGGTGCTCTATTTACATCAGAAGGGACATGAAATACCACAACAATCACGAAAAATGAAATCCTACAGCTTAGCCTGCCAACCAGCATGGAAAGTGTGCAGCTGGAAGTGAGCTTCATAAGGCAAGTCACGCACAGGGGAGAGAAGACAGCCAGATGCCAAAATAGCTTATGGATAGCATGAGAAAGGGGGGCAGCCTGAGAACGGCAGGCAACAAGACCTAAAAAGACTCACAGAAGAGAAGTATTTGGCTTAGCTCCCTAGAAGCAGACAGACAGAAAAGAGAACAGAGAATCCACGTTGAGGATGCAGGAGCCGTGTCAAACGCAGAGATAAGACCTGCCCAGAGTGCCTGCAGCTGTAAATGCAGGGTTGTGGTCATTTGAACCCAGGGTTACAAGGATCCCTGGGTTATCTATCAAACTTGACAGCTGTATTTGATACTGTCAGTGTCATCTGTGTCATTGTTGAATATAAAGGTCAAAAAACTAAAGAGCTGTAGCGACATCTTAAATATGAAGGCTATCCAAATGACACTCTCCACATGAGATCACAGCCATACACATTTTAGAAAAGGTTGTCTAAGTGCTCTATGTAGCAGATATTTTTATGTACACTGCCACCTCATGTGGGCCATGAAAAAAATGGGAAAATACATTTCAGCTTAGGTTAGCCTCTTCCCTTCTCTTCTTCTGTTAATGTGTTGGCCCCTATTTCCACTAATCTGAGATATTAAACACGAAGAAACAGTACATGTGTGAAGATACGATGGTGTGTTTATAGGCAGCACATACCTGTATCTTTATTTTCTAAAATCTGAGCGCATCTGTACCTGGCAGGAATTCTCCTTGTTTCTCTCTGGTTCTTCTAGTACTTAATGTCTATTCATGTGAAACAAGAAACAACGTCCCTCTCATTTTATTCCAAAGCCATTTTTAATGCCAAAGATGAATGAGGATATGGGGGAGGTTGACATTTACTCAGAATTATTATTCAATCAAAGTTCTATTTTCCTCTTGTGATGATTTCATTTGTCAGAGTAGTTTTAATGCAAAGCTTGTGATCAGGTTTTTTTTTTTTTTTTTCCTTAAACAATTGGTACTACCATCTGTGTCACCTGAGGCTTCTTTTTGTTGATTATTTTGCATTGTAGCCTCATGTAATGTGACACAATGAAAACATAAATAATTTGGGCCCTGTTTTGCTGGGAACGAAAGCTCCACACAGTTGTGTGGTGCCAGAGTGCGGATTCCAGAGAAGGTAAGGCAGCATAATATTCTTCCCACAAAAACACGCTACTTTTTTCTTCTTTTTTTCCAATCCTCTCTTTAAAATTCTTTGTTTAGTTTGATTGGAGATCCACATCAGAGGTGTTTTCTAGGGCACTGGACCTGCCTGCTTGGGAACTTCCCACTGTGCTGATGAAGCACAGTTCACCTAGTCTGAGCCGCTGGAGTTCAGAACAACCCTAGGGCATTTTTGTTTTCTGTTTTATATCTCGTTTGTTCTTTCTCTTTGTTCTCTTCCATTCAGAGAAAGGTGTGTGCTAATGCCAACTTGTTAGAAGTGTGCCCAGCAGGAGGAGAATGTGAGCTGTTTGGATTCTTTAAAATAGTTCTTGCTTATTTGCCCACTGCATTAGATAACAATTAGAGGGTAGTCTTTCCATAGATACAAGGGGCTCACTCTTCAAATAGCTGAGGTGAGAAATGTGTTACCTCTGGACTTTGATGGTTTACCCTGATTCTTTCATACTTTACTCTTAGGCTCCTCCTCCCATGCCCAGTAGAAATGGTTTTTGGCTATCCTTTTCATAACAGAGCTATCTTCAAAAAAATGAGATAGATATATTGGAGATTGATTCTGAAATGTTCTATTTGGAGAATGCAGGATTCCAGCATGAGTTATATTTTCTGCTATCTTGCCAAAGCAGGCACTCTCTGGCCTTGCCTCTTGGAATAGCTTGAAAATAGGAGTGCTGAGCTAAGTTAATAAACTGGTAGCATTTTTTTTTAAACTTAATTTTCAGACTATGTCATCAGTAGGGGAGGGAGAACAAATTAGGATCCTTGCAAAAATGTTTAAGGGCTAGAATTTTGGATCAAGGTTCATGTTTAGCTTGTTGACCAATGCAATTTATAGATTAGCTGCTTTTGATTGGTTAATTTTGTGTTTACATGTGCTAGAGCTAGTGCTCTCACTAGGACATAAAGAAAAGCATCTTCTGATACTGGAAAGCATTTAATGGTGATAAGAAGAGGACTCCTCCAATTCTCTCTTATGCCAGAAAAGCCACCCTGATACATTCATTCTCCTCCTTCAAACATTTTCCTCCCTATATCCATAAAAGAGCTGGATTTTAAGTAGCAGGACTTAGAGCCAACAGACACCAGAGATTTTGATTGCCTACATGCTTATTACTCAGAAAGGTTGATTAACTATGTTTTACTCAATTAACCACAGATGTGCCCTTGTGCACGACTAGTTTGTAATTGTCCTAATTGATTCTGAGGAGAGATCTTTGGTCAGAGTCAAGCCAGATGTAGGCTTTGTTAGTGATTTTGATAGAATGACCCCAGGAAACTCCATTTTTACAGCTTTGATATAAAAAAAAGCCCAAGAAGCTTGCCCAGGCTTCTCTGCTTGCTTAATTATATTTTTGGTAATTTATTTTACCAATTGACTTGTAGCCAGGCCAGGTTATGTTTAATTTTGATAATGTTGCACGGACTTGCAGGAGAGGAAGAAATGTCCCAGCTCATTACCTTCTCTTCTTGCTTTATCAGATCCGTTTTCTGGAAACTGTATGCAAATTCTGGTTATCAGACACTTTCTTTGAAAAAAAAATTCCTTTCTATCTCTCCCCTCTTCTGAATCCTTTTGTTAGCATAGGGTAAATAGTCTGCTTCCTGTCTTCTAATCACTGATGTTGGAGATTTCACCATTAGCCACTCATTCTGCTTTCTGTAGTACTGTCTTTTCAATTATACCCACAAACTAATATTATTTTGGTAAAGTGAGGCTTTAAGATTGGGTTAAGATAAAGTTTCATTACATATAGCAATCAGATCAATTCAGAATTCTCAATTCTTAGAACTTTACTAGTAAAAACAGTGGTAGACAACATTTTGAAACAGAATTTTATTTTTTACATTTCCAAATTAAATTCAGCATCTGTAATCTCCTTGTCCTTTCCCAGAAGGGAGATAATAATAGAAGGCAGAGAGTAGGCAAAGATGTGTTTTGTCATAAGAGAAAATGAGGAGAGTAGATAGAAATTAAGTGATGAACAAGTTTTGTTTTTGTTTTTTTCACCTGCATCTGTGGACTATGAGATCTGTATCTCTTATAGTAGTTTCAGTTATGTTGTTATAATTGTTCTTATAAACATTATTACAGGAGTTCTACTTTTGTTTGCTCACACAGGCATACTGTCTTAGAATGTGGCTAAATATAAAGTCCTTTCCACCCCAATACCCATCCACATGTAGTTCTTGCAGAAAAAACAAGAGATACCAAAATCCAGGAAGTATTCAATACACATGTGTGGTTACAGATGAGCAACGTGTATATTCTAGGTATATATTTTGTTAGCCTTGAAAACAAAAACTGCCAGTTGTTTTATCAGCAAAGGATAGGTTTTATTTGGGTCAAACAAGCTGTGGCAAGACTGTAGCCAAGTCCAGGGAACAAGAAGAGAAGTGTGCTTTTATGAGGAGGAAAGGAATACATTGGGAAGGCTGCTAGAAACTAAAAATCCATTAGTGTAAAGTGGGAGTTTGAAGTGTGGTGCTTTCTCACAGGCTGAGCTGTTTGGGCACTGGGGACAGTAAAGCATCTTTTTTCTGCCCCTGGAGAAGGAGAGTAGAATCCATGTGTAAGGTCAAGTCTATGTAGGTCAAATTTGTCTCTTCCTGTTGGGTCTGCAATTGACTAGGAGTGGTAGAGAATGAGCTCCCCCCACCTAACCTCTCAACTCCATTTTAGTGAGGTTTCCCATTACTAATCTTCACAGTTTCTTCAGAGAAGAAGGCATAAGTTCAGAGTGAGAGGGGAGGAATATGGTCCTGACAACACGTAAGTATTATATAAGTTCATTTGGAACTCCAGATGTTGTTGTTTTCTCAGTCACATTTACCAGGCAATTCATAGTCCATGGACATGTGAATGAGTATTTTATGCAAGACTTTTTAACTTTATTTTTGAAATTTTACTGTCTCAACCTTTACTTTGGTAGATTTTGTAAATGTTGTCACTAGATAAAATGTCAGACTGTGCAGGTGTATAAGGTTTGTACCAAGATAGTGGGGGCAGTGTTGTCATGTAAGGGAGGAATAAAAAATATTTTTGCTCTACCTTCTTAGTTTCTCCAGCTATAGCTAAATTAGACAGAATGTGGGGAGCAAGAATTTCTGTCCCCTTTAAGGGCCTTCTAGCTGAATTAAGAATCAAATTGTCATGAGATAATCAGGAGAAAACCGAATGTAATCCTGTACACATGCAGAATTCACACAGACATGGAAATTGCAAAGACAGCAAAAAGAGGTATATATGTTACTTTGAACTAAGGAGAAGAGGGTAGTGGTCTGACACTTCAAAGGGAAGAAATGCAACTCACAGAAGATGAGAAAGGTAAATATTTGGTAAGTAAATGTTTGCTGGCTACTGAGAAACAAAGGGACACAGAGAACTTTGGTCAAACAGGCCTTGCTAGGGTCCTCCTTATCTACCATACCTAATTATATCATAATGTAATTATCGATAGTGATAGCTCTCTTCCTAGAGCAGGTCTTCTATCTATACTCTTTTTAGGCAAATGTAGGGGAGGTAAAGAGATTCTCTTGAATCTGCTGGGTTTTGAGTGCTTTTCTTTTTTTTTGTTTTTCTAAAGATTTCATTTATGTATCTGAGAAAGAAAGAGAGTGTGTACACTCAAGTGAGCACGAGGTGGAGGAGGGGCAGAGAGACAAGCAGATTCAGACTCCCTCAGCAGGGGAGGGGAGCCTGATGTAGGGCAATCTCAGGGATCTGAGATCACAACCTGAGCCCAAATCAGACTCAACTGACTAAGCCACCCAGGCACCACTTTGAATGCTTTTTCACTCAAAATAATCTTCATGCCAAAGTGGCCCATCTTGGTCTGGCTTGTCCTTGACCCACACACTGGTAAATGACAGATTAACAAGAGAAAAACTAAGAGAAGTCTATTAACATATGTATCATACATACACATGGAAGCATCTAGTGATGAGTAGCCCAAAAGGATGGTTAGAATTTGGGCTCATTATCAATTTAGGCTAAACAAAGGGAAAAAAGGTTTTGGATTTCTGTCCCAGGGTGGCAAGTTCTAGGAAGGTGGTTAGGAAAAGTATGGTAAATAAGGGATGTTAGTAAGGTTTGTTATACAGATTTGTCTTACCTTCTCTAATGAACAACTGTTACCAGTTCTCCACAGTTATGGTACAGGAGAGGGAAAAACCTTTACAAATGGAGATTTCCTTCATAAATGTAAATATCTTTTACAAAAGGAAAACTTGTGCCCTGTCTTTGTAGCTTTTCCCACATATACTGGTTCTCAAAGTCTTTTAGGTCAAAGTAATCAATATGCCAAAGAATATACCAATGTATTGCCTATTCTGACTTTCTTTCATTCCCCTCACTTGCGTTAAGATGCTTTCAGTTACAAGATAAAGACAAAAGAGCTCAAACTGTCTTAAACAATAAAAAGAAATATAAAATTTGAACTCTATGATAGTTTTTTTTTTTTTAAAGATTTTATTTATTTATGAGAGACACACAGAGAGAGGGAGAGACACAGGCAGAGAGAGAAGCAGGCTCCCCGCAGGGAGCCTGATGTGGGACTGGATCCTGATCCGGGGACTCCAGGGTCACACCCTGGGCCAAAGGCAGACACAACCACTGAGCCATCCAGACGTCCCTATGATGGGTTTAATATTAGGTTCAATCCACAGACAACCTGGTTATCAAGGACACAGTTTTGGTTTATTCTTCCTCTCCATTTTTAAGGGAATAAGCTCCTAGGCTGTGAGAGTTTTCCTCATGGTCATGTATATGAAGATTGTCAGGAGATTCTAGGGCCAGACACCTACAACAGAGGGAAGAAAAACTTGGTTTTCAAATTCCCAGCAAAATTCCTGATGGCGCATTTGATTGGTCCAGAGCAACTTTCTGATTTCACACTAATTGACTTAGCTTAGGTTATGGGCCTGTCCCTTAACTGATTTTTTTTTTTTTTTTTTTTTTAAGAGCAGGAAATTCAATACAGGGTGGGTTTAATTGAGGGCACATTCTCTAGTCCTGAATAATCCCAGCCCAATATTCAGATTCGACTGAAAAACATGGACATAGAATGGGGATGAATGGTTCCCTTAAATTTTAACCTTTTCTTCTTGCCACAAGAAAGGTGATTAGTGCTGGAAAAGGAATAACAATCATTGACTACACTATTTTTTTGAGAATCACTGGTTTAAAACTATATACATATATCATATAGAGAGGAAATCAAAATATGTTTAATATCTGTGTGGGTATTAAACAAAGGTGATGGAAAACTTAAAACGATAGCTTTTTATCTAAGGAAAAATAGAGCAAAGGAAAAATTGTCATAGGCTAGAATGGGCACAGCCATTGGGATAAAATCATGGAGATTTCATGTCATAGAATTTTAGGGTTGAACGCCAGAAAACTAGAAGAAAACTCCAGTTTTTAAAATCTTATTTCTTGTATTGAGCTGAACTTTCTCCCTTTAAATGTTACCAAATCATTTCCCCTGGTGCTACCATTTGAAACTACTTACAAAAGTAGTATTTCTACTTTTGGTACTACCAGTATCAGAGTACTGGTATTTCTCTGACCAGACAGAAGGCAGAGAAAATGAGCAATATCATCATATATCCTGTTGTCTGGCAGTGCCCACATTATGACTTGAGGGCATTAAAGTACACGCTGTCTTATAGAGTGAATTTTTCTAGTCCACAGAAAGGCTTGGCCCAATGAAAGGAATCTCCCAGGGCACATGGACTCCTGGAAATCTATAGAGAAAGTTCAACAAATTTTAAGGTAGTTGGGAATGAGACAGGCCATCCATGCTCCTGTCTTTGAATGCCTTGATCATGTTGTATTTACTGAAGGAATGAAAGCTAAGATAGTCTGGAGTCAAGCCCAAGCATCTGGTATGAGATGCCTATATCCATACTGAGACCACTTATGGGACAAGACTTTTTTTTAAGATTTTATTTATTTATTCATGAGAGACACCGAGAGAGGCAGAGCCACAGGCAGAGGGAGAAGCAGGTTCCCTGTGGGAGCCTGATGTGGGATGGAGTCCTGGAACCCAGGATCACACCCTGAGCCAAAGGCAGACACTTAACAACTGAGCCACCCAGGTGTCCTGGGACAAGACATTTTTGATCTGAGCAATTCATTGCAGATCTGTTAGAAACTGACAAATCCTAGGAAGGTACAAACTGTGAGAAAGACTCAAGGCAGAAAGGGAGCTCAAAAAGCCAAAGCCGATCCCAATTAGCTGTAAAGGGGCTGGTAAAAGTCACTCAGAAGTAAATGTGGTTTGATCTCATTGCTGCTAGGGTCCCACTCAAAAAGTAGACCGACAACCTACACTAGGAGTTGTTTCCAGGACATAGCCTTGAGAAGGTACGATGTTGAGACCATCTGGGTGGTACACTCAACTAAAGCTAGTTAAGGTCTCTCTAGATCTAGTTAAGATCTAGTCATCTTCCAGCCACCCAAGACAAGACTCATATATAAGTTCCTTATTAAAACTGTCACCTACCCAACCCGGAGTGGTCTGCCTCTTTCTTTGGTTTCTCCTCATGCTCTGTGTATGGAGGTCGGTTTCAGATTTCACCCAGGAAATTCCCAAGGTCCCTTATACACAAGGTTGTGTCACAGTTGCCATATGGACGGTGGATAGTGTCTCGGACAGGCTGTTGGGAAAACAGTCACACTATGATCTATTATAGCAATCTCATTCTAAGGATGGAGACACTGATCCATAGAGATATCAGGCAATCTATTCAAGATGCTCTCTTGCGATTGACAGGCCAAAAACTGCAGGTCTTTTGACATTATGTTATTTTTTTGGTCTTTCCCCACAGTTTTCTCTTTTCTAATCTGCATTACTTCTGTTTTTTACCTAAGTGTCCTTATGTGATCTTTCAATTACATTTTTCTGAAAGTGTTCCATTTATGAATATCTTGGTACTCAGAATTTAGCAAAATTATATTACAGATTAAGGGAAACCAAGGAAAATAGACAAAATATTCCCTTTAATGTCATTATTAAACTGTTATTATTTCATTAAGCCACATTAGTCATTTTGGATATCTGCAATAATCTAAACCTTCCCCCCCTCTTTTTTGAGGTTTGTGGTCTTTGTGTTTTTTTTTTTTTTAATTACATCTTTAATTGTAATTTCAGTGTAGTTAACTGGAATAGCTAAGTGGAAAATCTCTCTCTAATATAATGTTTTATATTAGTTTTGAGTATACAACATATTGATTCGATAACTCTATACATATAAACATATGGTGTTTGTCTTTCTCTGACTGACTTATTTCATTTAGAATTATACCCTCTAGGTCCATCTGTGTTGTTGCAAATAGCAAAATTTCGTTCTTTTTATGGCTGAATGATATTCCATTGTATGTGTGTGTATAGACCACCTCTTAATCCAGTCACCGACTCATGAACATGGGCTGCTTCTGTATTTTGGCTATTGTAAATAATGCTGGAATAAACATAGGGGTGCATGTATCCCTTAGAAATAGTGGCTATGTATGTTTTGGGTAAATACCCAATAGTGTGATTATTTGCCCAAAGGGTAGTTCTATTTTTAATGCTTTGAAGAACCCCCATATTTTTTTCCACAATGGCTGCTCCAGTTTGTATTCTTACCAACAACACACAAGGTTCCTTTTCCTCCACATCCTCACCAGCAATTGTTATTTCTTGTGTTTCTGATTTTAGCTATTCTGACAAGTGTGAGGAGATATTTTATTGTAGTTTTAATTTGCATTTCCCTGAGATGAGTGTGTTGAGCATCTTTTCATGTGTCTGTTGGCCTTTTGTGTGTCGTCTTTGGAGAAATGTCTGTTCAAGTCTTCTGCTCATTTTTAAATTGGATTATTTGGTTTTGGGATGTTGAGTTTTATAAGTTATTTATATATTTTGCATACTAACCCTTTATTGGATATGTTCTTTGCAAATAACTTCTCCCCTTTGTAGATTGTCTTTTAGTTTTGTTGATTGTTTCCTTTTCTGTGCAGAAGTTTTTATCTTGATGAAGTCCCAATAGTTTATTTTTGCTTTTATCTCCCTTGCATCAGGAGACATCCCTAGAAAAATGTTGCTACAGCTGATATAAGAGAAATTACTGCCTATGTTTTCTTCTAGGATTTTTGTGATTTCAGGTCTCACATTTAGGTCCTTAATCTATTTTCGGTTTATTTTTGTGTGTGTATACATAAGAAAGTTGTCCAATTTCATTGTTTTGCTATTCAGTTTTCCCAACACAATTTGTTGATGGGATTTCTTTCCCATTATATATTCTTGCTTCTTTTGTTGAAGTTTAATTTGACTATATAATTGTGAGTTTGTTTCTGGACTTTCTATCCGGTTCCATTCCTCTGTCTATTGTCATGATAATAGATTACTGCAGCTTTGTAATATACCTTGAAATCTGGAATTGTGATGCTTCCAGGTTTGTTTTTTCTTTTTCAAGACGTTTTGGCTATTTGGGGTCTTTAGCGGTTCCATACAGATCTTAGGATTATTTGTTCTAGTTCTGTGAAATATGCTGGTGGCATTTTAATAAGAATTGCATTAAATGTGTCAATTTCTTTGGGCAGTATAGATATTTTAACAATATTTTTTCTCCCAATCTATGAGCGTGGAATATCATCTTCAATTTCTTTTCATCAGTGTTTTGTAGTTTTCAGAGTGCAGGTCTTTTCAGCTCCTTGAAAAAACCCTCTGTGTTTTTCACTTGAAAATATGTGTTAGGTTGGATTTACTAATCTTATGTTATAAAATAAATATCTTTGAGATTTCATATTTCAAGTATCGACCACTTTTTCCTTTTAGCTTCTCAAAATTTTTAAAGACCTTATTGGATTAATCGTTATATGTCAATAAAATTTTTCTGAACACAAATGTCTGGATATGTAATCTGATGTATCTTTATGCAGCATCTACATTTGTAATTCCATCTAGCCATCAGCATAACAAGAATGATTTTAAAAACACAATTCAGGGGAGCCCGGGTGGGCCAGAGGTTTAGCAATGCCTTCAGCTGGGGGTATGATCCTGGAGACCTGGGATGGAGTCCCACGTCAGGCTCCCTGCATGGAGCCTGCTTCTCCCTCTGCCTGTCTCTCTCTCTCTCTCTCTCTCTGTCATGAGTAAATTTAAAAAATCTTAAAAAAAAAAAAAAAAAAAAAAACAGACACAATTAGGGGCACCTGGGTGGATCAGTGGTTGAGCATCTGCCTTTGGCTCAGGTTGTGATACCAGGGTCCTGGGGTTGAGTTCCACATCGGGCTCCCCACAGGGAGCCTGCTTCTCCCTCTGCCTATGTCTCTGCCTCTCTCTGTGTGTCTCTCATGAATAAATAAAAGAAAATATTTTTTAAAAACACACACAGGGATCCCTGGGTGGCGCAGTGGTTTGGCCCAGGGCGTGATCCTGGAGACCCGGGATCGAATCCCACGTCGGGCTCCCGGTGCATGGAGCCTGCTTCTCCCTCTGCCTATGTGTCTGCCTCTCTCTCTCTCTGTGTGTGACTATCATAAATAAATAAATAAATAAAATAAAAACACACACATTTGATTTCTCTCTTATCATCTAGCTCTGATTCTGCTCTTTGGAGCCATGAAGAATAAAAGATTCCACTGAAAACTATGAGTCAGAAAAGTGGCATTTGACTATTTTTTAAGACTCCTTTGGTTCCTAAGGAGACCATACACAAGGTTTTGATAAAAATAAGAAATTATTAGCTCATATAAATGTAGTCAAAGAACAGAACTGACTTAGGCACAACTGGATCCATGTGCTTAAGTGATATCTTCAGGGCATGGTCTTTCCACTCTACTTCTTTCTGTGAATTGACATAACTCTCAGGCAGTTGTTTGCCAACTTGCAGGGCTTTAGGAGTCCCTAGTGGAAATCATCTGCACTTTTCACCATCCAAAATTAAGAGAAAATCCATGAGCATCTAAAAAAAATCTCAAGGTTTTGTGTTGAAAAGAGGAATTCTATCACTTGAAAATAATAGGAGTTTAAAAATTTTTTGAAAGAACACCCAGTTTGTGACTAGAAGAGCTGTACTCAAACCAGGGCTCAACCTTTATGCCTCGTTTTAGTTGAACATGCACAATCTAGCTCAAAATATTTTACAAGAGCTATAAAAATTCTGTCTTTGTTTTTCTAGGATGTTACATATATGTATCCCCTGAAAAACTCATTGACATTTATAATGTAAATGAAAGAAAATCTTACAATCTTTTTTTATTTAACACTTATTTATTTATTTGAAGGTGGGGAGGGGTAGTGGGCAGAGGGAGAGGGAGAGAGAGAGAATCCCAAGAAGCCTTTCCACCTAGTGTGGAGCCTGATGCAGGTCTCAATACTACCACCTGGAGATCATGACTTGTGCTGAAATGAAATGCCGATGCTTAACTGACTAAGCCACCCAAGCACCCCAAAACCTTACCATCTTTATTCACTTGGGTTGTCTGTACATTTCTATAGTCACAAACTTTTCTTCATATTGAAGTCTCCTAAGTTAAATGTATTATTTCATTGCTTATAACTAATAACTAATATACTTGGATTTTATAAGATGGTATATCTTGCTTTTGTCATATTTTACAGTGGGTTCATTCTCAGTTAATATTGGCATAAATAAGAATTTAAAACTTAGCAATTTAATTTACCTCTAAAATGATTTACCTTCAAAACTGTAACTACAAAATCATAAAGAAGATTACTTAAGATTCTTTTAGTTTCAAGTGTTCAAAATACAATTGGAGCAAGCTTAAGTAAAATGCAAACTTAATGGAAGCTTCTAGTCTGTCTTACAGATTGGAAGGATAAGAAGAGAGCTCAGCCTCACAAAAAACTGGAATCAGGGGCCTAATACCCTCAGAACTCTATCTGCCTCTCTCCCTGTCTTTCCCAGTTCAACCTCCCCCACCTCTCCAATCCAAATCCAAAATGACTGCCTCTAACTCAAAAACCTCACATCTTTATGTATAGCATAGCTTCAGACACTAGCGAGAGGTTTGTTCTCCTTTGTCTAGTTTTATAGTCCTTGGAGAAAGACACTTATTGGTTCATCTTGGATCAGGGAACCATCCTAGTAACCAGAAGTTGAAATTTGAAAAGAACTTTGTCCCAGCTTTTGTCAGATGTTTATGCCACTTAGGTCAGATGCCCAGTTCTTGTCAGCCAATATTACATCGTAGTTCCTATGTGTATAGAGGAGTAACTCTCTTTCAGAAACGGGGTTCTCCAATATCCAGCACACTAAGTAATGGATTTTCTCATAGCTAGTGGTAGCTTTAGGGTATTAGTTCAAGCTCCCGTTGAAAATTTAACATGTGTATCATAGCTGTAACTGGATTTTATACTTCAACATTATTGCTGACAATATTACATGCAAAGTAGACTTGTTCTTTTCAATGCCTCTTGCATACTTGTTAATGATCAGCTCTCTTACTAATTTTATTTCTATTCATTCCACAACAATTCTTGAATATAGCTGGCATTAAAATAAATATTTTTTAACTCAACTAAAGGAATAACAATGATTATAGAATTAAACAGACATGAATGGCATATCACAAAAAGATACATGCTTTGGAAATTGATTGTGTTATATGTTTTGTAAAGGACATGCTTGGGTTGGAAAGGGTTCTAATAAGACTCATACACTTATCTTCTACTTTATATTTCTAAGAAGACCTTGTTACTGCTATTTGAGATCTCTGAAACTTCTATAATAAAAACTGTAACTAATCTTTAAATTATAAAGGAATAGTTGATTTTAGAAGCCAGCTGAAATACTTTGTCAGGTCAAACTTTTCCAGGCTATGCAGTGTACCAAAGAGACTAGGATACCATTTTGGTACAATTAGGTTTTCCAAAAATAAAGGCTTAAATTTTAGAAAAAAAATTATAATTCAGTTTCTCATGCATTGTTCCATAAGAGCACAAATACATCTGAGCAGATTATTAAACAGAAAATCATTTCAATAGGTGGTTTAGACAGAATTGGTAAGAAACTGAATCCAGTCCTAAACATTTGCTAAAGCTTGCCATCTAGAGGCCTTTAGGGGTATATTTTGGAAAGTATTTTCAGATGCTTTTTCTATAATCTAAAGTCCTGATATTTAAATGTTTAATGTCTTAATACGATAAAGATTAAGGTAAACGGAGAACATTTACTTTATTATTGAATCTACACAGGATATTTTAAATTTTGAACTTTAAAACTTAAATGAAAGTACATTTCTTTCTATTTTTTATTTATATAACCATTTTGGTAGTTACATTATAAGAAACCTTTTAGTTGAGACCAATTACAAATTTCTTCACCTCGTATAAGAAAAAAGGAAATAATACATTGCAGGTTGGTAAATGTACCAAGGCGCATATAATGATTCACATTTTCCTGACTATCAGGGTGGACTGTCTTTAGGTTATTTGTATTCTTGGTCAGTACTACTGCTTGATGGATGGAAAGAAAGTTGTTCATGTTAAATAACTGGAAGGGTAGGGAATGCAAAATTCTTTGATCATAAAAGAAAGACAAAGGCATAATCTGAAGCCAAGTTTTAAAGCCTAGAACTCTATCCTTATGTGCGTGTATGTAGGCTCTCATGTGCGCCTGTGTAAACAATGTGTATTTGTGAATCTCTGGTACTTTAAGAAGTAATTGTAATTCATAGATCATTGCCACAATAGATTACACAGTGGAGGCATTTATCAAGATTGCAATTGTGTTTTCATGAATGTTTTACAGTTGTCAGCTTATCAGTGCTAAAACAGAGGATAATGAGCTTTAAAATGTAGGTTATGGGGCCGCAGTACAACCTACTTCTAATGAAAACTTTCCAATCAACTGAGTTGAAGGTTGGGAACTTTTAATTCTCACTACGTCCCAGGGTGCTGGTTCTGGCAGTAAGAGAGGCAAGACGTTATGGTTGCTGCCACTATCGATGCTTTCGGTAGTCAGGAGGAGGTGTGAACATTCCATGTGATACAGACAAACATGCTTAATTTTAAGCAGCAGTGGAAAACACTCAAGGGCTTTCTTTAGATTTTTAGAAATTATTTCTATACCATACCAATATTGGATTATTTCATTTCTCCGCCCCACCCCCCCCCAACATCCCTCAGTTTTAAGAAGCCCTGTAGGTAAGATGGACCTTAGAATTATAATCAATATTTGGGGATAGGTATCACCTCACTAAATGTTTGCATTTACATCTGATTTCAGGATGTTAAAATGCATTCTGGTGTCAGACATTCTATATGGGAAGGAGGGAGTGTGTCTTAGGAACAAGAAATTACTATGATAAAAATGATTTTCTCAGTGGAGGTAATAGGTACCTCTGTAATTAAGTATCTCATGTTATGGTGTGATTACTCCACGTCCTCACAATGACCTCCAGGAGAAGAGTGGCTAAATATTACATTATAATTTTAACATTTGTCTTTTTAAATTGTATAAGTTCCTGTGAATTGCAGCGCATTGTGTTGATAAAATATCCGAGGCAATTTACCGATAAAAGGGTATGTCAGCAGCAGTGAGCTTCCTCCACTTCATTCTAGAGACCTCTTATATCCTGAAATCGACTTAAAAACAGTAATAAAGTTGAACAGATAGCTCAATCTCTGTGCTCATCAGTGTTTGGGGACTACATGAACTGTGGCTTCCCGTGGCAGATTGTTCATTATGCACCATTCACAGCCCACTAATGACAGCAAACATTTTATGTTAACAGTATCAAGATCTGATGATGAGGAAAACTGGTTTGGAGTGTTGCCTGAAGGACAGACACTTCTTGAACCTAAAGCAATTCCTCTTACTCCAGTCCAAACACGCAGTTTATCATAGCAGGAGTCTATTTACTAGTAAGTTGGTAAGCGTAATGCCACAAGGGATTTTCCTGACCACAAGAGTACATTTTACCACTGCGATTGTTAATAGTGTATATATGTGTGTGTGCATGTGTTTTTTTTTTAGTCAGGATGCTGTGCTGCTTTGTTTTCAAAAATAGTGTTGTATATATTTCAAAAGTCTTATTATATATTCAAATTCTTGCCTTATCAAGGAAAGGTAATTCATTTTCTTTTGAAAAAGGAATCCACTAATATACGTCTCATGGATTTAGGTCCTCATGAGTCTTACATATTTAACTCCTTTAAAGATTTTCTCAGCCTGGCCTAATGGTTAATCTCATGGCTCTGGAATTAGATTACTTAAATTCATATCAGCTTCTGCCGAGCTCTGTAACTTTGGGTAACTTACTTAAAACCTTTCTGCTATACGATTATCTGATGCAAATAGGGATAATAATAGTACCTTCTCTTTAGGATTATTGTGAGAAAAGAATGACTGAAGCCTATTAAGAGGCCAATAAATAATCACTGTTAGATGGATATTTAATCACCAGTCAATAGCCTTGAAACCTACCAGTCTAGTTTATTTCTCTGTGTCAACAAAATCTCGATTACTCTTTCTGACAAGAGACTCTTAGGTAAAAATCAACACCTGGATTTTACAAGAAGGTTTTGAGGTTATTAAGTGTAAGAGGCAAGCTGAGTTTCAATTTGACAGTATTCCGCAGTAATTTTAAAAATGCATGATTTTCTAAAGAACTAAATATACACTCTTGAATAAGGAGCACAATACTGAAAAATAATGAAAGTCAGTGTGGTGTTATAACAATGGGTGATAGCACCATACCTGAGTTACAATTACAGGTCTGTCATTTTTGGCCAGCATCTCTACGTCTTACATTCCTCATCTTTAACTTAGGATAATGTAATTTCCTTAATTAGGGCTGTTTTGAGGCTTAATTGAGATAATATAATTAAATTTAATAAATAAGAACTAATAAGTAGAGGTTTTATTTTAATAGGGAGAAAAGGCAGCATGGTAGGAGTTGGCTACATGTAGGCATATTGCTCTGACTTTCCCTTAACAATTCTGATTCTATTTTCCTATGTCTACAAAAACTATTCTCTGTTGCCCTACTTATTTACCTCTTTCTTTCACTAAATTTCCTCTTATTCCATGTGAATGTTTTCTCTTCTCTTCCCTTTTTTTCCTTCTTATTTTCTACTAAACCCAAAGTAGCATTTTGATGAAAGCATTTTTCTAAGTTTGCTGAAAAGAGATTCATATTTAAAATTACGGGATCCCTGGGTGGCGCAGCGGTTTGGCGCCTGCCTTTGGCCCAGGGCGCGATCCTGGAGACCCGGGATCGAATCCCACGTCGGGCTCCCGGTGCATGGAGCCTGCTTCTTCCTCTGCCTGTGTCTCTGCCTCTCTCTCTCTCTCTGTGACTATCATAAATAAATAAAAATTAAAAAAAAAAAAAACATATTTAAAATTACTCACAAAGTAGAATATAAGAATGGCTAGCACACATTGTTTTGAATAAAGGGAAATACGTATATGCTGTAATTGTCTACTATCAATTGACATGATATTCTTTAGGCCAGGAGTTGACAATATTTTTGTAAAGGACCAGACAGTAAATATATTAGACTTTGTAGACCATATGGTCTCTGTTTCAATTATTCAACTCTGCTGTTGTGTGAAATCTGCCATAGACAATACATAAACAAGTGAGCATGGCTATGTTCCAATAAAACTTTATTTATGGACATTGAAATTTGAATTTTTATACAGTTTTCACATATAGTGAAATATCGTTCTTTTGAGTTCTTTTCCAAGCGTTTAAAAGTGTAAAACCCAGCCATTTGCAACAATATGGATGGAGTTAGAGAGTATTATGCTAAGCAAAATAAGTGCCCGAGAAAGACAAATAACATATGATTTCACTCATATGTGGAACTGAAGAAACAAAACAAAGAGGGGGAAAAAGAGAGACAACCAAGAAACAGACTCTTCACTATAGAGAACAAAATGATACCACTGGGGACCTCGGGGAGGTTGGATGATGGGGATTAAGGAAAGCACTTGTGATAAGCATCTGGTTTTATATGTTAGTGTCGAGTCACCCTATTGTATACCTGAAACTCATGTTACATTGTATGTTAATTAACTGGAATTTAAATAAAAACTTTAAAAACTCATCAAAACCATATTTAGACCACAGGCCATACTAAAACAGACAATAGGCCAGATTTGATCCATGGGCCATAGTTTGCAGATCCCTGCTTTAAGCTATGGGATTTATGCTACTGTTAAGAAATTACATATTAAAAACCCACACTAATTAAAAGTAGATTAGAAGAGACTGTAATATCAGCTTGAGTGGGAACAGATTACAGAAGGCTTTGAATAACAAAAAGAGGCATTTAGATAAATGATGTTGTCAGGAGATTGCTTTATTTATTCTTTAAGCAGAATTAAGTGATAAAAACAACTTTTGAAGAAGATTCATCTGGAAATGCTCTACGGTGTGGACCGCGAAAGGAAATGAGCTAAAGTGAATTCCTAGCACACTCATGTCAGCTAGTCAGGTGTAAACTAAAGAGGGCCTTGCCTTGGGTGGCAGCTTTGAAAATCATGAATGAAATGGGAAAGGAAGAATCGACAGAATTTGATGTTTAAACAATTAGATTTAAAAGTAAATGGTGGAGATAGCTAAATAAAATGGCGACTTTATTAAAGTCAGCAACTGGGATAAAACAAGAAAGAAAAAATGGGAAAGAAAAGTCATAGTTTGAATTATATATCTTTTCTAGACCAAATGAGTAGTACACTAGAGCTTCTCTCTTTTCCAAAGAGATTCACAAGAGAAAATCTTCATCCTCTGAGGATCATTTTTTAGAGTTTAAACTGTTATTTTAGTTTTTATGTTGTAACTAAGTCAGTAAGTCAGCTAATAAGTGGTGAATAAGTATGACCAGTAAATACCTAAGTGTGAGTAAAATAAGAAAAGTTTCTCATAAAAATGCCATAGGCAACAACTGAAGTCATGATAGTTTAATAAAGCATAGAGTATATAAACACATTTGTTTTTCTTTGCTCTATTAGTATGTAATGGAAGAAAAATGGTGTTCAGATCCCATTTTCTGGACATTTTTACAACATAACCTTCTAGGATGTGCATTCCAAGTAAAAACATTTACCAATACTCTGAATCACTGAGAATTAAATAACTCAACTTTTTCAATAGAAAACTCAATTTTCAAGCTATCATATCTCATTTCTTACTAGAGACATGCTACCCTACTCATGGCTCCCCTACGTGAACTTTTTATCCATCAACTGAGAGAAGTGTTGTGCCTCTAAGAAGAAAGCATAAAATAGGACCTTAGGGCTATGAGGTTCTAAGTTCTTATTTTTCCCAATAAAAAGTGTTTTCATAAAAGAAAGTATTCCCCTAAGCGCAGACTGAGTTTAAATAACACATTTGGTTATTTTCTAGAAGTTGGGTAGTATTATGTGACAAGTTAAATTGTACTCATTTTTATAAAGTAGTTGACAAATGTTCGTGTGTGAAGCAGTTATGGTCCTTGTGAGTTCTTTGTAATTTGAATGATAACTTCCCATTTCTTTGTTCACACTGGGAAGTAAAAACATCTTTCTCTGTTTTAAAGTAACAAAGTAATATCCATCTATAGAAGCAGTTAGTACATAGCATCTTTATGCCATATCCGTGTACCTTTAGGATTGTCTGTGGCTAGCATAGCAAAAAGCCTTCCATCAGAAGCAAGCAGTGTAGGTAGTAAGTAGGCCAATTAACTAAAAAAGTTGATTACAGTGAGAAATCATGAGATAATTTGTTATATGCATACATTAAAGTTTTTCTATTAAGCTAAAACCTATAAATATATGTTCATTAACATTTTTTAAATGTTAGACCAAAGTTGTTTTTTGCTTTTTAGTTTTTAAAGGATGAGTCAAAGTGCCAAGCATAGCACTTGGTATGCTATGGACATCAGGTACATCATCACAGAACTAATTAAGAATGTTGGTTAATAGGATGATATATGGTAGTCGTATGGCATATATATTGGGTTTTAAAGGTTGTTCTATTAATGTTCTTTAACAATTTTTGAAAAATCTAGGAAGTACTTCTAGGTTTTCAGCTCTTGAGAGTAAAAGATGAATCTTGTTCATAACCATACGAACACTGCCTACCATAATGCCTGACATATAATAAACATCCAATTATTATTTGAATGGATGAATCAGTGGATGGTTGAATAAATATCTACACCAAAGGGGAAAAGGATAATATACTGACTTCTACGTGGTTTCACAGGACATAAATCTAGATTACTAAGTTGCTTTCACTGCAGAAATGTACTCGCCTTTATATTACTACGGAAAATGTTTTCTTTGCTCATTATATAACAGTATAGAAAGTCATGCTCAGTGTGATTTTTTTCTGTCTTAAACTAGCTCAACTAACCAGATCCTACAATTTGTAATTTGACTTCCACTTTCAATAGAATTGAAATAATTTAAAGGTTAAAAGTAATAATCTAAACATCTAATTACATACTTACAGCAAACTAGGTCAGGGAGATTGTCTGGGTAGCTGGTCATAGATTTTCATTTCTTCACTTTTTACACTCCTACCCTTTCAAGCTATACACAATTTCCAAAATGCAAAACATTCAGGCTACATGCAGGCGAAATTACCTGTAAGTAGTCTGATTTTCCGCCTACTGTATTTTATAAGTCCATCTACTTTTCTTCATAAAAATAGTAACCACTGATTCCAAAATAGCATGCAGGCTTCTTATTCCTGCATCAAGAATGATTTCCCATTGTAGTTAATTGTGATAGTTGGTGTAAATTTTCTGACTTTTAAGAGTGTTAATAATGATAGGTTTCTAAAAAAATTTCTATTATAAAGTCATAAGAAAGTGCAAAATCTTTATCTAATGCACTATTAAAATGGTGTCACTGTGCAAATCATAGTAATATATTGAAATTGCTTTGAATAAATGCTTTCTTTTCACTCCTTGTACAGCTATTGATATATCATATTACTTTTTATAGACTCTGTTCTGTGATATGATGTTCCTAGATCTAAGTATACCCAACATGGGAAAAAAACTTTCCTTCTGCTAAAAGGCCCTTCATTCTGACCCCAAATATTTTTTGATAGTATGCAATGAGCACAGAAGTAAAAAATCTCATAATTCTGTTCTTCTTGATCTCTCTTCTATTTCTTTTACCATTTGGTCCTCTGACAATAAATAAACTTCTCTAGCTATTATCCTAATTTTTTCAATCATGTGTTTTCTCATTTTCTTTCCATCCCTTAAATAGGTGTTCTTTAATGTTTCTGCTTTTTGTTTTGTTTTTGTTTGCTTGTTTTTTATTAGAGCATTCCTCATTTCATTTTACACAGCATTATGTGGACTACCCTCAAATAACTTTCTAAAATCCTGGCTTCCTTTTTATTTCTATTCCTATATATGCAAATATTGGCCAGAAACTTCACTTGGCCATTCAGAGGTCATCAAAACTAGAGTCACCATACTCCCCTTCTCAAATTAAGATACCTCATTATTTTTTTTTTTACCACCCATCATTGAAATTTAAATTCTAGAAGTCAACTTGGCTTCTAAACCGCTTCTGGTACAAATTTCAAAGTGAGAAGTTTGGGGGCATCCCACATAGCACCAAGTACTCTCCAGATACCAGCTGGGTATCCTATAGTTCAACTCAATTCTGATGCTATCTACCCAAAAACAGTAGATACCACAGGTTGAAGGTTCAGTCTTACAAGACTACCCCCCATCCTCAACTTCAGCTGCCAGTCAAAAGTCTAAGTTATTATCTCTGCTTCTGATGAACTGACTACAGGTTGGAAGTTCTCATAAACTCCTTCTCTGGTTCCATTACTTTGTCAGAGTGGCTCATAGAACTCAGAGGAACCTTGTAGTTACTAGATTACTAGCTAATTAGAAAAGGATGTAACTGAGGAAGAGCCTGCTGAAGAGGTGTATAGGGCCAGGTATGGGAAATGGGTGTAGAGATTCCATGCCCTTCCCAGGTGCATCACTCTCCCAGCAGCTCCATGTGTTCACCAGTTAGGAAGCTCTCCAAAGCCAGACTTTTTTATGGAGGCTTCACTGCATATGTATGATCGATTAATCATTTGCCGTTGGTATTTTATTCAACCTCCAGCCCCCCTGCCCTTCCCTGGAGGTTGGGGGTGGGAGAGAACATTCTAACTCTCTAATTACATGGTTTGTTCTCCAAGCAACCAGCTGCCATCCTTAGGTGAGGTCCACCAGTCATCTCATTAACATAACAAAAGAAACCTTGATCATTCTCTTCACTTAGAAAATTCCAAGAGTTCTAGGAGCTCTGTGCCTAAAATGTGGAGGGAGACCAAATCTAGAGAGATAGATAGATACATACATACATACACAGACAGGTAGATAGATAGATTTTATAATTTTATAAATAACGACTTGACAAGTTTTCATTTTTCCTCACTCTTCTTATTCTAGCCTGACCATGTGTGTTAGTGACTATTATGTGCCAGTATTATATAAGGTCCTGGAGGAGGAAACCCTGCCAATTCATTGTTCCTGATCTGGAGAAGTCTTACTCATGCAAAGTGAAAACTGTTATGGGAAGAAGACAATCAAGAACAGAAGGGAGAAAATAAGTAGTCAGTTTAAAATTTGTATTAGATTTTGAAGAAAGAATGGGATTTTAGCTGACAAAACAAAAAGAACAAAAGAACAAATCAGATATGATGTTTTCATTCTCTGGCTATTTGTTTGTGTTATTCTTTCTGCCCCTAATTCTCTCTCCTTAATCTCTATCAAAATCCCACTGAACTCTAGAATCTGTGGCTGACCATCTTGTTCAATATTTTCAACAAATTGCAAATGTGTGTTTCAATCATATTTATTAACTTTAGTATCTTCTGCTAACACTAGCACTGTGTTTGCCACATGGTAGCTATTCAAAATATATTTGCTAAATTAATAACTAACTGTATAAGAAAATGAGCTATTAAAGGAAAACAAAAATACAGTTTATACACTGAGTTTCAAATTGCCCAGGCTTTTTCCACTGTATTCACATATGAAATCAGGAACTGACATTGGGATCCTAATTGTGAAGTGCACTATAAGTATTCTGATGTCTTGTAGTCAGAAACAATCAGTCTTTTCACATGTGGGGATGTCCACAACAGATGTTATGACCTATTATTCTAGTATCTTCATAGTTATGAAGAAACTGAAGTTTAATCACAAATGGAAATTCAATTATAGTGAATAATAGTTATCTGGATCTTCAGTTTCTTGTAATCTTCTGTTCTACTTTTTTCAAACTGTAACTAATGCTTGCTCCATTGTCTGAATTAAGGAAAAGTTGATTTTTACCAATTCATTTACTAAAACCATTTTGTACTTGTAGAAGTGAAAATATAATGACATTTAATATTTACTTAGTGCTTGTAATATGCTACTCACTCTACATATGTTACTTCACTTAATCTTTATAGCCATCGAGTGAATTATCCATCCCATTTTATGGATGGAACTCAGGATGAGAGTGATAAAGTAATTGCCTGTTTATAGTCCTAGGAGATAGAGGCACTATATTTGGGAACTGGGTATAACATCATAAACCAGCTCTTATTACACACCTTACCCTCAACCACTTAGTAAACACAATAGCACATAAGGGGACATGAATGTTGAATGGGTTGCTGCTCATGTACACAATTATCAACTAAGAAAAGTGTATTTGCTTTATTCATTGTATATCATGAGATAAAATCATGATTTATTTTAGAAGTTATATTTAGATGGGGCCATTTTCTCAACTCTAGCTTTAGTCTTTGAAATATTCAAATTGGATTTGGTGAATTGTATAGATCCTTCAAGCTCTAACATCCATAAGTCTCTCTTGTGAACAGATAAAAGTGTTGTTGTGCTTAGCTGTAGGTTGAATAAATGTTTTCTTTTAGAGGTTAAAATCCACATTAGTTGGATATTTAAGAGAAGGTGATATTTGTCAATTATACCTCAATAAAGCTGAAAAAAATGAATGCTCTTTGATTTCATATAATATTCTATCAATTGTGGTTTTAATTGCTCTGACACCTACAAAACAACCAATGAATGAATACTTGAGCATGAAAAAGTCAGTCAGTGTTTTGCACTGTGTTATGGAAATAATGAAGTTGGAATTCTTTTCATTCTCTTCTTCTCACTGAATTAATTTATGGTTTTCATTTCATATCAACACATTCACTGAAAAGCTACTCAGACTCGGCAGTCACCCCTCCTCCAATACTCCTACGTACAATGGCTTGAAAGATACATTTCTTTAAGCTTCCTTTTTTCCTCTCCCTTTTGTTTTCCTGGGGTATTATATATCTAAGTGACAGGAGTCTTACAAAAATTTAGGAAGATAAACACTCTGCATCTGTTAGGTACAACAGAGGGATTCATACATCATTTACAAATTTCCCTCCTCACCTGTCTGGTGCAAGGGAAGAGAGTAACCCCAGATAGGCTTAGTACCTTAAGGCTGATTGCTGTCCAGGACATCATTATCAGTGATCTTGTCTTGTCATTCGTTTATGGATGTCACAGAAGATGCTGGTCTCGAACTGGGATTTCTGCAGGAGGGCCAAGAATCATTATAGGTTATTATCCACTTGCAGCATGATGAATGCTATGTTAAGATTCATGCTATGTTAAGATTCTTCTGGAAAGAATTTTCAAAGAAATATACGTTTTATCATTTTTCTACAAAATTTCCAGTTTAACAAAGTAGATGGCTAATCACTATTCCATAAATAAGTTTTGATATTTAAATGTCCTTACTAGTCACTTCTCAAAATCCTAGTCAACTCCTTTTTTTCCTGGAAACTAGAAATCTGGAAAACATGTCTGTAACACTCTTGGTGAAAAGTCCAGGACACCAATTACCCCTGATTTTGTATGAGACTGGCTTATTTATTTATTTATTTATTTATTTATTTATTTATTCCCCAGTGAATTGATTGAACTGGGGCTAAATTCCTTGCTCGATTACATGACACAAGGTTCTGAGTCACAACAGGCTTCTCTGGGAATTTAACCACAAACTTGAACTTGTGCGTTACAGATCCAATGCCAGTTTTGCAGCTTCCTCCATATTTATTTAGCATGACAGTGAGCTGCCACTGCCAATGCTGTCTATCTGACAGGCATTGATTAAGGGGTTGGAGGAGGACTGCTGGGAAATGTCCGCATCCAGAGGTTTGGGTGACCCTACTATGTGCACTGTCTTCTCCCAAACCACAAATGTTGCCCTCTAGTCATTATTATTTTTACTCAGGGGAAAGTGAAATAAATTAATACCATAGGTATTTGAATGGTAGCCAGATCACAGAGGCCTTCTGCCTTTGTATTGGGTGTGTCAAATGTGGGGATGGTTTGTGGGCCTGTCCTATCCATAGGAGACATCTGAGATTCAGAGATAACTCTGCACTTGCTTGACAAAGGAAGCATCCCTAACCCTCACTTACACATCTCTGAGTAACTAACAATCACCTTTCTATAACAGCTTTTCCTCCTCAAATACATTCTATATTAAAACCCTGTTTTATACAACCTTTGCATGGCTCTGCATATGAAATACTAAAACATCATCAGTTTTAATGAAATAGTCAACCTACTACTTGAAGAATTTATATTTATGGCCAGCAGACTAGCAACTCCAACATGAGCTAGATGATGCATTTCTAGGAACTTCAAATTAATCCTTTTCATTACAGAAGTAGGTACCCATGAAAATGAATAGAAATAGCTGATCTCATTAAAGGCTGAATTGAAACCAATTCTTATGGTGGCAGTAGCTACAACCTGTGATAATTTCCCTAGCTGCCGTATGAGTTAAGTCCTGTAATTACTTTTTAAAAATTCTAAATAGCATAATTTTAGGTTATATTGTATTTTTTATGTGTATATTTGTATGTATGTTGGAGAACAGGGTATAGAGATGTATTTAAATAAGCTTGAATTTTAATTGGGTTGGCTTGGTTTTTATATGCATAGGGCTTTATACATGTCCTTCTATAGACACAACTTTTTCCCTCTAATTCTTTTTGATTCTCATTCTCATTTTGTGAGACTGATCCTTAGATTATGACTCTCGTTATAAATGCATACTATGCTAGAGGGCTATTTTTATGCTCACAGACTCACATCATTCTGGGATTTTAATTTCTCTTCTATAGTTTGAAACAAATTTTTAAATTTAAAAAGATGAAGACATTTGTCCTTGCCCTAGGGCCCTGATTTAAGGTTTAGACAGAAGGTTAAATATCAAAACTTTAATATAAATCAAGTGCATACATTTCTGAATAAAGGTCTGGCACCATCTGCACAGGGCATTGATTCCTCTAGCCAGAGGGCTGGAAAGTCTGTTTACAAAAGAATATACAATTTAGACAGAACAAGTGCCCTTCTATCAAATAGAAAAGAAGAGTCATGTTCATTTGTCATTACAAGCACACCATTTCCTTTTTGGTGAGTTAATGCCCTTCCTTAAAAGGAGATTAGTCCTTTAAAGTAAAGAAATTGATGCTGGCAGCTAGCATCCAGGAGTAGATACAGATTCGAAATTCTTTAAAAGCCTGAGTTCCATCTGATCCATTTGGAATCTTTTAAGAACATCACCAGAGAATATTGGTGTATCCACATTCACCCACCAGGATTATTTCAGAATCATGACCATCATGACCACATAACTTTTCACAGTAAGAATCTGTATGCAAATAAACATCAGTTCTCAATGGACACTCTGGAAACTCTTTGGTTAATGCAGCAAGAAAGTAAGCACAAAGACCATGAGGGAAAGATATTAATCTTAAGATATGACAGGAAGGGTCATACCTTGATTCTAGCTAACGTCTGTCCTCTACAAGTAGATGACCCCAGTTTCTTTAATAACTTACCCTCAAAATTAGATGCAATGGGTAATTATCTTGCTAGAGAATTTAAATTCAGCCTTTGATTCCTTTCACAGATGAATCTTATACTATGAACACAAGGATACTAATAGGCCAAGGAGTATTTAAATATTTATGCAGATTCTACTTCAATTTATTTTGGAAACTCTGCAACCCTGGTAGAAAGAATATTTCTCTTCTCACTGCGTACTATAATTTCTAGGACTTTAAAGGTAAATATTTTAGTACAGAAAAGCAGTGGAGAAGCTCAGTGACCCTGTAGCTTTGAATAAAGATAATTCTATTAAACTTTCATTTATAAGTCACAATCAGGGTATTGGCCAAGAATAACAATATGCACCATAAATAAATTGAAAATTGTTCTGAGTATTATAATGCAATAAAAATATACAACACCAATACCACACTAAAGATATTTTAATATTTCCTTAATGGCTTCAAAGCCACTTAGAAAATTTGCATCAATTTAGGATCCTCATTAATGACATTGCAATCTTGGGGAAAAATTAGTTTTTAAGTTATCTGGCTGTTTGAATTTAGGACAAAAGCCTGATTGTTAGGGTAATTTGTTTTATATAAACCAAAGCTTTAGACTTTTTTTTTTCCAACAAGTTATTATAAGGTATATTATTTCAATAATGATAATACTGCCCTTGTTCTTACAATAGTTGTGATAGAAAAACAAATAGTAGAAAGTGTAGAAAGGCATATTATTATAGATGGAAAAACAATGAGAAAAAGGGAAGCAAGTATGAAAGGATGTACTGTAATATGAAAAAAAAACAAAACACCCTGTTATGCTTTATTCCCATCCTGGCTTTAAAACAAACTCGCTGTGTGATTTGGAAAATGTTAGTTCTGAACATCATAGTTTCTTCATTAATAAAACATAAACATAATTCATACTGCATTTGGTCATTGTTGGCATTAAAGGAGATGATATATGTGATGAGCTTGGAATATAACGTTTATATTATATTCCACTACCCTTTTAGGGGATAGAAAGGTCAAGCTGCAACAATTTCTCTCATCCTAGGCCACTTTAAGTCTCGGAAGAGAGATTTCTCCATTTCCCAGTTCTTGGATTTTTCTTCCAGACAGATGTGCCAACCAGTAGGCCAGGAAGAGCTTTGTGGGTATACAAGGTCATTTATTATGGACACTCATATGGTGAGCGTCGGTAGGCAAAGCAAATGGTATGCAGTGTTCTGGAGCTCAGGTGAACTTATGACGTAATTCATCGTACTTGAAATTAACTCAAATTCCTCTCCTCGTGACCTTCCAGCTTGTCTGCAACATAAGCGCCTATGAAACCTGATTCAAAATCTAATCCCCAAGGTAGATCTAAATGTCCTCATGTGATTCAACCTGTATTATACACTTAATTTCCAAGCACCATTATAATAGCACTACCTCACAGCTGAATACCACTGCCAGGTAAGTGGGGGTGGATCCTATACTGGGCAGATTTTGCTGAAAACAGTACCAACATGCTTCATCTTCCACATTGTTTACAGTTCTCTTCATTTGTGACTGTAAGAATTCAATAAACTGGTAGTAAAATGTTGTGTAGATAATGCTGCCACACTTCAAGCATCTAGTCTTTGGTCTTGTGTTGGTCAAAAAAAAACAGACACTAGCCACAAAAAAGAAATATCAACATAAATTGATTACATGTCTCAAACTCCCAAAAAGATACAAGGCTCATTGTGATGTTACTCTCCTATCTACCTTCAACAAAACCAATATCAAACCCCAACATCTGAATCACCTATAATAGTACCTTCCCCATCCTTCCAGCCTCTAGTGCAATTTCTTCCAATTTCCCCATAATATTGTATCACAATAATACAAAGATATGTTTGGAATTTCAGAATGTTCTTCATCATCTAAGAAAAAGGAAGAAAATTAGTAGGCAGAGCAAGAAATATCTTTCATGACAAGGGGATACAGAAAGGCTGAAACCATTGGTATTTTTATTTTGGTTTTTAAATCTGCAAGCTTCAGCTACCATAGGGCAGAAAGAAGAGTAGAAGAACCAAAGAGGTATGTTGGACAGTGAGTGTTGTCAATGGAGTAGTGAAGCAACTTAAGTAACATGGGAATCAAAGGGAGACAAATGTTTCTGCTTTATTAATGTCTTATGACTTAAACTCTGACAGAAACAGATTTTAGAGATTATAAAAAAGACTTCAGACAACATAGATGGACCTAGAGGGTGTTATATTGAATGAAATAAGTCAGAATGAGAAAGACAAACAACATGATTTCACTCATAAAGTGGAATCTAAAAAAAACATAAACAAAAACCCCACAAATGAAGAAACAAAAAGCAGAATCAGACCTATAAACACAGAGAATAAGCTAATGGTTGCCAGAGAGGAGGAGGGGGGCACCAAGTGGCTGAAGAAGAGTGGGAGACACAGGCTTCCAGTTATAGAATGAATAAGTCACAGGAATAAAAGGCACAGCATGGGAGTATAGTCAATGATAATGGTTAATACTGATGTTTTAGGACAGGTGGTAGCCACAGTCATGGTGAACATAGCATAATGCTTTAACTTTTGAATCACTATGTTGCACACCTGAAACCAATGTAACATTGTGTGTCAACTCTGCCAAAATAAAAATAAACATACAAATAAGTAAATACAAACATATATATGTATGAATTAAGAAGACTTGAAACCGATTTCTGTATTCTGGCTGAGTGCAGTTTACTCAACATTTCTGTTGTTTGGTGATACTAATTTTCTTTTTCTTTTGATTTTATTGATACTGATCAATTAAATCAATGAAATATAAATATAAGTTTTTATTGCCCACTGCCTTAGTAAATAAAAAAATAACTGATGTCTGACGGTAATTTATAAGTTATGATTAAGTAGCTTTTCTCCAATAAATAATTCCTGAAATAGCTTAAGATCAAGGAAAGTGTTTTGTGTAGTCCACTATCTGTGTTGCCTGTCTTCATTATGCTCTAGAAATGCTTCAGTCCTGATATAGGCAGAGAGGTTGACCGGATAACTTTATGCTCCCTTCATTCTTCCATGCTAAGATTCTATAGTCCAAATATAAAAACGTATAAATTTAAAATGAGTATTTCATAAAGGCATTATCCCCAGTTTAAACTAGTTTTCTCATAAATCCTATTTTGTTTTTGTTGTTGTTGTTGTTGTTGTTGGGTTCCTTGGCTTCTTAATTTTCTATTTAGTGTTTAGAATCTCAGGGTTGATTTTCTCCTTGCATTTATTTAAAGCTTTTATTCTCTATATGCCAACATTTATTTCTGTATTCAGTACTAAACAGGTTCTTTTCAGGGAGTATTTCTTTTTTTTCCATATCATTATTTTTAATGTCCAACGTTTATAATATGAGGGCCAGGGCTTTCTCCTCAACTCAAGTTTATAAATTTTCAATTGGCTTGTGAGGTCAATAGGGATACTTCTTCTTGTCTAATTTGGTTTCTGGGAAGACTTCATTCAGGTCCTCAATGGTCATCTGATCAAATGGAATTATGTTCTTCATCTTCTCCAGCTCTTTTTCATATTCTTCAATCCTGGCCTTTGAGAGGGACAAAAACTCAGCACAGCTTTTCACATCTTCTTTTTCCTCAGCATCCACCTGGACAGTATATTTATCCTCTGGCACAGGAACCTTCAGGGCATTAAACTTCTTCTCAAAGTCATCTACCAAGCCAGCCTTTGCCACATTGGCCTTGTAGTAAGCCCAGTCGATAGCAGGTGGTTTCTCAGGAAGAGTAGCCAAACTGGAGGTAAGCATCTCATTCCAGGATTTCAGGGAGTTGGCAATGGCCTCTGGTTTCAGGGTATGATCTCCCCAAAAGCTACCTAGTCAATGGTTTTTAGAGCAAGTTTTCACCCAGCCATCTTGAGATCCTTCACTGACCCCGGCGGCCCACAGTCCACAGCCTCAGGGAGTACTTCTATTTGCCTTCCACTGCCCTCCCAACTTCCTTCAAATCCATCAGTGCTAATGGTCTCTGAATTTATAGCTTTACAAAAAGGTAAATCTGCCAAACAAGACAAAAACATATTACTTGATTCATTTAAACTGATTTCAAAGGCTGTCAAGATAACAATTTAGATGACATAAACAAACAAAGAAATATTAACAGATTAAGAAGTCATAATTGAAACACAGGAATAAACATTGATCTAATTAAAAAATGACTTAATTATTTTATCAATGAATCCTTTCTATGCACAGCCATAGTGTAATTGTCTTTTACAACTTGTTTGTTTTTTTGTATATATTTATTTTTTATTTATTTTAAATAAGCTCTATGCCCAACTTGAAGCTCAAACTCATGAACCCAATATCAGGAGTCCCACATTCCACCAACTGAGCCAGCCAGGCATGCTGCATTTTAGAACTTTTTGAAATATTTTCAGTAATATGGCTGTTTATAAGTTTTATTTCTACTGATTTATAGGTGTTGTAATAGCAGCTATGTATTGTGCACTCACTCTTTGCTGAGAATTATATTAGTATTAAGGTTATTTTATTGATTTCTTACATTATGCCTATGTAATAGGTATTATTAGTCTTGTTTTACCAATTAAAAAAAAAGTACTTTCCAAGGGTAAAGTAAATTTACTAATTTATTTATTACATAAGTAATAAATGTCAAATCTGTCATTCAAAGTCAAGTCCATAGGTCTCCAGAGTCCAAGACTTGCTTTTACACAATGATAACCTAATAAGTTGATTTCCAAATATCAAGTAGAAAATATACTAAAAATTAGTACTTCTTTTTTTAACTTTTTTTTCTTTGATCTATTGTGAGCTCATTCAATTATGGAATCTTAATAAGCCCTTGTTTAATCTTTCATTTGATTCAGGAATCCTCTCTACAATATTGGTGATAGATCTGTTGCTTCTTCTAAATGTTTCTAATAGCAGTAAAGTATTATTCTTTTAAGGCATCTGTGCATCTACACCAATCAGAGACCACTGTAATTTTTTAATACTCTATTATTGAGTAGGTATTTGTCTTTATTAACAGCTACCTATCAATTCCAATTCTGCAGTAACCAAAATATGTAACAAAAGTCTCTATGAAAGTCTGAGACTGAAGAAGTAAGCAAGAGAATAAGTAAAGCTTGATGTATAGGTATTCTAAACACAAATAACAATAAGTTCATGAAAATATTAAATCCTAAGATGGTTGGGAAAATGAATTATTTTCTTGCCTTAAAAAATTTATAATCTGGAATCCTATCTGGGGTGCATTACTATTTTAATGCAATATTACTGTAGCAATAGAACTATGATAATCCTGTAGAAAATGTGGGGCATTGTCCTGAGTCAGATGTAGCCAAGGTTATCTGGTAAAGAAATCATTTTAAATCAGATGCAGAAGTGCCAAATGGCAAAATAATAATAATAATAATAATAATAATAATAATAATAATTTTTTTCAAAACATTCCATGTGACATTTGATAATATTTTTTTAATAAAGAAGACATTTCTGGCATAGACAGTGTTTGGTGAAAATGCTTTGGAAGGATGAATAAGTCAAATATATGACATGTTCCACATTATCAGCATTCTTATGCAGAATAGCCAGTAGCTTTTAATAGTGTGAATAGTTTACAAAACTAAACAATTAAAAAGGAGGCAAACATGATATTTACTTTTTATATTATTGAAAATCTGCTTAAAAGGAATGCCGGGGTGTTTAGAATAGACTGACCAACCAGTTGCAGGACTGTACTGAAGTTGGAAGAGACTGAGAGATTAGCAGTTCTTCGGAACCCTGTATGTAAAGTGTCATAGATGTGCAGGGCAGAAGAGGACTAAATGCAAATACAGGTTGTACATGATTCACCTGAAGCAATGGTTCACATTGATTTAGTGGAAGTGCCTGATATAATATATAATAGTTCCAATCAACTACCTGGGTGGGCACTGCTGTGGAACATTTAGTACCTTCCTTTGATCTTCTAATCCTTTCTATGTTCATCTTTCATTTCAGTTGTTCACAACCTATGTTGTATCTTCCTCTTCTGACTACTTGTCCCTACATTCACCTATACTTCCATCACCAGAATCACTCTCATCAGAATCATCAGTACTTTTATAAAGTCAGTGTGGAGGTTCTGGTGGAGGCATCTCTGAATCACCAGTTCCACCCCACTTCCTAATTATGTGATCTTGGGAAGGTGACCTATGTGTTTGGGCTTCTATTTACTCTTTTACTAAATAATACTCTATTTCTGTTCACTAACTTACTTAATAATCTTTAGAATCTATTAAGGTAATTTATTATTTACATTTTAGTTATTAAGTAAAGAACTTGCCCAAGTTTATAAAACAACTGAAATTTGCAGAAATAAGAATCACCCCCAGGGGGCAGGCCCGGTGGTGCAGCGGTTTAGCGCCGCCTGCAGCGCAGGGTGTGATCCTGGAGACCCTGGATCGAGTCCCACGTCAGGCTCTCTGCATGGAGCCTGTTTCTCCCTCTGCCTCTCTCTCTGCATCTCTATGAATAAATAAATAAATAATCTTAAAAAAAAAAAAAGAATCACCCCCAGGTAATCTAGTTCCAGAGTCCAGGAATCTTGACTGTTGTGCTATATCACTGCTGTAAATATTGCCTGGATGCTGTAACTTTGCGGCTAAAAAAAAGAAAAAAAAAAAAAACTTCAAATCTTAATACTATTTGGGTTTATGTTTAAAGGGAATGAAATTTTGTGTGCTCATCTCTATCTATATCACAAGAAACTGTAATTTAGATTGCCAAAGTCTTTAACCTTATGGGAATAGAGGAAAATAATCTCTAACCTCTATTAGATAAAACCTAATGTGTTCTGTTATGATGATTGTTTTTTTTTGCCGAGTGAATTCAAATTTCATTTTTCATTCAACAGTTGGAGTCATTCTTGGACCTTCTTCCACAAGTCCTCATGAATTTGTTCCTCTACTAAGGCTGGGAACTGGGTAGTAGAAAACATCTGTTGGAAGACTCTAACTCACATTGGAACCATCACGTTATACGTAATGGGATAATGGAATAGGTAGCCTTTGGGACTTCCATCCTAACATAGGATTTCATCATCTACAATAATTCTTGCAATTATTATATAATAATTTATAGTAGATCAGTAATAATTTGAACTACAATGTATATCTCTATTCTGTTAGATTTATCTGTATTATCATGTTAAATCTAACCACGCTCCTGATTAATCTCCTTCCATTTGGCTTCTTCAGTGAATCATTTGATTTCTGGATAGCTGGCATATCCTCTAGAGATGCTTTTAGAAAGACTTTCTAACTTTTGATATCCACAGGGAGGTGGCATGTAACTGCCATAGGATATTCATGGAAGATGCTGCTACTAGATTTCCAAACATAGCCCTCTTTTGAAGACAACAATCTTTATTTTTCTAGTTGGTAGTGCCAGCGTTGTGAAGAAGAACATGAGTGAAACACATTACACATTATGAAAATACCTGAGACTCTGAATCTCTGAGAAGGTATTTCCATCCCCTTCCTTTGTTTGCTTTTTTGCTTTGAGTGTTCTTTCCAGTCATACTGTAGAAACCTACCAGGAGTTTATTTGTGATCATGGCTGGTTTGCACATTTCAGTGCCATCCGGGCTATAGAAGGGATGGTCACAAATCTAAAATGAACACATTCCCCAGCACTTACTGTGCTCTCACTTAGCTTGCCTTCATGAATGTGTAGCTTTTTTCATTTTCCCAATTGAGTGCCCAGACCTATTATTAGCATTATGATTTACAAGAGAGTGGGTTGTTTTTTTTTTTTAAATAACAACACTGAGAAAGCAAAACCCATTTGTTCATCCAAAGAGGTTTGAGAGCACATTATAAGCACAGGGTGGTCAGAATAAAAACTGACACAAGTACATGGTCCATGATTGTTCCTAATCGAAGAAAACACCAAATTAGAGCCAAAAGGCTGGAAACAAATTGTTTACCACAGTGAATCATTCTCATAAATATAATTATTTAGAACATTTGAACTCTATTTAGGGATATAAACAGTGATATGGGTTTCACAAGGAGCACTAGACAGCTGGTTGGCTTTAAATCTTAGTGGCAACCATACTGGAGGCTGCCAGGGGCTTCTACTGTTCCCTTTTAGCTAAAGACAGGATTACTGAAGCTGCATTATATCCTCCATCTCATTTTCAGCTCTATTGCACCAATTATGCTGCATTGAGGCTTATAGGGGCTTACATTGAGTCTCAGATAGATGGAAGAAGCCAGTCTATATTCTTTGTGATAAAAATAGTCATTAATTACTGAGACTTGTAAACCGCTTAGCATCCTTCTTAATGTGGGCCTGTCAGGTGCTTCTTCTCATTCTATAGCTAATCAGCAAAAAAGGAGAAAAATCCTCAGGAAGAAGATGATCTTTTTTGGCTGAAACAGAAAGCCAAGGTTAAAAATAAATCTAAAATACACCATAAATCTAAGCCAATGTGCACTCACTGGCAAAATACTGTCTTGTTTTCTTTTCAATCAGTGTTGATGAAAGAAAATTTCTTATAGTGTTGTCCCAGGGGGAAATTAATTATCAATATAATTTTTTTCCCCTCTCTGATGGAAAACAATGTGTTCTGAGGATCTGGATGCATGAAAACACATTTACAAATAGCTAAAATGGAATTAGATAATTATCTAATTAAAGAAAAGTAAAATGTCACAGGAATTAATGAGCAATTCAAGAGAGAGGGAACCCAACTAGTAAAAGGTCTGCAGAAAGCCACAATGAATAGGTGCCCCTCTGAATGGACAGCTTAAATTTGCTGGCAGAATTTCAGTGTAGTTGTTTCAGAACTGATTGCCTTCTCCAGTATTTTAATTTTTAACAATAACCTTATGTTTAATTGGCAAAAATGCCCATTATGCTTCTTTGTGAAGGCACTCAGAATCATGGGGTAGTAAATGTCAGTATGATAAACTATAACAACCTTCATTTGGTAGACAAAACAGATAAATGGCTTTTGTGTGTAAAAGTAACCTACAGATTGGGAAGATAGAAAGCATGCCTATAGGGAGTGTAAGCATGTATGGAGGGCTTCTTCCTGTAATGTGCATATTTTGTAAGTAAAAGCCATGCTTTAAGGCATGTCGTACAACCACATTTCATGCATTTTGATATGACTAATATTTGTGAATGGGAGCACAGTTTTTCAGAGCAATGGGCAAAGGAAATTGGAGTGATGTTATATTGACTAAGTTGATTTTTATAAAAGCCTTGTAGAGAACTTTAAAAATGAACAGTATGTGCGGGGAGGAAGAAAACAACTATGAAAGAAATTACAAGTGGGTTTCACTACATTACAAGCTTGAGAGTGCTTATTAAATACATAACTTGTTTTTCTGCTATACCAGTCATTTTACATAAGTGTGTGATTTGGCTTCCATTTATAATGTGTAACTGCAGCATGCTTCAACAGTGCCACAGGGAATACTTGTTATGGGTTGAATATTTGGTTAAAATCTCTGGAAAAATTCCAAAAGCATCTACATACCCATGGCAGCTTTGGGTAAGCAGCTTTTTTTCAGTTCACTTCTCTCCTTGGCAAGTCGGAAGAAAACAATTGCCCTCCAGACACAGGGTAGATAATATATCCCCATTTCCTTTCTTTGCACTCCAAGTTTTTATGAATCGGTGGTATCTGTATTTGGAAGTGATTTGAATTTCTACCGCTCCTTAAGAACAATTTACAATATTTTCTGTCTGTAAAATGTTGAGCTATTAATGTGCTTCATATATAGTTAATTTAATCATAAATAACTATGCTATTTAAAACCAACAATGAAATATTGACTTCTTGCCACAATTTCTATGTAAAATCTCATTGCACAACAATTCTGATGGTCAGGGAGAGGTGGAAAAGAAGTATAAAAACAGATAAGCCAAAAATAAATAAATTAATTAATTAATTTAAAGAAACAGATAAGCAAGAAGAAATTTGCACAAAACATAGAAAAATGGGTCCTTCATATGTTAGACCAAGTATAGGTTCTGGCACAAATTTTATAATGGACAATTGTATGATATGTATATTATATACGTATATATATTATATATTATATATATATATAACTTTTTACAATTATCCATATATATATGCAACAGGTATTTTTTTCATTTTAAAGCTTCTCTTGTGAAAATGATATATATAGCCTTCAGATCAATGATTTATTGATTTATTATAAAAGAGTCAAAGACACTCTCAAAGGGTGCCAGAAGTGGGACTCAATGCTGAAAGAGTGGAGAAGAAATGTTTAAACATGTTCTAGGACTGTTTATTTTCTAACTGCTTTGCTATGACTTGCACAATTTAAAAGGCTTTGCAGGAACAGTCTGTTAGTAGAGGGAGCACAATCTTATTCTTCATAAAAAAAGAAAGCACACAGAGACTGTAGATGATACAAAACATTCTTTTCTTTTTACCCTTCCACCTTTCAGTGTACACAGGTTGTACCTAGGTAAAATGGGCATTTAGAAACCATCTTTCTCCGACATACTTTCTTTTTCTCCACTGCTTCCCAACTCCGATGCCTTAGTTTCTTCTGCATTTTTCTAGGTATCTGTGCCCTTTTCACCAGGATCTTGGGGCCTTGGCTCCATCCTGACAGGGAGGTTTAAGGTTTAAGGCCTTGGCTCCATCCTGGGCAGGCTCAGGTGTACTTGACAGCAACTATGTCCTCATGTCTTTGGTAGGAATTGGGCCTAAGTCTTTCAACATAATCACAGTGAAATATCAAAAGACTTCCTTATCATCAAGTGTGAGAAAGCAAAGGAATAAGAAGAGCAGAAAACTTCTACCTGAGACTCTCTTTCCCTAGTGGTCTTCCTTGAGTTTTTGGAACAGATACCACTGTTTATCTTTTCTCATTGAGTGGACTTGTGTTTTGGGAGTTGGAGTAAAATATCTAAGCACCACATACCATACTTGGCAGATCTTAGGCCAGTTATGCGTGGAACTGAAAATGTAGCAAGCTAATGTAAGTAAAAGAAAAACATTATTGACTCACATAATTGAATAAATATGGTCTGAGGCTGAAACATTTTCATCATGGACTAAATATCTTCTATATTTTTTTTTACTTCTTTCTCTTAGTTTTGCCTTCCTTCTTCAGCTTCAAATGCCACAAGATGGCTGTCCAACCTTCTGGAGTTTCCAATACTCCAAACCCTGTGGTTAATATATTGTGTCTTGGGGGAATAAAAGTCCCAACACTTGAATATCTGCTGAAAGATTAGCTTCGTTATGCTGTTTGCAACTCTGAATCTTACTCCTGAACATTTTATCCATCGACCTCCCTCATCTAGGGTGGAAAGGGGCAAAGATAAATGGGGACAGTGAAATCATCCCTTTTGTGGCATATAGCATGGGATGGCCCTAGGCTGCCAGGCCTCTCCTATAAAGGAAATGGTTCTCTATTTTTGGGAGATGGTTGGCAGCCCATCTCCACATTTTTTAGCAGCCTGTTGAGGCCTATGAAACAGAGAATCTGCACTGATAGTGCTTAATCTTGATTGATAATGAATTATAAAATTAGAGAATGTTAAAGTCTTCTTCTAGTGCTTTCCCATAGGGTCTAATTCAGCCCTGGTAAGGGCCTAGAAAAGAGGGTTATTTTCAATTCACATTTGAAAGATACCCTCTATACATACTTCCTACTGATCAAATCAAAGCTTAAACCCAGTTTATGAATAATTTAACTACTCTCATGCCATGCAGACATTAACCAATAAAGTCCACAGGTTTCCTGTAGATCAGCACAGCCAAATACTCCAAGGTTTACTTTCATGAATACCTACTGGATGTCTTCTTCAAGAATGCATTCATGATCTGGAGGCCTGGCTCCTGCTGACACAAAGGAGCTCCAGGATGATTTCCTCTAATGAAATTATGCCAGGTTGCTAGATATCAGTGTAAGCTTTGATAGATCAGCTATGATGACTACTGAACCCCAACATGTGTTTAGTGCTTCAAAGTTGTCCAGAGCATGTTTTATTATTGAAGTGTAATGGATAAAGACATATTTCTACATCTTCTTTAATCTAAGGATTAGGAAATAACTAGTCTAATAGAGCATGTTTGGATTGACAAGGGATAGGTGTGATATTATAGGTGCTTTCTGAAAGCATGTTTGAATCCCTGGCGATTCCTTAGTAGGCAGAAGATCAGACATGTAGTTTTTGATTTTGTGTGTGTGTGTGTTTTTTCCAGAATAGAGTATCTACAGGCCAATAAAACTTTCTTGTGTCAAAATGGACTATCTCTCTTAGTTTAGATTAAATGAAGTAACTTTAAAACCCTCCCGCCAGGGCACAACACAATATGACTGGAGAAGAATGAATCTCTTTCCACTACAGTTTATTTATTAATCCCACAAGTATTTATTAAGGGCCTACTATATACCAACTATACACAACAGCAATATGCTTCCTGGCTTTATATATCAAATGGATATTAAGGTCTTTTGGTTTACTGAAACATTTTTTGTTGTTTTTGGATCTTTCTGAAGTTCAGGTGAGAACTAATGCTCCCAGAAAAAGAGACTTGCTATTCCCTTTGTGAAGACAGTGTCACCTTTGTGGGAAGTGTGACTCATCTTCAGTCAGAAACAATTGTCAATGCTAGTCAGCATTTGAGGATCATGGAAAACTTTGAAAAATAAGAGCAGACCAAGGCTCATCAAGCACAGGGATTCTTGGGAGGATTGTGAATATTGGGGTTGGGATTGGGATTTGAGTTTGAATCTATACTTCTAGGTTGCCTCCAGAAAATCAAAGATACATCAATGGCAGTTAATTGGGACAAGGTTGATATTTGATTTGAGGTTTTACATAGATATCTTAAGAGCTTTTTAATAAGCATTTCAAATAAAGTAATTTTTTAATGGAAAATTTAATTGTTTTGCTGAAGTTGATGATTTCAGATTGAGATGTTCTCTGTCAAAGAAGAATATCATGGACTGTTGAAAGATTAGTGACTGCTTACCTGGCTTATTGGAGTCTGACTAATCAAAAGGAATCTGAAAATAACTTTTTAAAATTATGCAATATAAGAAAGTGGTCAAAATGTGTATGTGACCTTGAATAATAAATACATTTGTAAGCTTCATCAGTGGTTACAATAAAGAATTCCTTTACTGAGCCCAAATGGAAGTTACATCAATAGTTGATTTTTTGGACACTTATATCAGACGTTGTTCTTGTTCTCAAGGAATTCATATTTTCACAGGGAAGATTGACCTTATTCATGAATTATCAAGTGCCTAACATATGTCAGACCCTGCACTTAGTTCTAGGGAAACAATGATGAAAACCAATGATTTTGTCCCTGACCTCATGTTGCTTAGACTCCATTGTTGGGAGAGAGAAAAGGAGTAGTAATTAATCAAATACTATTGGGATAAGTGGTGTCAAGAAAAGTTCATAGTTCCAAAAAGACCATAGTAGAGGGATTTAATCTTCTTGGTGAGGATAGGAAGTGTTTCTGGGGACAAGATATTTAGCTGACATCTGAAGAATGCTTAAAATTTAATTAGAAAAGATGGGAGAGACCAGTGGGCAAAATAGGTGGGAGCAAGTATAAAGATGCTGTGATGGAAGGAAACAGATCTTTCCTGGAGGTGAAAGAGCAATGTGTACAGATGGTACGTGGAGTAAAGGGCTGAGTGAGGGGTGGTAGGGTACTTGGCTTGAAGGGCATATTAAAGATTTTGAACACTGTCCCAAGACTTCTGAGAGGCTACAGAAGTGTTCAAAGCAGAGTGTGATGTGATACATTTAAATCATTATTTCATTAAGATTGTTTTTGTGGTCATATATGAAGAATAGATTTACAGAAGTAAATATGAACAGAACTTTCAGGCAATACTTGCAATATCTCAGAAGAGAAACAATCATCTTGCAGAGCAGTGGCAGTAGTGATGGGAGTCCTCTATACAGATCTGAGAGATATTTAAAAGTTATAATCATTAAGACTTGGTAAAGTATCCGACAAAGGCAGTGAAAGGGAGGGAGGTATTTTTTTAATTTATTTTTTTAATTTAAATTCAATTAATTAACATATAGTGTGTTATTAGTTTCAGAGGTGGAGTTCAGTGATTCATCAGTCTTATTCTAGTCCTCATTACATCTGTGCCCTCCTTAATATCTATCATCCAGTTACCCCACTTCCCACCCATTTTCCCTCCAGCAGCTCTCAGTTTGTTTCCTATGATTAAGAGTCTCTTATGGTTTGTATCCCTTTCTGATTTCATCTTGTTTTATTTTTCCCTCCCTTCCCCTATGATCCTCTGTTTTGTTTCTTAAATTCCACATATCATATGAGTGAGATCATATGATAATTGTCTTTCTCTGATTGACTTATTTCACTTATAATACAGGAGGGAGGTATTTTAGATAATTCCTAGGTATTTGCCACTTGTAATTGTACTCTTTATTAACCAATTTCATCGAAAAAAGATGCTGAGAAGAAGGGTCAGTTTTGCTACCATCATATGCCCAAGTTGCTAGAGACACTAAAGGGAGTGGCTGAGATGTAGCACAGTGTTGGAGAACTCATACTGAGTTTTTCATACACACACATGAACACCCACACACGTATGTTATTCGAGGATTGAGATAGAATTGTCAGCATTGGGGCCAATTATGATCTTGTGTATGAAATTTTTTTAAGTTCTCTGCCCAATGTGGGGCTTGAGCTCACAACCCCAAGATCAAGAGTTGCATGCTCTACCAACTGAGCCAGGCTGGTGCCCCTTGTTATGAATTTTGAAACTTTTGATTGCAAATGACAGAAATCAACTCAGGTTAAATTAAGCAAAAGTTAATTTATTGGCCAAATAATGGGAGATTACAGAATTCATGGAATGCTACATGTGAACATAGGACTTGGAAATTAAGCAGATCAAGTAGCCCCAGAGACCCAAAAAGCAAGAAGCACAACAAAAGTCTAGGGATAGTAACAATCTGGGTGAGTTATAGCTTTTAGAGTGTATGGATTCCAATGATCTCTGGTGTCTTTGTTGGCTCAGGAGAAATATCTGATTGACCTAGCTCATGGTGTATGTCATCTACTGAATGTGGCAACAGCAGATCATAGTGGAGAAGATAATTTCTCAAAAGGATCTCAAGATTCAATTCAAAAAGGGAAGTGAAATCTGAAAAGTCAAAAACTAAGCTCTCCTACACCTTGGAAGGCATTTACCTTTCTCTTTTTTAAGTCTTCACTGAAGCAATGCAGCAATGAAGCAACCCTTCCAAACAGTTGCTTGATCACTCATATTAAGAGGAAGCATCTTTTCTTAATTGGCAGTGACCGTGACTGAATTATTAATTGAGCTTATCCCTCTCTGCATCCTCCTTTCCTTTGTCTTCACTTCATAGGTTCTAGGGTTGGCCAGGTTTATTCATCTTGATTTTCGCAGCTACTGAATATTCTGCATTATAGAGGGATGTTAGTTTGAGTGGTGGGAAGAACCTTCTTTTAGTACACAAATACAAGCAGGTTAAGTGCACAAATAAACTTTAATAAAGTATGTTTACATGGTTGTCATAGTCAAATTGAATTCTAAAAGCACTGCCTCATGATGCAGAGAAACAAAAATATGGCTTTTATATATACTGTCTTTTTCTCTCCAAGAAATAAGTCCTTCCATATATTTCAGCCCTAACTGTTCTGTAGTTCCATACTTTAAAGAGTGGGCACTCATACCACTGTTGATGTCCATATATTTCACAATACTGATTCACAGTTCAAAGAGATTCATCAGAACTTACACAGTTGCATATAGAATCATTGTAGGAGTTTAGTTCCTGCCCATCACTTCCCTGTCAGTACAATTCTCCTCACTCCTCTCAGGGAAATGCGAATCTCTTTCTGAACACAATTTTGGTTCCTAACTGTGTTAAGTAATTTATCTCCAGTTGTTGTCCCAAATCCTGCATCAAATTACCTAAGTTGTCAGTCAGGTTTCCACATATTGATTCAGCAAACTCAGCCTTGTGTCCTGCCCAACTCCAGCAGAGAGTTGATTGCTTTACTCCAAAATCCGTTGAAAAGTTAAATTGTTAACAATACAAATTCACTGGAAATTGGGATAACTCTTCGCCGTAGCTTCAGTCTCTTCACCTTGAGCCCTGGGCATTTAACACTCATCTTGGGGCAGCAGGGCAGGGAATTGGAAAGGAAAGTAGTAATGCAGTTACTGCCAGGAGTCAAAGGAGTAGTTAGAGGTCTACTGATTCTGGCAGTGGGTGCTGGTGATGCTCAGACACTCACCTGCCTCCCAAAGCAAACAGCTACTAGCAGAGTCAATTAAATATAACCTGCATTTCAGGGTCCCTGCTTATACTTGGCCAAACAACCAGAGAGAGATACAAATAAATGGGCCCAGGAAATAAGGGAGTCATTTACTTTAACCCAAATCTTCATCTTGATTCAGCTCTTGCTCCAAGAGAAACATTATCTTATAATGCCAATTAAAAACATTGTTCTCTGGATTATTTTCCTAACAGCTGATGAAAGCCATATCTGTTTGCAAATACCATACCTTTATAAAAAGGCACAAAAGCCTTAAATAGCCTTGAGTGCTTTTTACTTAATGTTCAATTTGTAGCAAATATACTTTGGGAGTTAAGTGCTAGTGTTTAACCAGTTAAGATATTATAAGTTAACTTGGGTGTTTAACAATGAGTTGTTTTGAAGCGTATTATAAGTAAGCAGGTGTTTAAGGAAGTGGATCATAATTTAAAGTGCTCGACTGAAAACTAGGAATCCTTTTTAATGGCATTTATGCGTTAAAGTCTTTGGTAAAAGCTCCCTATGAAAAAAAAATTAATCCAGCCAGGCAGAATAGTGCATTTGTGTTGCTGTTGTTCACTTGATCATGACATGAATCTTGAAGTTCAAAGGGAGCCTAGAGGCCATTTATGTCATCTTTTTCATCCATTCTGTTTCTCCATTTTATCTTCAGCAACTCTCCAACTTCTCCATCCTCTTTCTAACAAAGAGCTTCAAAGGAGTCAGCTATAGATGTGACCTTATTTGATCTTCTCTTATATCCACTCCAATAGGTTTGTCGACAGTGCCAACTGTGAAAATACCCCACCAAGGCGACCGATGACCTCCGAATTCCAAAATCCGACTGCTAATTGTAATTCTTAGTTGGTAAAAATGTTGTAACTCTGATTTGATAAAAAATGCCCCACCAAGGCTACCAATGACCTCCACATTCCAAAATCAACTGCTAATTGTACTTCTTGTTTGTTTGGCTTATGGCACACGTGCTCAGTAGGTTCCCCTTTTCCTCACTGGCTGCTCATTCAGTTCCTCTTCAACAACCTGACGTTTTAATGTTGGAAGCCCACAGACATCTTCGTTTTTCTTTCTATACTCACTCCTTCATCATGTCTAATTTCATGGCTTTCCTATTTTGAACCTTAACAAAGGTAGAGTGAATGGTTATAAAATAATAATAATTATTGTTATAGCTATGCTATATTAAATATATATTCATCTTGGTCAATTCATATGCATTATCTACCTTCTAAATATGCACTTTATCTCACTTATCTCAGGAACACGAGAGAATCCATATACTTTGTCACGGATATAATGTTAACAAGCAAAGACTTGCCTGTGCTGCAGAGCATTCTGAGGAATTTGCTGGAATATCTGTAAATGAGAGGATGGGCAGTGAAATCGTATAAAATTCAAGGCCCAGACAAAGTTTTGTCAGTCTTAAGACTAAGAATGAAGATAGTATATTAAGACTAAACCAAAGACATAGAAACACCCCAAAGGACAATTGAGATGGAAGCTTATAATAAAATGTTTTGTTTTGGTACTTGGAAGAATGTTGGAGGTGGCCATTGACAAGATGTGACCACTCCCTGACCTAAGAGTGGGACCTGGACAATCAGAGACTCCTTATCTCCTCCCCTGTTGTTGGAATGTACAGTGGGTGCCCATCATCTTACATTGGGAGCTGTTTCAAAAGTGCAAAGAGAGCAATGTATTGTTCAGACCAACCAGTTGGTATATGTGACTGAACCCATTTAAGACCTCTGTATAAACTTTAACAGTCTTGGTGAGCAGGTTCAGAGATCTACCTGTCTTGAGGCTATCAAAGATAAGACTTGAATCTAAGTTCCCTTGCTTATTAAAACTGCCAGCTATCAGTCTGGAGTGGCCTAGGCCTACTTCTTTCTTTAGTCTCTCCATGCCCTCCTGAATGGCGGCCAGTTTCAGATGCTATCGAAGAAATTCCAGAGTTTGCAAAGCAACAGTTGGTGAGTCAACCAGGAGGCTGAAGGAATGAATCTTGGAAAACAGGGATTTGTAGGGAAAGGCTCGGGAGGGATACCACATACATCAGATGCTTGCGAACTACCACATGAGTGCAGGGACACCCTGAAAACACAAGTCTAATTCACTTGTTTGAGGAAATATACGTAGGACCCTGTGACAAAGAAGGGAATGATTGCCACAGCAGGCTGGCCTCTACTGTGCATGGTTTGGCTGGCCACCTGATGACCTACCTGCTCCAGTGGAAGCCTGAGAGATTTAGTCCTGGTCAGGTGGATGCTTTCCACACCCTGCGTATAGGGTGCAGGCCACAACTGACTCCAGTGGGTGCTGTTGGAGGTGATCAGAGGCCTAATGTTAAGCTCAATATTCACTGGTCCCTCAGAAATAAATTAAAAGGGATGGTTCTGGCTGATGGTGCAGCTGAATGTACTCTAATGAGGGTTATTCATGGAACCCTCAGAAGTTTCCTCACCCCTTCAGAGCCATCAATGGTTACAGAGGACAAATGGTTATGGTCAGAAACCTCAAACCAGGCATATTTTCCTCCATGAATATAGGTTTTTATCTTTCCAACACCAGAGAACACATCAGGCACTGATATCCTATAAGGCCACATCTGTAAACCAGAAAGGCCCTAAAGCAGAACATTAAGGGAGAACAACGTAGGTCCGGTACTCTTGATTCATGAGATATTGTCAATGCTGATTCAGAAACTTGGCCTGTGGTATTAACAGTGTGGTTAATAACCCTGGACATGAGTATTCTTTTTCTGTTGGTCAAACTACAGAGGCAGCTCATCAAACTACTGACTGGAAAAATATCACCAGAAAAAATATTACTTAAAACATATCACCATTAGAGTTATGCATGGCTGTGTGCTGATCTGGGATGGGTTCATATGGCCTGGCTTATGGACATTTGAATACCCTGGTACCCCTATGTTGGGAATTGAAAAATCACTCTAAACAGAGCTAACTCAATGGTACAGGAATATGGAATGGATATCACTGGAACCATGTAGTCAGTCTGTCATATTAAAGGATTATTACTACTTTGGCACTGACCCATCTTTGTGCCAGCATTTATTAGGTAGACCCAAAAGGGGCCCAGTATTGTATGGCACAAATCTTTGACCATGGCTTCTACGTGAGTGGTTGGGCTATGGGCTTCCCTTGGACACAGGGAAAAGCTGCCCCACAAGTAACAATTTTCAACCTTCCTGCTCAAGGCCAGATGGGCACATTCTGTATTGCACTGACCACCTTCTTTGTCCCTTGCATTGGTCTAAAGGGCATTCTAGTACACGTGCATGCCTTTACTCCATTCCCCCAGCAAGCCTTAAATGATAGCTGGCAAAGCCTGTCTTTACTGAAAACACTGAAATATCTCTAATGAGAAAAACTGTCCTCTAAAATAAAATGGACTTGGACATTATTGCCTCTCAAAGAGGAACCTATGCCATTATCCAAACCGAATATTGTGTGTTCATAGCTGGTGAACCTGCCAATGCATCATCTTTGCTAAATCATCTAAGGACCCAAGTGAATGCACTGAGTGATGAAAACCCCAGCCCAGGGGACTCAGTAAATCAATGGTTCGGATCATGGCACTCTTGGTAGAAAAAAAAAAAAAGTGGTTACTTACATCGGGAATCATTATCTTTTCTGTATTTTCTCTTGCTTGTACTTACACTGTTACTGTGGCATCTGCTTCCACTGCAGTCAAATGGCCGCCACAGAGCCGCCTCCATGCCAATAAGATGCCTCACTGATGCTCAGGACCATTGTGGGGAGCTTTTGGGAAGGTAAAAGTTGGGCACGTGGGGTGGAGTGTGGTAGGAGGTCATTGGAAGGACATGACCCTGTGGTGACCTGAGAGCAGTTGGAGGCTCCTCCTAGCCCCTCCTATCCTTGGGAGTTACATTTTGCCCTCCCTTCCCACAGTGAGAACCATTTTCAAGGATACGGCCTTATGAAAATAGGGTGTTGTTTGCCAGTATATGTGGTTCAACACAGTAATGGTTCTTAAATGAAAGCCAAGATCCTGGTGGGCAGGTGCGCAGATTTCCTCATGCACGTGGCTGCCCAGCACAAGACTTGCAAATAAGTTCCTGTTAACCGCTGCCTATCAGTCTGGGCGGTGGGGGCTTGATTCTTTCTCTGGTCTGTCTCTGCCCTCCGTGTCTCGGGGCTGGTTTCAGATTTCACTGGGGGAAATTCTTGAGGTTACAAACCACTGAAGCATTGGATAGCTTTACACAGGAGAAAACTCTTTCTCAGAAGTGCCCAAAATCAGCCCAAACACTTCCTATCGAATATGCATCTACTATAAACTACAGGCAACAAAACAAATACCTTCTAATTGCACGTTAATTCTTGGATCCGGTTTCTATTTGAACTGTTTGAGTGCAGTCTGGTAATCTTGGAGGCAGTTGAGATGCAATTTGGATTCAAGATGTATATTAGAGAGGGAAACTTGTGTGGGCAAAAGGCAGAAGGCAGACTGGGCAGACGGAGAGTCAGACTAGACAGGCTCCCACCAGACCAGTGCAGGCTCTGGAGCAAGTTCACCTGCTCGAGTGTCGCACATCAGGCTGAACTCTCTGCACCCCCTCCTCATGTAGTAACCAGTTATGGGCTGCCCGGAGTGAGTGTGACCTCAGGGTAGGCTGTTCTTTACTACTGAGGCAGACCTGAAGCCTATAACAGCTGGCCAGTGTCTGGTGGCCAGTGTCTACGCCCCATGTCACGTCTTCTTTCAAGGAGGATGCGGTGGCTCATCTCCACATCTACCCCTGTCCCCTTGCTCCACAGGATCCACTCTGTACATATTCAGAGAGAAGCTCTATCTCATGTGCCAGGGTCCAAGGTTTTCCTAGTCAGAGCCCTGACTGGAGTGAAACTGACTTGCCTTTGTTGAGCATTTTGTGTTTGTCAGTTGTTGGGCATTTCACCACTGGACTATTAGATCCTGTACTTGGTCTTTGGCTTTTTCTGCCCTGCCAAGCAGATGATAAGACTGCCTCTGTAGGCAATGATAAGAGTGACTTTGTAGGCTTCTGGCATTCCTATTTGGCTTTTGGTTGCCTGTAACCTCAGCTGTTTGTTTCCTTCCTAAATGGAGCATTGGTGGCCTGTAGCCATAGCCACCTCATCTGGTTATCCTTACAGCTGCCGGTTCCTCCCTAAGTTGTAGCACCTGATCTTCACCTGTACTAATGTATTCCCTCCTTCCCTGGTATAGCCTCCCATTTTAGCACTTGGAAAGCATTACCTGCCACCTTTCTGGAGGAACATTCTTGACTTGCCACCAGTGATGGGTCCTCATTGCTGGGTCAGCTAGCTCCAGGGCTTCTTATTATGGCCTGTGTACTTGGACCCCATTTCTGGGTACTCCAGGAGCTGATTTAGAGTTTGGGGTACAAAGTGTTTATTAAGGATCAACTTCTATGAAAGGGAGAAGAGGAAATATCTTGCTATGGAAGTCACTGAATTGTGATGTAAGCTTACAAAACCCCAACCAACTTGGTGTGAGTAATGACCACCAGAGTCAGGCCCAATTCCTGGGACTTTATACCCTCATTTTGCTCAGTCAATAAGTATGGGCTCAAAAATGATGTGATTTCTGAAACAGAGGCAGATCCCGGAGGAGCTAACAACTGAAGGCTACTTGTTGAATATGCTGTAGTTTAGCAGCAAGTTCATTCTCGAAGAAATGCCTCTGGCAACACATATTTGTGTCTTCCGTACAACTCTTACTGTATTTTGTCAGTCAATAAATACACTTGCATAGATATAAGTAGATCTTTGGGTTTTAATATTTGTCATTTCATTTTTTGGAAATTGTGCTCATCCTTAGCATTGTAATTAAATGCTCTTTTTTGCCCCCAAACCTTCTTCAGACTCATAAATTAATCTGTTTTTCCTTTCTTTAAAGATTTTATTTATATATTCATGAGAGACACAGAGAGAGAGGCAGAGACACAGAAAGAGGGAGAAGCAGGCTCCCTGCAGGGAGCATGACCTGAGCCAAAGGCAGATACTCAACCACTGAGCCACCCAGGTGCCCCTTATTCTGTTTTTCTTTCACAGCATTGACATTGTCTTCTTCTGCCATACTTATGATGAGATTATGTCCTAACAGGGATAATACTTGCAAAAAATTTCTGTATGTGTTTTGCTTACTGGAAGGAAGTGTTTCTTCTTCTTAAAATCTGTCCATAATTAGGGTTAAAGTATGTGTCTTTATGCCTCTTGGAAGTAACATGAGAAGAATAAAATATCTGCCAACAGAAAATAGTGTAAGAAAGTTCTTTTTCTCTAGAGGAGTGTGAGATTTACAGAATAGACACGAGAGATGTAGTCAAGTGTTTTGTCAAGGAAAAACAAAAAAGAATAGAGGGAGTGCCCTTTTTTCCCACTTCTAATTTGAAATCTAGGATGAAAATTCCACACGAGGCATCTATATCAGAGTAGAAATCCATGTCTATCCTATTTGATCAAGCAGAGAGACGGAGCTGGAGCCAGTGGTGGTCTTGGTATGCATGCAGAATGGGTAGAGATGTTCCTCCATGAGCAGGTGACTGGCACTGTTGGCTGATGAGCTTGAAGGAGGATGAGGAAGGAAGCTTGATCTGGTGGGGCAGAGTACAAACATGGCCAAGGCAATACTGAGAACCAAGGGAGAACCCAAACAGCAACAAGAATTCAGGTGTCGATGGGGGAGCAAAGGAGAGCTGGGTTCAGCAGGGAGCAGCCAGGATTCAGAGGACAGGATGTAAGTTGGAGGATGTCCAAATTCTCGTCCTTTAAGCCCCACCTCTCCATATATGCACTGGTTTCTTATGAAGAACTGGAGGTAGGAGAAACAGCAAAGATGGATGTTTAACTTTGAATTAACTGAATAATTAATAAAATATCAACCAAATTCAAGAAACCAGTCTTGTCACTGTTATGCACCAGGGTCTTGCAGACTTGAAGCAAGGTTAGATCAGACATGACAAATAAATGTCCTTCATTTTCTTGGCATACATGAAGAATGCAGTATAAATTGCAATGGGTTTTTATACTTAATATCCTCTAGGGGATTGTGGGCTCTTCCAGGTCAGACATGGCCCCTCCTCATCTTTCTTGTTCCTGGGCCCAGCATTTATAGGTCCTCAGTTAATGTTTGCACCTTTAGAGGAAGGGACTTGTTTTCCTTTTCTGTATTCCTTACAGCGTCAAGAACTGAGCTTCACAAATAGAGGTCATTTAGAGAAAGCTCTGTATTTATATGATTTCATGGTCTCTAGCTTCTTCTTCTGTGAGAATATGGATCTACCATTTTTGGAAGAAATGTACTTAAAGCATTTTGACCATCTTTGAGATTAAATGTATCTATTCTTTTGTATTTCTAAGCTTTATAAAGTGTTTGTGTTGCTACTTTCCATTTCACCTAAAATTTTCTCTTGGTTTTAATTTTAATAGATGGCTTTGGTAGTCCTAATTGATTTTTTCCTTGCTTATGTACTTAAAAAAACTCCAATACTTCTGAGCAAGACAATGGGCTTAATAAGAAGTATTTATCTCTAATTCACTTAATACTTAATATTTCTTTACCAGATTTTAAAATATAAATGACACCATTTACTGGAACAGAAAATTTCACAAGGTTTTTACATTAATTCTTCCTCTAATTCTTGCCAATTTGCTGCAACAATGTAATTGCATTGCCTACATTATGGTTAACAGGAAAGATTAGGTATGTAGCATTTTATTGTCTTTGACAGCTTGATGAATTGTGACTTGAAGTGAGCAAGTGCCTTTGTTCTAATTGTCTCTTTTTCATTAAAGCTGAGAACTGTACTTGGGCATTGGGGGAATACTCTTCTTACTGCCTTTAAGTAAGAGCTGTTCACGCTGATGAATGTTCTCCACGTAAATATTGTGCAGGCAGCTCTTTGTTTATATTCCACCCTTTTTATCATTTCAAGGCTAAAACTGATGAAGATCAATCAATACAACAGACTGAAAAAAAATTGTCAGGGAAAGTGATTTCAGGAAACAAAATGCATTTTCCTGCTTTTCGAAAAAGTAGGAGAATAAGATAAAAGAATTCTTGGCATTGTGCCATTCTTTTCCGTGTATATATATGGGTGTTTTTGTGTATCTGTGTAGGGTGAATCTGTGGCTCATTAACTCAGTTATCCAGCATGGTTAATGCAGGTTAACATCATTAATTTGATTCCTTGGAGTGCATATTTGCATTTCTCTTTTCCAGAGCTATAAGTTAATTCTAACTAGTTATCCACTCATTCATTCACGATTAATTAATTTCATTCAATTGGCACAGTCCTATTGAGGGTCAACCATGAGCCAAGCTCTGCACTAAAGGCAGTATAGACAAAAGATGAATGCAATCGAGCTAATCCCTAAAAAGGTTATGTTCTGCTTTTAAGGGAGATCAAATGAAACACTTTGACTCCATCGATGAGAATTCCATTATTTGCTTCAAATAATAATGATATTAGTGTGTGATTAATGTCTTCTGTGGGATGGAAGGGCAGCTTCAATCAGGGAACAGCTGAACAGAACTGTTGCAAATTTTCAGTGTACTGTCTAATTCCAGCAACCACCTTTCATACGGGGCCAGTACGCAAGGCCCCACTGATGTGGAATGGGGAAGAAGAAATGTTTGCAATGCATTATCCTTTTTGCTAGGGGAAGGAATTTGATGAATTTATTCTAAAGTTGGGAAGAGCCATTAAGAGTTTTAAGGGAATGAATGATGGGAGTGTTTCTCAGTTTTAAAAAGCTAAATGGCAGCATCAAGTGTTATTTGAAGGCAGGGAGAATTTCAATATTCCATTTGAAATAAGATGAAACTAAATGTGTTTAATATTTTTGTGGTGAAAAATGGCAAATGTATCAACTGATTCAATTCCAGGTAATAGCGCATGTGGTAGAAGGAAGGGAGAAGGTTGGCCTCTCTCCTTCCCTTTCTGCTTGATTTCACATGCCCATCTGCTACTTTTATTTTCCCCAGTTACTCTGGAGACTCCATCCACATGCCCTGTTGACTTGTGCTTACCTCCTGAGTGGCCTAAAAGGAAAGCATCAGTCTCTAAGACTTGATAGCTTTGCAAAAAAATTTTAAAAAAAATGTGTGAGACTCAGCTAATTGGCATTAATCAGGATGAATTTGAACTACCAATTAAAGTATGTTTTAAGGGCACTCAAATTAAGGAGAATGCAGCTGTTACAAGAGTGGACCACAGACTCCCTGGAAAAACTATTTTGATGCCAGAGTCTTTGAAGAAAGATGCCAAGGTTGAGGTGTTCAATGGCTGGCAGAAGAACGTCATGTCCTGAGCCAGGAGATGTCACATTGATATTTGGCTCCCTTGCCAAATGTGTGTGTCATACACATCCCATGTTTTATTCAAGATGGGTAATTTTTGGATCCTCCACTCCTGAATTACTTCTGACTTTATTTCTTAGGCTCAGTGTTCCTGGCTCAACGTATAGTATCTCTCTGAATAATAGATATTTACTTGAATAGATCAGAGTCAGAGCTTAAAGCCAACTGTCCATTCATTCACAGTTTCCAGGCTGGTGACTGTAAGGTCTAGGCAGGACATCTGGTACCCAAGAAGACCTTAACGTTTGCCTCAGCTTGAATAAATTTAGATACGTTTTTTTTTCTAATCTCCAAGTCTCTGATCTCCCCTTTCTTAGAACAATTACTTTAGAAAACTAGTAAAATGGTAAATTCTTTCCCTGCCCCTTTGAGGTGTAAATCTTTAAAAAGCTTCTTGCCAGTTTTACAACCCCACATAGTCATTCTCAAGGACCTGAGAGCCATCCTTTTGAAATGTAATCAAGGAACATAACGCCTCTGTCTTTGCAGTCTCTGTAGGAGAGTAAGAATTTAATTTAGGCGGGATACCTTGCTCTAAATTGTGAAACTACTTCCCATTATTGCTTTTCCTCTGGGTAAAGCAAATTAACAATTATAGCTGACCTCTGATTCCCCATCCCACCTATCTCATCGCCTTTGAGTTTCCTCTAAAAGAACTTTATTTTACATTTGGAGTGGTGGGTGAATGAGTCTTTTACATAATAGCAAGCAACCTTGAGGGAACTTATACCACTCCATTCTGGGTTTTGTGTTTTGGGGAATAGAGGAGCTCAGCTATATTCCCTTCCAAACTAAGGAAAGTGGGAGAGCTCAAAACTGAGTAACATAGACCCAGATTAGGTGAGCTACCCTTTGTATCCCAAGCTCTAAGGACAATAGGTTCTCTGTGGTGTCTTTCAGATCTATACAGTGGTTGGGAAGATGGCAGCAAAATCCCGTGATCTGAAATCTCAGAATGATGGATTTCCCGGGAAATAAAGCTGTAATGAAGCTGTCAGTAAAAGGTGGGAAGGAGGCAGGATTGAGACTGGGTGGGTTAGGATGAACTGGGTAGTGCGAAGAGTCCCATTCAATGTAAATGAGCTGATGGTCAGAGAGTTGATACTATTACAGAGAGGAGCAATGCTGGGGCCAGTGGCTGTGTTTAAGGATGAAGGGGCCTAAAAGAGATTTAAGAATATTAGCACTCTGGGGAAGGAAAGACAGAAACTTCTAGAGAATAAAAATACTTGGGATAAAACAAGGTAGGGGCTGCTCAGAAGTACATCCAGGCTGATTGGCAGATATCAATACCTGGAATTTATTTGGCTACATTTGCAGAGAAAAATGTAAACAACCCAATGCATTAGTGTGAAAATGTGGATGATTGGATTTAAGGAAATTATGAGGAAATCTCATTCTTACAAGTTGTCAATCATTTTGTTGGGAGGAGGGTATTCTGGACTAACAGAGAAGGGGATTCTGGACTATGCTTGTTCTTCTGTATTATCCTACCTTTAATTAATATGCATGTTATGAGTACATGCGTATCTGGACCTACTGATCAAGGTACATTCACTGTGACTCTTGTTGGTGGCTTCTCAAGTGTTTGAATGCATGGCTTGCATCTACTTGTAATATTTAAGGTTGCCAAGGGTGTGACACTGAAATAATGTCCTTTTTCACAAGAAGCAGCAAATTTTACTCTTCTCATACAAGTATCATTGGAAGCTGTAAAAACAACCTCCCATTCTGGCCAGTGAAAAGTCATTAAAAGTCACTGGTACTTAGAGACTTACTCTGGAGTGTTGAGGTTTATAAAGAAGGAACTGCTGGGGGTGCCTCCATGGCTCAGTGGTTGAACATCTGCCTTCAGCTCAGATCGTGATTCCAGAGTCCCGGGATCGACTCCCACATTGGGCTCCCCTCAGGGAGCCTGCTTCTCCCTCTGTCTTTTATCTCTGCCTCTTTCTCTGTGTCTCTCATGAATAAATAAATATAATCATTTTTTTAAGAAGGAACTGCTGTTTTGTAATGCAGCATTTCATTACAGTGACTAAACAAATAGCTGTCACCAATGAATGATATTTTGTATGTAACCTTAGGCATTGCTAATGCTCTCTTTTCCGTAGTTCTTAACTAAAAATCCCCCAAATCAGTTGTTCATTACTTGACAAGTAACACAGTATGTTTTTACTCACCCAAACCTTCTTGGGAAGTGTCATCAGGAATTGGACAAACTTAGATACAGTGTAGATTTCTAGGTGAGGTCTAAACAGTCTAGAATATTGTTGATATTTTGATAGTAGTCCCCACTGTGAAATGTCTTGTTACATGACATAGCATCCAAACACAAGTGAGTAAATATGAATGGAACCTTAAATGAGGGCAGACTCTAAGGCTCTGCCATACAACTAACTTTGGAGGTTAACTGGACTGCTGTCTTTACAGACATTTCATGACCTATTAAGTATAATTTGCTAGTCTTTCTGTCTCCCACTGTAAAGGAATTGCTGCTTCCTACCAATTGTTTGACCTGTTTGGATATTGGAGGAAATGCATGGAGTTTTATTAAAATCTCCATCCCAAGGCACCCAATTAGTGGCCAAACTTGACTGGCAGGCCATAATCTTGAGAAGTGTTCAGATAACAGTAAGACAAGTTCTATCCTTGGGTTATCAATTACTTTAGATCCCAAATTCAGATTCTTAGAACCAATCTTATGACTATAATAAGCCTTAACAAAAACAACCAAAATCAGATCAAAATAAAACAAACAAATAAAACTCTCCACTGGTATTCAGTGGCTTCTGGGCTTTTGTACTTGAAAACTTTATTCTGAGATCTAGCAACAGTTGCTAGCCTGTGTTTGGGTCCTACTGAAGGCAAATTATTCTCACTAAAAGAAGATTGTTTTTCCTGTAAAGCATCTTCACTCAATCATGTCTTATAAGAAAAGATGATAAAACAAAACAAAACAAAACAAAACAAAACAAAACAAAATGAAACAAAAGACATAACCCTCCGCCAAGGTGAGGGAATCCTATGGAATGCCCTGGCTATCTGCCAATTTTAGTCCTCCTAAAATTTATGGTCCTGATAAGGACCTGTTATCTGAACTCTTCTCAAGATTGTGGCCTGCCAGTCAAGTTTGGCCACTAATTGGGTGCCTTGGTCCTTATGTGATAGAGTTGCATTCCTAGAATTGACATAAACATCCTCATAGATGTATAGTATATGATAAAGAGTCTCTACTGGACCAAACTTCACTCAGGCTCCCCTGAACTTTTTAACTGGACTTTCATTTTTAGACTAACATGTTTGTTTCTGTGTTGTCCATTTTTAGCGAAATCCTACTAGGTTGGTTAATCTAACTGTAAAATTTGAAATACACAGGAGCTGAGTGAATACATTTGTTGCTACTTAGAATTCTAACCTGCTAGTACCAGTTTTGTTTAACATATTCTTTTTAACTTTGTTTCTTATTTAATTACAGCTTACTTATTTTGTAGGCTTATAGGTTTATCTGTTGTATCATAGCACTATCACATGTCAACAGTGTGGCCCTGAGATTTATTTGTATAAAACCCAAGTATTTACCATGTTGTAATTTAATCTTTATTTTCCATTTTTAACTGCTAAAATGAATACTGTATTACCACAAAAATGTAGTGGTATAATTAGCTGGCCATTAAAAATGTACTTTTACAGATTAAAAAAATGTTTTATCCGTATCCTCTCACCCTCAATAACTAATCAAGCTCTTCATCCTCCACTATGCCCCAGGTAGTTTCTGATCACACTGGCCTGATTTCAGCAAGAATCCCCCCTCCCCCGCTCATGATAATTCTTTATCCATGGACCTTCACCCTGTTCTTTGGTTACAAATTTCCTTTTGCCAATGCAGTATTTGAATTTGAGTCTGGTTTCTTTCTACAAGTTCCCATTACATTAGTTCCCCATATCCATTGCCATGCTCCTACTGAATATTTTCCTTAGTATATTTTAATAGTGGAATAGAATTGTTAAAATCTGAACTGAACGGGAATAATTGATGATAATGCCCCATGGGAAAAAGCTTAGACATTCATAGAACCCTGTTTTTGTCACTTATTTTAGCCTCTCCATTAATTATTTCTGTCTGGGCTTGCTGGCTGCTGTTCTTTAAAAGTTGTATACTGTTATATCTGCCTTGCACAGCAATGCACCCAGAAGTCATGGGTCATGGGGGTAAAAAGCTGAGTAAGTTTGAAGAAGAACATTTTTGCCATCTTCAATATCTTTAAGATTGGTGATTGCTTTGGCGATGGTATATGGATGAACAATTTATGACCTTGGTGAATGGACGGATAAGATATATAGTCCAGATTGAGGACATCTGGAAAGACATAATTCTGAATAGTGACTTTGCTCTCATGGTTGTACAAAAATCTTCTATGTCCAGAAATTGCCTTGATGACAAAAAATAATTCCTAAATTGTGGAAGATCTTGTAATTTTTTAAAGTGGTTATACAGGGGATCCCTGGGTGGCTCAGTGGTTTGGTGCCTGCCTTTGGCCCAGGGTGTGATCCTGGAGTCCCAGGATCCAGTCCCATGTCGGGCTGCCGGCATGGAGCATACTTCTCCCTCTGCCTGTGTCTCTGCCTCTCTCTCTCTCTCTCTCTGTGTGTCTATCATGAATGAATGAATAAAATCATAAAAAAAATAATAAATAAATAAAGTAAGTAAGTAAGTAAGTGGATATATAGGGACACCTGGGTGGCTCAGCGGTTTGAGCATCTGCCTTTGATTTAGGGCATGATCCCGGGTCTGGGGATAGAGTCCCGCATCAGGTTCCTGCAGGGAGCCTGCTTCTCCCTATGCCTGTGTCTCTGCCTCTCTCTCTCGCTCTCTCTCTCATGAATAAATAAATAAATAAATCTTAAAAAAAAAAAGTAAACTGGATATACAGCCTAACTTATAAACAGAGAGGAATGACAGACCTTAATTAGTCATGCACGAACACCTCGGAGCCCCAGAAAGTGTCTGGTGTCTGTGGATTTCCTATTTCAGATATGGATGAAAAGGCTGAAATTGTCTTTCACGATTGTTTCAAGCAGTGGCTTGCTATCTGTCCCAGCTGCAGGAGACCTTCCAGACAATTATGCAAGAATCACTGTGAACCAGTATCCATGAGAGCTAATGGAAAGACTCACACTTAATGAGCCACCAAGGACCGGGGGTGGACTGAGAAGAGACAAATTTGGATGGTTCTGGGGCTCATTCTCCCCCGCCCCCCTGCCCCCAACTCACTCTTTTTGGTAGCTTAGCAAGCAGCTAGCACAGCAGTTTTGAATTAGCTCAATGGTAAAACAGCCTGATACCAGAAGCTAAGCTCAAAGGCTCTCCAACTGTGCTCTACCCAAGCATGCCCCTCCACTCAGTGCTGAGAGGATAGAGGAGTCATGAACACTGCTGCCTCTCTGCTTGTGAGTTTTCCCATTAAATCCTCTTTCATTTTACATTTATACCTCATAGTGCCATGGTATATGTGTGTCCATGCATGACAAATGCAGAAAAGATATAAACATTATTTTTACTCATGGACCTTTGTTTAAACCCTGATGGTGGGGAGGAGGAAGATCTATTAAAGACCCAAGAGAAACCATAGATTTGTCAACATTATTTCAAGTAGATGTGGATAATTTAAAACCTGTGAATATGTAATGTGTAACTTAAAAGATTTCAAATATAAGATGTAAATACATTGTAATAGGCCTTGCCTCAGAACACAGGGGAGAATATTACAAGAACTTTAGTGCATGTAGATAACTCTGCTTCGATTACTGTTAGATTATAACTGTAAAATCCAGATATGAAGTACAATAAATCACAGTGCAGGGTTTCAGCTCAGTGAACAATGTTTCAAATAAAAGCAATCTTACATACTGGAAAGAAATACACATGAGTTTTCTTTCCAATGGGATTTCCATAAAGATGGCATACTTACTACAGATCATCCAAGTTCATACTGGTAACTACAAATCTCATTTTGTATGGTTATTGTGAGATCAATAATGAGAGTGGTGTTTCCATATGGCATTGAATGGAATGTTTGTAACTTCAGTGCAATTCTGTGAGTTATGAGTTTTTTTGTTGTTGTTTCATTTCGGGAGATCAGGAATCATGGCTAATAAAGAATGGATTGTGTTGATTCTGAACTTTTGCCTATGGTGGTGTATTTACAAATAACAAATATAAGAGGGCAGTTCTAGAGGAACTCTGCATTAGTAGTACAGGCAGGGGGAGTTGGTGGAATTGAAAGATGGAATGTGGAATGATTCTCTGAAGAAAAGGGTGTGTTTTGGAAGTTACTAGCAGCTGAAGTCATAGTCAGGTAAAGAACTCAAAGTCTGAGAGACAGTTATGACAAGCATAGCCACTATTCACTTTAGTCACTTTGAAAGAACTGAAATGATAATACTCCTCACTATTGGACTTATTAAAAATACATTGGGAGAAAAATGATTACTTCTAATACGAAAAATCAGAAATAGTTACAGATAATGTGATTCATGAATCTTCAGGAAGAAACAGAATAAAGAAGATAGCTAGAGTTTTATCTTAGTGGAAAAAATAGAGCACTTCTTCAATCTTATGAAAATTACTAAACATTTTAGTGGCATAACTTCGGAAATGATTAACAGCAGGACTCAAAGGACCAATGGTCATTGTCCTTTAACAGGAACAGAATTGAACCTGAGACAAAGTAAAGGTTTAAATATAATGATGGGGTTGGCCTGTCAGTTGTTAAAGATTGAGCCAACCCATTCCATCAGAAAATCATGAAATTCCTTCTATTTGATGAGGCACTTAATAATATTCTTGTTCAATTTTCATGAATGCTATACTGGTGCATGTTCTGTAAATTATAGTTATAACCTGGATGGATAGCCAGGGGTCCCCACAAATGAAGCACTTATATTTTTTTCATACAATTTGGAAATATTTTCCAATTGTAAGGAAACAGTCCCAGTAAAGAATATCCACAAAAATCACAACTTCCTGGAAAATTATTGAATCCTATCAATCATTTTAGTTGGTTAAAACATTCTATTTCTACTGACTATTTCTAAAACATTTTTACTTTTGGGGGGTGAGTTACATTTCAAAATCTCTATACAATGAAATTCACATGCTTTGGTGTACAGTTCTATGAATATGGACACGCAGAGTTGTGGATCACAGATCCATCATCCCAAAAAAGTCTCTCATGCTGGTCCTTTGAACCACAACTTTGCCCCATCTTCCAACGCAACAAATCTGTTCCTCTTCCCTCTTCCCAGTTCCTGGTAATCTCTAATCTCTGTCTTTAGGAAATTACCTATTCTAGGTAGTTTATATAAATGGAATTAAACAATATTTTCCTTTGTGAATGGCTTATTTCACTTTGTATCGTATTTTCAAGACTCATTCATGTTGTAGCATGTATCAGAACTTCCTTCTTCTTTACAGCCAAATAATATGCCATTGCATGTATAAAACCAAATTTTGTTATTCATTCTGTTGGTGTACCCTTTGGTAATTTCTACCTTTCAGTTATTGTGAATTATTGAACATGGTATACAAATATCTGCATGAGGGATGCCTGGGTGGCTCAGTGGTTGAGCATCTGCCTTCAGCCCAGGGCGTGATCCTGGGGTCCTGGGATAGAACCCCACATCAGGCTCCCTGCATGGAGCCTGCTTCTCCCTCTGCCTGTGTCTCTGCCTCTCTCTCCCTGTGTCTCTCATGAATAAATAAATAAAATATTTAAAAAACAAACAAATATCTGCATGGGTGCTTGCTTTCAGTTATTTGGGGTTTATACCTAAGAGCAGAATTGCTATGTTTATCTTTCTGAGGAATCAGCTGCTTCTACAGCAGCTACACCATTCTACATTCTTACTGGCCATGTACAAAGATTCCCTTTTCTTTACATTCTCAGCAATACTTATTTTACTTTCCTTTTTTTTTTTTTTTGTCTGCATGATGGCTATCCTAGTAGGTGTAAAGTGATACTTCATCATGATTTTGATTTGCATTTCCCTGATAACTAGTGATATTGAGCATCTTTTCATGTGCTTATTGACCATTTGTATATCTTCTTTGGAAAATGACTATTCAAGCCCTTTGCCCATTCTTTAAGTTGGTTGGTTGTTTTTTTGTTATTCTTGTGATTTAAAATTTCCTTACATGTTATGAATATTAAATCCTTTTTAGATATATGATTGCAAAATTTTCTATTTTTTAGGTAAGTCTTTTTTACTTTTTGTATAATGTCCTTTAATGCACAAAAATTTTAAATTATGATAAAGTCCAAACTGCTGATTTCTTTTTCTTTTGTTACTCATGCTTTTGGTGTCATGTTAAGAATCCATTGCCAGGGCACTTGGGTGACTCAGCTGGTTAAGCATTTGCCTTCAGTTCAGGTCATGATCTCAGGGTCCGAGGATTGAGCCCCAAGTTCGGCTTCCTGCTCAGGAGCCTGCTTTTCCTCTCTCTCTCTCTCTGCCTGCTGCTTCCCTGCTTGTGCTCTCTCTCTCTGTCAAATAGATAAATGAAACCTTAAAAAAAAAAAAAAAGAATCCATTGCCAAACACAAGGTCATGAGGTTTTACCCTTGTTTTCTTCTAAGAGTTTAATAGATTTAGTTCTTATATTTAGATCATTGGTTAAGTCTTAATTTTTGTACAGCACATGCTGTGAAGTAGCAATGCAAATTCATTATTTTGCATGTGAAAATTCAGTTGTCTTGAAATCATCTATTGAAGAGACTATTCTTTCCCTATTGAATGGACTTGGCAATTTTGTGAAAAATCAGTTAGCTATAAAGACATAGGTTTATTCCTGGATTCTCAGTTCTATTCCATTTGTTTATATATCTATCCTTATGCTGGTATCCCATTAATTTTTGATTATTGTAGCTTTGTAGTAGGTTTTGAAATCAAGAAGTTAACTCCTTCAGGTTTATTCTCTTTCAGGATTGTTTTAGCTATGCAGGGCTCTTGCAAGTCCATGGGAATTAGAGGATTGGCTTGTAATACATGCAAATGCATGAAGCACACACTATTAAGAGACAGAAGTTGTCATATTGGACAAAATATGTGCTGTCACAAGAAGGTCACTTAAAATATAATGTTAAAGACATTAAATATTAAGCTATAAAACATGTCTTAATAAATTTTAAAAGATTGAACTTTTATTGAGTATTTTCTCTGATCACAATGGTTAGGATTCAATGACTGAAGGAAAACTGGAAAACTAAAAAAATGTGAAAATCAAACAATACTCTTTTTAAAGAACAATTACTCCGTCTTTTATTAGTATTATTATTACAGATGACATGAAATGTTACACTAGTTTCAAATATATGACACAATGATTTGACAAGTCTATATATCATGCCTTGTTCACCACAGGTGTAGCTGCCATCTGTGAGCATCTACTATTATAATACCCTTGACTATATTTTCTATGTCATACATTTTATCCCTGTGTCTTATTCTTTCTGTAACTGGAAGCTGTACCTCCCATTCTCTTTACCCATTTTATCCATCTACCCTCCTGCTCCCTTCTGGCATCCATCAGTCAAACAACACACTTTTAAACAACAAATGAGCAAGTTACAAATCACAAAACAAATTAGAAAATACTTATGGATGAATAAAAATGAATACATCTACCCAAATTTATGGGATTCAGCGAAAGCAATGCTCAAGGGAAATTTCTAGCTATCTATGCCTCGATAGGATTTCTCTCACGGTTTTTGTGTTTTGTCTTCCTACTTTTTTATTTTGAGATAATTGTACATTCACACATGGTATAAGAAATAACACAGTGAGATACCATAGACCTTGACCTGGTTTTCCCCAATAATAGCATCTTGTATAACTAGAGTAACAATATCACAACTAGGAAATGGATGCAATCTACTGACTTATTCAGATGTCACATTTTACATGCACTGATTTCTGTGTATGGTCGTGTGTGTGTGTGCATGTGTGTGCTTATTCTAGGCAATTTTATCATGTGTGTATAGATTTGTGTGACTATCATAATACTTAAGTACAGAACAATTGTTTGACAAGGATTCGTCGTCTGCCTCTTTCATAATCATAGCCATTGTCTTCAGTCCCCCTTCCACCTGCTGTCTAACTTCGATCAACTGCTAACCTGCTCTCCATTTCTATAATTTGTCATTTAAAAGATGTTACATGAGTGAAATTATGCAACATGTGACTCTTTGAGATTGTCTTTTTCACCCTTCATAATTCCCTTGAGTTCCATCCAGGTTGTTGCATTTACTTTGTTTTCCCCCTTTTTATTATGGAGTAGTGTTCTTGGTAAGGACATGTCACAGTGTAACTATTCATCTCTTGAATGTTATTTGGGTTGTTTCCAAGTTGGGGCTATTATGAACAATGCTGTTAGAACTATCTCTGTGCAGTTTGTGTGAACATAAGTTTTCATTTCTTCAGGCTGATTACTCAAGAGTGCAAATGCTGAGTTGTATGGTAAACACACGTGTAGTTTTGTAAGAAAATGCCATCCTGCTTTCCAGAGTGGTTGTACCACTTTACGTTCCTATCAGTAATTTCTCTTCAGGCTTTAGGTGTGTCTCCTGATGTTTACTAGTTAACATTGGCTGAGTGGAGAGCAGGTGTAGGAAAGAAACAAATTAAAAAAACCAACATGCACAAATATCAAAGACAAACCAGACAACAACAAAACCTACCAGATTTTCCTCCTGCCTTCTCCCCGTGCAGAGTTTCCTTTTCCCAGTCCTAGAACTTTGAAAATGGAGTTTTTCTGGGAGAGCTTCCTATCAATGTGCAGTTGATCCTCTGTCAGTTCTGGGGTTCAGCTTGGTCTCAGATCAAACATAAGCAATAAAGAAGGGAAAAAAGCCATTAACTCACCACTATGCTGGACTTTCTTCAAGTTTTGACATCCCTCCTCAATCTGTTGTTTATTTTTGAGTCTTTACTTTGTTTCTGTGTGTATTTTATCTAGGTTTGGTTACTATCATTGGGAGCTGAAGGCTACAGTGAGCTTACTTCATCTTGGCTATTACCAGAATCATTTAACACAACTTTGGGAATTGTCAAACTATTGGTACATTTTTAGATACATTGCTGCTCCAGCATTTTTTCAGATGTCTTAGATCTCTTTCTTTTGGCCAGCTGGGAAAGATATTCGTCTGTTGTTCTAACGTAAACAGCGGCTGAGTGATAAATGTCATCTAGCTGATGATCTAATAGATAGCAACTCCTGATAGCAAAGATGATGAATAATGTGAAACTTAACGGTATGTCCTGAAACCAGGGCATATTCAGAATTTTTTGAACATGACTTGCATTGCAGTACTTAGGAGTTTTATATTCTTCAATGGGAGATGATTAAGTGAAAGGCTTGCAGAATAAATACTTTTATTTTAAAAGAAGGGTAAATCCAGTTTCTATTTTTGTTTCTTCTGGTGTTCTGCCATTTAGCTCATCTTTGGGTGGAGAAAATCACTGCAATTTCAAAAGCGTGAGTTTAATCTGTGATATATTAGAGTGTTCAAATCCCTTCTGGGATTCGAGTCTTGCCCAGAAGTGATAGTCAACCTCTGAGTGTCACTTATGCAGTTTCATCTGGTGGTCTGTATTAAGAAGTTACTTATCTCATTTACTTTTCTGACTAATCACTTCAGGTTGAAGGCAGGAAGGATAAGGATGTAGAAAAAGAGGTGCTCTCACCAGGACACTTCAGCCATCAGAAACCCTAGGTTTTACATTCTAGTGTTCAATATTTTAGTTGTATGGTACCTTTTGAAATAATAGTTCTAGGATACTTTTTCTTTCCTGGTGTACTGGAAAGTGCGTGGGACTTCTACTGTGAAGGATTACATTTGCACAGAGTTCTACTTTTTGCTAATTATGTGACCTTGGCCAATTTATTATCATGAGCCTTAGATTCCTCATATAAAGATGTGGTTAATAATATTCAAACAAATTCTGAGTTCTAAATTTTATGCATATGTATTGTAAACCTAAATAAAGAGATAAACTGAGGCAAGCTCAAATTTCAGAAACTGAGTTTATTTGGGAATGGCAGAAGAATTGCAATTTAGGAAATGCATGCTGTAGCAAGCTATAGGTCAATCCACTGAGAATTAGAGGTGGCTGTGTTTACCGGGAGGAGAACAAAAAGGCAGAAGTCCAGCCAGAGTCCAAGCTCATTGGCTTGAGAATGGGGAGAGATTCCTGGCAGATATTCATTGGTACAAAGACCAGTCTCAGTTTTCTCCAAATCAAGCATTTACAAAAAATCAGTCTCTCAGTTCTTAAGTTCTGTTTTTCTGTAAGGTGCATATGTGAGATTTTCTATTTCATATCCTCTGTTCAATTTTAGACTAGTTTCTTCACAGTATGCATACATGGTGTATTATACATATGATATATTGTATATATTTTTATCTATAGGATTCCTCTCTATCTGAAGGTAGTGGTACTATGAAACCTTTCATAAGCTGAGGTAGCATAAAGCAAGGAAACAATGAGCATTAATTTATATGGAAAAGTGTTTTTAGCATTCCCAGACCCCCAAAATAACCTCTCTTAGACTTCCATGATATCTTAGGATACATCTTACTGATGGATGTACAAAACATTTTGAGATAAAAGCACAGATGCTCACAGACACAGTCAAAGCCATGGTGGCTTGATGTTGAGATGCTGAGGACAGTTCCCAGCGAAGGAGCTTGGTGAGGCCACTTTCACTGCTTGGGGTATACACTGCTTCTGTAAAGATTTGCTGCAAGACAAATACTAAATTCTACTTCTGTTTTTTGCCTGTTTTGGTAAAAGTGAAATCCTCTTTGGATTTCTTTTGGTTAGTGGAAAATAGGCAGTAATGTCGGTCTTTCCTAAAAACCAAGTGGCATAATGTGAACTTTCAGAAAAGTAGTTTGCTTAACATTCAAACATATATATAAGTGATATAAAAGATTTTAAATGAAAAAGAGAAGAGTATTATTTTTCTGTAAATAATTTATGCCTGAAAAGCAATGATTTCTTCACTGGTAGGGAAAGGAGGCTTAAAAATATTAGTCAATTTTCAGGAGTAGTTACTGGAATATTCACAACATTATATACTATATTTCTACTAGTAATATCTGTAGGTTGAATGCAGAAACCAAGGATTCCTTCTGTTCCAGTTTATAATTACATTTTGCGAGCTCCCTTTGAGATTCTGACTCTTTGTACTCACCATTTTAGAATCTACATATAAATTGCTGTGTACTGTCAATTTTACTATAGTCAAATACATTTCAAAGCCAAACATCATGATGTTTAAAAAGGGACAGAGAACAATTATATTTGACAAACAATTTTTACATGACCTGAAAATGTCTTCGGATTAAAAATGATCCTTTTATACTCTGATTTGCTTAGAAGTGTTTGTTGAGTTGAAACTTGTGGAATCATTTCACTTTAGGGCTGGCTGAAAAAGTTGGAGAAGTCTCAACAAAGATTTTGAATTTTGCCTCTGCTCACTGAGATGAGTCTTCCTAGCAGAAGAATCACCAAGTTTGTATTGAACATATTGGGAGTTACAACTAGCATTGTAATCATTTATGCAATTTTTGTGAATACCCAGGAGATGGGGGTACTTTTCAGTTTCAGAAGAATAGATTTACTGCCCAAAACACTTGACATAGCTATAAGGAAACATCTAATGTTGAAAATGGAAAGTAGTTATCTTTTTGTTATGGTTAGCATCAAACAGAAGTATTCATGTTTTTCTCACAGTTTAAAACTAGGCATGTAGAAATTTTTTTGTCATTCAGAGGGAGAATAAAATAATAATTCCCACTAAACACGAACTGCCCTAGAATCTGGGAAATTTCCCTAAGTATGAATTTCAATTAACTGTATTTTTAAAAATCTTATTTCAATTCTTTATACATACTTATTATTATTATTATTATTATTATTATTATTATTATTTAATTCATGAGAGACAGAGAGAGGCAGAGACACAGGCAGAGAGAGAGAAGCAGGCTCCATGCAGGGAGCTCAACGTGGGACTCGATCCTGGGACTCCTGGATCACGCCCTGGGCCGAAGGCAGGTGCTAAACTGCTGAGCCACCCAGGCTGCCCCACACTTATTTTTTAAAGTGATTTTTAAAGACTTATTTATTTGAGAGAGAGAAAGAAGACATGAGTGGGGGGAGGGGCACAGGGAGAGGGAGAGACAAAATCTCAAGGTGACTCCCTGCTGAGCCTGGAGCCCAATGCAGGGCTCAATCTCAGGAGCCTGAGATTATGACTTGAGCAGAAACCAAGAGTTGGATGCTCAACCAACTGAGCCACCCAGGTGCCCCCATGTTTATTTTTCAGTGAAAGTTTCTAAACCAATGAGAGTGTTAAAGAACACAAAATTCAGGTCAATAAGGTTTGAGTTGTGCAGTATTTCTTATTTGTGTCCCTGGTTGCCCTGTTTGGAGGTTCCTTTGATAGCCTACCAACCTGCAACCCTTTCCCCTTTTTTTCCAAAGAGAATATTTTAGATTTTACATTTAAAAAAATTTTTAAGAATGATTTAGAAGATTAAAGTATTTGGGAAGATTGGTTCTCAAAATAAAACACATAAAAGAAGCACTTTTTTCTGAAAAGAATTGGAACAGTTTTGATGTTCTCTTCCTAAGAATAAATAACATGTGGAGACGGGGCAGTACCTTCAAAGCCTGCTTCTTTAATAGAGGTCCCATAACATAACCACCTCTATTCTTCCAAGTGAAAGGTTTTGCTAGGCTTGAATTAATTCATAAACACTCTTGGAGATTAGTAAAAAGGCCACCTCTCACCCCTGGAAGGGAAACAGAAAAAATATTTTTTTCCCAAGCTTAGAAAAGATAAAGGATAGGCTGTTAAATCCCTAAGTAGAGTTCAGTGTTTGATTTTCTAAACCCGGCAGATAGAGGTCATATTATTCTTATAACACCTCACATATACACACCCAAATGCATGTATACACATACATGTATGTGTCAAACAATCTTCAGTTGTTCCCTTTCCTATGAGAAGTCATCCAACGGGAGATGCCTTTGGCTAGTGTTGTTAGTTATTTATCTTTTGGCTGAAGATAACAGGTACAAGTTAGCACAGTTAGTGGTAACATAACATGGTACATATGGTAACATAGCCTGTAGTTAAGAGTATCAGCATGAAATCATTCTCCCTTGGTTCAAATTCTGGTTCTGAAATTGTTGGTATGACTTTGAACATCTTACTTGAACTCTTTGTGCCTGAATTTTCTCTTTCACAAAAGAAGATGTAATAATCATACATAACCTGTAAGGCTTTTAGGAGATATAAGTGATGCAACATGTAAAATACTGGCATATGTTTAGCTTCCAATAGTTTTAGAAAATTTTATTATTATCATCACCATTTTAACAATCATCAGACCATTATCATTACCAATCGTCTTTATTATATACTGATATTGTTTTATTGGATTGTATCAACCTTTTATCTGAGGGGATTACTTTTGTTCCAATATTTAGTAGAGGAAAGTGCATGGATTTGTATGTTGTGTTTTTGTATTTAATAGTTCTTTAGATTTTCAAAAGACTGAACATAAGAGCAAAATGTATTAATATATAATACTGTTCCTCTTTAAATGTACATATACACTTAAATAAAATGATTATTAAGTTATTAGAGTAAATTAAATCTTTGTTCCAAAGTTACTCAAAATGCTTTATATTTAAATGCATTAAATACTAATACATTTTGAGGACTTAACTTTAAAGTTCTGTAAGTTTCTTGTAAGTGATGCTTATAAGTTTCTCTTTGAGCTTTAGTTAGCCCAGCTCATTACAGAAAGTTTACTGTATATATTGAAGTTAAAATGGAAATTTGCACCTTTGCTGAACACAGTCAAGTGAGGAATTGAAATGAAACAAAATGAAGGAACAGAAATCCTATTGTGTACCCTAATTTTATTTTATTTTATTTTTTTAAAAATTTAAAGATTTTATTTATTTATTTATTTATTTATTCATTCATTTATTCGAGAGAGAGACAGACAGACAGACACACACACACACAGAGAGAGAGAGAGAGAGAGAGGCAGGCAGAGACATAGGCAGAGGGAGAATCAGGCTCCATGTAGGAAGCCTGACATAGGATTCAATCCCTAGACCCTGGGATCACGCCCTGGGCTGAAGGTGGTGCTAAACCGCTGAGCTACCCGGGCTGCCCATGTACCCTAATTTTATTTTATTTTATTTTTTTAATATTTTATTTTATTTATGATAGTCACACAGAGAGAGAGAGAGAGGCAGAGACACAGGCAGAGGGAGAAGCAGGCTCCATGCACCGGGAGCCCTGATGTGGGATTCGATCCTGGGTCTCCAGGATCGCGCCCTGGGCCAAAGGCAGGCGCCAAACCGCTGCGCCACCCAGGGATCCCTGTACCCTAATTTTAGATTCATTCCATCACCATCAGTAAAACTTCTATAATGCAACTGCATGACTGATCTCAAATACATAATGACTTATAATAAAGTCAGATAAAAAAATACACACTGTATGAATCTACTTACAAGAAGTTGAAAAGTAGACAAAACTTATGTGTGGTGATAAGGATTAGAATAGTTGCTACTCTGGGGGATTTAACTGGGAGAATGGGTGCTGGAAATGCTCTATACATCTGTGTGTATAAAAAGTCAGTCATTGAACTGTATGCTAAATAGTAGCGTATATAATTCATTCCTCACTAGGAAAGGGAGAAGAAGAAAGAGAGAGAGCAAGAGAGAGAGCAAGAGAGGGTATAGTGGTGGGGAAAAAAGATGTCTAATTTTACTATAAGATTTCTTTTTGCTGTTCTTATCTTTTCCTATTCCAACCTCCCTTCCTGTTTCCTGGGACATTGATGTTTCTTTTATTTTAAATTTGAGAAAGAGTTTTCATGATTATTCTGGCTTATCTGATTAATCTTGCCATATTCTTATTTTTTTTGAAAAGGAGTGGAATCTGATTTGTCTATTTCATTCTTTGCCAAAGATGGAACCATACTTCATGTTATTTACCATAAGTAGGGTAAAATCTGCCAGAAATAAAAAGTAATTTGATACTGTAACACACATCATTGCTGGCATTCCTTGTGTATCTTACCCTCTTGGAACGTCATTATAAAGTGAGATTTATTTTCAGGTATATACACTTTCTGGATATGAGTGATGTTTCATTAACTGGCATAAATACAGATGCTGGTGCTTTGTAATCCTTATATATACTTGCTTAGTCAATTAAGTAATTCTGAAGCCACCTTGCTTGTCCTTATATTTTCCTCATGAGGGTGGAATTCAGATTTTTAGATAATTTGATCAGTTGCCAATTTTTTTTTTTTTTTTTTTTTGGCTGCAGCTTTTAAAAACCCATGTTTCTCTGCATTCTTTGTGTTTTCTGGCTCAGCAGTTTATCCTTCACTTTTCTTTTTTTATCCTTCACTTTTTTTTTACTTTCAGTATTTATACATCATCAGAGGATGGATATCATTCAGATTCAGGCTATATAGAACCAAAGAGAAATATTTTGAACCCAAATTGGAAAGCACACCTAAATATTTGTGTTCAGCCTGGAGTCTCAAATAGATAACATAAGGTGACATTGTTAAAGTAGAAAAGAGGCTGTCAGGCCCCTGGAGAATGCTTTTACCTCTCCCAGTCTCCAGTGGTTATACTTAAACAGAATATAATCTTTGATTTTTATATGATTCCCTGTATTTCCTTAGAATATTACTATTTATTTTGCAAGAGAGGGATCTTGACTTGTAGAGTATCATGGGATTACTAAATCTATCTCTGGTCATCACTATTTGGCACCATCCATGATCTTTTGATAACTTCTTTGATTCTAGGTCTTTTCTCTAGTAGAGCTTGTTCAAGATAGATAGTTCTTAGAATCATCTGAAATAAAAATACTAAGGCCAGAAAGATGATTTTCTTTTGCTAAGCAGCAAACGGTATTGTTCACTCAGATGCTCAGTTGCTCTTGGGGCTACCTTTAACCCCAGGGAGCCTGAAATGCTTGGAAGGGGAAAGAGGACTTTCTTCTAACAGGCCCTTAGCCAATGACTGACTTTAGGAGACTATGATCAGCCAGCTGGGACAAATCTGAAGTGTGATACTCCAGAGTCCTGCAGTAGCAGGCTGGAGGTACTCTTCTGGGTCATGGTCTGCAAATCCACCCCTCATCACCTTCTTCCCTTTCTCACTCTTGTCTCCTCCCTCCTCCCACTTTCCTTAGTGATCTCTCCTGGGATTATTTCCTTAATATATATTATTAGCAAAAGAATCTTCTTTTTTTTAAATTTTATTTATTCATGAAAGACAGAGAGAAAGAGAGGCAGAGGGAGAAGTAGGCTCCATGCAAGGAGCCTGACGTGGGACTCAATCCAGGGTCTCCAGGATCACGCCCTGGGCTGAAGGCAGGCGCTAAACCACTGAGCCACCTGGGCCACCCAGAATCTTCTTCTTAAATTCTGCTTCTGGGGAATTTGACCTAGGATAAACCATATGCCACATAATGGTGAGCTCCTTCCAGCCCGTGTTCATAATAAGTTTCTAAAGAGAATTTATTCCTCTTTAGCAAAATTTCACAATATTTTTGAGACTGTGTGAATGTTGACACTATAGATATTATTTACACTGATACCCTTCTAATACCATGGCTGATATTTTATATACTGAAGAATAAGACTACTGACTTTCTTCTGACCATAATCAGTGAACTTCTTATATTCTTCAAGAAAAAATGTCAGCCTGAATATAACTCTTAATTTGCTTATTCTTGATAGTGTAGTTATGCTTCCTACTTCGAAAAGCAGGCAGTCTTATTTCTGAAACTTTAGAAATAATACATGAAATATTAATTGTTATGCATTTTTGATATGACAGGTTTTTGATGTGATAATAGTTGACTGCTATTTGAGAGCTGGAGTTTGTCCATACAAAACAGGCGGCTCCAGGCAGAGAAACTTGTTGCATTGTTGGAGGACTGAGCTGGGCCATAGGAGCCATCCACTGTAGCTGAGGAAACTTCCAGAAGATTATTGCCACTGGGCGACCTATATACCCATCTACTGAGAGCTGCAACATAAGAGTGTAACCAAAGGAACAGGAGTTCACTCCTTAGTGAGTTATAGGTAGAGACTACAGCAGGTGGAATTGTCACACAAAATAATCTTTGTTAGAAGCAAATAAGGAAATCACAGGGAATAATTTCCAAAGCTGTGACCTCCCAAGCAACAAAATTGGGAATGTTTTAAGCTAAGGGTGAATGCATATTCATGGAGGAGCTCAAAAAGGAAAGTGCAGTATAGCATTGGGGCAAAAGTCATCCTTAATTGACAAAGTGTCCTACTTGATTGAAGTCACAAAGACCAGGAAGGGTCAGTATCCTCAGGTTTCTGGCTCCAGTTAGTTTGCTGTTGGAGTGTTCACGAGGATTCAAATCCTGCCAAAAACAACTGCAGAATGTGAATTCGGTCAATCTCTCCTTTTGAAAAAGCACTTGGAATTTCACCACTGATTTACTGTGTCCGACATGGTTAAGCTACCTCCCGGTCTTCTAGAGACTATGTTTTTGCATTCCTTTTGTTTCCTGAAAATCCTTAATACTGAGGTTTTTGCATTCCTTTGTAATTCTAACACTTCTTAGGAAGTTCTGCAAGTTGTATGCCAGGGCAAGTAGTACCAGTGGGGCATAGATCACAAAAATAGCTAAAATCACTTCTTTTGTGCCATGAAAGCTAGGTCTCCTCTTTCTTTTTCTGGGGACCCCTAACTCTTTCTGTTTGCAAGAGTTTCCTCAATTTGGACGAGAAGCTGCTTCTTCTGTTTTGGTCTTACAGTATCCCTCCAGCACCCTCTATTGACAAAGCCTGACATGGTGCCAAGTGGCACAGGGAAATGTTAAGTCCAACTTCAATGCCACAGAGTCAAGAGAGTAGATTTGGAACTGAGAGGGAATAAATCGATAACATAGATACAATTCTGTTTATCTTACATTTAAAATAAAGCAAATATTTAATTTTGCTGTAGCGATTAGCTCTGTTTCAAAAAGCATAGAGCTGCTCTCTAAATTTTGTTTTCAGTATAAAAGTAAAGTTACTAAGGTATATAGAAATAGAGAACAATGTGCTATTTTTTGATAAGGGTCTAGTAATGCGGGCTTAATGCTTGATGATTCAAACACTCCTTTCTTTATTTTTTTACTGTTTATTTTTATTGTTACTGAACTTTTTCCTTCAGTTTCCTCTGCTGTGGTGCTATATGAATAAGAAGAGATGTGAAATACATGTATATATTAAACTCGGGGCTTAACCTGGCTTTCAGAGTTGCTAAAATTCATTTTCCCAGTCAAATAAGAAGTGCTAATCTGTGGAGCACATACCAGTCATACTTTTTGTTTGCTTCTTCTTAATAGAAGGGATATTTAAAAATCTTTCTCTTTCTTTTATCCTTGATGGAGTCGTGAAGCTAAATGTGGCATTGTCTACACAAGGTAGCAGCTTCTGATTTTACACGTGAAATGCTTCAGAACTGAACGACTTGGCAGCAGTCGCAGAGCCTGCCTGTGACGGAATCCAGGCATGCAAGTACCCAGGATTGCAAACTCTCTCTGTGAAGTCTCATGGTGGAGGTGCAAGTGTGGCGTAGCTATTGATGTACAGTAAGTCATCCCAATATTTAGCAACTTGAAACAATGAGCATTTAGTTAGATCACGATTTTATAGTTTTTCAATTTAGGTGAGGCTTAGATAGGTGGTCATCTGGTTTTCCCTGGGCTCTGTCACCGGTGTTGGGTGGGCTGCTCTACTGATTTCAGCTGGGCCTATCTGTGGGCATCAGCTTTGAGAATAGGTCGACTTGGGTTCATTACGCTGCCTACCACAGATGGCTAGCAGTCCAACATCTCCTGTGAAATATTAGCATTTCCTCACTCTCTCTGTCTCTCTTGCCATCAGGGTGTGTTGCTTATCTAGGCTAGTTTTGTGGAGAAAATTGCCAACAACTTTGAAAGATGGGAATGCTATAGACAGAATACACTGGAGTAGGAGTTCATAACATATGTTGCAGGCATACTCCACATCCCCTTGACTTACTCCAGATATCATCTGCAGATAGAACAAAGGAAAACAGAAGTCCATTTTGCAAGTGAGAGTGGCCTCAGGAGCAGCAAGATTAGTTTAAAATACTTGTTTAAGGAACTTGCCTCCAGAACAAGAACAGGATCCAGTGAAAGGATTTATAGCAGTGATCACGCACACAGATGGTACATGCAGATATAGGAGGTAGAGACTAGAGAAATCTTCAAGGAGTCTGTAGGGGGTGGGTAGTTGGTGAGGCATGAGGAGGCTTTTAGAGTTCGGGGGAGTGTTGGAGAAGCAGCTAGCTGTTGAAGAAAGAGTGAGTCTGAGTCTGTGGGCACAGAAGCAACTGTTCCCTGGGTAAAATCTAGAATGTAGGTATAATTAATAGAACCATATAACCTCCATTTATGTGGATGTATGAATACTGATTGGTTCCCTGATTCACCATCTATTATGTTTGATTTGTTTTCTTCCAAGCCTTTCAATGTTTATCTGCAGTTGTAGCACAGCTGGCGACGTATAGTTTTCTTCATACAACTTTCCTGGTGTAGATTTTCTTTCATTTTCACCCGTGGCTTAACCATTGGTTTCAGTGACTCTCAAATGAGTGACCATTTCTTCCTGCCAATTTATGAACTAGAATGAATGGTTTGTAAGAAGCCTAAAATCTTTTTTTAAAAAAAAACATATACTAATAGCTGTATTTCACCTTCTTTAACCTATGGGATAGCTTTAATTTGTCTCACACCAGTATAGGAACAGCACATAATTGCCAAGTGGAAGCCAAGCTTCTTTGATACTGTTGTTTGAGAGCAAATAAAACCCAAGTTTTGGAAAAAGAAAAACTGGGAATTTGATTAAGAAGTGGAGGGCTTTCAGTGACACTAGTGCCTTGGGCTGGAGTTTCAAAAAGTTGGCAAGGGAATTGAATCCCCCAGCGCTCAGGCTTATGACGGCAAGAATAAAGCTATTTTTGTCCTCTAGGCAACAGCTTTACTCTGCCAAATTTCCCAAGACTCATACAATGAGAGCATCCATCCCAAAATGATTAATGCAAATTTAGTAATTGTGCACATGGATCATTTCTCTGTCACCCATTTTATCCATAAAATGTGCCTTTCTCTCTATGCACGCATTGCTCATGTTTTGTGCCACTCACCTGTTGCTGGGGGGCATAGAACAAATTACCTCTTTGTGTGAGGCTGTGGGGAGAAGAAATTATCACGTTGGTGCCTGGCACCCACTATTAAGCCAAGCATGTAATTATTTGAATCAGGATGATCGTACACACAGAGTCCGATTTATCTTGGCTATCACAAGGACAGCATATGAGGTGTGATCCACAGCTGGACAATTTTCTGAAGGAGAGATAGTGGAGAGGATATAGGCCTCTGTTAAAGAAGATAAATTTTTGGCAGCAAAGGCAAATTTCAATAGAAGCCAATGAGACCTCAGGGGTTCTGGCTTTTGAAAATTTTAAGTGCAATGCGTACAAGTGCAAGGTTTTGAGTCGAGAGCCCTGGGGAAGTTAATCAGCAAAAGACGTATTGTGTTGCCCGTCTCACAGTGTGGACTCTCCCAAGCACTTCACACGAGACCCTCATACTTAATCAACCAACATGGCTCAGAGGAATAAACTGGAAAGCCCCTCAGGCTTGTGATAGCCCTTTCAAGTTTCCAGGAAGCATTGATGCCTGCCTAATAGGGCCTTTCTGGAAACTACTGGCTCCTGTTCAGAGGGCACCAATCAACCCGCAGCTGTGTTCAGATAGGGCTTTAAATTGACAGCGTAAGGTAGAGTAGCCATAGTCAGGTATGGGCCTTCCCCACAGAAGCCATTTGCTGGTTAAACATCCCACTGCTTGCTGACACTCCCAGTTACTTATTTGAGAAGCTATATGCTTACTCTACACTCTACTGCTGTGGTATAACAAAATGTCCACTGTATTTTTCTTCTACACTGCAGGCTGTCAAGCAGGTTTCCTGAAACAAACAAAATCTTGTACGTGCCAATAAATGGTAATGGATTAAAACAAATGAATTTTCCAAGTGAAGAATTAGAAGGAAGCTGTACAATCCATGGCCACTTATGGGTGCTACCACGTTAGGCATAGAGAATACATCCCTTTCTTAAATGCCTGGCAATTACATTTTTTGAAAAGCAGTTGACTTGAAACCCCACTTTTATGGGAACTTGACTATCTTTCTCTTCTTTTTACTTTAGGATGAATTGGGAAAATAATGGCAACAAAACCAGTAAAATACACCATACAAAACCAGAAGATTTTAGTTGATACAGTGGCAGAGAAACTTTGCCAAAAGCTTTGAAATGGACAAAACACAAAAATCACTGAGTGTCCTGGTAGTACACCTTTCCTGATTATCTGATTTTATCTGGTCCTGGTCCATTTATCCTATATTTGACTAATATATGTAATATATATTAATATATATTAATATAGATGATTCTTTTTTTTTAAAGATTTTATTTATTTATGAGAACACACAGAGAGGATTGAGAGAGAGAGAGAGGCAGAGAGAGAAGCAGGCTCCATGCAGGAAGCCCGACGTGGGACTCGATCCCGGGTCTCCAGGATCACGACCTGGGCTGAAGGCGGCACTAAAACACTGAGCCACCCGGGCTGCCTGTAGATGATTCTTAAACATAGAAATGAAGATGAGTTTGGTCCAGTAAAGTTCAACTGATCATTGCCCTGTGCATATTTATCAAATTTAGATCTATTTGTAAATTCATTTCATCATTCTTGATTGCTATATATGTGTGAGTAGTTTGAATTCTTCTTTGAACCATTTGTAATATCTTACAGTATTTTTATTAGTTAATGACTTAATAAAATATTTGGCACATATTCATTTTACGTGAATTATGATATTAATTTAAAAATACATATTCATCATTAACATCAATTCAGGGGATTATTTTTAAATTAATACTAAGGAGAACTATAGTTTTAAAAATGTTCTCCAACTTCTGGTGGGAATGCAAGCTGGTGCAGCCACTCAAGAAAACAGTGTGGAGGTTCCTTAAGAAGTTAAAAATAGAGATACCCTGCGACCCAGCAGTGCAATTTACCCCAAAGATACAGATGTAGTGAAATGACAGGACACCTGCACCCCAATGTTCATAGCAGCAATGTCCACAAGAGCCAAACTGTGGAAGGAGCCTTGATGTCCTTCGTCAGATGAATGGATAAAGAAGATGTGGTCTATATACACAAAGGGATATTACTCAGGCATCAGAAAGGATGAATACCCACCATTTGCTTCGACATGGATGGAACTGGAGGGTATTATGCTGATTGAAATAAGTCAATTGGAGAAAGACAATTATCATATGGTTTCACTCATATGAGGGCTATAAGTGAAAAGTACCATAAGGGAAGGGGAGAAACTGAGTGAGGAAAAATTAGAGAAGAAGATAAACCATGAGAGACCCCTAACTCTAGGAAACAAACAAAGGGTTGCTGAAGGGGAGGAGGGTAGGGAGATGGGGTAACTGGGTGACAGGCACCAAGGAGGGCACCTGATGAGATCAGCACTAGGTGTTATCTGTTGGCAAAGTGAATTTAAATAAAATACAAAAATTAAAAAAAAAAAAAAAGTTCTCCAAAAGAAACTACTGCCACTCTACTTCGTGTGAGAAAATAAACAACAAATAACTCTGGAGGGTGACTTGAAAATGCCACATGCCCATTAATGGAACAAAGCTATCAAGCTGCCTTTAATAGAAAAATGATATATTACAGTTGTCTTTTGTTTAGCATCAGTCTGATCTTAATGTTTAATCAAATGAGCATGCAATAAATAGAAATTTGGTTTTCTTTTGTTGTTTGTATGTTTTTGTACAGGATCAAAATAATGTCTGTGTTGAGTCTCTTTTAAAGTCATTTTAGACTGAGGACATAGATTTGGAGATGGAGATGAAAATCACTGGGTAGCCAAGATACAGGATCAGATTGCTTTTCCCTTTCGTCCTTCAGGAAGTAAGGAGTAGCTTAGGCAAGAAACTCCATGATTGCTTCTAATCAAGTCTTCTATTTGTATCCTTTGATGCAACTTCACTATTATGAACATTGTAATCGAACAAAAGAAAAGCAAATGAATCTAGGAGATCATTGATTTGGTTCTTTAGAATAGGTCTGCTTCATTGTAGTTTACACACCCTCCAATAGCTATTTTTGACTAAGAACCAAGGAAAGGCCTGAGTTCAGCTAATGGATCTTAGACACATTTTTGAAGTTCATATCATACCAAAGTATTCACTTGAATGAGATTTATATGGAATGCTTCAATTCATGTCATAAGTCCTTGGGAATCTGGCTTCCCCTAAAGGCTTTTCTCTTTTTCTCTTGGTAGTCCTGCTTCCCTCTACCTGGACTTATCAAATATAATCTCTTGATAAGCCAGAATGAAACCTTGCAAGACAAAGTTATTAGGCTTTTTTTTTTTTTTTTGGTCTGTCTTTTCTGTATACCTGATGGGTAACTGTTCAAAACCTCATTTTTTGAGATGTTTGATGAAATTTGGGTTTGAAGGTAATGCTTTTTCTCAAATCATTGGTTATATAAGGAAATATACCAGAATACAAGGTAGCATTACTATTTGGCATTGGTCATTCCTTCTGGCTTTGTATAGATACGTGATGAGAAAGTTAGAGGACACAAAGGAAAGATCACTGGTTAGAATCGTATCAACTAGAACTAACCTGTTATCTATGTGATGGTTTGATTTTTTATGTTAAACTTTTCTTGCCTTAAGTTCAGGAAAATTCTCTTTAACTAAACTGTAGCATTCAATACTTTTTTTTTTTTTTTTTTAAAGTTCCATTCCCAGTTTGGAGCCCAATGTGGTGTTTGAACTCACAACCCTGAGATCAAGGCCTCAGCTGAGATCAAGAGTCAGATGCTTAACTGACTAAGCCACTTAGGCACCCAGCATTCAAAACTTTTTAGAGTTATAACCTAAAATTAATTTACAACCTCTTGACCTTTAAAACCTTTATACACATACATTACACTTCAGTGAAGTGTAGACTACATAATACTTCTTGATCCTAGAACAGGTGTGGTGTTTTGCATTGCACAAACCTTGGGCTGCCTTCCATGTTTGTGTAGAACTGTTATCTGTCCTTGAATACACTGCTTCTTAACCTCTCTGTGGTAAAGGGGCAGTTTTTTGAAAGTTCCTATTTGGTCACATTCCAAAGTTGCAATACAAAAAAACTAATCGCTAGGCATATGATATAACTATAAAGGCTTGTTAAATACAAGCCTTAATTGGTTATTATATTCAAAACATATTTTCAAATGGCTCGAAAAGTCTCTACACCCATTGAATCTCTTAACTTAGGTCTTCACAAATCAGTAACAAACAATTCAATGACTAGAGGCAGTGGCATAATTTTTGTCACAAATGCTATCTGCTCCAATGTTTTTTCTGTATCTCTCTAAGTAACAGTGATCTAACCTTTACTGGAAAGTAGTGGTTCAATGTTGTTACTTTTCTTATAACAATTGACTTAATTGTATTAGAGTTCTTGAATAATTATAATTTCCCTTTGAGGAAAACTGCAGCACTAAATGTTCAAATAAATATTTGTTGAATTGCAATTTCATTGAATCTGTTGTTGGAAATAGTTTTACAATTGATGTTTCATGCCTGTTTCCCCCCCTTTTCTGCAACAATTAATTATAACAGAGAAAAATAGCATACATCAAAGTTGGTGTTTTTGAAATGCCTTCTGAAAGAATGATTCCCAGCAAATCAAACCAAAGAGTTTAACTATCTATTATGATGGACAGTTTTTCGAGTTTATTGACCTTGTGCATCAGACCTGATGTGCCTGCCCATTTTACTTTAAACTTAAGCCAAGATTTTATCTATGTGTTTATTTATTTATTTAGAGAGAGAGGGAGTGCACATGCAAGCAGGGGTAGGGTGGAGGGGAGAGAGAGAGAATCTCAAGCAGACTCGCTGAGCTTAGAACCTGAGCGGGGGGCGGGGGGGGGCCCATCTCAGGACCCTGAGATCATGACTGGAGCCAAAATTAAGAGTCTGTTGCTTAATTGATTATACCACCCAGGTGGCTTTTACTTTCATTCATCGATAGTGATTTTACATTTCCTCCATCATTTGAATTTACCAAACTTAAGGCCTCTTTCCTTCACTTCTTCCTAATCTCATTAGCTGTATTCAGTAAGTTGTCCTTCACTATAGATGTTTATTGCTCAGCAGTTCTCATCTGTACCTTCCCTTGCATCTCTGTTGGCCATACGTTGGTTCTGGGCATCAGCTAAGCTTAGGTTGGTTAATAGCTTTCATTGGTTTTTCATTATTATTTAATGTGCACTGGTTTTGCCTTTCTTTGGAGGATCTTTCTTTGCCAAATTTATTTTTTAATTATTTTATTTATTTATTTATTTATTTATTTATTTATTTATTTATGAGAGAGAGAGTGTGTGTGTGAACAAGCACACAAACTGGCAGAGCAGCAGGCAGAGGGATGGAGAGAAGCAGACTCCCCGCTAAGGAAGGAACCCAATGCCGGGCTTGATCTCAGGACCCTGGGATCAAGACCGGAGCCAAAGACAGATGCCCAACCAACCAAGCCTCCTGGCACCCCTCTTTGCCAAAATTTTTAAAAAGTTTCTGATGAGAGTTCCTAAATAAACTGAATACCAAAAACCTCAAAAATTTTAAATGAGTTGTAGAGACTGGATTGGATTATTCAAGCATGAAGGGACTCAACTCCCTATACCAGGCTCATCAATGTTATGTTTCTTTTTTTCTTTTCTTTTTTTCCAATAAGTGGAAATAGTTCTCATGGCTATACAAGTTAATGGTAAAATTGATATAAGATAAGGATAGAAATGGTTTATGTAAATGCTTTCAGGAAAAATTTACTTTTAGATGTAAGGCATTCTATAAATAGGGGCACCTGGAGAGCTCAGTTGGTGAAGTGTCTGCCTTAGGCTTAGATCATGATCCCAGGTCCTGGGATAAGCCCCACATCAGGCCCCCTGCTCAGCGGGGACTCTGCTTTTCCCTCTCTATTTCTGTCCCCTGCTTGTGCTCTCTCTCTCAGATAGATAGATAGATAGATAGATAGATAGATAATAAATAAATAAATAAATAAATAAATAAATACTTTTAAAAAAACCTATAATAAATACATTATGGTTATAAGATTAATCATAGTGATGGTCTATCTTGTTACAGAATATTGAGTTTTAGAAACAAATTTCTGTTTCTAAATGTTAATGTTGAAAGCTTTGAAATCACTGTACAAAGTTTTATTTTTCATTTTTAAAATTTTATTTATTCATGAGAGATACAGAGAGAAAGGCAGAGACATAGGCAGAGGGAGAATCAGGCTCCCCCCTGGGAGCTTGATGTGGGACTTGATCTCAGGACCTGGGGATCATTCCCTGAGCTGAAGGCAGACACTCAACCACTGAGCCACCCAGGCTCCATACAAAGGAGTTTTAGATAGAAAATATTTCATCTTTCAAGGAATTGCATGGGAGTAAATGGCACAATACTAATAATTTTGAAACTGACATTAGTTGTGAGAACTGTTATTACCTGATTATTCACAAGCCATGTAAGTTTCCTGCAAATTAAGAATCTTACAGATTTGTTGACTATAATTACTGGGAAGTTTTTGCAACTTATGAATGCTGCTTTTGAATCCAGTTAGTAGTCTTGTTTGCAGTAGGTTTTGTGGAAGTTGTTAGAATAGTGTTGGGAAGGTGCCAAAGGTTATTTTACTGACAGCTATCAATAAGATATGTTAGCCTGGGGATGTCATTTTTCTTTCAAGAATAGAGTAAAACTAATCAGATACCAAAGTCCATTATCTGATGAGAAGTAAACAAGTGACAATATCATAGCTGTCAAAATGAAGTATACTCCTGTGAGAGGGTTGTCTAGGAAAATGAAGAAAAGTGAATATCAAAAAAATCTCTGAAATGAAATGAAAAGAACTAGCCTTTTTCTTTGGACATAACAATGGGTCATGTTTGTTTGTTTGTTTTTGGTATAATTATAGTAGTGACAATCTGGGAATTGAAATATAGGAGTTAGAAAAATCAACTGCTAAGTTACTAAGCCATTCGAAAATAAAAGTTACAAATACTATTGAAATATTCATATTGGTCAAATAAGTAATAACACTGACACTTGGATTACCTTAATTTAAAATATACTGGTTTCCTTGATCTTGGAATTTGAAATTTAAACTATATTTAAAATAGAAAATATGCTGTCTTTGTTAGGGGATAGGCCAGGCTGCTGTGAAGATATTTCAAAATGCAAGAAATTACACAAGACAGGAATTTATTTCTCTCTCTGGGAACAGTTCCAAAGAATAGATAAAAATCAGATAGATGGACTCCATTGTACTCAGTTCAGCTTCACAATGCACTATCACCCAGGTGCTAGCCTCATCTACATGGCCAAAGCTGGCTAAAGTCTATCCCACAGCCTGTTGGAAAAAAAAAGATTGGGACACAAAACAAGCAATTTTGTTATAAGGAAGTGCCCATGCAATTGCATGCCTGATTTCTGCTCTTTCCACTGTAAAAACTTAGTCATATGACCCTACTTTGTTGCAAGAGAGGCTGGGAAATGTAGTTTCTAACCAGCTTACTATAAACCTTAATAGAACTGGGCAAAGGAGCAGGAAGAGGGAGATAGTAAATACTGGAGAATAATAGTGTTTTGTTTTGTTTTTTGTTGTATATGTTTAAAATTAAATATGAGTTTAAATTGGAAGAAATAAGTTATCCATTCCTAGTCCTACTGTTATTTTTTTAAAAAATATATATATTTTTTTATTATTTTAGAGAGGGGAGGGGCAGAGGGATAGAGACAATCCCAAGCAGGCTCCATGCCTGGCACAGAGCCTGATGCAGGACTCGATACCAGGAGCCTGAGATCATGATCTGAGCCAAAGGCAAGAGTCAGATGCTTAACCACTGAGCCACTCAGGCACCCCAGTCCTACTGCTAATTTTTTTGTGTGCTTTTCAGGTACTTTTATGCTGAAGGGGTCCAGAACATACCACCCCACAATATGCCCTTTGGCATATTGACTATTTTGAGGTGAAGGCATGTGAGCAACAGTGGATGCCGGAAAGGCTCTCTAACCTCTTCCTTTCTACCTAAAAGCAGGTCATGAAATTTCCTATGAAAAAGGTGCCCCCTTTGTACTGGGAAGAGAACATTTTTAACACCAGAGACTTTGAGTCGGCCCCAAAATGGATCTGTTCAAACAAATCTACTGAAATAATCCCTGTCTTCCATTAGTTTCCCCCATATATTTCCTTGTTGCTGTCCCACAATTTACTGTCCTGGGCCCAAGCCACTATGTTTGTCACATTCTCATGATCTATTGTTCTTTGTTTCAAAAGACATTTTAGCTCTTTTGGGCCTAATGGCTCTTTCATGTCTTCATTTTCCTTTCGAAGACTCCCAAGTACACATAAAAATATTAAATAAGATGTATATGTTTTCTCCTATTAGTCTGTCTTATGTCAGTTTAATTTTCAGGCCCAACTACAGAAGCTAAGGAGGTATAGAGAACTTTTTCCTTCTCTACAATATTCATGGAAAAACATACAGATGATAGCACTCCCCCCCTTCTTAAAGTATACCTTACTATACATATAGTTTTGTGTTTTGTTACTTCATGCATCTTCAAAATATTTCCATATCAGTACATGCACATGTTATTTTTCTCTATTTTATTTGTATATATTCTTTCATGGCCGTACAGTGTCCAGTTGTATGAATTAACCATGACCTTCAACTTCTGCTTTTGGATATTTTGGTATCGGCAAGGTGTTTGTTTTCTTCTTCTTTATTTTTTATGACCATTCTGCAATGAACTTCCTTGTATATACTTGTTTGCAAATGTGTATGAATATATCTGTATATATTCTTTTGTTAATAACTTTATCGAATATAATTTATATTTCACAAAATGCACCCATTCTAAGTGTTCAGTTTGATGAGTTTTAGTAATGTGTAAAATCATGGAAAGATCATGACAATTTAATTTTAGAGTACTTGTATCATATCTAAAAAATCTCTTTGTGCCTCTTCACAGTCAATTTCTGCTCTGACCCAGTTCAGGGCAACCACTTATCTGATTTCTGTTGCTGTAGATTTTACTTTTCTAGAAGGTTCACATGAGTAAAAGCATGCTGCATAACTCATGTTTTGTCTGGCTTTTTTCATTTGGTATTATTATTATTTAAAAAATTATTTTTAAGTAATTTTAGACTTCTAGAAAAGTTGTAAAATAGTATAGAATTCACATAACTTTCCTTTATGCTAATAGCTTGCATGCCCTAGTCCAATTATCTAAATCATAAAATCAACAGTACAACAATGTTTTAATTTCACATGTATTGTAGAAAGGACCAAAGCTGAGTCAACACTCAAATGTATTTATGTCAGTAATTATAGCATATAGTCTTACAGAAAATTAATAAATTGTTTTAATAATGGAATAATAAGTAGAACACTAATTTATTGATTCGACTTCTATTATTTTTTTGTCAGCATCCTACTTGGTCTTGAAACATAATATAAAAAAAAAAAGAAACATAATATACATAATTTTTGAAGGGATTGAGGAAGTTCTCAGCTAATAGCAGTACTCATTTTGACTAAAAAGGTTGAGTTAATTTTGTTCCGGACTCTCCCAGTCTAGCTTAGCAATACATAACATCCTATTATCATGAGAAAAACTTTGCAATTAGGGAAGAAACTGAATAGTTTTCACCTTCACTAAATTTCCCAGAAGACTCAGATACTTAGATGACACGTAAGTGTACCTTTGGTTACTGATCTGTAGATTGGAAAATCAGCCTGGCTGGTGTATGGATCAGCATAATTATTCTGAGATTAAGTCCTACTGTTTCATGTAATATTACTTCCTTGTTTCTGTTAGTAGTATTTTACTATATGGATATACCAGAATTTTGCCAATATAACAAGTAATAAAGAAAGAACAAAACTTACCTAAAATCCTTTTATCAAGGAATAACAACCACTAACATTTTGGGAGTATATGTGTGAGATGGTTTTCTATGTTTACATACCCACTAAAGGATATTTACCCTTCCCCCTCTGAACAAAATGATATATACAGTTTATATAATTTCCTTATTCACTTAACAGTATTTTGTGAACATTTTCCTATTTAAATGATTTTAGACCTCTTTCATACTTTAAGATTTTAACAGTCCTATATAATTATTTTCCCTTCATTACTATTATAAAGACATGATTAAGAGCTTTGTAAATGTAATAGAGTGTTTCCAGAATATTGCCTTAGCACTATTTTTAATTCATGTTTGTAGCAGTATCTGCTCGGATTTATTTGGTATTGAAAACAGAAGTTTTATGCTTGGCCTACTGGGGATCCAGAGCTCCTGCTAATATTGAGGTACTGATCTGTCATTATCATTTGCTTATTTTTATCAATAGCAATTGGGGGAGGAAACAGCAAGTGCCAACCCATGTACACATGTACAAAAGCTCCCACCCATACCCTCCCACCTGAAAAACCTTTAGGACTAATTGAAATTCAATTCTTTTATTTTTCCCATTTTAAGAAAATATATTCAGGCTTTTTAAGTCTACTCCTGCTTAACCATAGCTAATGAAACATTACATGAGCGAAGCCTAGGACAAGTCCCTTGGGCAAGAAGCTACAGATATGTGGAACACCAAGAAACTAAGTCACTCCTCAGTCAGGGGCAATTACACTGACACCTAAGAAAAATAGCATTAGAGTCGCTTGACAGTTGGAATCGAGTAAAGGATTATCAAAAATGCTGTATGCCAAGTTCATGCCTAAGGCAGATGACCTGGTTGACAAGCTTGCCCAAGCTAACTATATTAATGCTTCAGATCAGTGTAAAAGGAACTAGCAGCAGTTCTCCTTAACTAATCATGTTAAAATTGTTGACAGATTTTATGTCTGCTTTTCAGTTACATAACTATTCATCAGAAAGGTGGAGAGAAAAATTCATACAAATTGATTAGAATATGTGCATCTTTTTTGTGTTGGCTCTGTGGGAATGTGGGAGGTTTCTTTCCTTAGTTTTCTGGTTGTTTCTCTAGTAAGTAAAATTTTCCTACACCAGCTAATCTTTTTATTTAAAAAGAAAAAAAGCAACTGCATGATGTATCTGTCAGTTCTGAAAATTGTGCTACGCAAGTTTTAAGCTTCAAATCTGGGTCACGTGTATTTTCTGTTAGGAAAACATAGGGTTCAGAATTTGGAGAGTCAAGTGCTATTAAGATGTGTTCAATATGAATATAAATCCTTAACTAATAATTAAGCCTTGGGGTTTAAAATTGTGACTATCAATTAAATGTATGTTTGACATTGATTAGTCATCTTCTTTTTCTCTATGGCAAAGTATTTCAATCACATTTATTCCTGAGAATAACTGGTTTTTTGAATAGTCTACAAATTGTCTTAGAAGACGGTTTTTAACCCCAAAACATGTCTGTACATGATTTTGCTATATTAGGATCTGGCTTTACTTCCTGATTTCTTAGGGAAATCATGATTCTTGTTGAAAGTAAAAAAAAAAAAATGATATTCATGATAATGTTTCACATATTCAAAATACATGAAGTTAAATCAACCTAAATCACCCTAAAATTTTTAGTTTGGAAAAAAGATATTGAGTCAACTCTTATAGAAATAAAATTAGAAGTAGCTCGCATGATATCTTCTATTAGTGTGTGTGCCGCATTTCTCTCTGGACGGGACTTGGATTGGCTTTTATGAAAAACATAAAAACCTGCTTAAGTCTAATCACCAAATTCTTACTTTTTCTCTATCTTAATACTGAAGATAAATTTGTGTTTGAATAATGACCTCTTTCTCTGAAGATGAGAAACTACTATACCCGCCATCTAGTTGCTTCTACAGACTTTCTAGTTTTTCTAGGTTTTGTTTTTGTTTTTTTTTTTTTTTTTAGTTTTTCTAGTTTTTTTCTAGTACTGTAAACCCGTTACAGGAGTAGTCTTGCTATTTTCTTTTTATTCCACTAGGTGACATAATAGATGCAGCTTTTCAATGTCTGTGAAGGTGTAGGTGGCTGTGTAACATGTTTTAGTGCTTAGTAATCTTAGTTGTTTGTTAACTGACAACATAAATGTAAGTATGCTGGCCCAGGAGGGTTTGTTCATGACTGCTCACTTCAGTGTTTTTGCCTTGCATCTTGGGACTGGTATGGAAACATAATGATTGGTCAAGAAAATACTAATTTTCATTTTGCTCTACGATTTGACAGTGATTCACATGAGAAAAATAAGAAAACCACAACTGACACTGACTTCAAAATTTTGAGTGTGAAAACCTGCTTTGCCAAATTTGGTTGAAACATAAAGGAAAAATATGCAAAGACTAGCAAATGTTACCACAGACTCTATTAGTGTTTTCTTGGGAATGGGACTTAAGGCATTCTTAATCTCTTGCTACCCATAAAGCCCATTCTTAAAGATCAAAGCAATGTGTTGTAAGAACAATTATTACTGTTTAATATCACCTCTTATTTGTGTAGTATAGCTCATTAAGATTATGATTCAAAGCAATCTTAAAAATAGTAATATTTTGAAATAACTGGAAAATGCTTAAGAATGTCTTATCCCTGCTAATTAAATGGAAGTCCTCAAGTGAAAAACATAAGCAAAGAAAAGGTAATGGAGCACTCCCCTCTGTGCATTTTCTCTATTTTCTAATAGTCTTTTTATTTAACACCCTCTTAGAATATGGTCAAATTAGAGTTTTCATGTCTTTCATAGGTCAATCAACTTGCTTTTGAGTTTGGTCTGAATGGCCACAGAACAGAACAATTAAACCTATTTTTTGGAGGAGGTATCAATCTGGCATGCACACCTACTTAATCTTTATCAGGAGGAGATGCTTCAGAGCTAATACCCATGAAACCACTGACTATATATAGTGTTTTATCTTCATGCAGTTCCAGGAATGCATTTTTATTTCCACCAGTTTTTGAATCTGTGTCGTACTACCTCAATTACAAGGTAGTAGCACATTTTAATTAGACTTGATACTATAGTTTCTGGTAGTTACTAAATGTTATATAATTATGGATAAAAAGTAGTTGTACATAAAGCAGAATCCTGAATAACAATAATAATAGCTAACATATATTAAAGGCTTGACTTGATTAGGTGCAGTGCAAATATCTGAGAATATCCTCTTTAGCCATGTCCTGAGGTATAGTTCAATGTGACTGTCATACTTTCCTCATATATTTCGTAATTTTATTTTTATTTATTTATTTATTACTTTTTTATTTTTAAAGGTTTTATTTATTTATTCATGAGAGACAGAGAGTCAGAGACATAGGCAGAGGGAGAAGCAGGCTCCATGCAGGGAGCCTGATGTGGGACTCGATCCTAGGAATCCAGGATCACACCCTGAGCCAAAGGCAGATGCTCAACCACTGAGCCACCCAGGCATCCCTATTTTCATAATTTTAAATATGATTTCTAGATGTGTATGTCCAACCTAGAGCTGTCTCCTGAGCACCAAATTTTGGTGCTCATCTCCATATGTAGATGTCCCAGATGTTTATTTAGCACCTTAAATATATCCACAACAGAGCTTTTATCTTTTCTCCAAAACCAGTTCTTTCCCTGATTCTCTATCTCCATTAATGGCAACTCCATTCCTTCTGGGGCTCAGACCAATAATCTTAAGGTTATCCTTGTTTCTTCATTTTCTCTCATACCCCAAATCCAGTAACCAGTAAATCCCATTGACTACCTTCCAAATTCAGTAACTCCACCCCCGCTGCAACAGTTTTAATGGAATGCTAGCAATGTCTCATGCTCATCTCACATCCAGCTAATTGTGATAACATCCTAATTTGTGTTCTGGTGTCTAGCCTATTAAAATGTGTCAGATCATGTGAAATCTATCCATTCAAAATGTTTTATTGATTTCACTTTCCACAGATTAAAAGTCAAAATCCTTTGAATGGTCTATAAGGTTCTACACCATCAGTTTACTCTTCTCCAATCCATGTCTTTCTCTCTCTCTCCTCTTTTCCTACTATGATTTTTCTTGATTGCTCTATTTGGTCAAGCTGGCTTTCTTACTATTCTTGGAACAAACCAGGGTTCCAGAATGCTTTGACCAGAGTCAAGCAAGCAAATCAGGCCTTGCTTCTTCACCTTCTTCAGAATTTTGCTCACCTAACACACTTCCAGGAAGTGATTTCTTCACTACCCAAATTTAAAGTGAAACCTAGCACCCTTACCTACATTGTTCTGCCCTTCCTTACAGACTACCCTTGGTTATTTTCTCTCTATGGTACAAATTAGCATTTAACATAGTACATGTTTTGTCTGATTTTTTAGTTTATTATCTATGCCATTAGAATATAAGTACATGAGGACTGGATTTTGTGTGTTTATTCATAACTAAAGGAGCAGTGCTCAGCACATCATAAACTCTCAATAAATATTTCATGACTGGGTGAATGAATAATTTTACAATGGGTAAACTGAGGCTAAGGATGCTAAAATTATCTTGTTTATTTTTTTTTATATTGTCTGTCCACTAACCTCAAAAGAATAAAGCTGGCTAAGAGCAGGCATCTTCTTATATGTTCTCTGTTACAAACCCAGAATGTAGAGAACATTTGCTACCCTGATTTACTAAAACAATGATAAGGAGATACAAATTTAATAATGAAAGGAGTTACATCTTTTTCTCATTTCTACAGTGACTGGATTAGTATGTATTTATTTTGGATTTTGCACACATATGTATACACATATATATACATATCTATTTTGTATGTAGAAAAATATGTTTTCATGTTTAATCATATTGGTGACAGGTACTTCAAAAGCAGGTAGATAAACAACTAATTGAAATTATATTTTGAAATCTTGTAATTTAATAAAAAACTTGGATGAGCAGAAAAAACAGCAAATGCAGATTTGATAATTAATGAATTTTTAAAATAATAGAACTAATAATGCAGGCACCTAAATTTCAAAGCTAGCTGCTGAAATAAACTGTATCAGACATTTAGTTGTACTTCATCCTTCATGGAAGAGAATAAATCAATTAAAAAATAAAGTCTTAAAAATTCAAGTGAATATTGATATGTGTAAGTAACATCTTTGTATAACCTAACCTTTGATGAAAGTGGACATATTTTTAATGATTTACATTATAATTATTTCAAACATATTTCGATTATACCTTGCTAGTGGCCTTTAAGAGCTATTTTTCCCTGGCTTCTCTTTAAGTAAAATGTAATTTTTATCAATGCAATAAATCATTTTTAAAGCAATTAATTCTTTTGCATTTTTGTAGCTGCTAGAGAAATCTTATTTGAGCAGAATGTCAGCCAATTCACAACAATATTCATAGTTTTCTTGGGGCATGAGTTATAGATACGGGCTTACCTAAAATGAATGTATGGTGTCTCGTGATAGCTGAGTAGTATCTCCACTGGAACCCATGTTTACTAAGTAAGCTGTTATTTGAAATAACATTTCCTCGTTATCTCAGGATAACACTGTAAATTATATGTATTATTTGGAATACTAAACAAATATTTTCAGGAGCTCATCAAGCACCTGACTTACAGCTCTGAAATTGTCCCAGTATTACTCTAAGAACAAATCCTGTTTGTGTATATATTATGAAATTAGACTATACCAAGCCCAGAAGGCAGATACAATCATTCTTTGAACTGTACAATAAATCCTGCTGCTCTGGAAAGTTTGAAAGCCTATTTGCATATGGCAGAGGTAATGAAATGCATCTTAATAGACTTAAACATGCAGCTTTAATAAATATCAACCAAATATGACCATTTCCTGGGTGTGGGCACCCAACATTCAGCTTTGTTTCTTTAGTTAGCTCTTGTTCATTTTTCCTATTTGCACAGCAGCAGATATAAAGCATTAGATTTGTGGATGGATTGAGCTTCAAAATTATTATCTTGTGGAAATAAACAAGAATGACTTGTTTTATGAGCAAATATATGCTTAATAAAATATATTATGCTTAGCTTTTCAGAAGATCTGCTGTTAGCTTGATAAGTGAAAATACCTCTTTTCCCAAGTCTCTGTAATCTCAGGAACAAAAAATGAAATGGAATCTGTGTTCCAAGGGGGTTTGTGTGATTACCTATAATTACCGAAAGTTCCTTTTGCCATAACAACTCTATCTGTGGATCGACATCTGTTCTTGAAAAGTTTTTCTTTTAACAGAAGTTGACATTGGGAAATATGTATTTCCTTCTTTTCAATTTTTCTAGAGAGCTTTAGAACTTCAGATAGAACCACTGAGAAAATACTCCCTTACTCCACAGCAGACGAAGGGCAATTTGAAAATTAGTATTGTGAACTCACTCATCCTATTCCAGTTGGAAACCTTTATCCAAACAGGAAGAAATCCTGTCCCCACTTCAGAAATAGAGCTGGCAGAGATTTAACTGAGAAGCTTTGTATGCCTGTTTGTTCTAAATATTGCTTGAAAAACCTAAACACAATGGCATAAATAAAAATAAACGTCCTTCAGAATAACAAGAACATCATGTTCATCACACCTGGATTCATTCTCATCACAGCTGATGTGTAGAGGAATGATTAGAAATCATATAGACACTGATGAGGAGTGAGAGGAAGTTATTTAAAATTCTGCTGCACCTTGTGCTCAAAATATCTCCATCGGCATATAGTCACTCTTGTAAACAATTTAGGAAACCATGTTTTTTTTTTTACTGAAACAGCTTAATTTTATGAATATTTTAGATACATTTAGCCAGATTGAAATTTACAAAAAAAAAAAAAAAAAAAAAAAAAAAAAACCAAAAAACAAGCATAACATTTCCTTCTCTATTTCGTAACAGGTGTAACTGAAAAAAAGTCAATGAAAAACAAAAGATCAACAAATGTTTCCTAGAAAGTGTAGCTTTTTCCTATGCAAAGACAACTCTTGTGTTGGTCCATGGTTGTTTTAGAGTATTGCACTAATAATTAGGACATAAGTCTGGTTTTTTAAATGGTATAGCTAAATTATTTATCATATTTTACACCTATAAACCCAAAACTCAGCACAAGAAAACCACCCTGAAATGCTTTTCAACCCATCTTTTATAGGAGATGTTTCAACATCACCATTTTATTTGCTTAATGGTAAAGTTTGAAACAATATCTAGCAGGTAGGAAGGTGTTCACAGGGAGTTGCCTGGTTGACTATCATTTCTTAGACACAAAGTTGGGTTTTTATCCAGGCACCAAGATCATGACCTGACTTCACCAAAGTTTAAACATTTCCATTTTAACATCGATCTAAAGGTGAATTACATCAGAATTACATATTATTGGTCAATAAATAATAATAAATTATGAATTAATGAGAGAGAATAACTGTGAGTTAATTAGCTAAGCAATATAGGTTTGCAAATAATTTATACCTATAAGTAATCAATAGTGGTTAGACTCCTTTTTGTTAATCACTAATCCTTTGATGATTAATGGATAAACTCTGAGCTAATGGTTCTTACAAGGAAAAATCTTCTTTATTTTATTCTCTTACTATTCTTCAGGCAGGCTGGCCATCCCCTTCTGCTGGTAGAAATGCATCTGATGGTTGTAATGTATGCTGTGAAATCTTTTTTTTTTTTTTTTTTTTTTTTGTACAACAGTGGATCCTGTTACAATCTTTCTGTATTTCTTAAGTCTCTATTATATTTTCTTCTTAATAAAAACACCTACCTGGGCTGCTGATGTTGCTACTATACTGATCTTTTGACTATACCATTTCTGACTTTTCCATTAGTACAGATAGAACTTCTGTAATATTGCTGACTAAGAGGCCTACTGCTCTGTCTCACCCAAATACTGAAATTTGTCTTCTTGTTTGTGACCTTTGAATTTTCAGTACTGGAATGATATGTCCTGACCTCAGTTGTACACTGACTTCCAAGTAACTCTATGACCAGTGTGTCCATCTTCTTAAATGTAGTTCTCTTGTGTCTCCTTTTGAGATGTATGGTTACAGGGTCAATGGCTTTATTTTTCTAGTTTTGAAGACCATTTTATATAGAATCTTTCAATAGCCTCACTGGTCAGTTTGACTCAGGAAAAAATAGCATCTCTCTACAAAGTCCCCTTGAGCACATCTAAGTAACATAGCTCAGGATTTCTCAAAGTGCGTTCCAAAGATTACTCATATTATTTTATTTATTTATTTATTTATTTATTTATTTATTTATTTATTTTAAAGATTTTATTTATTTATTCATGAGGGACAGAGAGAGAAAGAGAGAGAGAGAGAGAGAAGCAGAATCCATGCAGGCAGCCCAATGCCAGACTCAATCCCAGATCACAGGATTACGGCCTGAGCCGAAGGCAGATGCTCAACCGCTGAGCCACCCAGGCATCCCTCATATTATTTTAATGCCATAATAATCCTGTAACAATATAGATCATATTAATTGATACCATTGAATAATTTTTTCTGTAGTTGTACAATTTTGTAAGATGCTACATTAAAACAAGTTGATCAGGGCATTTTATCATAGGGTTTCTCACTGATTTCGAGAATCTTAAATCCTTTGTGAATATCTAGAAACTTTTTCAGGAAGAATACCATGCGTTTTGTGAAACAGACTTTGAGAAATGCTGGCGTAATGTTTTTCCTGCTCTCCCTACTCCTAGGAGTGACACAGAGAAGATTTAAATATAGCCTGTTTTATCCAGCCTGTTCTTCCATCCTTAGATTGAAGAGGATGTTCTAGGAATGAGATATGATGGAAAATTAATCCTATTACATATAAACATTACCTTCTATTTTGGAGCTTAATCTCGTCTTTCTTTATCAGCCACCATGCATTACTTCATATCCTGTCTTCTTCAATCACTTCCTTAATTTGCTTGTGTGGATGTGTCCTTTCCAAATAGACTATATGTATTTTTGAGAAGTCCCTGCACTATACTTCTTTACACTTCTATCCTGCAGCATTTCACAGGTATAAAATAAATGTTTAAGTTAAAAAACTTAATTAGTATTAATATTTTTACATAATAATATTAAAGAGACATAATTATTGAACTACACTTTTCTTGATGTAAAAATCCTTTTGTTCTTCTTGCATTTTAAAAGTCTGTGTCCTTAGATTATCTAAATCCCTATTGAACTTTTGGGGGGAGTAATTGAGTAGTTTTTGTTAAAATTTTTATAATGTGGGAATCTGAAAATAAATAATGGGTTTACTCTCTGACATTAAGAACTATGAAACTGGGGGATCCCTGGGTGGCTCAGCAGTTTGGTGCCTGCCTTTGGCCCAGGGCGTGATCTGGACAAAATAAACAAAGTAACTGTTTTAAATATTAGACAATATTTTGGCTAGGACTTTGATCCTTAAGAGAGAGGGAATTAAGAAAATAAACTCCATATTTGCTTTGCTTTCTGCCTAGAGGCACTTCTCAAACTTTAGTCCAGGAAGCGGAGCCCAGATTGAGGTCTGTAGCTTCATTGGATGGAAGAAACTTATCAGTTTGGGCTACTGAGGCAGCTTTAATTTTCAGGACAGGTTATCAGCAAGTTATCACAGAGAGTGGTCCCAAAACTAGCATAAGGGTGCCTCCAGTCTTTGAATGATATTTCAAGACTCTGAGAGGCCAGTTACCAGGAGCTGTGAGCTGAACAAATATTCTATGAATTGAACAGTGATGGTAGAGACTAGAATGCTGAACATGTAGAGTGGAGAGACCCTGAAGCAGCCATTTACTCAAGAGTCTAAAGAGACCACAATACAGTGTAGTTCTTATTTACGTTTTTGGCTCACCATTTTAAAGGCCCTAGTTGGGGTCACAAAGGATAGGGTCACATGGGGTCAACATATCCAATCATGCTCTGAATTCCCAGATCAATTATAGAGGCTAACAAAGTAACAGCAAGCCACCTGCCAGAGCAATGAGGTTTATCAGACTCATGTGCCTAAACTCTGGATTTACCATTTTTGTCACACCAAATCTGTACTTTCCTCTTGTTATACAATTTGCTCTTCTACTCAGTAACAGAAACAAGATTTTTGGTAATCACATTTGGCTTCACCTTCTTACCAAAGTCAAATCATTTATTAAATCCTATTGATTTTGTTTTTTCCATACATTTCAATTCTGTCACTTTTTCTGCATCTGTCATAAATCAGGAATTGTTAATATATGGATATCTATATATGGATAGAGCCTTATACTTCTGAACAACCAGTGGGTCAAAGAGGAAATAAGAAATACCTTAAACAAAAATGGAAACATAGCATGCCAACACTTAAGAGATACCACAAAAGTAGTTCTCAGGGGGAAGTTTATAGCAATTAATGCCTATGTTAAGAAAAAAAATGATCTTAAACAAAGTAAATTTACATCTCAAGGAATTGCAAAAAGAAGAAACTAAGTCCAAAGTTAGCAGAGGGGAGGCAATTACAAGGGTCAGAGCATAAGTAAATGAAATAGAGACTAGAAAAATAATAGAAAAGATCAATGAAACTGAGAACTGGTGTTTTGAAAAGATAAACAAAATCAACAAGCCCTCATCTAGACTGAAAAAGAAAAAGAGAAAAGACTCAGATAAAATCAGAAGTGAAAGAAGAAACACTACAACTGAAAGCACACAAATACAAAAAAAAAAAAAAGAAAAACATTAGAAACTGTAGGAATAGTCATATGTCAACAAATTAAACAACCTAGAAGAAATGCATACATTCCTAAAAGCAGACAACCTACCAAAATTGTCATGTAGAAATAGGAAATCTGAACAGACCAATGAGTAATGAGATTGAATCACTAATCAAAATATTTCAACAAAGAAAAGCCCAGGGCTAGATGGTTTCATGGGTGAATTCTACCAAGAATCAGTACAAATCCTTCTCAAATGCCTCAAAAAAGTTGAAGAGGAGGGAACATTCCTAAACTCACTTTGTGAGGCCATGATTACCCTGATACCAAAGCCAGATAAGGATACTACAAGAAAAAGAAAATTATAGGCCAATATCCCTGGTACATATAGATGCAAATATTCTCAACAGAGGATTAGCAACCAAATTTAGCTGCATATTAAAAAGTCCATCCCCCACAATCAATGTGATTTATCCTTGGGCTGTAAGGATTGCTCTATATGTGCAAATCAGTAAACATGGTATGGAGTGATCTCATGAAGATGAAGGAATAGGAGACTACAGACTGTTCCCCCACAAAGACCCTCAATTAGACAATCATCTACAAACAAAAATAGCTCTGGGAGAGCTCTGGAGTCCACTTAAGAAACTTCAGCAGCACAGTGGAACAAAAAAACAAAGACAGAAAAAACAGAGAATAACTGCACAAAAAGGTAATAAGGAGCAGTTTTATTTTGCTTGTATCATCTCATTTCTTAGGCCAGTACTGTCCAGCACCAAGAAGGAATTCTTTGGCTGGAAAGAGCTTCCCTCTCCAGAAATGGAGAGTATGTGAGCAACCAGCTTTCCCAGACTTTTGGGGCGGTGCATGAAGGACCCAGTTCAGTTTCACCCCACATGGAGACCATTAAAGCTGAGATAAATAGGGATGGCTTGGAGTAAGGAAAAAGGCCAGGGGCTACCAGTGTCAGCCACACATTGGGAGTGGCCTGGTGTGAGTGCAAGATGCCAGCCTAGACCCCTGCAGCTGAACCCCACTGCCCGTGCATGTGCTAAGAGCTCCTCTCCAGCAGCTGACCTGCATTACTAACAACAGATCGAAACATGGATATAACCTTAGTGTTCACTGATGATGAATGGTAGGTAGGTAGATAGATAGAAAGATAGGTAAATAATATTCAGCCATTAAAGAAATAAATCTTGGCATTTACAAGAACATGGATAAGCCTTGAGGGTATTATGCTAAGTGAAAAAAATCTGAGAAAGACAAATAATGTGTGGTTTCACTTATATGTGGAATCTAAAAGAGCCAAACTCATTTGAACTGAATCAAATGGTGGTTGCCAAGGGCTGGGGGGAAATGTGAAATGTTGATCATTGGTTATCAACTTCCAATTATAAGATGAATATGTTTTGGGGGTCTACTGCACAGAATGGTGACTAGAGTTAACAGTAATGTATTATAGTCTTGAAAATTGCTGAGAGTAGATCTTAAATGTTTTCACATACACACACAGGCGAGTATGTGAGGTGATGGAGATATATCAAATCATCACACTGTACACCTTAAACTGAGACAATGTTATACACATTATTTCTGAATGAAGATGGGGGGATAAAAGGAAAGAACCCTATAATGGAATTTCCTAATTTCAGAATTGTTGCCTATCAACCATTTTCAACATTTAACTGGAAAGATTATTTTGGAAATACAAATACCCTTGCTTAAAATCTAGTAATGTTTTTCCTCAGTGATCCACAGTGAAAAGTATACATTTCCAAGCACAGTCTTCAAGACACTTCATGACAGAAATAGCCTAACTCTAACTTTTTCTGTTGCTACACCTTAATATTTTTTCTCCAGCAACATTCAGCCTCTGAAATGTTATTATTTCTTGACTCTCTGTGTCTCTGTTCAAAAGCCTAGAAGCAGCTCCATCCGCCCAGAAAGGCTTCATCATGCCCTATCCTTTCAGCCAGGCTATCTTCTTTCTGTTTTCTAATATTCAATTCATGTTTTACCTTCTTGGAATGTCTTTCTTTTGACATCACATATACCATATGCTGTATTAAACAAGTGAACCGAAACCTTTGTCTCTTAGTTTCCTCACACATAAAATGGAAATGACAGTAATGAGGATAAATTAATGAATTAGTAATTATAAGGTATGTGCCTTGAGTAAGGAGCTGTACCTATGTTAAATCAGATTTTCACATGCTGAAAATAGTGATAAACTTCCTCTGGGCATTGATTAAAAAAAAAAAAAACTTTTCTAGTTTAATGAGAAGATCAACACTTAGGCAAAGGTCGAAAGTTAGTGCAAATCAGTTTTAGAATATCATTTAAGTTTGCCCACAATCTAGCAAAACCAAGGATATAATTGATGTATTTGCTTGGGGATTAGTTACCTTTTACTAATGAAATTACTCTAAATTTGCATTTTCTCTTCCTTTTCAAGTTTCATAAATCTCCCATCACAATGTAATTACTTAGTTTTCTCAGATGATCAGGATTTATCCTGTTATTGCATTTACCATTTTGCTATTTTGTATATTATGTTTCTTGGGTCTCACATGCCCAGGACAACCTCATAATTTCTGTTACTTGTATATAATAAATAGTAGATCTTTTGTGACTAATCACTTTGACATCCCCAATAATGCTATAGAATTATTTTTTTTACCTTTCTGAAGGGGCCTGTGTAATAATTTCTTATTTTTCTCTAATTATTTGAGAATAACGAACCTTGTAGACATTCTCATTGCTAATATAAGCCTTCAATTATAATCATCTGTGTCATTCCACTTGCACAGGTGGGATAAAGGACCCTACTTTCAGGTGAAGGGATTTCACCTGGTTATAAATTCATCTACTCACTCAGGAGATACAATATCCTTCCCTCTCTGAAACACTACACAGGGAGGAGTAGGTCTGACTTTGCTTTTCTTGGAAGAGTTGACATTATCTGCAAGTAATTTTATTCTTTTCAGGCCAATTTTGAAAGTTTCTCTTAATTATTTTCCTTTTCATAAAGATTGAATCCTGTACTGAATTCACTCACATTCAGAGTTATGGTTCAGTTGGTTTATCCCACTTATTTTTCTCTTATAAATCAGTGAAATTTTGTGATTCCTTTAATGAGCATTAAACCGGTAGAATTAGATTAAAATGTCCTAAGGAATTCAGTGATTTCCCAACACTTTTTCCCCCCAGAAAGTTACTATTTTATGTATACCCAGTGTAGTTGGGGTATCAAAAGTCACATTTAAAGAAATAGTTTTTTATTGTTATAAACTCACTGTCTTATGGTAATGCATTTGTAAATAATACTACCAACTTCAAATACCTTTTAGCTACCTTAGACTCTCTATTGAGAGGTCTTAGAGACTAACTATAGAGGAGTCTTCAAAACTATAGAGGAGTTTTAAAAAATGAAAACCCTTTCATTTTTGCTTCTCTTGAAGTAGCAATTACAATATTATATATTTGTGTATATGTACATGCATGCATATATATGTTTATTATTTGCCATGCTTTGTTTCAAGAAAGCTTACATGAATACATTCATTTACTATGAATGATGAAATGCAATGATGAAATAAGTCAATCTATGGCAGACTGGAGCATAGATGTAGGTCTTTGTTATCCTAGTCCAGAGTGTTTTCAGCCACACATGTTTCTGATAGCATTATCCTTAGAAGAAGGGCCAACTTATATTTTTGTAACATTATAATTTTCCTGGGAGGTTCTCTACAATGGGAAGCCTAGTGCCTTTCCTTTGACGATATGTTGAGTTCTATTTACCAAAAGAAAGATTTGTCAAGAACAAAAGGACAAGGATATGTTGCATCACCAGTTGCCATAATCCATCTTCTTACAACGTATTCCTAGAATATCGCCCTGTACTGTTATCCAGAAAACTTTAGCGGCCTACATTGTCAACTCTGAGTTGATATACCTTCTCAACTCCTGTACCACCCTGAACTGCCTAAGGGTGTTTTGGGTCCATATGATGCATGATTTCTGACGTTGAATTATGAATGTCAAGTTGGGTTTATCTTACTACCTTTGAACTTCACGCACAGCTTGTGGCTTGACACAGTTTCTAGGGGCCTTATTGGTTTTCCCAGCTTTTAAAAGAGAACTGTTCAGGATTTAAGAAATTTCTGTGCTTGTTCTAGAAAAAAATGAGGTTTCAGCCAGCCTTTTGGTTAGCTAGGTTTTATCAAAGCAAAGAAGTTCTCATTTCTTAAGATCTTCACATATAATGTACTCAGGGCCATGCTTATGCTTGTCACACTACCAAAGGCAATGTATCTGATTCATGGTCACCAGTGCAAAATTCCAGTCAGGGTTCCATTTCCAGCTGTCTGATGAAGGTTGATGTTATAGAAAGTGGCAGATCTTCCTAGTCATTCTCATCAAGCACTGGTAGTAGCACATAGGAACATTGCCCAGCATTATTAAGGGTATGGACTGAAAGGGGTCGCCTTACTTAAACACAGTTAAAAGATTAGTTGTCCAGAGAGCTGATGCTGTCCTTCTCTATTAATGAAGGTCACATTTGTATTAACCCTTGCCACCCATTCATTTCCTGAGGGTTTCTCAAATAAAGCTATTTTATCAACTAAATACTAGATTCCAAGACTAATTTGATCAGCATGTGTATTTTTCATCTCCCTTAACGTTGCTGATTTTCTCTCCTTCTGTTTCTTCTTCTTCTTCTTCTTTTTTTAATTATGGTCTTCTAAAAGGCTTTGTGATCAGTTTGGATTTCTTTCAAAGGATTAGCTATGGTATCTGCACATAATTCTGCCAAAGCCCATGCCATCTTTTTGTGTTTTGAAGGGTGAACATGTGTTGTTGTTGCAAATCAAATAATGGTAAAGCTTTGTCTGATTGAGTGCAATTTATGTAATCTGTTTTAATAGATAACAGGGATTATATGGTCAAATGAACTCTTTGATCCCCAACCCTCATCTTAACCCTTTTTATAACAAGAAATTTGAGACACTACATCTTAAGCAGTGAAATTATTCCTTCAGAATAAGTCTATTGAACCTACACGAGGAAACAAAACTTGAGTTTCAAATGAGCAAATAGCTTTAATTTGTATGCTGGGGATGGTAAGGAGGGAGGAGGGATATTGTGTCTACAGGTGGTGAAAAGAACATGAGCATTTTTAAATTAAAAAAAATGTAGACTTGAATTCCAACCAGGATTATCTTTGGGAGTTGATTAACCTCTCAAAGCTTTAAATTCCTCGTCAGTAAAATGGAGTTGACAATTCTTATATATTAGAGTTGTTTAAGTATTTGTTAATATATATTGCCTAGTGCCTTCAAAAGATAAGTACCCAATGAATGCTAGCTACCTTCTCCTTTTCCTCAAATCTTCTTCCTCTATATGGGACACAATAGGACAGGAATCTGTTCACATTACTAAAGAATGAATCCCCAGGATAATACTACTTAGGCAAGATAGGTTTGGTAGAAGATTGGTTTAGACCTATGTCAGAATTAAGGAGGCATTTGGAATGCAAAGACTGTATTCTCTGAAAATAAATATGGTTTATTACAATTACAGCAGCTTTGCTCTATCTAGCATACTTCCATTTGGGTTCCCATATCAGACTTTTTGTCTGAATTACAAGAATTTGAATCCATATTTAGCTTCTTTCTAGCATATGATTTATCCTGTGCCTTGGTTTTCCTATCTGCACCATGCCATATAATTACAGTACCTTTCTCAATAGGGCTATATGAGGATATACTGAGAAAATCCATGTAAAGCACTCAGCAAAGTGCCTGATTCTTTAAAAGTAATTAATAAAAGATGACTTGTTATATTTTGTATTATGTTAACATATATTTGGTCGTATGTCTATTTTCCCAAAAGATAAAGATTTCCTTCTGTTCCAGCCACTTCTGTATCACTAGTCCTTCTAAATGAATGATGGAGTGAATAGAGGAAAGATGATTTAGGCCAGTGCATAACTACTCCACTGAGATGTTAAACTCCAGGAGACAAGTCACAATATGAGAAAGGATGCTAGAACTGTACTGGATGGCTATTTTGGAGAATTAATTATAAACAAGCAAAGAAGAAGTGTCTTATTCATGATGTCCACATTCACTTTCTACAATTTCCATCTTTTATTATTTTGGTCTAGAAGATCTATTGATAGGAGCAATGGTTCAATGACATGTGTTAGCATAAATCCAAGGGCAGAGAATATGAGGAATCAGATATGATTACAAAGTGACTATCCAGAGACAGGATGATTGGAAGTTGCCTACTGGCTATGTTCAACATTCAGTGGTCTTTCTATACTGATCATTAGTACACCAGGAAATGTGACTGATAGATTGTCAAAATAGAGTTTTTTTCCAAGAGGCAGACCACATCCACCTTTTTTGTATGCTCTCTAGTCTAAATACCTAAGTGATTTAATGTTTACCATTTTCTAAGTGAGAAAAGAGGGTTATCTTTCATTAGCAACCACGGGTTTACAAAGGTACTGTGTGAAAGGCAATAGAAGTAAAAAGTACAGTCTCATTTAACCATTATGTCCTTTAAGTCAAGCATGTGGGTAAAGAGAAAATATCAGTATAAAAAGGTACAGATATGGACACATATTGAGATATACATTTCCTAGTAAATTTCCAACTGATAAGAAGCTAGATTTCGGCAGAAAATATTTCAGATGTTACTGACTGGAAGTAATGAGGCTGAAACTACTAAAAATTTAAGTGACTCCTAAAGTTGATATAACCTTTTAGTGGCAGACCAGGTTTTAAAATTCACTCGTTGATTCCATTAAGTCCTAGAGCTTAGTCCATTAAGCCATGCTACCTCCATTTAAAACCTATTACCAGATCTTAACATGCTTAGAATTCAGTGTTTGGAGTAACTAAATCCAACACACCTGAAGTAGCATATTCCTGGATAGATGCACACATATTTGTGTATGGGTCTCTACTCCCTTATCTTTCCATGAGTTTTAAATTTATGAATTGGTGATGGCTCTATATGGCTCAGGATTTCTTTCTCTGTTGTTACAATGCTTTGTTTCATGATTATTTCCAGAGTGACTGATGTTAATTTTGCAGACTGTGTAGGCTGAACTGATATCTCTTAAATCACAATGCTTGATAAACGGGGGAGGTTAATAAGGCATGGATCATTACAACTGTAGACCCATCCTAATTTATACTAATGACTAACAGGACTCCTAGCAAATAAGACTCTGTGAATTGGAAAGTGAAATGGCCTGATTAAAACAATGAATTTTATGTGTTTTGGAACGATACAGAGAGAATAATAATTTTGATGTATCTATCCCTGATAGAGAAACTGTCAATACAGAGAAAGAGGATTGCTTATAAATGGCTTCTGTGAATGAGAGTATTTACAGGCTCATAATAAATCAGGTCCTATTACAGTGAACTCTACAGGAGACTGACTGTGGTCCTCATTCTACAATTTTGTTGAAATATTTTCTGAAATAAAGGGTAATCAGCTGGGTATTTTTGTGATAAGGGAAATATTATTGAAATAGTTTCTGTCATAATAGAATTTGACCTATAGATGAAGTACCATTTAGTTACTTTCTTTGGGAATCAGCACATAAATATTCTTGTTAGGAGTTTTCTTTTATTGGTAATATCAACAATGGTAAGAGCCATGTGATTAAAGGGAGCCTGGGGGCTTCAGAGTATTTCCAGGGAACAATCCTGCTACTATGCTACTACAGACACTAGAGAAGGCCAGAGCTGTTGTTCTTTAGAACATTTGGAGGGAGGTGGGGAAAACTCGCACTTCTGTTTCCAAAAAAAAAAAAAAAAAAAAAAAGTGGATTCCAGTGATTGACTATGTTGACTTTTCTTACATCCAGGAGAATTTTATATTATGCATTGATGCTAGCTTTTGTGTATGTGTGTATGTGTGTATGTGTGTGTATGTAAATATATACACATTCATTATGTTGGTATGGTGGGAAGGGGGTAACATAAAAGGTAACTTTTGAGAAATTAATCTTGTGCTTTTCACTAACCAGCCTATCCATTGGCCAGGTAAGATACAACACACTCAAAGAAGACATTTTAATTTTAACATCAGCCATGTCAAATAGAAGCAAAAAGAATGAAGAGGAAAGATACTTTTAGGTGTGGGGTGACATAACCATTTATTAGTGTCCTTGCAATATTAAATTGGGTTCTATGAAGCTCTCCTGGGGAGAAGCTCTTGTAGCCTCTAATGACAACATTTATTATCAGTCTTGGCTTAGCACAAAAGTACCACAGCTATGTTGCTTTAATGTTAATTTCAGGTCTCTGATAGCATCTCTGGCCATTATGTGCAGGCTATTTAGGGGAAGAAAAAGGACTAGGTTCTTGGGCGGGTGGTGTGGGAAGCTGTAAATTATTTAATTCTAAATCTATCCTTACTGTCACAATGAGAGAGGATGACTCATGTTTGGAAAATTTAGAACTAGAAACCACAGTGTTGAGAAGTGAATCCTTTCAAAGATGTTAATTGAAGCCTTTTCTAAAAAACGAGAGTTCTATTCTTGAAAGAAGAACTAATGAAGTGTGTGTGTGTGCACGTGCATGCACATGTACATATAGATACAGATGTAGATACTTATGGGAGAGGGATGGAGAGAGAGAGAAGGGGGAGTGAGCAAGCACAATACCTAGTGAAGTCTGCAGCACAAGTTGCTACTTCCTCAGAAACAATGCCCTGTTGCACTAAGAATGATTCATGAAATCCTGAGAGAACAAATACAGATAATTAGAGTATATAGTTCCTAGGCAATTAGAGTAGATAGTTCCCCTGGCCCAATATTGTGGAGGAGATTGTACAAAAAATTACATATTCAATTGAAAATCAAATATTACCATCATTCTCATAATTGTTTAGCTGTGGTTCTTTTAGAGGTCTTAATGCTCACCAGTATTTTTTTTAATTTAAATTCAATTAGCCAACATAAAGTACATACTTGGTTTCTGATGTAGTCTTTAATGATTTATCAGTTGTGCATAACACTCAATGCTCATCACATCATGTGCCCTCCTTAACGCCTATAACCAAGTTATCCCACTTTCCTGCTTCAACCCTCTGTTTCCTGTAGTTAGGAGTCTGAGGTTTTTTTCTCCCTCTCTGATGACTTCCTGTTCAGTTTTTCCTCCCTTCCCTTATGTTCCTCTGTGCTATTTCTTATATTCCATTTATGAGTGAAACCATATGATGATTGCCTTAATTTCACTCAGCATTATTCCCTCCGATTCCATACACATCAATGTAAATGGTAAGTGTCCGTCCTTTCTGATGGCTGAGTAATATTCCGTTGTATACATAGACCACATCTTCTTTATCCATTCACCTGTCGATGGCATCGTGGCTCCTTCCACAGTTTGGATATTGTGGATATTGCTGCTATGAATATTGGGGGGCAGGTGCCCCTTCGGATCACTACATTTGTATCTTTTGGGTAAATGCCTAGTAGTGCAATTGCTCTAGGGAATGGAGACACCAGAAAGTCTATAACAAACTCTCTTGAGAAATCTATTATATACTATACAAAAGTATGTTGCCAGTCCTTTGTATAGTGTATGAGTTAATATTCTATCCAATAAAGAATTAAAACTAAAGAGGTACAGCAGAATCTCTTTTACTAGTATTCGCTTTTCTTAAAAATCTTAAGAAAACCATTCCACGTTCTGGAGGCCCCTACATGGCCTAATGGGGCTCCATTCCCTAGAATTGGTTAGTTCTATTTTTTTAACTTCTTGAGTAACCTCTATACCATTTTCCAGAGTTTTAAAAAAGATGATAATGGTATTTGTATTCATGATTTAATTGGTTGGGTTTCATTCTCAAATTGTTTTTTTCAAGAAGGGTTTGCAGATTATATGCCTGAATTCTTGCATGTCTGAAAGCATTTGTCTATGGTTTTCATTCTTGAATAACTTCACTGTCCATAAGAATCTTTCATCATATTATGAAAGTTGATTTTATTTTAAATATTTAGTAAAAACAAAATATATATGTAATACAACTTAAATTATAGTGTATGATAATAAACCAAACATCAGTGACCATACCAACCAACTTAATATCCTGAGCATTACCAAGACTTTTACCCTGACTACTTTTTGCTTATGTCCTCCAAAAAGTACCATCTCCTGCAGAGGTTGCTGGGAACTCACTACATTGAATAACCTCACAAGGACAAGGAGAACCCCACAGGTGGACAGTGTTGACTTGAAATGATGGAATAGTTTGACACTCAGCTCCTTCTCTGCTAAGTGTGAGAGGAAGAGGAGGAGCAAAAATTATTTTTGATGTTTCAAAGGGTTCTAGTAGAATGACATGCTATAGATCCTAATCTACCCCTATTGCCTATCCCTAGTACCTACCCCTATTGCTGCTGTCCCTCCTGGGCCTCATATCACCTACCTAATATATAATAATGGAGTGTTTGTTAATTCATGCAGTCTATTTTTTACCTCAGCTTTTGATGTGAACATATCAGCTATTGACTCATTTTGCGCCTCTCCTGTCCCTCTACACACACTGAAGAACTATGAGACCTAGGTCAAATCACTTCACCTCTCATGGCTTCACTTCTTATGTGTAAAATGAGAAGCTTGAACCATAAGACTTTTGAATTTCTTTGAGTTCTAACTTCTTTGAGTTTTAGGAGAGTTTATTTTGTACTTTTACATTAAGATATCTCACCCACAGCAATATGGGAATGTAAATCTGCCTAGAGATGTTAAGTTGATTAAACAGCATAAGCTATGTAGATAATTTTTCTCAGTTGCACAAAGCTAATATTCACAAAGATCTGAGTACTATGTGGTTGGAGTACATGTGTGTGTATCCAGTTGACTATGCTGGATTGTAATGGTCCACGAAAGAGAAAATAAGTTCCAGGAAGAAAACAACAGTGGGACAGTGAGTGAGGGGAATCAAGGGTGAGGACTGATATGCAAAAACTCTCCATCTTTTTTTTTTTTTTTTAACCCTGGAGAGCAAGATTTTCATTTAGTAGAATCGTTAGTTGGAGATCCTGTCAACTCCTCATCTGGTTTCATACAAGAGAAAGGGAAGGAGTAATGTTTTAAGAAAAAGATTGGAGACCTAAGAATAGTAAAGAGAAAGTCTGAGGAAGTGTGGTAATAGTGTAAAATGACTTGTAGATATGCCATCATCATGTACAAACACACCACATTGGATTTGAAAACGTTATTCTCTTCTTGCCTTTACCTCACAATCTCTTTCTCAGTTTCTCATCCAGCACAGAGCTTATATGGGCAGGATCTAATGCTGATGGTGAGTGATAGAAAGGTCCAACAAAGACAAGAAAAAAGTGACACAGAGAATGTTCGCTTCACTGACCATGGGATGGATGGCCATGTTAGGTGCCTCCAGAACGTGGAATGGTTTTCTTATGATTTTTAAGAAAAGTGAATACTAGTAAAAGAGATTCTGCTGTACCTCTTCAGTTTTAATTCTTTATTGGATAGAATATTAACTCATACACTATACAAAGGACTGGCAACATACTTTTGTATAGTATATAATAGATTTCTCAAGAGAGTTTGTTATAGACTTTCTGGCGTCTCCATTCCCTAATTGAGGATATAATATAAAAATTATGTGGGCAAAATGTTTCAGAAATCTTTGATGTTAGAAAATTTGTACAGATGCTAAGGATAGTATTATAACCAGCATATTGAAAGTATTGTGATACTGTCCATTTGACACCCTGCAAAACAAAACAAAAAAAAAAAAAAAGGAAAAAAAAAACTTTTTTGTATGTGTTTCAAAGTGGTATTATTCCTATTAAAAATTCTATTGAAAAATATCACATTCTAGAAAAAGTAACATCCCATGGGGTTTTATAAAATCACATTCGTTTTGAAAGTAAACGAGTTTAAGTGGAATTATCAAGGTGACTTCCACTATTACTGTTATTGTTGTCTTCAGTAACTAATGACAACCTTTTCCTATAGAACTGAACATAAATTAAATGAAAGCAATTCCACTGACTTCCAGTAATAAATAGAAGGGAGACAGTAATGGGGACTCCCTACTGTTTTTCTTTGCTAGCGTGTCCTAGGAATGCAAAAGAAAGAGTATCTAGTTCATCACTCATATTTTTATGAAATGTACTTCTTTTTACACTATCCCAAAGATAGAGCATCAGTGCATTTTAAAAATGAGCTATCTTCACATATAATGTGACAATTCACAACTTAAAACTTAAGAGAGAAATCTGCATTTTTATACAACTTAGATTCTGCTGAAAGAATATCAGTCTCATAAATTCAATGAATGAAATATATCTTTCTAAAATAATCATCAGTTTCATCTATATTTGAATTTTGAAGGCTAATTCCTCAGTTCAGTTAAAAATATTTGAAGGTGAGGCAATATATCACTTTAGTCAGGTGATGACGTTGACAGACTTGGAATCAGAGGCAATTGTTTTGATTCTTTTGAAAACCTGTGTGCCCTTGGAAAAATGAGGGTTTCGGTGCCTGCAAGACGAGATGAGGATAAGGCAACTTCTCTGGTTTGTTCTGACACTTGGTGGACATCTTATTTGTGGTGGACACCTTATTCAGTCCATCCATTCATGGTAGGACACTGGCTATTCTGTAGGTCTGCCCATCCCTCAACCATAGTTGACTGGATGGTAGTGAGCATGTGGCTCAAGGTAAGCCAATGAAACTTCTATTATTGGACATCTGGAGTTGTGAGAGACAGGGAGTGACTTGATTGTTTCACTGATGCCAAATGCTTGTGCCTGGACCTATAATATGCAACTCCAGGTACGACTCCTAAACTCACCGTATGGACTGCAGAAGTGGAAAAGACTTAGGGGAGAGAGAAAAACAAATCAGATCTAGACACATGAGGCCTGAGCAAGAGGTTGGACAGCTTTCCATGCCTTCTTGATGCTTATGACCCTTTCTGTCTTTGGGTTTCATCTGGGTCTTCTGTATAGACATCTTATTCTTGCCAAACTGTCTTGAATTTCATTCTTTGATATGTTACCTAAGAAGACCTAACCTAGGAAGGTTTGTAATATAAGAATTAAGGGAGAGGGTAGCCGGGGTGGCTCAGCAGTTTGGCCCTGCCTTCAGCCCAGGGCGTGATCCTGGAGACCCGGGATCGAGTTCCGCATCGGGCTCCCTGCATGGAGCCTGCTTCTCCCTCTGCCTGTGTCTCTGTCTCTCTCTCTCTCTCTCTCTGGTCTCTCATGAATAAATAATTAAAATCTTAAAGAAAAAAAAAAGAATTAAGTAAGAATGTTCATGGAAACAATTTTTACTATAGAGCAAATTTGGGGACTCGTTACAGGATTTCAGCAGATACAGAAAAACACTATAAACTCCTGAGTGCATTAATTAGTCTATCATAACAAAATTCTAGAGACTGGGTGTCTTAAACAATAGAAATTTATTTTCTCACAGTTCTGGAGGCTAGAAGTCCAATAGCAAGGTGCCCCAGGGTTGATTCTATGAGCCCTGTCTTCCAGGCTTGTAGATGCTTGCATTTTATTATTTTATTTTATTTTATTTTATTTTATTTTATTTTATTTTATTTTTTTATTTTTTTATTTTTTTATTTTATTTTATTTTATTTTATTTGTTTATTTGAGAGGGAGCAAGAGGGAGCACAAGCAGAGGGAGCAGCAGAAGGAGAGGGAGAAGCAGACTCCCTACTGAGCAGGGACCCAGATGTGGGGCTCAATCCCAGGACCCTGGGATCATGACCTGTGCTGAAGGTGGAGGCTTAACTGACTGAGCCACCCAGGTGTCCTGAGATGCTTGCCTTTTGTCTACATTCTCAAGTGGCCTTTTCCTGTGTGTGTGCATGGAGGGAGAAAGATCTCTTTATTCTCTCCTTGTAAGGGCACTAGTCCTATTGGACTGGAGTCCCACCTTTATGAGTTCATTTAACTTTAATTAGCTCTCTAAATGTCTAGTCTCCAGAGAGTCACATTGGTGGTTAGGGCTTCAACAGATGAATTTTGATGGTGGTGGTGGTGTGTGGGGCACAATTCAGGCCATAACAGAATAAGTAAATGACAATAGTTTACTTTACACATAGATACACAGAGCAGAATCCACCGCAGTGATTCCCTTGGAGCTTCCTGGCCTTCAGCTAATGATTGTCCTCTGCTATCTGGAAAATCACTGATTGAGATGAGGATTCTCGAAAGCCCTTTGAGTAGTTCCATTATGTGTTAGAACCATTAAAATTTTTCAATACTTCTCGGATTCCTCCCAGTTATTTTCTCTTAGCTCCAGCTATTTACCTGCTGGCTTAACAGCTGAGAATAACTGATGACAACTCTAGTTTGTTCATTTTTTAGTGAAACTATATATTTAGGGTCAATTTCCAAGAAATACCATCCCTTAGCAATTTCAGGGTTTAGCTTATTTGTATCTATTCCCATACCTATATAAAGGTAAGGTATTATCATTGAATTCATTCAGTTATAGTGATTTAGAGCTTCTCCTTGGAGTCAACGACCCTGTCAGTGTGAGTAGCTATTATTATTTTTCTTTCTTTAGCAAATATGGTGGGCTTGAAATAAAATATAATATTTATATACATAGTATTAGTGGAAAACTTGGGAGCATGCCAATCTAATATTTCTATAGTACTACCTAGGATGCTGTTGTTTTTAGAGAAATTGGAAGTAATGTATTGCAGGAGGTTCTTAAAACAAGCAAAATATTACACTCCACTCCCGCGTCACCCATTACTGCCTTTAGGAACCAGAAGAAAGCTCAAGAAGACCTGCTTTGGGAGTTAGCTGGGAATCCCAAATAAGTTTGAATGAGTGGGTTTCTATCCTAAGTTCTTCCTCAACATTACTGGCTTTATCATCTTGCCTAATACCTGAAAATCTTCCACTGTGTCCTCTGGCATTCACAGATTGTCATAAACAAAATTCCCTATATTCTCCTCCTTCACTTTCAGAATGTCTTTCTTGATCTAATGAAATCTGGTTTTCTCCCTGAATACATTATTTCACTGGAAACTCTGAACTGGTGACTCTGTAAAACCTCTGAATCTCTACCACAATGTTTATATAATTGGTATCTCTAGATTTCCACTCTCCAATATGGTAGTCACTAGCCATATACGACTCTTTAGCACTTGAAATGTGTGAGTTCCAAATGGAGATGTGCTGTATTTGAAAAACATACACAGGGTTTTGAAGACAGTGCCAAAAAGAAAGAAAGTGTAATATATTTCATTAATAAGTTGCATATTGATTGCACATTGAAATGATACCATTTTGGATATATTAAATTAAATATCATTATTCTGCTTAATTTTACTTATTTCTCTTTTCCTTTTTAATGAGGTTACCACAAAATATTAAATTATATATTTCTTATATTTCTATTGAACTACTTATTCACACTCTCTTTTCCTTTCACAAAATTCCCAGCATTTAATCTCATATCATCAGGCACTTGCTATACTTTTTTACCTCCAATGTCTACAGTCAAATACTAATCCCCAAAGCATATTCTTTCACTGTATCATTTTTTTTCTTTTTCTTTTTTAAAAGCTTTTAGCTCCTGGTTCACTATCATTCTTTCCAATATTCTGTCATAAAGTCCTTGTGATTACAAGATTCATGCAGTAAACTTTCAGCAAATATGGTCTCTCACTTCCTTGACTTTCTTTTTTTCAGTATATATATATATTATTTTTTTCCCCCTCAACTTTCCCTCAGGCACTCCTATCATGGTCATATGCTAGAGCTTGCCAATATAACACCTCCAATTCCTTTGTGATTTCAATTTTCAAGCAGTTTACTGTCTCTTATATTTAAGTATAATATCCAGCTCTGGTATTCTTTCCACTCCATGCATTGATCTACTTATCTGTTCACTCTCTTTAAGCCACTCCTGTGCTCAATCTTCCTTACCCAATTTAAATGTCATTGTCCCTTGTAATCACTCCTTTGTATACATTCTCTACCCCTTTGTCCTTCTCTCACTTTGTCTTATTCATCAGGCAAAACTCCAACTCTGTTTAAGGATTTGTTAACTTGTTTTAGAGAGAGAGAGAAGGAGCACGAGTGAGGGGAAGGCCAGAGGGAGAGAGAATCTCAAGCAGATTCCGTGCTGAGTGCTCAATTCCATGACCTTGAAATCATGACTTGAGTCAAGACTTGAGCCAAAACCAAGTGTTGGAAGCTTAATTGCCTGTGCCACCCAGGTGCCTCTTCAACTCTATTTAAATGTATTTACCTATCTTCTCCATTTTTGTATAATTGAAGCTGAACAGATATGGATGGAAACCCCCAATGATCCTACGTAGCCTCACATCAGAGCTGTGACTGTGGGATGCCTGGGTGGCTCAGTGGCTGATCATCTGCCTTGGGCTCAGAGAGTGATCCCAGGTCCAGGATCAAGTCCCGCATTGGGCTCCCCACAGGGAGCCTGCTTCTCCCTCTGCCCATGTGTCTACTTCTCTCTCTGTGTCCCTCATGAATAAACAAATAAAATCTTAAAAAAAAAATCTATGACTGTAGCTGAAATATGTCTCTAGTACTGTTGAACAATCATTGACTGTCCCCATGACTCTTTTATACCCTTTCCTTTATCACTAAACCTTAACACCAACTCTCTAGCCTCACTTTAAGCATAAGACTTTGCTTTTTAGTTCGTTGGGAAAATGGAAATAATTGGAGGGTGTTGTCACAAGCCTTTACCATCTTATCTCCCCAAGATCACATCCAATCCTTTAGAAAATTCTTCACTCCACCTCAGAAATATGTCCAAGATATTCTTTTCTCCTATGCCACTCCCACCCCTTCCCCTGTGTTTGCTACACAGTAGCTAGAGCAATCTTGTTTAATCTTGACAGGCCAAGTCACTCTTAGTCAAGTGTTTTCAGTAGCTTCCCATCATACCCAGACCAAATTCACACTTTCCCATGGCCTTCACTATGTCCTCCTCTTTTCCATCTCTAACATCATTTCTTAATGGCATAAGAAATGCCTTCTTTCTGACATTTAAGTGAATGTCTTCATTCACTTAGCTTATGGCCTCCTTGCTATTATTGAAATAGATAAGCACATCCCTTCTCAGGGATTTTTAGTGGGTGAGAAGAGGAGATAAAACTAGAATGTTCACTAATAATTTACACTTTATCCTGTAAGCACTGGAATTATAGGTGAAGGGATAGGTCAGTTTGCATTTCAGAAAATAAATAATATGTTAACATCATGTAGGATGGGTTAGAGATGGAAAAGACTATGTCAGTTACTGAAATTTAGTGATTTTTTTTTTGAGGTTTCTGACTAGGTTTTGGAATAGAGATAAGCTGGATTTGAACAGCATTTTGAAAATAGAATGAAAAGTAAGTCTTACTTAATAGCCTGGATTGAATGAAGAAGAGTCAAAGATGCCTAGGGTTTCTTTTTGCTCTGAGTAACTGTGAGAAGAGTCAAAGATGCCTAGGGTTTCTTTTTGCTCTGAGTAACTCTGTGAGCAGAACAAGTAGACAAGGTGTCTCTCAATTTGAGTTGCAGTAGCCATCCACTGGCTGACTTCTAAACAACAGAAATCTTTCTCACAGTTCTTCTGGAGGCTGGATGTCTGAAGTCAGGCTGTGCTCTGGTGAGGGCCCAGGGCCCATGTCCAGGTTGCAGACTTATTTTTTTTAAATATTTTATTTATTTATTCATGAGAGACAGAGAAAGAAAAAGAGAGAAGAGAGAGAGAGGCAGAGACACAGGCAGAAGCAGGCTCTATGCAGGAAGCCTCATGTGGGACTCGAAACTGGGACTCCAGGATCACGCCTTGGGCTGAAGGCAGGCGCCAAACCACTGAGCCAGGGATCCCCTAGGTTGCAGACTTTTTATCTTATTTTTACATGGCAGGAACAAGCAAGCTAGCTCTCCGGCCTCCACTTTTAAAGGCACTAATCCCATTTTTAAGGGCTCTACCCATGTGACCTAATTGTATCTCAAAGGCCCCAGGCCCTACTACCATCATATTTGGGATTGAGATTTCAACATATGAATTTTTGGGGGGAGGAATAAATATTCATTCTGTAACAATAATGTTCCATGTCTACTCCTGACATTAGACTGCATCGTGTAATGTTTTGGTTCTAGTCTATACCCAGGTCTTGACCTAAGGTTGGTATATCAGGACCCTATGAAGACCATTTTTGGGGAGGTTTCATCTGTTTTAGAAACATCAGGGGATCCCTGGGTGGCTAGGCAGTTTAGTGCCTGCCTTCAGCCCAGGGCGTGATCCTGGAGACCTGGGATCGAGTCCCACGTCGGGCTCCCTGCATGGAGCCTGCTTCTCCCTCTGCCTGTGTCTCTGCCTCTTTATCTCTCTGTGTCTCTCATGAAAAAATAAATAAAATCTTAAAAAAAACAAAAACAAAAGAAACATCAACACTACTCCAGCACACCGTTGTTGTGTTTATGCTCTAGTACTTATAAAATGGGGACTTAATGCTCCAGGAAATCATATTTCACAAACAACAAATGCCATTTAAATAAAATTATGAACCAATAAGCTGAAAACACTAACAAGTGACTGACCCCTCTGGACTACAAAGTGTCAATTTGAAATGAGAAACATTTCCTAAAGTCTAAGGTTTTTGTAATTCTTGAGAAGTAGTAGAGGACTTTTTGATGCTCCTGCCTTTTGGATCACTCTCTCAGTGCTTGTCCCTCGGCAGTTGTCACTGGCTCAAATGTTTCTGTGTCCCCACTCTGCACACTGCTGGTGGGGCCTGGTTTCACTCTCTCTCATGATTCTCTATGCCTGAGTTATCTTTTTAGTACTGGAGTCTGATCTTGGATCCCAGCTGCCAAGTCCACACCCTCTCAGGAGAAATCTAGCAAAAGCTTCATTTATATACCACTCGAGAGAACCACTTTACGAAAAACCCTACCATGCATGTCAAATATCCTCTGACTTCCTACAAGGCCAAGAATCTTTAGAAGGGGACTCAGAATTGTTTCATCTGCAGAAGCTGTCATTTCTGAAGCAAACACTTTTAAAGCTTTGAACACCAATACTTATAGCTACTGCTCTTGGTCCTAAGGACCTGAAGAATCAATGGTGTTACCTAGGTAGTTTATTTAAACACAGTTTTACTGTTGCTGTGCAACCTGAGTGCTGTTTTGCATGACAGGTAATTCTTTTGTAGTCAAAAATTGTTTTAGTTTTCATAACACATCACATGAGCTCTTTTTTCCTTTCTGCATTTCTGTGCATATGGACATAGAGAAGCAAAAGCTTTACGATGCAATTCAATATTTCACAAAAATTTATCAGCTACTATGGAAATGTATGAAAAGGAAAGACAGAACTTTGTTATTTAGATTTACTGCCTTCACTGCTGATTCATTGTAGGGTTATTATTATTATATTGCTGGACTTGGTAATAACTTTTACTTATGCATTTCTTTATTGTAATGCATAGTTAGTGTAGGAAATGTGGCAAAAAAAAACAGAAAGTAAAATCGTTAGGAGTCTCCAAAACCAAAAATAAAAACAATCGCTGCTTTCATTATACACACACCCACACACGTTTTTGAAAATAAAATATGCTGTTTTATGACCTGAACTGAGAATGTTCTAATTGAATTCATTACTTAATCTACAAATAGATTTATTTTCTGCCAGGAACCAAATGATGGGAATGATAAATTTTTATAATAAGAACTGAGTATGTGGTATTGTGACATTGGGTGTTAGGTGCTAAGGTGCAGATATCTGTAAGATAGCATATAGTTTGAACTTTTAAAGGGGTTCAGACTGGGTCTCAATGTGACATGTTGACCATATTTAGAGACAACACAAATCCTTGTAAAATTCTACATATCCAATGAATTAATGCACACACAGATTAAACATAGTACTTGGCATGGGGGAAGCACTCAATAAATCTTAGTTGTGATTCAACTTATTCATGCTGCCAGGACTTCAGGGGATTGTGTGTGGGAGATTCCACATGAGTGAAGTGGAATCTTGCTGCAGTGTCTCTAGTTAAAACTCTCTTTGTACTTTTGCATAGTATTACCCTTCTTCCTTAGATATTGCTATATCTAAGAACCTGATGTTTGTGTCTGTCCAAAATTGTATTGTTAGAGTTTTAATCCCCAGTGGGAGGAATGTAGAAGGTGAAGGCTTTGAGAAGTAATTAGGTCCTGAGGGTGGAGCCCTCATGAATGGGATTGTAGTTTTATAAAAGAAACTCCAAAGAGCTCTCTCCTGCTTTTTACCATATGAGATTACAAGGAAAAATTAGCAATGGGCAACCCAGAAGAGGGCCTTCACCAGAAACCCAATCAGGCTAGCATCCTGATATAGGACTTCCAGACTTCAGAACTGTGAGAAATGAATTTCCATTGTTTATAACTGATCCAGTCTATAGTATTTTGTTATATCAGCCCAAAGTAATGCAGATGTATTATTTATGAATTTTTAATTAATTTTGACTTTAAAAATACTTTGTGTACATACTTCTGAATTATTGTTTGGCTATAAACAGTTCCAGGATTCTCAGAAGTTGGTTTTGGTAGTTCTAGGCTTAAAAAATTGTAGTAATTATTATGACCATATGGATAAGGAAGAGTTTGAAAAAATACAATGTGGTTAATTTTATGGACTTTGCTAACAATATAGCAGAAACTAGAAGACCCAGAAAAGAGAGGACAGATTAGTTTTGTACCTATTTGCATGGTTATGTATGACCAATCTTTTTCTATACTGTCTGTATGTATAAGCCCGACTATATGATTTGCTAACCTTTCTTTTGCTTTCAAATGAACTACCAGCTCATATGAAATGTTTTATCACTTCGCTTAAATGATTAGCAGGAATTGTTTTTGCTTAAGCCTGCTTATTTTCAAATATAAGCATTACAAAAGATCATATCTGAAAATAGTTTATGCATTAAGAATATTACTTGCTTCCAAATGCAACCCAAATAGGAGGACTGTTTAGTAATTTATAATACTTTGAAAAATAAGGTCTTTATGTGCAATGTAGTGCTTCTAAAAGTAAAAATGTTTCTGAAAATTTCCTTATATTGCTTAAATATATGGAACTACAAGGCAGCTGGATATTGCAAATAGCATTGCATAAATTATATAAACTTGAATAGAGCAGATTTAAAATGAGTAGGAAGAGCAACTATCATTGGCTTTTCAAAGGAAGTGTTGCTGTTTGACAAAACACCACACACTTCCCAAAAACATATGTTAATTTGCAAAATTTGGATCTATTCCTCATGGATCACATTTCCATAGGGGAATTAGAGACATTTATCCACTGAAATTTTAGTGACATATCAGCATCTAGCATAATTTTGAGTTAGCGGGTAAGTAAATCAATCGGTGATGATTGAAGCTTCTAATAACAAATAATAAAGTGAAACATATTCAAGGAGTGAACTAAACTTGGATTTCAAGCCTGAAAGGTATTCTTAGATATTGATAGATTAACTATTTAATAAAATAAACATCTGAATTCGTCTGATTTTGAAATACATATTATATGAATTCAGCCATAAACATTAGCTTAATGCTTTCTTTCTTTTTCCTTAGAGGATCAGCTACATTTTTTATTAAAGATGTTCACCAGTTAAAATAGTTATATGCTTTTCATAACATTAAATTAGCAAATAATGTTTTATACGTTTAGATTGCTTAAGATAAGGATTATTTTAATGGGTATCTTAGTAACTTTGAATATGTAATCATTTGATTAGACCTAATCTTTGGTGAATATATATATATGTATATATATTTAGGGAATATATAAATGTCTTTTAAAAATGTGTTGCTTATGAAAAATCCTCTTGGAACAATTACAATGGAGATTATCAGTCCTTCCTAACAGTATGAAAATCATATGTCTTAAAACTACTCATCTGACATAATTGTAAGCTAAATTAAAAGTTTCTAGATTTCTCAACAGCTGTTGGCAAAGATACGGAAAAAGGAGAATGCTTTTGCCTTGTTGGTGGGAATACAAACTGGTGTAGTCACTCTGGAAAACAGTATAGACGTTCCTCAAAAAGTCAAAAGTAGAACTATACCACAACCCAGTAATCGCACTACTAAGTAGTTGTCCAAAGGATACAAAGATACTGATTGGAAGAGACACATGCAGCCTGATACTTATAGCAGCATTATCAATAATAGCCAAGTTATGGAAAGAGCACAAATGTCCATCAACTGATGAATGGATAAATAAGTGGTATATATACAATGGATTATTACTTAGCCATCAAAAATAATGAAATCTTGCCATTTGCAACAATGTGGATGGAACTGGAGTATATGATGCTTAGCGAAATAAGGCAGAAAAAGACAAATGCCATAGGATTTCATTCATATGTGGAATTTAAGAAACAAAAGAGATGAACATAGGGGAAGGTAAGGAAAAATAAAATAAAAACAGAGATGGAAGCAAACCATACTCCTTTTTTTTTTTTTTTTTCAAGAGAGAGGATGCACGTGAGCAAGCAGGGGAGAGGGAGGGGCAGAAAGAGAGGAAGAGAGAAAATCTTAAGTAGGCTCCATGCTGTGTGGAGCCCACCATGGGGCTCAATCTCATGACCCTGAGATCATGACCTGAACCAAAATCAACAGTCCCACACTTAACTGACTGAGTCACCCACGCACCCCAAGAAACTCTTAAATATAGAGAACAGAGTGAGGGTTGCTGGAGGGCTGGTAGGTGGGGGATGGGTTAAATGGGTGATGGATATTAAGGAAGGCACTTGTTGTTATGAGCGCTGGGTGTTATATGTAAGGAATGAACCACTAAATTCTACTCCAGAAGCCAATATTACACTGTATGTTAACTAACATGAATTTAAATTGAAATAATTTCTTGAAAGAAAATAAAAGTTTCTAGGTTTCTTTATCTAATAATCTTTGATTAAAAATAGTTTGATGTCTTCCTAAAAATGAGACTTACTTCTGGTAATAAAGACTTGAAATTTGTTAAATAAAATCATTCTTTGATTTTTTTTACTGTCACTAGAAACTTTAGCTTGACTATATCTTTACGTAATTGAACTTCTGACCATACAGTTCTGCTTATTGTGATCAATAAATCTCTGTTAACCTGTAGATAAAAAGAAGAGTAAGTGAAAGAATTTGGACCTTTTCCTTGTTCCTCCATAATTTCATATCACTTATTGCACATGCTTTTGTCTTTTTGATACACATAGTTTAAATACCATTTTGAGCTTATTGACTCAAACTAAGATACAGGTGAATATACCAAACTGAAACAACAGACTATCTGCATTTCACAAGGATAACTGAAAACTGCTCTTAGGCCAGAAAGTCTAATTGAATAAAATAAGATGCGAGAAGCTATAGCTGAAGCACATGCAAAAAAGACTCAGGATTTTCAATTTGACTGTAAGCTCAATATGAATCAAGTGTGATGTGCCTGCCTTGAAAAGCTAATGCCTTTGAAGACTCTATTAACTTTGAAATGTGACTGAGGTTGGATGGAGGCTGGGTTGGGAGAAGGGGGAAGAACCATATATTAAGAACAGTAGAAAGAAACTAAGGATATTTAGCTTAAAGGAGAGAAAACTCTAGGGGCAGGTATGATAGCTGTCTTGAAATAGTTGGAGAATTTCAATATGGAAGGATAAAACTGCATCAGGAGGTTTAGGTTATTATACATCTAAGGAACTTTCAATTCTGAGATTATATCATTTTGTGATCAATGCTAATGTCTTCAGGAAACAATGATGGTGATCACTGATAAATTATAATTAACTTAGTATTCAATGACCTGTTTTTCAAGCATTCCTTCATTGGTGACCCCAAATGTTATCTGTGTTCACCAGCAGTGGTGAAAACATCTGAAAAATGATGCTGAAGCAAAGAAATATAATTGGGCCTTGGGGATTTAGAAAGCTCAGTAGGGTTAGTCCTTTTTAGAAACTGTGCTAAGCATAAGCTTAGAATGCCCCAAATCTTGGAATACACACACACACGCACACACACACACACACACACACTCTTCAGGGCTGTACCTGAGATCTAAAGGATGGTATCTTGGGCTTAAATCATTCAGTTGAAGGCTCTGAAGGATGGATGACAGGCCAATTCTTAAGCCTATTAAGTGAAAATTATGGTACTGCAGACTACAGACTCTAAAAAATCTCAGTAATTGCCACAGTGATTTAGGATCATCTCCCAATGCAACGCTGTAAAACTCATTGCTGTTGCAACCAGTAACAGTGTAGCCTATAAACATAGAAGATACTTACGCATCTATATTTTTCCACTCATAATTAATTAATTGAATCATTGATCAGAAAGGCCAGATTATGCCTATTATAAATACTGACAATGGCCTTGCCGTTCTCTTACTGTGGGTGTATGGGGATATGTTTCCTTGGTGATAATGAAGTTATCCAAAGCTCATTACTAATGGCGTACAGCATAAGGTTCAACTGCTAAGGACAAACTCCAGTTAACAAAGAATTGCTTTTCATTAATTTAGAAAAATAGGATTTGCGAAAGCCTAAACTGAGAGAGAGCAAAATAGTCATTTGAATTAAAAGGAGAATTTCTGACACAGCACTAAAATTACATAGAAACAACAAAATTGTCTTTAAATAAACCATCTAGGTAACATCATTGATTCTACAGTTCAAAGAAATTATGATCCTTGGGGACTGGGAGCAATAGATATAAATGCTGGTTTTCAGAGCATCAAAACTGTTTGCTTCAAAGAGGACAGCTTAAGGAGATGAAACAATCCTGAGACCCTGTCAAAAGACCTTTTGGCCTCTTAAGAAGTCGATGGAATTTGACATGCACTGCAGGATTTGTAAAGTGGCTCCCTCGAGATATATTCAACAAGAGTTTTTGACTGATGGTAGTTGTTCTAAGCCATCCATTTCCTTAAATCTTTAAGAAGGTTTCTATTTATTAAAGGAAAAGAGAAAGAAAAAGAAGGGCAGGAAAGGAAAGACATGCCCTGGAAAAGGGTATTTATTTCATGACACATGGTACCAAATGGCCCTGCTGTTCTAGAAATGACTCAAATGAACAAACAAATCAAAGAAACCAGAGAAAACCCTGATGCTCAGGGACTGCTGATTTTATTTGTGTTTCTGGGGTCTTAAGGGGAGCCACATAAGAGCTAGAAAAAAATAAAAGTGTTTATAATAAAAAAGAAGTGATAATTGAAGGTCAGCCGGTGGCTACATTCTGTTTCTAACATTCCTACCAATTTTCCTCCTGTTGTTAATCAAGGAAAACTTACATTTACCATTTAAATGGCCATGTGAAAAGTAAAATCAATACTATTTTCAAATATTTTTTCCATTTTAAAAAGTCAATTGACCTTACTGAATTTCTTCTCTAGGTATAGGTAAATGGCTTATTCCAAAGAGGGATGTGCTTCTTAGGATGTGGACAGTGGGGGCAGTAGACTGCTTCATGCCCATGTCCTCTGGGGGGTTGAATACCACTAGTGAGTGTATCACGTGAATTGAGCCCCAACTAGACAGCTGTTTGTGGGTGGGAGCCCTCTCCTGGAAGGTTTCCTCAGCTTAAAAGGAACAGGTTTCCGTCACTGCAGGGAGGTACAAGTAGGCAGTTTTTATGAACCAATTTCTAAAGTTGTGTTCTTTTCTGCCCCAGGATTTGTTAAAGCAGATAAATATTTATAGCATCAACAGATTTTAGTTTTGTGCCTACTCTGTATAAAGCCAGGTGTTGGAATCTGAGAAATAAAAGGGAACACAAGACATTGCCTGTATTTCAAAGAGGCAAGAGGCAAATCTCAAATCCTTCCCACACCTGTCAGTTTAACTAGGAGCTGGTAGAGACAGAGAGTACCCTGGATATTTCTTAGGGAGCTGATCACTGCATGCTCTAACCACATATGGCCTCTTAAATTTAAATTAATTAAGATTAAATACCATTAATGATTCAAATTTTAATTCAGTCACACTAACCACATTTCAAGTGCTCTGCAGCCACATGAGGCCTGTGGATTTTGCATGGGATAGAGCAAAGATAGAGTATTACTGTCATTACAGAAAGTTTTATTGGGCAGCATTGTAAGGTGTCCTAGAATAATAAGAATAATAAAAAAGCACTGGCCTGAGTGTTAAGAGACCATGGATTGAGTCAGGCTTAACACTATTTTGTGTGGCTTGAAACTTCCTCTGTCCCGAATTCAATTTCTTTTTCAAATGAGGAGGTTGTTTGAAAGCCCACGAGGTCTCTTCAGCAGTGATGCACAAATACTGTAAGGTTGTGTCACAGAATAGAGCTGAGAGTCATCCTGAAAGCAGACCTCTTTCAGGTCTGAATGAATAACTCCCTCTCAAACTGAAATTTGACCTTGGTTTCTTTCAGGGGTCAGGCCTGTTTGGCTTCTAATAAGCAAACAAACAAAACTCTAAAGTGTCACTGCCGATAAGACAGTATTGTTCAATACATTAAAATACAGTGCTAAGAGATTTTTCATAATCCGTATTATCAACCAATCTACTAGCGCCATCTGAATTGTAAATATTAAGCTTGTTTTGGTAGCCATGGCTGAAATGAAACTCTAAAAGTATACCGTAGTTACATTTGTGATTTTATTGAGAATTGTTTTCACTAGGGAACTCTCAGCCTGTCGGATTAAAACGGTAAAGAGACCTTTTACTGCAAGAGCTCTGACAGTTATCCCCTTAGCAAAGTTTGCTTTTGTGATAATTACACCTACTCTTGTTTACCAAATGAATCACTTTTCAGTGCTGCTTTTAACCTTGACTGGTTTCCTTTTATGATTATTTTTTGCCATGAAGAGATATTTAGAAATATGGTGCACATTTTCTGCTACTCCTTTTCGAGTGATACTTATTCTTGATTTTCTTTAAAGCAGATTTCAAGGTTCATTTTAGGGGGCAGTTAAGGTGGGGGGAAATATCAGTAATATGTCTTTCACTTACAAGAGCATGAATGTGCAATGGTTAGTGGGGAATAATTCTACCGAATTTCTATGTCTCCCTTGGGCACACGGTAGGACACACAGGCACCGCCTTACCCACTAGGCATTATGGGAGGAAGAGTTAAAAGGATTTAGAGACACAGAGAGGAGAATGAGACAACTGGTTTTCTGTAAGTAATTTTGGTTGGGTTTGGTGGGGTAGGTTTCTCCAAAAAGCAACAAAAATCACTCTAAGGTAGAAGAATGCTGAGATGCTGAAATCATGTGCTGAATCAGATGCTGAATTCAAGTCCATGTTTTGTATGCACCAGTGATTTTTACTTTTTAATTTTTATTTATTTATTTATTTTGCACCAGTGATTTTTAAATATAACAGTCAGTAATAATCAAATGTCCCAAGTTCTAACATAAAAGGCCTTATATCAAATTCAGGACCTATTTCCATTTATTGGGGCACTAAGATATTTTTCTTAATGATAGTCATGTAGCAATAGAGAAGGCAGAAAAGATATCAGAAAGTATCAAGAATGTTTAGGGGGTGCCTGGGTGGTCAGTCAGTTTAGTGACCAACTCTGGGTTTCCGTTTCGAGGCTCAGATCAAGATTTAGGTCTGTGGGACTGGGGCTGGTGGGGCTCTGCACTCAGTGTGTCCGTCCCTCTCCCTCCCCCCTCTGCCCCTTCCCTACTCATGCACTCACTTTCTCTCTCTCTCAAATAAGCAAATTAATGATAATGATGATGATGATGATGATGATGATGATGATGATGTTTGGAGATATTTAGGAGTGGTAAGCACACGGGACAAGAGACAACCTAGGACATAAGCACAGAAGGCGCAGCCTATGAGCAAATCCAAATAGCACTGAAGCAAAGAAAATGGTGTCAGAGGCTGTTGAAATTTGGGTCGACAATCTGTAGTACAAGGACGTGGAAAGGAGAGGTGAAGTCCCATTAATTTATTATTGCTCCTCCCAGGTGAAATGCCCTGAGGCAGCAAGACAAGCATAGGCACATCCAAAGACCAACATAACTGCATCTATAAGAGCTTCCCTGTATTCCACGCCCCTCCTCCCACCACCACCATCTAACTCTCGATTTTCACCATCACACTTAACTAGTCATGGTCCATCCCTCTTGCAAGTGTTGGCTTCCTTGCTCATTCCTTAGCCACTACACTGTGGCTTCCACCACACCCCTGCACTGAAAGTGACCTCATTAAAATCACCAATGTCCTATGTAGACAACGAAACCACACACAATGGATTCTGCAAATGCATACCTTTCTTCACTTCAGTGACCACTTTGCCTTTTTGAGATACACTTCACTCAGCTTTCAGGGTGCCATGCTCTTTTGGTTTTCCTACTTCCCATCTTCTTTGCAAACTCTTTTCCTTAGAGTTACATTCTAATTATTGGAATCTCTGATGTGGAAAACAAAGGCAGAGGAGAAATTATTAAATTTCCTTACAACCTACAGCCCATTGACAAGTCCTTGAAACAGGCAGAGTGACATTCCTCTAGGGACTCAGATGTTGATACTTTCCTATGGGCAAAAGGCAATCTTAGCTGACCCCCAGGACCCTGTACTTTAACATATAAAAATTCCTTTGGAATCTTCTATTATCTCTACCCTCAGCACCCCAGATATATGTTGGCAATCAGCCCCCAAGCATATGATCCACTGAGATACATCTGAAGGATCTCACGACTGAGTTTTTACTCAATAGTAATAAATGACCTTTCCTAACAATAGCTAGCCCCCCTCAGGATCCTGGAAACCTTGTTTCCAAAGTACTTGGGAGGCTTACATTATCCCTAACCCCCTCCCAATGAGAGTATACAATGGGCCACTCTCATGACCCCCAGCGCAGCTCTCTCTCCCTATGGGTCCTGTCCCTGTGCTTTATTTTTTATTTTTATTTTTTAAAGATTTTATCCATTTATTCATGAGAGACACAGAGAGAGGCAGAGACATAGGCAGAGGGAGAAGCAGGCTCCATGCAGGGAGCCTGATGTGGGACTTGATCTGGGACCCCAGGATCACGCTCTGGGCCAAAGGCAGGCACCAAACCACTGAGCCACCCAGGTGCCTCAGTCCCCGTGCTTTAATAAAATCACCTTTTTGCAACAAAGACATCTCAAGAATTATTTCTTGGCCGTCGGACTTTGAACCCTAACATCTTTCCTAGATCAATATCCACCTAGGGTTTCTTCTTTTCTCACTCTATATACTGTCTTTGGGCAATTGTAAGATTCAAATACCACAAATATACTAGTGATACCCAAATACACGCTATTTTCTTTTGACCTTCATATAGAGCATACCCATGACTTGAATTCATCTTTTCACAGTCTATTTATTCCCTTTCCATTATTTCCCATTTCATTTAATTGCTTCATCCCCAGCAATTACTCAGACAAAAATACCTAAGGGTACTTGATTCCACCTTAGCCTTAAATCCCTACCTCCTAACGACAATCAATTAATTGCCAAGGCCTATTATTCTACCATCTAAAAGCCTATTGATTCTACCATCTAAAAGGCCACTTTTTTTTTCTATCCCTTTTTCTACTGCCTTTGATCAGGCTATTGTCTTTTAAAAAAAATGTATGCAATAGTTTCCTGTCTCCAAAACTTTAGTATTTTGTATCTGCAATTTACTTATTGTCAAGCCAGAATGATCTTTTAGAAGCATGAATCTGATTCAGACAATCTCATCCTTAAAATCCTTCAGGAATTCCTATTGTCACCAGGATTAAAGTGCCAGCTCTTTAAGGTGGTTGGTAAAATTACACAGGATTTTGCCCTCTGTCTTCTTACCCCATCCTTAGTAATATTTCCCCTCAAATTCAGTGCTTCAAACTTTGATTTCTTTCACTTCTCTGTTTTATTTTTTTTCACATTGTCTCTTATCTCACCACCTTCACACCTGTTGTTTGTCTTTCACCTCCATCCACCCCATTCTTCTGACTACCTTTAATGAAGATAGTTGGGAGAAAGGCAGGCAGGGACAAAACCCCCCAACCCAAGAGGAAACCACCCTTAAAGGGATTTTACACCACTCTGGAAGAGCCCTCCACCCTTTCCCACATGAGAATTGGATGACAAAAACCTGATTGGGTGACAGGTGCTCAGAGGGTTAATCAGATCAAAACAGCCTGCCAAACAGGCTCCCAAACCCCCTGGTCTTAGAAGCTCCAGTGGAGCCCTCTTAGGTCAGCTCCGGCTTTGGGGGCTTTGTACTATTGCTCGATAAACTGAAAGCATCACTGTGTCTGGTTTACCTCTTCATTCTTCCAAGTAGTGTGACCAAGGACTGTGGGCAGAGGAAAAGAAATCCCGGAACACCTCCTCAACTTTTCAGATCTTGTGGCAGACACCGCTTTCTTCAGGAAGAGATTTTTCTTGACCATTAGACCAGGTTAGACCCCCTCAGTAAGCAGCTTTCCAAGAAAACTTGAACCTCTACTGTCACACAAACAAGACTCTATTTGATTTTTAATTATCTACCTTTCCTACAAGTTATAGGCTCTGTGAAAGCATGAATTTTGTCAATTTCACTCAGTATCATTTCCATTAATTGAATGAAAGATTTTTTCATATAGGAAACATTGAAATCTGTACACAAGATATAAATATGCACAGTTACATGTACGACACATAATATGCATATACATTCATTAGTTTAGCACATATCAGTGTTGTGTGCTAGAGACTCCTGTACAGAGATAATTTCATATACAATTTATGCAGTATATCAGGCATTTCTGCCATGTACAACATATGTGTTCTTGGGTAATTTTTGTTCTGCAAAATTGTGCACTGAAAATAACAGGGCTTATTGGAAAAAATAGAGTTGGGCAGAGATTCAAACCTGATGTAACTTTTTAACTAAAGCATTAACTAAAATATTAATTGGTAACTGGGACTATAACACAAAGAGCAGAGGCAGGCAGCCTCTGTGTGGCTGGAGTTAGTTTTTTTTTTTTTTTAAACCACCAGAACAATGGATTGGAAATGCTGGTTTGTGGGCACTGAGACGCTGCAGACCAACTGAGCCCTGAGCTGCTGGGGCTGCCATTTAAGGGTAATGGGAGGAAGAGAAATGGGCCAGGAGCTGAAAGCTGTACGAAGCTGGTGGCGAGCCTCTCTGGGAAAAGAGCTCCTCATGCAGGTACTTGTTTTTTTCTTAAAGTACAGCTGTAAGGGTAGCAGCTGAACTGAGGGCTTTTTCCTTTGCTGATGACAGTTCTAATTCTACTCTGGCTATTCTGGCTCCCTTTTTTCTAGAAAAAACTTCCATGCAAACTTCCATTATTTCCAAAGTCCTGATCATGTATAAGGTAATCAGTGTTATAGAAACACACACAGTGTTAGAGAAACAGACTATGTTTGCACACGAGGCAAGTGGTATCGGATTGTGTTCTCCTCATGCCTGTGGATTTTTATGATCACATTCAGAAGAAAAAAATATCAAAAGCTAATCAAGTCAATTAACCCTTTCTCACGACTGTGACATAGTATGTCCTTTAATAGAGGTAAACACAGAAGTGCTTTGGAAGCAAATGCGTGGGAAAGAGAGAGAACGAGAGAAGGAGGAAGAGGGAGAGGCAGACAGAGTGAGTCTGGGTGCAAGAAAGGAGGCAGAATCACCGTGAGTTTTGTGGAATATGGGATTTACGAGAAGAATAAGACCTTACACAATCAGAGATGCTGGGGATGTCAAGGGTCTTTTGAAAAGAGAAATTGCAGAGGATTACAGAGAAGTTAGTCCCCAAGACTTGTGATATGCTGTTGTGGGTAAACAAATAGAAACTTGCAAAGGGATCTGGGAAAGCTGGTCTCTGCTGCTGACGGAGCAGGACAGAGCAGGGCAGGGCAGGAGAGCTGCTGAGGCCTGTCACCGCTGCATCTGGCAGGGGTCCTGAGGTCCTATCAGCAGAATTGGCTGTTGGGAGGAAGAGCTACATGTAGAACAGGGAGATCGAAGACAAGCTGGGAATTTGCCAGCACTTCTGTGCCTGTCTCTTCTCATATCCCACTGCAAGGACTTTTGGAGAGGAACGACGATATCTTCACTGCACCTTCCAAATGTGGCGAGTTTAACTTAGAAGCATATGAAAGAAGGGGATTCTTGAAAATAGAGTCACAGCTAAGGCAAGCTGACATGGCAAAACACACTTCGTAAATTAGTCTGCAAAGGGAGGCAAGTGCAAATTTTGGAGAGCCTAAAGGCCAGGACTCAGGATTTGCATTGTGTTCTCAAGAGAAAGTGTCTTGCCACCATCTTTACTTTTTAAGATAATTTTAGCTGAATTGTAGAGGCACTGGGAGTTTTGGAGTCCAGTTATGAGCCCCTGAAATGGTGCTGCGTAAGAGGTTATGAAGAACTGAAGTAGAGCGTGACACTGGAAATAAAGAAAGAAAAACTATTAAAAAATTTTTTTCAAGGAAATTCCATTCAAACCAATTGTTTGGATTCCAAGTGGCACATGGTCCTAAATGATGAAGAAATTACAGTCATTTAGGATAGCACTGCTCCCATGTGGCTCAAGTATCCCTGGGCCTTTGTTCTTATAGTTGTTCTGAAACAATTTTCCAGATATTTGCATTCTCATTTCCCTCAAGCCTGAGATCAAATGTTACGTCCCCACGGAGTAAATTAAAATAGTATGCCTATGTTTTCTTTCTTTAATTTTGTATTTCTTCATAACATTCGATACCACCTGATCTTATATATTTATTTTATTTTCTAAAACTTTTTTATTTTCTTCCTTCTCCACACATGACCAGTTCCGTGAGGGAAGAGATATGTTCTTTGCTTATAGCTGTATCTCTGACCCTTCAATAATGAGCGATGGCCCCTGTGACCTGGTCATGAGTAGTGTTGGCATTTCAGTAACAGACTTTGTTAGAAAGTCAGGAAGTGCTGTGAATAGAGGCACTGACCTGTGAATGGAAGTATGGTCATATTCTTCCGAAAGGGATCAGTTTTTTATATTGGTACATTATAGATCAAATTTGTTGGGATTTCAGGACATAGTGATATTCATACTAGATGTTTCTGTCTGGATCAATAGATGTCATCATCTAAAGCCCAATTGTGAGAGAGACAAGGCTCAGGTAAGTTCTAATTCTAACTTGAATGCTTAGAAGGTCTAGAAATTCATCTAGTCCATACCCCAAATTGTTGGAGTGCTGAAGTTCAAACTCTACCTACTACTATTGTGGTTGGACTTCTAATTCCTTGCCAGGTATTAGGTTAACTGTGGTTGATGGTTTTGATGGAAAAATCTTCCACACCCACAGTTGGGCAGGAATTTGTCATTTGTGAAATGACAAAATGTCATGAGGTGATTTCATGAAAAGCTAGAATTATTCAGTCATCATTCTGTACTGAGGTTCTGCACATGAGCCAATCAGCACATCCCCTGCAGACATGAGACCATGATTGCCTGTATCTGTGTGCCCTACATAGGTAAGAAAATAAGGTTTGGCTTGAGGACAGGGGATTCAAATTCTACTAATGGTACTGAATGGTAGCTTGGGGACAGTTGGTGAGCAGAACAAGGACATGGGACACAGTAGAACAAGATGCTAGGAACATCTCACAGAAGCCTCAGAATTTTTGTTTGTGGTTGAACCTGAAAACAGCATGAAATAAATGTTATCTGTGTTCCCTCCCACAGTCAGGGACTTGGAATGGGATCGTGATCCTCTGAACAGGAGATTGCCCTGGGCATTGAAAGCCACATGGACAAAGCAAAAATATCTTGGCTGGAATGCTCAAAATAGACCTAATCAAATGCCTCCAGATAAAAGTCACAAATCAGTGTTGGGCAGTGTTGATCACAGTGAAAACGGACTGAGTATGTATGGTTCAGGGTGCCAGGGTGATTGCTGTGAGCAAAACTGGTATGTGAGCAGCATGCCTTCATGTGCTGGCAGGTGTGTGATATTTTTGAGTGCTTGTATGTATTTGGGTGAAAGTTTAATTGTTTTAAGACCCGGGACAATCCTGTAACTCTCATCTGCTGTGAATTCAGCTATGTTGCTGACCATGTCATTTAGTCTGCTATTTATCCTTCAGAAAATATAGCCTAGTGCTGCAGAAATGGGCCATCTATATTAAGGTACAATTACTTGATTCATCTCAAAGAATTGCATATGCATAAATGGATGAGTGTGTGTGTGTGCATGCGTGTGTGTATTTGTAAGCGATGCGAATCTCAGAGACATCCAGTCCAGGCTATGGAGAAGGCTCCACTACCGGTTCTGGTATTTTCTGCTTCTCCCCTCATGTTGAGGGTGCTCCATGTCACCAAGATAACTTTGAGGTCATCATGATCAGCTGCATTGGCTTTAGTGGGTCATTTGTAAATGTCAGAACCAGGGCCCCGGGAATTATAGTAAGCAAAGTTTCCAGACCAGATAACTCTGCTGGTATGTTCATTAGTCTTTTAGTGAATGGATAAATTTTTTATGATCAAGATGTATATCAGTGCTGCTGTCCTGTTTAATTATAGAGACAAGAAATAGGCAGACACACTGATGCGGCATTCAAGTGAGGGGGAAAAAAGTAGAGGAATTATTACAGACGTCTGGATGGTGTCCTTAATTCCCCCTCCAGCTATTGAATCTCAGCTGTCTGCAATCAAGAACTGAGTCACAAAATGGCTTGCATTGTGTTGCTATTTTAGTTTGACAGGCAGTCTTTCAGCATGGAAATTGTGAACAATTCACCAGGTTTTTAAATTTCTATAAGAAAAACATTTGAACACTGTTAGAACTTCAGCTATAATAGCACTAAGTATAACTTTACAAAAATATTTTAATAATTATGTGAATATTCAGTAAAACCTTATTAAATTGAAAACAAAGGTGCAAACGCCCCTACCACCAGCAGATTTTAAATTAACTGTATTCAGATAAATCAGTAATTTTATCAAAGGAAAGTAGGGCAATTATTTTGCATAATATACAATTTGGGGGGGGGAAGATACACGATTAATTAGGCATTTCTGAAAACAGCAGATATTTTGAACCACTTATCTGCTGAAAACGTTTTACTGAGTTCTCATTTTCCTAGCTGAGACAAATATTCAAGTCTGCAAATGTTTATATTTGCGGTGTGCATGCATGCATGTAGTTTTACCTAGGTATTTGTGTATTTCTCTCTTCGGCACACACAGGTATGCATATGTAGGAAGGATCCAACACCCTATGGCTGGGTGTGTGGGAAGACTTATCCATCCGGGTAGATTGATTCTGACAGATTTTAGAACGTCGCTGCCTCCCCTCCTGCAGGAGTCACTTTGGAGAAATGTATGAAAGGGACCTCAAGTGCCTGGAGAATATAGACTCCTTATCATATCATCCAAATACACCATTGTATTTTAAAAAATGCAATGAATGCTTATTTAAAAGGACACCGAGGCGGCCTGCTGATTCCTCAGAAAGGTGGTAAGCTCTTGAGGCTGCCTGAACTGAGGAGGCAGACAGAAAGAGTAATTTAAAGATCATTCTAATCTGTTCCTAATGGAATTTGTGGTGCTTTTCTTCCTATTTCTTTTCATTGTTTTTCAACCTAATCACTAATAGGAGGCTGAAATGGAGTCTCTTAATTGTTTTTCACTTTTTACAAATTCCAAACGCACAGTTTGGAGATTGTCGTTTGTGATTGGTGGCTTTTCCTCACTTTGCTCACCCTGACCGGTGGATTTATTTATTTTTTATTTTTTTTATTTTTTTTCAGATTTTGGTTTGCATCCTATTTCATCTACCTGGGGGCAGTTGGAAATAAATAAAAAGTTGTCTCATTCAGGAATTATCTAAAGTAAATAAATAAATAAACAAGACTAATAATTAGGCAACTCATTGACTAGGCTGTTGAACCAGGTAAAGTGGGAAAGAAATTATTCAAGTTCCAAACCTTTCTACTTGCAAATTAGCCAAAATCAATTGTGTTTTAAGCGTTGCATCACCTTGATTGATTTTAAAATGGATAGCACTTTGCTGTTCACATTTATGGTGAGCCGTGAAGGACTTGGCAATAGGCATCTTTCTACCGTGTTCTGCATTAAACTTTTTCAGTAGTGCCTACTTTTTTAATGTCGAACAAACTTCACTGCAGAGTGCAGTTTGGTTTTTCTGGGACGTTGAAATACAATCTTCCGATTGTATTTACTTATTTATTTTTTATACAGCATTCTTGTATTTCCATAGAATCCCTAGCAGGTTCTAACTAATTCCTTTAAGTCAAAAGAAATATTTTTGAAGTTTTAGGGTTAAAACAGGTAGGACAAAATGCCATATGGAGAGATGAGTTAAAACTTAAGATTTATATGGTTTAATGAGAGTCAAAAAGAGAAAAACTAATTGGTTTTGAAATCAAAAGATAGAGGTTGTCTGGCATGGAGAACACAGACCAGCTCTAGACATCTTTACCCCCACCTCACCTCTTTTTTTTTTTTTCTCGTCATGTATTGTTTTGAAAACTAAATTAGAAAATGTAAACTTATTTGACAATATTAGGCACAAAAAGAGCAAGAAGTAAATTCAATTTTTCTTCCTTAAATACAAACCAGGACACACAATGAATTAAGGGAATGATTAGTTAGATGCTTAGTGTCTTCTACATTTTCCCCTTTCCTCTACCCTTTCTTACTTCTTTGGTACACTCCATTTCACCCAAAGTGTGGAATTATCTCTAGCTCTACTACCACAGAATTTTTTCTTTTGCTATCCTGCCAAGCTCATGCAATGAAAACGGCAAGTTAGGGATTATGCATTACACTGGTGGTAATAAGTGGTAATTACTATGTTTGCAATTGATGGAAATGTCATGGTTATATAGGTTAAAGAGGAGAACCCAGATTTTATGTTTTTGGCATATATGAAATGCTTGAATACATGTTCATTTGTTAGAGTTAGGGATGTTCCTAAAGTTAAAGACATTTGTGGCTACTTTGCTAGAATGTTGCACGAAGAATATACATTTTGTACAATGGGATGAAAGTTAGATGGGGCACAGTTTGAGCATGTGATATCATTTCTAATGATTAATCGTTTATAAATATTGATAATCCAGTTTATTTTATAAGACACTCTCTTGGCTGAGCTGGAATTTTAATTTGTAAAAATTGGCTGGAAACAAACATTGGTAATTAGTTTCTAGTTTGCATAAGCCTTGCTTCGCAAATATTTGCTCTTCTAAAGAGTTAGCAACGGGTGTTTGCATATGTACAAGGATTTGTGGGCAGTAACAGTGAAACTCATTATGACTTTGGTAACTGCCATCATGTATTTTACATGGGCTTCATATTTGATAAGACCCACCTGCTTCTCCTCATCTCCTAGTAATCCAAATTTGACATTTTAGGGAGCCAGTTAATTTTCTCTCTGAGAAGATATGTTCTCACCTGCTTGTCCACATTCCCAAGAAAGCTCTTTTTTTTGTTGTTGTTGCCATCATAGCTTGTAAAAAAAGAGTTCAAGCTACATTTGGAATCTTGAATAAAGATTTTTTTTCCCTTTCACATCCACTTTCATTTACTTATTAATAAAAACCACAGTAATTAAAAATTTGTTTCGTTTTAAAGGCAGGGGTTGAACATTCTTTCTGAAGTCCAGGGAGGAGGCCTCAACCAATATTTAAAAATAAATACTTCTGGTATTTCTGACTAACTCAGGGATCTCACTGTGACACAAATGAATATAGAGAAGGTAGTCCAGAATGAGGCACATTTGTCATAGAAGGCTTGAACCAGGAGAAAAGATTAGAACTTATATTGCTATATAGTTTTATGTAGTTATATATATATTTATATATTTATAATATATAAATTATATAAATTTATCTATCTATATCTATAGATTGATCTGTATCTATAATCCTATGCATCAGACCTTGAGCATACTTTTTGGTATCCCAGTACCCTGATAGCCTCCATTATGCATTTTCTAACCATCCCTCTTCCCTTCTTCAAAGAAGGCAAGTATAAAAATAGTGCAAAACCAAAGGTATGGTGCAGTGAAATAGTCTTTGCCAGTAGGATTTGCATCTGAACCTCCTATGCACATCAGCTCCTTTCTATTGAGCCTAGCTGTGTTTAATCGAATTCTCTGAGATTATATTTTTGCCTCATTGGCATCTAGTTGTCCTGGAAATCAGGGTTTACAATGTCAGAGAAGCATAATGGGAAGAAAAATACTTAAGTTTTTGATCCCTGATGTTTCTTTGTCATATTTTAGCCAGCTTTGCTGTATAAACTCAGTTGGAGCTTCTACTATATGAGCACATATTGCTTTCTCAGCCTGGAAAGTCTGTACTTGGTGGAGCTAAAATAGTTCTCCATGAACCCACAAGAATGAGTGCATGTCACCTTTATGGAACCACAGAATACTTTTAACTTGCTTATGTAATTTTTCTTTTAATCATTTTGTTCTAAAATTTTTTTTAGTTTTATATTTAGTATTTGGATTTTTGATGCATGTGGAATTTTTAATAGCTTTAATGAGGTGTAATAGATGTATAATAAGATGCATACATTTGGAAAGCATAATTTGAGCAGTTTGATATCTGTTTGTATCCATGAGTCTATTACCTCAATGAAGATCATGAACATATCCGGTGCCTTCAAATGGCCCCTCTTATCCCTTTGTAACCCCTCTATCCTGCACCTTCCCTCCACTCCAGGCAACTGCTGATCTGCTTTCCATCACTTTAGTTTTAATTTCATAGAATTTTTTAGTAATGAGATATAAAATACATATTAGTTTTCTGGCTATTTCACTTGGCATAATTATCTTGAGATTTATGAACGTTGTTATGTGAATCAATAGTTCAATTCTTTATATTTCAAAATAATATTTTATTATGCAGAATAACATAGTTTGTATGGCCATTCACTTGAAGGCTGTTTGCAAATATTTTTGCTTTTAGATATTTAGGTTTGTGGAGATAGCACATTGAAATTTTAATTTGCATTAAATGCCTAATGACTGGACATATTGAGCAGTTTTCAAATCCTCTTATTTTTCAGCCTAACATCTTTGATAAAATGTCTGTTAAATATTTTGCTCAATTTTTGTTTTGTTTTGTTATTATTGACTTTTAAGAGTCCTTTGTATGTTCTAGATATACATCCTTTATTGGATATATAATTTGTGAATATTTTTAACCAGGCTTACGCTGCAACTTGGATTTTCAGTATTTTTTTGAAGAACAGAAGTTCTTAATTTTTTTGGCGTGCAATTAATCATTTTTTAATGGATAGTAATTTGAGTGTTATGTTTAAAACTCTGTAAAGTTTTAAAGAGCACAGAAATTTACTTCTAAGTCTCCTAGGAAGTTTCATAATTTGTGGTTATATATTTAAATCTGTGGTCCATTTTGAGTTAGATTTCGGTATCTTTCAATTTTCTTTTTTGTCAGAGAGATCTTCAATTATTCCAAGATCACTGATTTAAAAGATTATCCTTTTTCCACTGAATTTTATGTTTCTTTGTCAAAAATCAATTGACCTTACATGTGTGAGGTTATTTCTGAATTTTCTATTTTGATCTATAAGCTCCTGAGAACAGAAAATATATCTTTTTATCATTGTGTATACACTACTTGTCATAGTACTTGGTACGTAAAGAAGCTCTGTTCATTGTTGAATAAAGTTAGTAATGATGTGATCATGTGAATATATATGACTACCAAAAGAAACCAACTTTCTCATACTGTGATCTTGTTTCCGTCTACCTCTCTGAACTTAACAGTTTTCAAATTTGCTCTCAGGAATCATTGAGATTTCAGAGCAGTGCCTCAGGGGCCATGTGAATTTGGGTTGAGAGGTAACGATAGAAATATGGACAAGTTTCTAATCCTGTTTGTTCCACCTTATTTATATATTGCATTTTATGTATGATTTAATCCAAGGAGCAATTGCAATGACTTGTACAAAAAGTATGAAAAATAACCGCTTTAATATACTGCCTTTCCCAGGGTTACTTACATATAACATTACATTAGAGAAGACCCTTCCATAACTTAAAATACAGAACATCTAATTATGAAGTGGCTTAGTGTTTTACTGGTGATTTGGAAGATTTCGGGGGACAATGGGGCTCACTATTATCCTATGAATTATGCCATATAGGTAAATGCTTTCACTAGTAATGAAAACTCAAATGAAGTCTTTTTTTTTTTTTTTTTTTTTTATTTACTCAAGTGTAGCCTTATAATGGGGAATGATGCATGGATTTCCTGTGACTGAATATTATTCTGATTAAAAGACAAAACTTCAACTTTGCTGCTTCCCTCTTTTAAAATAATGATAAATGCCTGAAGAATTTGACATTCAATCTTCAATATGAGATTGCAGTATCTAAGATAAACAGAGTTCAAAAAGAAATGAAAAACCCATTATTAAATAGCTCTAACATTTCTTGTGTAAAAAGCTTGAAAATAGGAGAGAAAAAAGCCATTTCTGAGGAAACAGTTTACATACAAGAAGAAAGATTATTCAAATTGTGTGATAAACAAGAACACAAAATCACGGCTATCTTCTTGGCCATGCAAGTTGTGCCTGATGTCAGACATTGGCTAGGATTCTGGTGTCAGTTTATTCGTGTTTTTTAATTTCGACTACTTATTTTGTATATTCTGCAGTAAAATGTGATTGTTAGAAAATATGATACCTCTGATACTATTATTTGATAATGAACTATTGGCTAAAATAAAAGAATCTTTGAATGACAGTAACTTGTTTCAAAATTTCCTCAGAAAGACACTCAACTTGTGATGTTTGTTTTTTCCTGCTCAACATCAATGACCTACATAGGCCACTAGCCTGGGCTTAAGGGAAAAAAAAATGTTTTATCACAAAAGCCAATGATAGCTTTTGACATCTGTGCTAGATCCATTTCCTACCCGCTGTGCTTAATTTCAGAATTCAATTCTATCATTAAAATAAAAACCTTGTTGGCTCTTCCATCGATGTGCCACATTACCTCAATTTTCTCCAAGCATCGTGTACAATTTCTAGGTACCAGTGCCCCCTGGACTTACTCAGAATTTCAGATCTTGCTACCCTGCTGTATGAATTGATCTTGTATATTGTGGGATGACATGTGACCTGTGGAAATGCATTGTTTCTTGACTCTTTTCCCCAGCTCAAGTCCTGAAATGACCTATTTTTCCACATCTTTTCTGGGCTTACTTGGGATTCCTCTCTCATCCCATAAAGATTATCTGTCCACTGGAAAGAACTGGGTCTGGGCTGAGTGTACATTTTCAGTATCATCCCTCCATTGTGTACTGTCTCTTGAATTTCAGTTTTAAACAGCAACTGAGAATATTAACTCAGAGCCATTACTTAGCAGCTGAAGACTCTGGCAGAACCTTAGGAGTCTGTGGCTGCTAGATTTACTGATGCTAGGGTTTTGATATTAATGAGAGGCATGGGACAGATACCTTTGATTTCGGAGAAGAGAAACTGATAGATCTGGGGTTCTGTATGGAAAAGATGTACATTTCCTTTAGAGAGACATAAGCAATATTCCCTCTTGTTGAGTCTGCTTTGTAGTTATTCCTAATAAGTATACTTCTGAGTACCTGTTTACTAGTTTAGTAGCTATGAAGAAGACAGGTGCTATATATCCTCTTCCATATCTAATTCCCTCTTGGACAATGGTAGCTCTATCCATTCTGGTCCCTAGGGCAGGAAACATGGGTGTTGTCTGTCCTACATTCACCAAGTGATTAAACTCTGTTCTTTTTTACTTTGATAAATCTATCTTGTAACTATTTTGTCTTTTTCTATTTCCATAGCTGCAGCTTCCTTTCAGAGAATTATCTCAATGTCTGCAGTAGACTTCCTGATTTATGTCATTTCTCTCTTCCTCTACAGTGCCCCTAGAGAGATTTGTGTAAAAGGCAAATATCATGCCATTTCCCTGTTTAAAAATCTTTGAGACTCCCTATCACATAGTACATTGCTTGGGAGTGGGAAATGATAGGTGGAATGGGTGCAAAGCTTGCCAAGTGATTCAGACACATGCCTCCCTTCCTGGACTGAGAATCAATGACCTACAAGATAATAATAGGTAACAATTACATCAGACAATATTTCAATACTTTATATGTGTCTAGCCATTTAGTGTTCATAACTATCTTTTGGTTGCAGGGACAATTTTTAGTTCCATTTTATAGATGAGGAAAGCAAGTTATAGCAAAGATAAGTAATTTGTCCAAAAATGACACAAGTCACTGGTAGCAGAAGCAAGAGGCAGAGTGGAGATATTCTAGATTTCAAGTTTATGTTGCTAACCTGTATACTATGCTTGTTCCCTCAATGGAGTTCTAGTTTCTTGCTTCTATTTATGTGACTATTAGTGATTTACATAGACTATCTGCTATGTTCTTCATCTCCAGTCCTCCAGTCTTTAAAAACTCCTCTAGTGTCTTTGGAATTCATTCTGGTACGGCTAATTTAATTGTGAGATAAGCATAACAATTTTTTCGTCCTAGAATGGTTTACTAAAGCAGGTAGTGAAAATCCTGGTAGAACAACATTAAAATAAGATAATTTCTCACTTACCTAGATGCCTTAGATGTGAACCTAATCGAGGGGATCATAAAGGAACATGACAATGTGAAACAGGGGTTGGCAAATAAAAATTGCATAATACATTTTCTAGGGATGCATGTTGACTCAGATTTCTCTCTCTAGTAAAAGATGATCGATTAGTCAGAGATTAAAATAAAAATTTTCCTAAAAAAGGTAACTCATTGACTTAAATTCTCTAAGGGTTATATTACTGATAATGAAGGAAGTGCTGGTTGCATGCAGTAAATCAGAGAAGCAGGGTATTAGAACATCTGAAAGAAGAGAGATGAAAAAGACTCAGGACATTTCACATCATTGAAACTGCTTTTCTGTGGTTGGCAAATGCTAAAAAAGGAAATTTTCAATGCGATGATATGACATAAAGTTATTTGTTCTTCAGAGGGATTGATATTACCTTTTTAATCATATTATTGGCCATGTGGCTATCCATTCGATGTTATGGTGATTTTGTTCAAGCATCTCTGTTCTTAAACTTCTAGAATTACAAATCACTAACTGGCCACTTGAACTGGTACATTTAAAGGAAGAACCACACGCAGAAAGATGCCTTTTTATTTGCATATTATCTAAAGCAACACAAAACACATTTACAAGCTTTATGTAAAAAGTGGGAGAAAGAAATTTCTAGGAACTAGAGAGTGGTAAATACAAATTAATAGTAAATTACCCATAATAACTGCTTTAAACAGGCTGTATAAAATGACATTGATATTCTCTTTTCTGCACGCATGCAGCACACTTTCTTTTTGGCATGTTTCCCAATTGTTTATTAATTTAGAGAATGTAAAACAGTACTAAGGGAATGCTTGCATCACCATCACACTTTGTTCTTTGTAATTCTCCTTACTTTAATTAGGTGTAAAATTGTTCCACTTTGATTTCATCTATGATGAGATTTTTCAAGAACATTGCCTCATGACTGGGGAAGAGCTGCTGTGTTACCTTCTCCTGTAGAGTGGTTGGGATAAAGTGTGCTGATTTTTAATTTTTTTCAAAAAAAGCTTTGTTGGCATATAACTTATATATTATAAGATTCGCCTGTGTTAAGTGTATAGTTCAATTGGTTAAGTGTATGGTTAAGTGAATGTTCATACATTCATCATCATCATCATCATCATCATCATCATCATCTAACTTTAGAAAGTCACTCTCCATTTCTGTCCACAGCCCTGGGTGATAACTCACTCATCTACTTTCTGTCTCAATATATTTCTCTCTCTATTTGCTTTTTATGAATATTTAATATGAGTGTAATCATATAATATGTGTTCTTTGTAGGGCATGAAGAAGTTGAGAGACATTTTAGAAGTTTTCTCTATTCTGTATAGAGGAATACCATTCTATATTTTAGGAAGTGTGAGAATTCTATACCATTTGCACTTTTTACTCCGATCTCAGGCAGGTTGCCTAATCTTTTTTCAGTTTCTTTGTCTATAAGATGGAAAGAATAATAGTGCTTATCTTATAGGGGTAGGGACTTAAGTGTGTTAATATGCATAAAGTTTTGGAATGGGACCTGGCTATAGTAATATTACATACAATTTTTAAATGTTATTGCTAGTTTGATTATCATCACCATCCCTGAAGAAGAGGAATTTACCTGGGCAGATTTTTGAGTCCTGATGAATTGCGACTGTTATCCTTGAAGTGATCAATGAAATACAAATCTACCCATCGGGTGGGAAATTAAGAACGAGCTCTTCTCCAACAGGAATAGAATTGCCACATTAATGATTGGCAGCTTCCTAAATCATGAAAGGAAACTATGGTGAAGAAAGAGTGACTTTTCTTTCCTTGCTGTGAATCATGAGAGTGGTTCCCTTCTTGGGAAGCTCCATCTCCATAACAGAGGAAGAGAATCAAGTGGTTATGGCAAGATTGTACCATTTTCCTACATTCTAATAATAAAACAGAAGAGTGTCCTTTTTAAAATGTCCTGTGTAAAATTGGCCAAGGCCAATTTCTGCAGCACCCTTCAAAATAATCTCTATTCACCAACTACTCTGTCATTTCCAATAGATTTTTTTTCCACAAAAAAACAAACAAACACACACACACACACACACACACACACACACACACACACACACAAAAGATTTTTTTTTTCAAAGCTAAGTAGAATGGCTTATTTACTCCAGACTTGTCCTGTGAAATCTAAGCTGGCTGACCAATCTGTCTGTTTTACAACCTTAGCAGGTGGGAAACACTTTGGGGGCAGCAGGTGTTACATTTCTCAAGTGGCTGCAAAGTAGAAGTACTCTTGAAAGATGCACATTCTCTTTGCTCGTCTTTTTCCTGGAACAACTCTGACAGTCTGGTGTCTAACCTTGGTAAAAATTTCAAATATCTTTCCCACTACCGACATGGATAATAAGAGAAATACATCATTTCTAATGAACGATTGCCATTTATTATAGAGTTGTATTTTCTGAGGGATCCAAAGTGTGAACATATTCTCTGGTCCATAGAGTGAACCTCTCAGGAACCTTTTGCAGCCTGATGTATTCAAGTCAATTACTTTAATAGCTGCTTCTGTTATGAAAGTTTTATTAAAAAAATAAAAGGATATGTCAGGAGATCTATTTCAGGTGAATTTTCATATTGTCTCTTTGATCTCAATTAAAATCTTACACTTGAAAAAACCTGAAAACTTTGAGTTCTGTAGTCAACTGATTTCTCATTACATTTGTCTAATTTCTTTTACTCAACACTGATAATATCTACTTGTTATTAGAGGTGATAGTAGCCACAGTGACTTTAGTAAAATATTCTCATGTATTTCATATATCTCTTCAGAAGTAATTCTAAAGTAGGTCCCAGGATAATTTTTATATTATGTGATAATTCTACACACTTAAAAAAAAAAAGTACTAACAATAAGATCATCCAAATAATGGGCCTGAATATCTCATCTATTTGGACTTTTTATATTAATAAACTATTTTTGAAAAATCTCAGTATTGAAGTCATTCCTTTCAGATTCTACATGGCTGGACACCAATACGTGAGTTTCTTATTTTCATTCTTTTAAAATTTCTAATCATCAAGAATTTTTAATTTCTAATTCATTCAAAGTAAGAATCTGGGTAACCAAGGAACTTTCTGAAAATAATCTATTTGAAATGTCTTTTCTAGTAGTCAGTAAAAAGATCTATGTAGACGACAAAAGAGAAAGCCCAAAAGAATCAGAATCTGACCCTAAAACATATGACAGTTACATAATTGATAAAAGTAGCATCTCTAGTTAGTGGGCAAATGATAGATAATTCAGTGAACAATGTTAGGTCAAGTGATTCATGATTTAGGGATGAAAATAAAATATCTACTTCAGGGGTGCTTGGGTGGCTTAGTTGACTAAGCATTCAACTCTTGATTTTATCTCAGGTCATGATCTCAGGGTTGTGAGATTGAGCCCCATGTCCAGGGGTGGGGGTGGTGGGGAGGAGGCCTCCATGCTGGGCATGGAGCCTACTTAAGAGTCTTTCTCTCCCTCTCCTCTGCCCCTCCTCCCTTTAAAAATTGTACTTCATCTTATATAAAATAATTTTCACATGGATTTAATATTGTAAATATAAAAATAAAAACATGAATCCTTAGGGAAGGCTTGAATATTTATCCAACTTTCTGGTTGCCATGACTTCTAAGCATGAAAAAGACAGCTCTATAAGGCATAAAAAAGGAGGATTGAGATATTTGACCATAAGACATGAAAATTTACACATGGCAAAAACACCTCAACCAATATTAAGTAAAAACGATGAAATGGGAAAGATAGGTACAACACATATGGAAAAGTAACAACACTATTAAATATGAGGCGATATTGCAAATGAATGACAATGACAAATACCTTAATAATGACATTGAGCTGGCAATCTGCTCACCGAAATATGAAAGACCAATAAACATGACAAAATGTTCTAAATTACTTATTGATGAAATAAAAATATCATTGGAATGCCATTTTGTTTTATCAATCTGGCAGATTTTTTGTTTTGTTTTATTTTATTTTTTAAAGATCTTATTTAATTATTTATGAGAGACAGAGAGAGGCAGAGACATAGGCAGAGGGAGAAGGAAGCTCTCTGGTGGGGAACCTGATGTGGGACTTGATCCCAGGACCCCAGGATCACGACCTGAGCCAAAAGCTCAACCACTGAACCACTAGGTGCCTCTGATTTTTTGTTTTAAAATAATACTGTTGGTTAGTGTGTGGGTAAATGAGTATTAATACATACTGGTAATAAGTTTAATTTGGTATAATTTTGCAGAGGGCAAAACTGTAGTTGTAAAAAGTTCTAGTTGTAGAAAATATCCAAAATATTAGGGAAATAATTAAGCATAAGTCTGATTCTAAATTTTTAGTGATAAATATATTCACAGAAATGCTTTAATAGCAAATAAATAAAGCTGGAAACACTACTAATACTATGTGATTTATCGGATAAAATATGGTTCATAGAAGGTGCATGTGTGCCTGTAAATAATTATGTCATAGAAGTATTATTTAAGTAGAAAATTTTCTTGTTGGAAAAGTTGGTTTCACAAAACATATAAATCATCTAAAACATGGAAAACATATCCTCCAAAATATTTATAGCACTTTTTTTGTAATGAAATTATGGGTGATTTTAATTTCTTCTTTGGATAGATTGATTCTAATTTTTTTAGACAGTATAAGTATTGTTTAAGAATAAACCAAACAAATGCTATTATATGCTTTAGGTTAGTAGTTTATATCATCTTTAAGCCCTCTATAATCATACTGTCTGGATAATAATCCTGTCTTCACCACTTACTAACTGTGTGTGATATCAGGCAAACTGCATGTCTCATTTTGAGTTTTCTCATTGTAAAATAAAAAAAGAAATTTACCTCATAAAGTTAGTTTGAAAATTAATTGAAATCAGAAAAGGCTATAGTACTGTGTCTGGCATTTATTGATTTTGCTTTAAATATCAGCTATTGCTATGTAAGTAAAGGTTATATTGTAGTCATAAAGTTTGGTGTTGCCTGGAATAGATGATGAGACTGATCTTCTAGTCAGCTTATGTTTGTAAGAACATAAGAACATTGTAAGAACATTTTCAGGTGGTCAGGTACTGTTCTAAGTGTGTGCAGAAAGGCACCAGGGACAGGGGTGAATGGAGCTAAAAGCAGTCCTCATTGTGTTTCACCAGCCCTGGGCATTCCCAGTGAAAGGGCAGGCAGTAGCAGACAGGAACCCTCAAGTTTTTGTTCTTATGTAAAATCCACTACCATCCCACAAAATAACTAATAATCTTCATATGTTAAGTTTTATATTGTAGGAGGTTCATTGTATCTTTCTCTCCACAAAGATGAATACGTGCTTTCTTCTATCTGGAAATGCCTCAGAACTCTCAGAACTCTGCCAGTTAGTGAAATTCCATGTCACCTACTTTAGTAATATTACCTTAACCTTAAAAAAAAAAAAAAAAAAAAAAAAAAAGTTTTAACTTTGCCATTATTTTCAATGGCCTAAATCATCTTCAAAATGTTTCAGGGGGAATGCTGAATTTTACACAGTAGCCATTTCAAATCACAGTATAATATATCAAGCTGTACTGTGTTCTCTCTTGTATTTTGTGCTATTGAAATCTACCTGCTGTTTAAATTTCATTGCCTGGCACTCTGATATTAACCCAGAGCCCCAAACTCCACAGGATTTACCAAACATACAGACAATGTCCTATTAACTTACTCTTTGCCTTTCTCTCTCTGTATCTCTCAGATATGAGCTTATGATTTTCTGTGGTGGCACTTGTGTGTCATAGCTTGTGCCATCCAATTGAATGAGGGGTTTAAAGCACATTAAGCGCTGAGACTGAGGGTAGCAGAGAAACTGTACTCTGATAAGTAGGGAACCAGAAAACTGGATCCTTTTCAAGGGGGAATGGAAATAAAATTAAAGAACTGAGATTAAAAAAAAAAAGAACTGAGATAAAAATAATCGATTCAGTGTTATACAAACATTTTTGCAATGCCTACTGTGCACGTAGTGCTGGGCTGCGTGTCAGGGAGGAAGCAAATACAGGCAGATCCTGGGAACCGACTACTTTGGAAAAGGACTGTTTATATCCAAAAGTTTGATGTTCTTGTTTTGCTTTTGTTTTGTTTTGTTTTTTAACTAGAACAGTACGAAAAGCCATGGGTCCTTTAGTGCCACAAAATCCATTTTTCTGTTTTCTCTGACAAGAGAATGACGATGGGCCAGAATAGTTATTAATTAAAATAAAACTAGAAGAGAAAGCTGTTCTGTAAGACTGGTGAGGGAGGAGGGTGGTTATAAGGACAGAACCCTTTCTATCCAAACTCCATGTTGTCTCCAAAAAAAAATAAAAAAGAAAGAATCTATACTGATCTCTAGGGTGCGAATTAATTAATGATATTGTGACTAGTTTATTTATAATTCCATAACACATGCAATCTTTAACTCTAAACCCTGGTTACTGACCCAAGCCTGCAGGGCAATTGTTCTCCTGGTAATGAAAGGGAGAAGGGAAAGAATGATGGAAAATATAAAATACTGTCAGAGATGCAGAGGAAATTTCAGTTCTTCTCACAAATGGTGAGGGAAATAAAAATACTTTTCATATATATATATATATATATATATATATATATATATATATATATATCAGCCAAGCCTGCAGCATGTGTCAGTGGCAGATCAAATATTAAAAGAAAATTTTAATAAGTGAGACTCAAAAAGGGATTTATAAAGCTCAGGGGATTTGGAGAGGAGTGCTCAGTGAGGGAATTCCATAGCTCTAGGGCACACCAGGTGAATGCTCTGCTGCCCATGGATGAGGGACCTGACAAGGGGGTTGATGAATTTGAGATTTATTATTAGAAAGTAGGGACTGAGGGCGCGTATAAATGGAGGCCAATTCTGATAGGAGTGAAAGGGAAGTTCCACAGAGGTAATGAAAAACTCTGAGCCAAATTTTAAAGTCAATGTACTGACTGATAGTGGAGTGAGTGTAAATCTGTCACTCTGATTGGATTTATGGCCAGGAGTAAATGCATGGGTTGCAGCAGGCTGAACAAAGGCATGCTTTGTGACTGTTAGGCTTCAGAGAGTTTCCATATTAACATAATCTAGAGGCCCTAACAGGACCATTATAACCGCAGAAGCAGCATGAGGACTTTAAAAAATAATCGTGGGTTAACCGCTCTCAATCCTTGGGCTAAGCTGGCTGAAAGAATTTTCCTTTGAGAAAGGCTTTTCAAAGCGTTAATGGCAAATGATTTGGAAAAACAAAGAGTAATGTGGAAATAAAAGTTTATAAAGCAATAGCAGGACCTTCCTAAGTGCCATTTAAAGGGAGATGGCAAATGTGGCCAGTAACTAGAGACACACTCTACTGGTCACAGAAGAAGGGGAGTGTGTGGTGTCGGCACTCTATGCTGGAGAGATAATTGTTTCTTATAATAAAGGCATGTTCTCAGTGCTCAACAAGGGCTATTCTTCCAAATGGAAAGCTGTGAAACACTGCACTGGGGCTTTAGAGCCACTAAAATCCCTTCAGTCTGATCCGCTCTTCTGCCCCTGTACTTTCTTAGGACTAAAGTATTTACTGCCAATGGGTTTGAAAAGAGGCCCACTTCATAGCATCAGCATCCCAACTCAAAATCTGAAGGCTGAGTAGAACCACATTAACCTCTTCCTTGCCTTCCCTTATGCCTTCCTTATGTCTTCTTTAATAAGATTTTCAGACTTACCTGTTTTATCAGGAAGTTTAGAAATCTTTGAGGGCAGGAACACATCTTTTGTGGTCTTCAGATCTAACACAATGCATTATAACAAAGAAGATTACTATTTTTTTGAAAATGTTTTTATTGAGTTGATTCTAGCATTTATGTTGATTATTTAAAAATACTTTTCAATCATACTAAAATTACCATTTGCCCATTAGTCCATTTGCTCTGCTGTAACAGAATGCCATAGATTAAGTGGCTTATCAACAACAGGAATTTATTTCTTCCAGTTCTGGGCACTGGGAAGTCCAAGATCAAGGTTGCCAGCAGAATTGATCTCTAGGGACAGCCTGTTTACTGGTTTATAGACTAAATGGTTGACTTTTCCAAGGGCTGAGAGTGCTCTCTGGATCTCTTTCATAAGGACACTATTCTCATTCATGAGAGTTTCACCCTCTTGACATAATCACTTCCCAAAGATTCCACCTCCTAAAACCATCACTTTGGGGGTTTGGATTTCAACCTATGAATTTTGTAGAGATACAACCATTCACTCCATAACATCTATGAATGTTTTCATTGTTAGCATCCAAGATATAGTAAATGGACATAGTTAAAGAATATACATTGGGCATAGTAAACAGTTAATGAGAAAAAAAAATTCATAAATTCAGTAATATGTTTTATTCTTCCAATTTATTCAACAAATACCATTAACCAATTATTTTGTGCCAGGCACTCTTTTAAGTGCTCGACATACCTTGAAGAGCTAACGTGCTCTGTCCCTCATGTAGCCTACATTTTAGTGTGTGTGTGTGTGGGGGGGGGGGGGGGTGGCAGACCATAAGCAACTCCAAAAGAAGTATACTATGTAGTATGTTATAAGGTGGTGTGAATGCTCTTGAGGAAAGAGCTAGAGAAGGGAGAGGAGGACTGGGAATGTGGGGGGGTGTGGGGATAGTGAAAATTTAAAATAAGCTTTTAGGGATAGGTGAAGATTGAGTAAAGCTTTAAAGGAAGTGAGGAAGTTAGCCATGTGGATTTGTGGGGGAAAATCCAAACAATGGACTCTGGCAACGATGTGCATGGAGGATAGGGGGAGAATGAATGAAGGAAAAAATAGTACAGCTGGCGGCAGGTTTTCTTATAGATCACATTGTAGTTGTATAATAAATACATTAACTTTTATTTTGAGAGAAATGGGACATACATTCAGGTCTCAAATACCGGAATGATGTGGCCTAACTTCCTAATCTTTAAAAGATGCCTGTGATGTGTTGGTGATACAGTTTAGTGTGCATGGCTGGAAAAAATATTTATTGGAGTCTTATGGTGCTCTATTTAATGCTGATTGGTGTAGATAGGAAAATGTAAGGGTTTGAGACTGAACAAAACATAGTGGGAAGTATAAACCTAACAGCTTTTATGCTTTAAAATTCATCTGTTGGTTATGTTTTCTTATAAGAAATTCTAATCCACACAGAACAAACCGTGACATATAATGGAGATGTGATACTAATGATTATATGTGGCCTTTTCTCAGAGATTCTAAGTCATGGAATCTTTAAAGCTGGAGGAGACCTTAGGAATTATCTCATAATTTGACTCTTTCTCATATGCATTGGAGATCTGAACCCCAGAGAAGAGTGAGGTGGGGAATTCCACTGACCTATGTGCTAGGCCTGGACTTCACTTACAGATGTTCAGATCCAAGTGTGATGCTTCCTCTCTAGTAGGACATTTTCTCTCTATTTGTAACAGGTTTAATGTCTGCTAAAAGAGTCTTTGGAACACGAGGAACAGATATTCTCTAGGTAGATCTATTGTAGAAGAAGAGGGGGGAAAATAGAAGCTTTTTGAGCAACTCGTCAGAGACGTGACCTAGTGCCCCCTTAGAACAGACAGACATTGAAATTTATTGTCCCCACTGAAAACTATTTTAAAAGTCTAATGGGAAAAAATAACATTTTAGATTGTGGGGAAGAGATCCAGAAGTCTGTCTTTGAAATGCCAAAAGCCAATGGACTTCACTAAAGGAGGGAAACAATAATCTGCATAATCAAAGTCATTTTTCTTCAGCTTCAAAATGCCAAATACCTGGGATGCCCAGGTGGCTCAGTGGTTTAGCACCGCCTTCAGTCCAGGGCCTGATCCTGGAGCCCTGGGATCAAGTCCCACGTCAGGCTCCCTGCATGGAGCTTGCTTCTCCCTCTGCCTGTGTCTCTGCCTCTCTCTTTCTCTGTGTCTCTCATGAATAAATAAAATCTTAAAAAAAAACAAAAGCCAAATACCAAAATTTAACTTCTGGGAGCTCCAGGTGATTTTTTAAGACTATTTTTTAATAAGAAGATGTTAAAATTAGTTTATGCATTGATGGCAGCATGGATGATACTTAAATAATATGCAAAAATATTACTGATATCTGTTAAAATAATGGTTACTTTCATATAAGCAAAAGCCAAAAATAGCAACAACAAAAAAGAACAACAAAGGAACAAATACACAAATGACAAACAGCAGCTAAATAGGTAGAAGTTTCATTCTTTCTTACAAAACAGTCTGGCCAGTCATTTCTGGTGTCACAGTTCTTTTCCAAGAGCTCACTCAGGGACCTTGGATCCAATCATTTTCATGCTCTAGAGCAAAGGTGTATATATACATAGATATACGTACATATATATGTACCTTTCACCTTGGTGAAAAGTCTGATAGAAAATACTTTAGGCTTTGTGGCCATATCATCTCCATTTCAACTATTTAATTCTGCCGCTATAGTGTGGAAGCAGCCCTAGACTTTATATAACTGAATGAGTGTGGCTGTGTTCCAATAAGACTTTATCTAAAATCAGGCGAAGGATCATTAGATTTCAGACAACGATTTCATGGTACAGATTTCTTCTCTAGGTTGCTGCCTCAGTCTATATGGTTGAAGGTGGGTGACTGGGACTTTAGCATTTTAACTTAAAACAAAGAGAAAAAGCAACTAGAGAAATGTATGAGCCATGTTACAAGTCCAAAGTGGTACCTTCTACTTCCATTCCCATTTCATTAGTCCTAAAATAACGTTGCCATACTTAGCGGCAGGAGATATTGGGAAATGTGAGAAACATAAACAAAGAATAAGGAGATTAAGTACATTGGGGAACAAAATCAACACAATTCCTTGATTTGTTTCATATTGAAATCTTGCCATTGATTACCTATCCAACATATAATCAACATGCCTATAACAAGTGATTATATATGTGCTTTAGAAATCCCCACATTACTTCATTTTTTATTATGAAAAATTTCAAACATATAAAAATGGAAACAATTATATAATAAACACCCAAATACCCATTGCTTAGGTTCTGCAACATATATTTTGCTACATTTGTTTTATTACATGTCTGTTCATCCATGTATCCATCTGTCCAACAATAAATCTATCTTTTTTAAGTTTTCAAAGCAAATTGCAGACATCAGTATATCTCACTTCTGAGCACAGATGTCTTCATTGATGTCATTAATTAGGGCTTCATATAAATGACATCATATAATATGCATTTTTTATGAAATATTTCTTTCACTCAGCATGTGTTTTTGTCTTTTTTTTTTTTTTTTTTTTTACATTTCATCTATCCTGTTGAGTATATCGGTAATTCATTTGTATGAATATTCCACAGGATATTTATCCATGCTACTGTTGATAGACTTTAGAATTTGTTTACCAGCTTGAGTTTGTTAAGAATAAAGCTGCTATGCAAATTCTTGTACAAGTTCTTTTATTAATATATAAACATACACAGAAACATATATCTTATATATATATATACTGATATACTGATATATATATATATATATATATATATATATATATATACTGATGTGGGCTCCATCTCACGCTGAGATCATGACCTGAGCTGAAACCAAGAGTTGGATGCTTAACCGACTTCACAACCCAGGCGCCCTTATATTTAGTTTTATAGGAAAACTCTAATACCTTTTTTCCCCTTGTGATTGAACCATTTTATACTTTTATCATCAATATGCAAGAATTAGTTGCTGTACATGCTCACCAACATTTAAGGTTGTTAGTGTTTTTAATTTTAGCTCTTTTGGTGGTTGAGTCATGGAACTATGTTTTTTCTGTGGAGCATTCTAACAGAGGCAATATCTTTATCTTTAAAGAATTATAATTAATTTGTGGTAGAGGTAAAATAATTTTCTCACTGAGCTATTGACATAGAGATAGCACCTCTAGATTCAGTGAGAACAGAGCTCTGCATTGCTAAACTCCTTGGAGCACAGTCCATGTGGTAGTTTATGTAAATAGGTCTAGATTTCAGTGGGAGAGGAGGGAAGGTCACCTATGTAGGTTAAAATGTGAATACTACCCCCTGATGATCATTCTGAATGATTAAAACTGTTTAAAGAGATGTATCAGAAGAATATCAAGAGAATATTGCAAAAATAACTGCGTTTTTCTTTTCTAAAGTCTATTAATTAAAATAATTTCAATCAAGACAAATATACTAAGCCTATTTACAGAAACAAAGCAAAAAAATGAAGTCCTACAAAAGTGAACATTTACCTGAGATTTTTGTCTTTCTATAACTTTAGTCTAAGAATTTTAATAAAAATAAAAATTAAAATATAAAATATAAGAATCACAGAGTGGCAGAGAAATATGCCATTAGGAAAGCAAGGTTCTAGGAAAAACCTAAGGTTCTTAGAGCTAAGAATAAAGGAGATGGGGTAATGTGCCATTCTATGTTATGCGTTTATTTCTTCTCTTTCTCTGTCAATCTGTTGTGTTTAGTATTGAAATATGGGCATCTTATAATATTTAAAAGAAGATAGTGGAGGAGAAATGCCAATGAAAAAGAACAACAATGAGAATGACAACTCTGTTGTTTTTTTTTTAATTGACTTCTTTTTAGATATCAGTTTTGGAGAACATTAATAAAGAACAAACCTTCCTTCCCTGCTTTTTTCCTCCCTCCCTTCTCTCCTCCCCCCCATCCCCACCCCCGTTCTTCCTTTCTTCTTTTGTCTATGGGGATAATTATTTTTTAAAAAGGTAAAATCACTCGCATACAGATATACGATTAACATATGGCAAAATTTTGTTTAACTAATTATTAATGAGTAAGTCAGGCACACGTTACAGTTGGTTTAAAGAGAAATCTAAAGAACAGACATATTTATAAATCAGAAATATTGAAATGAATGAGCAAATGACACAAAACTGGCTTTCTTCACTGTAAAGGAAGAAAATCAATTGAACCTTTGCCTAACAGAATTTATTTGCCTGTCTGTAGACAAGAATTATTTTGCATTGCTATCAGTTATTTACAACTTACGGAGTTGTAAAATAGCTAAAAGGCAATGAAAGGTGCAGAGCTCCCATAGAATCAGAATCAGCAACCCAGAAGAATGTGCTCTAAACAATGTATAGTTTTTCATCGAAGTACAATATTTTCCTTAATCTATGGATCATATATCTATGCCTCCTGACTTACTCTACTTTTTTTTGAAGATTTTACTTATTCATTCATGAGAGACACACAGAGAGAGGCAGAGACACAAGCAGAGGGAGAAACAGGCTCCCTGCAGAAGTCTAACATGGGACTCAATCCCAGGACCACGCCTGGAGCCAAAGGCAGACGCTCAACTGCTGAGTCACACAGGTGTCCCCTGACTTACTCTATTTTTAAGAAATCTCCATGATAAATAGAGAAATTTAGTCTTTGGTACCTTCCTACCTAGAATCTGTATTGAAAAATGGTTTATCAAAATGTATGGCTGATGATATAAACTTTCTCATTTCTCCCTCAACAATCACCTAACATCCTAGGAGTTAAATTATAAAGTCAATAGCATAAATGTAGAATTAAAAGATGAAAGAAAATCCCCAAACAACAAATATTTTTGTTCTTGACTATATAAACTAAATCTTGCTTATATCTTCAATTGGCTACTGCTTATTATTTCCTTAATCTTTTAATTAGTTAAGTAATAAAAGTTCTCTAAATTCCTGCTAATATTCATACATTAATTTGTAAAACCAATTTTTTTGCATGAAAGTTATTTTATAATTGCTTTATCAGAGACACATTATTTTTTAAGAAAAAAAGCAAAACAAAAATTAATCTTGCCACTAGTTTTGAGTAAATACAAAACTGCCACCCAAAATCCTCCTGGATACTGATACGTAAGAGGGAGAAAACTGAATAATACAGTTATGATACATGCATGCAGGTGTTTTCAAGAGACTACAGAGTCTGGACAGAATTTCATGCAAATCTATACAGTAAAGTACAATCGGTCTTTGAACAATGTGGGAGTTAAGGGTACTAATCTTCACGGTCAAGAATCCTTGTGTAACTTTTGAGTTCCCAAGAGTTTAGCAAATAGCTTTATGGTTACCAGAGGCCTTAATTATAAAACAAACAGCCTATTAACACATATTTTGTATGTTATATGTATCATATACCATGTTCTTATAATACAGTAAGCTAGAAAAAAGAAAATGCCATAAAGAAAATTATGAGAAAATACATTTATAGTACTGTACTTATTGAAAAATACTTGCATACAAGTGGACCCACTCAGTTCAAACCCATGTTGTTTAAGAGTCAATTATGGATATAAATATAAATATAAATAAATAAATAAATAAATAAATAAATAAATAAATAAAAATTTCTTATTTCCTCAAGAGACAAATGAATGCACCTTGTGATAGTCTTACAATGTCATACAGCATAAACATGAACTTACATTGTAAAATCAAAAGGTTGGACTTCTTATCAGGCAGGCCTATTATATTTCCAAGATTTCCTAAAGGTTGGGAAAATGTGAGCAGCAACCTTATCCTACTTTATTAACAAAGAAAGTTTTATTATTTTACCCTTATGTAGGATGTCACAAAATCCAGTGTTAGGTTAAGCCCACTTAAGTGTAAAAACTATCAAGGAGCAAAGTTTGATATGCTGTGATTTTATAGCAACAACAAAATCTGCAACTGTTTTTATTTCTGTTATACAAACAAAAACATATTTTTTAAATATTTACTTATTTATTTTAGAGAGAGAAAGAGAGGGTTTGAACATGGGGAGAGAGAAATTTCAGCAGACTCTGCTCAGTGTGGAGCTGGATGTGGGGCTCGATCCCACATCCCTGAGATCATGACCTGAGCTGAAATCAAGAGTCAGACAAAAAAAATCATACCATTTTAAGCATTTGAACCTATTGTAATTATTTTGTAAGTTGAATATCTATTCCTAATTAACATTATTTATTACCCTAGTAAAGATCATAAAAGGCTCACATTTCCTCTGTCTTATACAAATGGTTTCTAAATTGCTTTTATCCTTCTCAGTTTAATCAGTAGATATTGAGGATGAAAAGAAGGAACATTTAAGTTTTATTCTGAATTTCTTTTTTTTTGCCATCAAAGAATCTTAATTTTTAGACTAAAATTATTAAAGTTGTCATTTTTATCCTTGTTATTCATTTTTCAGATGTTTACATTTGACAGTGGTTTTCTTTAAAATAAAATAGTTTCCTTTTCCCATCAAATCTACTGTCTGAAGCCTAATCAAAACATGATTTTGTAATGAGTTTTTAACTATGAACATTGTTCATTGCAATGAACATTGAATTTGGATAAACAGAAGATGCTGTGCTGGGTGAACAACATGATCTCTGAGATATTTCCATTTAGATGGTCACTGTAGGAGACAGCTTGAGACGTTGCCATTTACAGCAGAGCACTGTGTAGATGTGATCCAGCAAAATGTCAATTAGATTTTCAACTCATGTTACTGAAATGTGAACTATAATGATCCCTGTCCAGTTTCAATCAATGTGAAATGATAGTCCTTATGCAATGGAGAGGAGAGTGTTCATTGTAGCATGAAGCATCAAAGATTCTGTCATGATAAAATCAAATCTAGCATTTACAAGTTTTCTTAAGTGACTAAATAATTATTATAATTTTTTAAAAATAATCTTAGGGCTAAAGAAAAGTCCCTTTCAAAAAATGGGTTGCTGAACAAGTTTTCCTTTTTAATACCTTGATAATAGAATAGCTTGGTAAAAGTATGAGTAGAACTTCATTCTTTTGTTGTTATTGTTAAATTCTTGAAACCCTTTACACTTATTCAGTTAGAGAAATTCAGTTTACTTCAGAAGCCCAAAGAAAAATTAAGAAACATTAAAATTGTAAATATAACTAGTTTTCCACATTTATTAAAAATATACCTCCAATAATTTTAATAGATAATTTATTTTCACCATAGTATATATGCCAATGTAACTTGCATATCTGAAATAAGAAAAACTTCATGTCAAATGTGTCTTAGGTAGATTTGTCATCAAATAATTTTCTACCTCTCCATAAAGAAAAGTGCCTTACCATTTTCTAATTGGTTTTAAAAAACCTCAAAGATAATTTTCCCCAAGTGAGACAAAACAACAAGAGATTAGTGAATTTGTATACCATGTTTCACTTAGCACATTGTTAGCATTTTCTCATAAATGCCAAAGATTTTTTAAAACACTGTAAATCTTTACACAAAGTTTTATCACTAAAATTGAATAATTTTCTACTTTATATCATTTCCAGTTTTTTTCATATTTTATCATTATAGTAAGTAATTTCCAAAAGAGATCTATAAGCAAATCCCTGATTTTTTCCATCGATTATATTTCTAAGAGGTAGAATTACTTACTCAGCCCCAAATAATGAATGTTTAGAGACTTCAACATATGGTGCATTACAGTTTTTGGTAATATTAAAATACTAATATTGTCAATACAGTATTATTATCTCTTTAATCTTTGCTATTTCAATAATTTAAGTTTTATTACATATATTTCTTATATTAATAGTGAAATAGAGTATTTTGATATATTGATCAGGCATTTCTAATACTCATTCTATATGAGAATACAATCTGATGTTGGGTCTTCATTTTTCTGATTTGTAAGCATTAGTAACATTAAACACTTTCCATTAATATGTGTTGCAAAATTATTTCCCAGTTAATAGTTTGCCTGTTAATTGTTAGGTACATTTTGCTTTTGGAGGAGGTCGTCAAGAGTTTATGACCAACTGCTAACTCCTGAGTTGGACTCTGAGTTGGAGGCTCCTTACTCCCTACCCTGTCCTCCAAGTATATTCTCCAGCTATCCTTCCCATACTAGAGGCTGTTCTCTAAATGTAGCCTTGAGAAAGTAAAGGGTTGAGATCATCTGGGTGGTATAAGTGACTGAACCCAGTCCAAGGCCTCTCTAGAGACTGTTACGATTCTGGCAGGCAGGTGCAGAGATCTAAAAACAACATCTGCCCATGTCTAACAAGTCACATACCTAATTTTAATATTTCCCCACACAGGGTGAAATTTTTTCTTGCTGTGGATGATTTTTTCTGTGTTCTACCTTTGCCAGTCCCCATACCTCCCTCATCTTTTCTGTGTAATCTCTCCTAACTTTTGGCTCAAGCAGGTCTGGAGATGGCTCTATCAGTTTGTATATTTATTTTTCCACTTACATATACTTAGAAGTTCGAGAACTTTTCTGTCTCCTAGTTACACTGTAGGTTTGGGTTATGGGTGGTTTTATTTATTCTCTTTTTAAATCTGCATGAAAGATGTATACAGAGATTCAGTAGTGTAGGCTGCTGCCATTATGCAAGGAAAATCTCTTATGCGATTTGAAACAAATAATGAGAAAACACCAAGGACTGTTATTAAAGATTCAAGAATTCACTTAAATACTGAATATATGCTGTATTAGAATAGCTTCATCTATTTACTTTTTAACTTTAAAACTACAATGTTAGAATTTGTTGTAGGAAATCCTGATGATGCCAACAATTGATAGAAGCAGATTTTGATTAAGATTTTTATTCTTTCCCAGCTTTTGATTATATTCACTACTCTAAAAAAGAAATTAATGATATTTTGGTGAATTTTTGAAGTAATACTTTCTAGAGTCAAATGTAGTCAAACAGTTGATTCAGAATTTTGCCACTATCTCTCAAATTTGAGACATTTAATCTCTCTAGTTTTGAATATGATATGTATTTTCATGTGGTATCTAAGTACTCCCAACAATTACTGTCTTAGTCTTATTTTGCGCACTAAAAAGAAACATCTTCATAAACGTGTTCACATTTGGTCCAAATATATGGAAGGGTTTGCCACAACACAAAACACTTGACATTTTTCTCAGAAGCTAGCAATTGTAGGAATTTTCTAATGTAGTGGAAATAAAGAGTAAGGAAATTAACTAGTTAGATGTGGAATTTGACTTAAATACTCTGCTCTGATCCAAAAATAGAGAGATATCTTAGAATAAGCTTCTGATGTCAACCTTAGCATTGATAGAAAAATATTATGAATTCTAAACATTTTTATGATTAAAAATTATCACAATATTTTTTAAGATTACTAAAATTTGGAGGTCAGGTATAAATGCAATAAACACTCATTAAAAATGCTCCATAAATACCCAAAGTTTGAGGATTGCTTATATAAAATGAAGATTCTATTGGATTTCTCTTGAATATTTATCCCATTTTTCAAACACCGTTTCATAATCAATTAATTTCTTCTAAATGGACTCATGGATCATTGTTAGTTTTATTTTTTTTTAATATATTTTTCTCTGTCTTATTGCCTCTTAGTATTTTCTACATTTTTAAAAGAATTTTTGTATGTGTGCTAGCACTACACTATTTAATTTATTATGACTTTATTATAAATATTACTATAGGAAAAGAGAAGTTTACTGCTACCTTCCCTTGATCACTGTTTTAAACTCAGCAGTCATGGCTCTTTCCAGCTTTGTTCTGAGACTGTCTCCTGGAACCTACATTTGCCCTTTAAAGTACATTTTGAGATGAAATATATTTCATCATCAGAAACTTTCCCATGTGGCCTCTTCTGACTTGGCCTCAAAGGTCTTCAGGGAAAATACAATTATTCTCAATACTCGTAGACACTTTCTGCAGCCCTGTCCCAGGGAAGAGTTTTATAAAAACTCTGGCTAGCACAGTACACTAGAAAGATATGTTCACTTATAGTCATTTGCCTCAAAAAAGGTTGACTTTTGTTCATATGTCTTTTGTCCCTCTTCTTTCCTTTCTTCCCTCTTTCATTTCCAATTTTTCTCTTCCTGTTCTCTCTTGAACCCAATTAATCAGGTTTCATTTTCATTATACCAATAATCTCTTTCTGTTAGTCACCAATGACCTCCAGCCCAAAAATTTAATCCAATGTTGTGTTTCAGTTCTTGTCTTATTTGAGCTAGTTTTTTGTTTTTCTTTAAAGCACTTTCTTCTCTTTGCTTATCTGACACTGCACTTGCCTGCTATTCTTATTAATTTGCTGGCCACCAATTTTCCTGGTTCTTTCTCATTCTCTGATGTCTCAATGTAAGAATGCTCTGCTCTCTGCTCTCTGTTCTTGGCTTTCTGTTATTTTTCTGACTCCTTCTCCTAATACTCTCTCCCTTATTCTTTCACTCGGGCTAGGCTGGTGGCCTTGGTCTTTCTAGAAATGGCAGACATGCTGTTGCATCAGGACATCATGTGGTGTTTATCTATTTGTAATACTTCCTTCATATGATCACACAGTACATTCTATCACTTCCTTCTGGGCTTCATTCAATGGTCACCTTCTCAATGCAAACTTCTCTGACCAATCTGTTCATAATACAACACATACACTTTTTCCACCAACTTCAATTCACATCCTCTTTTCCAGTTTAGATTTCTTTTTGAGAACTTAATATTATATTGAATAACATACACACACACAAACACACAAACACACACACACACACACACACACTTATTTATTGTTTATCTCCTCCACTAAAATATACAAGGCCCAAGAATTGATGGGTTCTTTTATTTGATTCAATACAGTATATCCAACATCTGAAAGGAAGTTCATGGTTCTCATTGAGTATTCATTATATATTTGTTGAATAAATTAACAAATAATTTTCACATTCTCTAACATTAATGTTTACTTTAAAATTTGTGCCTTATATATTTAAATATATGCTAGCTATTATAGTGTCTGTACTTTGTCTATCTTTATTTTGTCTCTTTCAGTTTTAGCCTTGGAAACTGCACACTTCTGTGGAATTCACTCCATCTATTTCCTGGATCATTAATATATGAAATCATCTTTTGATTTCTTCCATTAATTAAAATGATTTATCTGGGCACAGAATTTTGAGACTCACAAAATTCCCTCTTAAGATATTTCTCTTGTATCTATTCCATTTAATCTTACAGAGAAAAAACAAGAGCTGGTCAGGTTTTCCTATTTGTAGGCAGCTTTTTCTTTTCTAACAAATTAATTGCATAACATTTTAACTTTATTATTTTAGTTCTCAAATTTTACAAGGCATACATAGATATGTATGTCATTCTCCTTTCATCAATATTATTTGGGACTGTTTGGCCCTACTATCCCTGAGAGAGTTCCAGCAATTTTAAAAAATGTGTATCTTACCATATTTTTTCTCTTAGTGTTCTATTTTTTCATTGTAAACATCCTTAATTTTTAGTTTTTATCTTCACTTTGTATTCCTTATCTATTACATTTTCTCTTGCATTTTTGTCTTTTTATCTTTCAGATACATATTCTAAAATTTTAATACTAATTTCTGGTTTTCAAGTCCAAAAGAAGTGGACTTTACTGTTTAACTTTTTTTGGTTCCCGGTAATTTTCTCTTCACTCAGGAGTATTTAGTTTCTTTTTTTTCTTTTTTTACTTACTTATTTTTGATTATATCCTGTCTTTTATTTCAGCCTATTTTCTTCCTGTGGATTTCTACACATATTTTATGGCAACCTTTTCATTTTGTATTATTTTGAACACAAATAAATAGCCATTTTCAGATTTCTTGCATTCCAGGAATAAATAATTTTTAGTATTTTTTTCCTTCTCTGAGCCTATGAAATAGTGTTCACTTTACCTAGTATTGAAGTAGTTTTATTCAGGACTCATTACTTATTTTCCTTTATATCATCAAGACTGAGAAATTTTTCAAATCCACATTTGACAACATACTTGCCTTGACATCATATTGATTTGAATATTGTGGAATCTTTTTTTCTCAAGTATACAACTGGAGAGCACCTAACTAGCATGGTACCTAACTAGCATTGTTTAGTAAAATTCACGATGATGGAATCTTCTCATAAGCCATTGTCTTATTTTCTGGAACTCTAAACTGAGGCATTATTCAAAAAATAACACTTTGTATAATGTACGCCTGCCACTCCTACCACTGATACACCTTCGTGTATAAAAATTTATATAAATACAAGTAAACTATGCTTGCCAAAGAACAATCCTCTGCCTAATTCATCAGAATCAGCATTTCCCTGGTCTTTTGTAGAATAGAAGTTAACTGATTTTGAGAGGAGTTATCATCTGGCTCCTATAAAGTGAGTCTTCTCAGTATAGAGGATGATTCTGTATCTTGAAACAGGAAGAAGATTCCTCTTCCTCTTCTTACCTTACCTTTGAAGTTTTTCTCTATTTTAGAGTGTTCTAATACACTCACTGAATCCCTCATACAAGTCCCATTTATCTTTATTGCTATACGTGTTCTAGATTCTAACGATTGGTTGATGTTAGTATAAGATTTCAACACTAGTAGGCATAACTAGTATTCTCTGTGCTTCCCCTTTAATTTTTGTGGTGAGCTACTTGACACTCACCTAGGAATCTGTTATTAGATATCACTTTAACCATTAATCTTTGTCATGAGAAATTGAGAAATGTCTTCTCTTGTGTTATGAATATTGAAGGTAATATTCATGCAGAGAATAGATAGTGTAGGACACTTGTTCCAAAACAGTGGTGGAGATCCTTGAATATGATAAGTTTGTACTAAATCCACCATTGTCTTCTATAGGGAAAATTGACATAGAATAGAATACTTAAAGAAAACTTATATCTGAAAAATTTAGGAGATTTTTGAGTTAAAACTGACGTATAATAAACTGCACGTACTTACAGTGTACAATTTGATAAGTTTCAACATGTGTGTATACATATGCATATACACATATGTAAATGTATATATGTGACCTGTAAAACTATGATCATGAACGTATATGACAGCCCCCAAATTTCCTTGTTCTTTTCTGTAGTCTTGTATTCTCCCTGTCTTTGCTGTATCCCTGATTAGCATCAGGCTACCACTGATCACTTTTTATCAGTTACTACTGAGCTTTTTATCACTACTGACTATCCCTATCCCACTATCACTATTACTTTTCTATCACTAGATTAGCTTCATTTACTAGAAATGGAATTGTATGGCATGTACACATTTTGTCTTCTTTAACTCAGTATTACTATTTTAAGTTTCAATCATGCTGTAGTATGCATAATATTTTATTTTTACTGCTAAATTGCATTCTGTTGTTTGGATATACCATATTTTATTTGCTCATACATTTGATGATGGACATTTGAGTAGTTTCTAATTTCTGGTTATTACAAAAAGAGCTCCTAAGGATATTCATGTGTAAATCTTATATGGGAATATGATTTCTTCACAGTAAAAGGAGAAGACACATATTTAACATTTAAAGAAATAAGACAATTTATGGGTGTCTGAGTGGCTCAGTTGGCTGAGAGTATGACTTAGTTTCAGCTCAGGTCATGACCTCAGGGTCATGAGATTGAGCCCTGCCCCAGGCTCCACATTCAGTGCTGACTCTGTTGTCCCTCCCTGTTCCCCTTTGTCCCTCCTCCTGCTCATGTGCTCTCTCTCTCTCTCTCAAATGAATAAGCAAGTAAAATCCTTGAAAAAAAAAAAAAGACTATTTATATGAAAGTTCATAGAACATTATAAAGTGCAAACTAAATATATTATATTTAGAAATATACTTAATTTGCATGCTCAATGTACTATGGCTAAAATATTCTATTCAAATTTAGTAAGTAAATTACTAAATCAAAGTGAGATTATTAAAGTATATGACTCTCAAAAACTTTGGACAAAACCTGAGAGACTTAGATTTTTAAAAAATGGATTAATAAAATAAAATAAAAAATAAATAAATTAAAAATGGATCAGTTAGATGTCCCATCAACAAGAACATTTTTCTACAATGTCAACAAATTGTTAAATATGGTTATATATGCAGTGATTAAACATACTTAGATAGTGTCCTATCAAGAAGGATCATTTTTTATCATAAGGGAACACGGACTTCATTATCCTAAACTATTTCTCAGTTTCCCCAAGACACTGTCTATGGTGTATTTTCTCAGCTAATCCTATGTTTAAACCAGGAAAATCAGTCCATTTTCTCTTTAACAGATAGAATAAAAGAAAGAAATTGAACCTCTTAGAAAAAGGAGGATTAAATAAAACAGATTTAACTATAAACAGAGAGACAAGGTGGAAAAACTTAAGGAGTCATATTGAGGCCTGAGAGTGGGCATGAGTCTCTGTATACAATTAATACAATTACTTTTTTGCTTAGTTACTTGTGTTCTCCTTAAATTAGGTCCCAGCAGATCAGAGATTAGAAATATGATCATGTTATGGCTACCCGGCAGGAAATCACAAGATGAGAGTCAAGAGGGAAAGGGAAGGACTGTGTGGGAATCATCAAATCACTTGCCATGTGGGTGAATTTAAAATAGCAGCAATAGTGCTGGATTCTGAAGTGTCTGGCCTTCTTTAAAATGACTATTTGAAGTAATGATGAGACACATTAAGAATGTGTTAAATTTTATTTTAAACGGGTTGAATAATTTGGTCTGTTACTTTAATAATTTATATTGTAAAATTTTAAAAAAATTCTGGATGGAGAAAAGACTTATACTATCTAAAAATTGACTTTTGGTCCATAATTTTTGGTGATACCAGGTAAAGGAGGGATTAGGCCTAACATTTCAATGCATGTAAAAAATTAAAAATCCAAATGAGACGAATAAAAGGAAACAGAAAGAACATCAATCAGAAATAAACAACAAAAGATTATTATGCCCAACCTTGCATTTAAGAGGTTAATTGAAGACAAGAGTGTTGAGTTAAATGGCTTAAAGCCGTCAGTGTGTTTAATAGCGCTGATGAAGGTATTGACAGAATTCTGTGCCCATTCATTCATACATAGTTTGATACCATTATCACCTCTATATCATCCCATCAGATTATCATGAAAGACTTGTAGTACTTTTTAGATGAGCACTTTTAGATTTACCACCTGCTTTTTATTTATTCAAATGTAACACTTCGAACATTCAGCAATTTTATTCAGAAATTTTGAAAACTTCACCTCCTCTAAAAGCTGCTTATGTCCTGCTGTACATAAGAAGCTTGTTAACTAAGGAACACTGCCTGGCCTGACATCAACAGAGATGGTTTTCTTAGCTCAATCCAAAATCACTGACAGTTTAACTCCTGTGAAGCTTGATGCTTGTTCATGGTCCTGGCTATGCATGCAGGGTCTTATTCAGACAGTTCTGGATCTGCTCTTCTGAGCTTGTGAGTGATACAGGAGGTAGAAGGAGTGGTAGTAGAGAGTAAGGGCCCTTGGTATGAGGCAGATCTCAGCTTGACTGCTAGTTATTATCCTAATATAATCCTGATGATTTTAAAGCCTCTATGTTTCCTTGGGTGAGCTTGTCTTTACCAGCAATATGCCCTTACTTCATTTCACTTTATAAAAAATATACAGTTGTTTGAAAAGACTACCATCCTTAACATTCAACTTGATGACATCTCTAAATACTTGTTTCATTTTTGATGTTATAACAGTGCATGACTTCCTGGCAACTAAGAATGTTTGAGTAGTCTAGAAATGAAAGACCCTTCTTCTGAATAAGTGTGATTAAGATTAACTCTTGTGCTTTAAATGTGTTAACTTCAGCATCACAAATTTTCCCCTTTTATTTTATTTTTTAAAAGATTTTATCCATTTATTCTTGAGAGAGAGACACAGAGAGAGAGAGAGACAGACAGACAGACAGAGACAGAGACACAGGTAGAGGGGGAAGCAGGCTCCATGCAGGAAGCCCGACATGGGACTCGATCCTGGGTCTCCAGGATCAGGCCTGGGCTGAGGGCAGCGCTAAACCGCTGAGCCACCTGGGCTGCCCCCAAATTTTCCCCTTTTAAAATGTTGGACAATTTTTTTCAATATTTCAATTCCTGTTCTGATGATATGCAGTGTTTCAGATTATGACTTTTCAAAAAATCTTTGTAAGTTTACAAACATTAAAAATAGTACCATTTGGTTACATTTTCATATTATTTTAATTAGAGATAAGAATATATTTCTTACAGGTTGTTCATAATATTTTGCATTATCTTAGTTTTACAAGCAACAGAAATAGTAGAATGTTATATTTCCACATTATCTTAATCATGTAGGATAAACTATTTGATAAAGGTTGAATAATATGCAGTGTCTTTCATTTATTGGTGTTCTATTTTATGTACCATCACTAGAATTCTATATTATCTGATCGTGAAAATTTTCTTCTTGATGTATTTTACCAATGGAAAAATATTTCAAGCCCATAAACATCAACATATTAATAAGAAATTGATAAAGTAGAAGTTTGTCTGTTGTCATTTAACTACGTTAAGACCAATATACATTTTTACAACCTTTTGCAACAACAGTATTAAACTGGAAACATTTTAAACCTGTGATATAAAATTTTTCCAAGTTTTCTTGCTGATTCATTTCAGTGACAAAATGCTGCACCCCCAGCTTCATATTTTCCCAGAATATATACTTCTGCAGCAATTTACTTTTTTAATAACCTTGAACTGAGATTAATGTCCCAAGTATAAGATTTGGAGTGAGAAACTCTAAAAGATGCTGAAGCATTCTCTAGCCTAGAGGAAATAAGTCACCTTCTCTTTGGGGTCTTCAATTTTGTGTTGGAATAATTAACATCCAGGTAGTTGCTATTACTGTATTCAGCTACCAAAGTTAATTTGTCTTAATAGGGGAATGATACATAGGAAGTGCAGGAGAGAGAGAGAGAGAGATGTGAGAGACATGAAAGATGTGAAGGAGATGAGAGAGAGGTTTATTGTAAGGTATTGGCTTACGTGATTGTAGAGGCTGGAAGGTCCAAACCCTGTGAGACAATGCTGGTAGTCTGGAGTTGACGTTGCATCTCTGAGTCTGAAGACAGTTTGGAGGTAGAATTCTTTATTCCTTGTGGATCTCATGCTGTTTTCTCTCAAGGCCTTCAAGTTATTGAATGAAACCCAACCACATTATGGAGGGTAATCTGCTTTACTCAAAGTCTACAGATTGAAATGTTAATCATTTCTGAGACATACCTCCACAGCAATATCTCATAATAGTTTGACCACATATGTGGGTACTGTGGCCTCGCCAAGATGACATGTAAAATTAACCATCACAAAGGCCAATCAAGAGTGTAATATTGAATACATTCCCAGGGAGAGTAACTTCGGCTCGATCCCACATAGTAGCTTTGAACACAGTGTAGGTCTCATTTTAGAGGTCATCTCAATCAAGAGATAGGGTGCTGGTAAATATATATATCCTCTTCCTCCTGCAAATAATGATCAAGGGCTCATGTACTTGTAGGACTAGACAAAACAGTCCCAGTAGCCCGAGACCATTCCTCTGACAGAGTTCCAGGTGCTGGCTGTGGGCCTCACAGAACAGCTGGAGCCAGTGTTGCCCCCCACCCCAAAAGTAAAGAGATTCAATGGACTATGTGTCCATCACCAACAACATTTGCATGTGCATTAGGGTTTGGGGAAACACATCAGGTTTAAGATGTAGTCCAGGGCTAACTTGCAAAGATTTGGGGGACATGTCAAAGGATGAGGATTTAATATAAATGTTTAGTGGTAGCTCATTAGTGTCAGTCTTGCTGAGGAATTATTACTTGAAATGACTAATTACCATCACTGGAGCCTCTAATTAATTATGAGACCCTAAATTGGCTTAGCATTGATGTTTCAGGCTTGGGGATCCTTGAAGGAAGGCAAACCTGGAAAGAAAAATAATACTTTACTACATTAAAGGTGCAAGTGTGCTTCTGTGGGAGGAGGTTCAGGATATATTTAGTTGGCAAATTTGACAAAAAAAATGTCTAAAATGGGATGAGAAAAAAAAAAAAAAAGAAAGAAATTAGTCAATGATAATTTCTAAGTCACTGGCATGGGGGATGGAAGTGACAGTGATGCCAGACCCTGAAATATGGGTTGTGGAAGTGGGATTTGATGGGGAAAGTAGTGAGAGAAGCTTGAAGGGGCAGAGAAAAATCAAGGAAGAGAAGGTTGTTAGTGTCTTAGTCTGTACAGGCTAGTCCATATCTCACAGACTACATGGCTTTTAAACAGAAGAGACTTTTTCTCATCGTTTTAGAGATGAAGTCTGAGGTCAGGCTGCCAGCATGGTCAGGGGATGGCCCTCTCCTGGGTTGCAGATTCTCGTTTTATCCTTATGTGGTGGAAGGGGTGAGGGAGCTACCTGGGGCCTCTTTTGTAAGGGCATTAATCTTATTCATGAGGGCACTGCTCCCATGACCTAATCACCTTTCCAAAATCAGTTTTAACCTATGAATTTGGGGTGAGGGTAGGCACAGCCATTCAGACCATAGCAGTCAGTTAGAAAGAAAGTGAAGAGAAGCTTCTTGACTGCAGATGCTTTTGAGTTAGCATAGATCAGGTATTGATAAATTATGGCCTTCTGAGCAAATTCATACCATGAATTTGTAAATACAATTTTTACATGTACAATGTTTGTAAATACAATTTTTTTGTAATACAGCCATACTCGTTTGGTAACATATTGTTAATGGCAGCTTTCAGTCTACACAGAAGAATTGAGTGCAGATAGCTCTGTTGTGACAGAGACTGTATCGGCCATGCAGCTGGAAATATTTCCTTTCTGTCACTTTTCATAAAAAATCTGTAGACTTCTGGCATAGAAGGATATTGGTTGAATTTTTGGATGTGGATAAATTGCCTAAGAAATATGTGTGGTAAGAATAGAAATTGCTGAGCATTAAGAAAGAAGAAAAAATGGAACAAAGAAGAGGACTAAAAATTAGAGTCTTTTTTTAAAGATTTTATTTATTTATGAGAGAGAGAGAAGCAGAGATACAGGCAGAGGGGAAAGCAGGCTCCATGCAGGGAGCCCAACGTGGGACTCGATCCCGGGACTCCAGGATCACGCCCTGGGCCCAAGACAGGTGCTCAACCGCTGAGCCACCCAGGGATCCCCTAAAAATTAGAGTCTTAATGAGAAGAAGAAGAAGGAAAAAAAGACAATCATCTTAAAATCTGTATCTATGTATTGTCCAGTCTAGATTTTCTCTAGTCATCAAGTAAGCCAGAGAGGAAGAGCAAAAGAGGTAGAATGTTTCTTCTCATTTTCCTTTCCTCCTTGGTCTTTCTTTTCTCTCTTCTACAATGTGTTTTCAAGAAAGAAGCTATTTGGTGGAAGAAAAAAGCAAAAATGATTCTGAAATAGTTTTAACTAACCCTCTAAGAGGAAGTGGAAAGAAATGAAATCTCCTCTGAGGCCCATTCAGTGTCTCACCTCACTGCAAGTCTCGTCTGTGTGTATCAATCACACATGATGTTTTGCCCCCACATTTCATTTATCCTCTACTATTTCTTTTTTGTTTGTTTGTTTATATGGGCTTTTCCCCCAGGATAAAAACAAAGATCACAGTATTTTGCCTAGGAAATAATATTCTGCTCCCTTTGCTAGAAGCTGGGTCCTTGCAACAGTAATATAAATGTGCTGCCCAGACTAGATTCCCACCAAACTTGTCACTTGTTTGAAAGGGAGCCCGCTCTCTGACAAGAAGAGACAAGGGCCGAATGAGCCTGATTCTTTCCTATGCCAGCCAGCAATGCAATTACAAGAATGGGGGGCAAGGAAGGACAAAGCAGTCACTCACCCTTGCACACAGGTGCTGTGTCCTTGAGATAGTTGATTGTACTTGGGGCCCTGTCCTGGCCTGTTAACCAGACACTGCGACATGGGATTTCATAAATGACCGTAATTCACTGGTGATTTGTTGAAGCTTCTAAATACGGTTTTTGAAAGGGATGATTCTTTTTTCTTTGTGTTCTCTGATAAAGGCTCATGGTTTCTATAATCTTTGGAATTTATAATCTTTAGGGAACGCACTTTGGAGAAACAGCAGGAAAGAGAGGATTTGCAAACCTCCTTTTCTCCACTGATGAGTTTAAAAATGCTGTCGTTTACTTCCACTATTGAAAATGGAACTTTCCCTGTATTTAAAGCAGTGGTGTTCTTTTTTCCCACTGAAAAGCAATGAATTGTCACAAACGGACATCTTGCTATGAATAAAGATGACAAATGAATAAGTGACTCAGAAATATGCTTGACAAGTAGGAAATGGTTTGAATATAAAGTTTGTATAGTCTTCTACTATGAACTTAGGAGACTGAACAAGTCTGGTTGCCATAGGTAGCCAACAGGTGTGTGGACAGTAGCTAGCTCGTGAGAATGTTCTCATCCTCCTTGTATTGCCAACAGAACCTTCTCAGTGTGCTCCTGTTTGTGAGACTGTGATTCATTTTTCTTAAGATTTTATTTATTTATTTGAGAGAGAGTGAGCGAGCGAGAGAGAGCATGAGCAGGGGCAGAGGGAGACGGAGAAGCAGACTCCTCACTGAGTGGGGAGCCTAACACAGCACTAGATCTCAGGACCCTGGGGTCATGACCTGAGCCAAAGGCAGACACTTAACCAGTTAAGCTACCCAGATGCCCACTGTGAGTCATTTCTGTTAGCTTGGTCATGATTTGATACTGTTTCAAGTTGACAAGCCCTCTGCAGCCCTCTACCATAAGGCTCCTGAGGAAATTGTTGGACACCATTCATTCCTCAGCAATTCTCATATTTGGTACCAGAGTTAAGTGTTCTGTGTGTCTCACTAATATGCTCTTCCAGAGACCCTGACACCTGACAGATGATTCTGAGATCCAGGACATGAGACAGAAGTTAGAGAGGAAGCCTTAGAGGTACTCTGAGTTCAGAAAGACCCCATGTTCTCTGAGGGCATCCTTTTTGGTAAACATTCTAGCCCTCACTTTCCCTGTCATTGAAAGTTGCTGAATGAATTAAATAATATGGTGTGGAATTCCTGATAGTATAAAAACTCCACAGTGCCTGCTATTTCTGGAAATCAGATTGCTAATATTCATAGCACATCCAAAGTGCCTATTTTCTACGTAGTTAATGTGGATATGATTGTTGCCCTAGACTGGATTTGTCTTTTGATTCTGTCATCTACATCATTCTTAGATCAGTATTCAGAAAAATGGTTTCTTACCTCATTCTCACTCAGGTGCAATGCAGACATACTGTACTCATTTTTCTCTCTCCTTGCTTCTTTCCTTATTAAAATTTTATTTGTGGGATCCCTGGTGGCGCAGTGGTTTGGCGCCTGCCTTTGGCCCAGGGTGCGATCCTGGAGACCCGGGATCGAATCCCACGTCGGGCTCCCGGTGCATGGAGCCTGCTTCTCCCTCTGCCTGTGTCTCTGCCTCTCTGTCTCTCTCTCTCTGTGTGACTATAGTAGATTAAAAAAAAAATTATTTGTGAGTAAATTTAGAGTGGAAATGGAAGTCACTATAAAATGCATGCCCAAGCACAGTGATAATTTGGAATTGCTACATCAGTTAAGCGCAGGTCAGGATGGCACTCACCGTCACTCACAAAGGGCTTTCACACAGATCGTGGCTTCTGAGTTTTCCCCACATAAATCTTCTTTTCCTCTCACTAAAGAAGATGGTTAGAAATGCAAGAGTAAAAGAATAGTGTTACCAAAAGCTGAAGCTGTAACCCCTCTATTTTATGGAAAAAGCAATTGTTGGCGAATTTTTGCTACCCTTGGCAGCTGGTGGTGGCACATGAGGGCACGGCTGCCTGCCTACCGAGAGCCTGGATGAGGCAAATGCAAAAGGAGCCACCCCAGTATGGTGATGGCAGAAGTGTGTGCCAATTTGGGTAACACTCTCTTTCATATACTTTGTTTTACTTCTGTCTCAGAACTAGAGCAGGAAGTCTAAAAGAGGAAAACAAACTGGTACTCCCTACTTATTTTTAGTTCACCAGTGCTTACACAAGTGTTACTTTTTGACTGTTACAGAAATATTTTGTTGGCAGGTTGTTCTGTCTTTTTTTTTTTACTCATTCATTCATTCATTTATTCATGGGATAATCAAGATATTCCAAAGGTTTTGTTGTTGGGGAAGCTACAGAATTAACTGCTGCAGAATTGTATTAAGAAAGTTCTTGTTCCCCAAGAGTTTACATAAGATCTTAACACTTTTTTTTTTTTAAAGATCTTAACACGTTTTACAAAGATTTGTCCATCCGCCTTATTCTAAGCCAATGGTTCTCAGTGGTGGTTGGAGTGAGGAGAGGTTGCCCCCAAGAGACATCTGTCTCCAATGAATGGAGACATTTTCATTCACTGAAGGAGTGGGTACTTTTGGCATGCAGTGGGTATGGGGCAGGGATGTTGCTAAATATCCTACAGTGCACAGCAGAGACCCCACAACAAACCCTAATCTGGCCCCAAATAAGAAATCCAGTTCTAAACTCTTGCTTTGTCCAGAATTTATTCTTTACTTAGCACGATTCTTTACATATAGTGAAGATATCTGCTACTTTGTTTAGCAACTAGCAGAGGTTCCTAACAAATCATATAGTATTTAAAAATATTTGTCAAAAGGTCTTATATATATTGATTAGATTTAATGATGTAGTATGAAGAACCATGGCTTTGGGAGTAGAACTGAGTTTGAATCCTAGCTCCCAAATTAAATGTCTGTGTAACTTTGACCAAGTTACTTAACATTTAAGAGTCTTAGTTTTATACAATATAGGACGTTAGTACTTGCTACTTAGCATTTAATGAACTATCATGTATGTGAGACCCCTGGTACATAATAGTGCCTTATAAGACTGCCTTTCTTTCTCTTCTATGTGTGGACAAATTTCCCAAGGGTGAAATTTGGGATTGGATTAACCTTTTAACTTGATAATCATATATTAGTTATTCTACAAAATGTTAGTTATTGGATTGTGTTGTTTTCTTTGAAATGTCATCTTTTGTGAAATCAAGGTGAATCTAGCTATTGTTTTCTTTTTTCTTTTTTATTGTTGTTTCAGCCTTAGAGTAGAAGGATTGAGTCTGTATGTGGGTCTATAGGCTGTTACCTGTTCTTTGTGTGCAAAATGTAAGCATTAACTGCTCCAGATGGTACCACAGATGCAGAAAGGTTAAGAGATGTAATCAATTGTCATACCAGGGAGGCACTCAATGTGATTTGGAGTTTATTGTGAGTCCCTACTGACTGAATTAGAATGTCATGTTCTGTGATGGGATAGTAATAGATTAGATGCTTGCTTCTCTCTGTTCCACAGGATAAAAAAAATGGGAAGTTCAGCTGTAAGCTGCCTCATTCAGTGGCTAGGACTGCCATGGTGGTCTGATATGTGCACTCTAGTTCTTTACCCCAAAGTTTTTATGCTCATGCCTTCCTATCTGCCCTGTGAATTCAGCAAATAATTTATAATAGTTTCAGAATTTGTTGGACCACTATGCATAGGAAAGGCTACAGAGAGGGAGAAGGTTCTAGTTCTAAAGGAGCAAGGTCTTTATTGGAGCAGAAAAGCAGTACCTGTTGAAGTGGTCACTTAATAACAAGGTTCTTCCTTACATAATTTTGGGAATCTATAATTTTGGAGAGGTTATTATTTCTTTTTAAGTTCTCTTCCATAGATAAGAAAGGGTAACATGTATAGGAAATCTAGTAAATCTAAAAGCCTTTTGAAAATTATTAATTTTTAGTAAGTATAGGTCATGTAATTCCTTTCTTACTGGCTATGCTTTTGACAACATAATTTAGTGGATCTGTTTCAATCAGGTGGTCCTAGAATTCAGTGGTCCTAGAAAAGGTGAAAAAAATAGAAAATTAAAAAAATTTAAAGAAGGAAAACATGAAAATGTTTTGGAAGAGAGAGGCTATGATAAATTATTGTTCTCACAAATACATACAAGGTAATCCCACTCTAAAACTGGGTTTATAAAGTGTTTCACTTGACATCACACTGTGATAACTGAAAGTAAAAATTCTGGATTAGAACTATTGCCAGTCTTCAGTACAGCTCTCATGTGCTTCCATAGCAATTGCTCTCAGCTAGGATACTCAAATTTGATGAACTCCTGCTAGTCTGCAACCCAACCTAACATTGTGATGTTACAGTTAAAATATAAATTTGTTACACACCCATGCCCTAGCTGATGTTGTTTGTTGATAATCTGTTAAAATTTCCCAGATAATTAAAGAAAAGTGCAAAGTAGCTTGAAAGATTATTTATAATTATTGCATTAAGAGGTAGGTACACATGTTGGTTTTTTCCCCCACAATTCCCTTAGAATACCATTGTTATTAAAATTTTAAAGATCCTTGAAGTGAAAAAGCATGAAGACTTAATTGCCTTCCTTGGTTTTCTTGAGCTTATAGGATGTATTTTCATCTTTTAGTCATAGTTCTGTTTTTAAATAACTCTGTTCTGCTCCATGAGAGACATTTCAGTTCTAAATGTATGCAACCAAATTATCTTTTAACCCTCATTTTCAAACTGCAGTTCAATCAGTATACTCCAGATGGCACACAATGATGATAAAATTATGCATATGTTACATTGAGGGATTGAATATGCAAACAGAAGGAGCTGGTTAACTAAGGTTTTCAAATTGCCTTCAGGACTTTACCGTTCTCCTACATAATGACAAAAAAAAATACAGATACTATTTTGCTTGGTTTTAGGATTTGACATTTTTTAATATGGCAAATGAAATGCAATTATAATCCATTAATAGTCCACGTGAAACTTTGCCAATGTCAATATAAAAGCAAATGTTTTCCTCCATAAGTCAGTATGTAAGGAATGCATTTTTACCTTAGTTTATTGCCAATGTTTTGCAGATAACACAATGCTCTTGAGAAAATATGTGAGGGAAAACATAATCAAAATGGATGTTCCATACATTAATAGGCGTGTTTTTTGTTTGTTTGTTTGTTCTAAGCACATGATGAGGCAAACAGGTCATCCAATTTGTTTTCATCTTTTTAGGAGACCATAATAATACTGGGGGGGGGGGGATAAATAGAAAACAAAACAGAACAAACACAAGTGATTCTGCTCTGATTACCAAAGAGTTATCAACTATTCCACTACTAAATACTTCCTTTATAGCTCTATAGTTCTGTAATGTGAAAGCTACTCAGCAGGGTCTTTGTTTTTGGATATGAGCATAATTAAAGAAGTGATATATTTGTCAACTTAGCATTACGTTATTATTATCAGAAAATCTCCTCAATTCCAGTGGCAACAATTCTTTAGTAAAATGTGTGTTCATCTGTTTTAATTGTTTTTGTTCAATTTATTTAAAATAAAAATTGGAAAAAAATTCTCCCATTTCTCCCAGCAGGAATGCCCACATATTTTAGATGGCTGGTAGTTTTAAAAGATTCCAAAAAATTGAAGGTGGCTTAGTAGTAAAGTCTTCTATATAAGGGTTAGCACACTATCTTACACATGGTTTTAGCCAAAAGGCTGAGTGAAAAACAATAGCACACTATTTTATTAGTGTTAGTTGTAAGACTAAAAAAAGGGATATGTATTACCATCATATGTATATATTTCTGTACCTCTCAATATCCACCTAAAAGTTATTGTTTGAAAATGTTTAGTCCGATTGCCTAGGAGGATTTGTGTATATCAGCAATACTTTTTTTTTTCAGTGATCTAAATTGGGGAAGTCATCTATTCATACTGGAAACTAGGTGGGTTTTTGTTTGTTTGTCTTCTTTTTTGTTTTGTTTTGTTTTTTTCCTATAGTTTCGTGCACTGATTATGATGAACATTTCATGGTAAAGTAGTTTCCAAAGTAGAACAATTCAGAATCCATGAATAGTAATTGAGCCCTTTAGTTCTACTTTAAACTTAAAACCATTATTCTCCATTTAAAGCAGACAAATCATGTTGCTCTACAGAACACTGCTCTGTCATTTTAGGCTTTTTTGTGGTGGTTGTTTCCAGCGAGATGGGCTAGAATATTAAGCTCTCTTTGCTTCCTATGCTCTCTCTTGCTGTGCTGGGCACATTTAGGGTTCTGTCTAAAATGGGCAAAAAGCAATTCTGTTGTTCATAAAGAATAACTTGTAAGCTGGTGTGGATGCCTGTACATTTTTATTTTGTGAAGAGAATGTGCTATTTGCCAGGCTTTGAATCTCTGGCAACTGGCTTGCTGAAACTCAGCTTAAATGTATTGTCGTGCATAAACAATCAAATGTAGAACACAATATGTCTCTTCTTCTGACTGCACCTCTCATACCAAACACATCGGCTCAATACATTAGTCTATGTATATGGAGTTGTATCTGTCAGAAGCTAATTTAAGTGTCATGTGAAAACAAAAAGTTAATAGAAGTTTAACATGGTAAAATATTGCTTTTAATATTAAAAATGTACTTGTAGCACTTGAGAAAATGTAGCTATTAATGGTGCTTGCAGAGTGATGTAGCCAAATATCCCTTGTTCTGAGAGCCCATTTCAGAGCGGGTCAGGGGTGGGGCAGTAGAGGGGTGGTAATCATTTTCTAACATGAGCTGTCATGTTACAAAAGTGAATACATGTTTGGATTCTCATGATCTGCTTGCCTGGTAGAGGAAAAGTTTAAATAGTTCTTAATAACAAACACGCTTCTTTATCCAAAAGAATAATTGGTACTGGAAACAACATGGTGGAATGGTTTTTAGACTTACCCTAGTATAGAATTTACTCATCCAAATTTTGTACACTAAATTTTTGTCCTTTTGCATTTAAAATACTATATGTTAATACACACTAAACAAATATTGTGTATTTTGGTGATCTGTTGTTTCTTATTTCAAGACATTTCTATATAAATTAACATTTTATATCATCATTATGTATTCATCATCTTTATCAAATACTATTTGGAAAATAACAGTAGCTCTGAATACTAGAGTCCTGACAGCTTGTTTTTCTCCGCACTGCCCCCTGCTGTCCTTTCCTCATTCTTTCTCTCTTTCCTTCCTTTCTATAACTATCTTTTCCTAGGAATATGATATAATGTAAAGTGATATTTCTGGCAACGCATTAGGTCTATTATGGAAATTACATGAAAAAACAATTTTTGATGACTGTCAGGAGCCAAAGGCTAGTGATCTGTTTCTCCTACGACATGACTCCAGCATCAAGCCTCCTACTCATTTGATGCTCAACAACAACATAATAGCATTGTCCTTTAATGCAGCAGGAAAAGCAGACCATAATGGATTTGTCGAGAGACTGTATAAGAGCTTCTAACTGTGACATTCTAATAAATCTTTAACTCTATGTTTGACTGTTAAGGAATCCTGCCATCACTGGTGGGTATAGAACCTAACAACTCTAGTAACCATGTGACTCCACAGGAGAAATAAAAGCATGACAGATTTATCTGGTGATTTACATTGATGGCATAATATGGAAGTATAAAAAGGAAGCAAAAACCACACTGGGGACTTCTGCCATTCTGCATGAGTGAGGAGGATAATGGGGAAAAGGTTGAAAGCAATTGTTTACTTCACGCAACAGAGTCTTTGAATGAATTTGGGCCACATGAGAGGATTGTCAGGTGAAATACAGGATATCCAGTTAAATTTGAATTTCACCTAAAAAGCCAAATAATTTTATTATAGATATGTCACATAGATTGCATATAGTACATTTATGCTACGAAATTATTCATTGTTCTTCTGAAATTCAAATGTGATTGGATGTTGTGCATTTTCCTTTATTAAATCTGGCAGCTGTAGTGTATGGACATCCTTGGAGTGGCCGAGGAAGGAGGAGTGGCTGAGGTCCTCAGCCTCCCCTGCATAACTTCTCTTCTTTTTCCACACTCTGGCATGAGGGAAGTGGAGTTAAGGTCATGAACCATTTAGATTGAGGGAAGACAGGCTGATGATCCTTGCATCTAGGAACAACTGTATATAAGACTTAGGGAGATAAGTGTCAAGATGTAACATCAGCCTGTGACTTATTAAATTACCAAGGATGTTGAAATAATATGCAGGTTCTGCCCTCAAAGAATTGTCCTATGCTAATTAGATGAGCACCTACCTAAGAGGTAGTATGGGTTCGATTATGAATAAAAAGTGAATAAGCCAGAAGAAGCAGAGACTCTAACTCAGGCACCTTTTTGCAATACTCCCTATTCTCTGCTGCTTCCCTGAAGACTTTTATTTATTTATTTATTTATTTATTTATTTATTTTTTAATGGAGGACAAAGGGGTAGAGATTTCCAATTTGGCACATTTCCATTTCTCCTGGAGACTACATCCCAGTGAAAGTTCCATTACCATCTTTGCGCTAAGTTATATAGTACTTAAACCAAGTTAATTCTATACTGAAAGGTAACTATTTGGAGTGCCATGAATAAACGGAGGTGCCTTGTAAATCCTCTAAACTAGGTTCCTTCATTTTCACAGCAAGGCATAGAAAGGTTAAAATATGTCCAGGGTCATAAATCCAGAAAAAGGAAAGAACTGAGATTAGAATCCTGCTGTAATAATAAGACTTTTACTGCTCTTTAACTACATGAGGAAAAACATCAAAATTATCTATCCATTGTAATTTGAACGATATGTGGTTGAAGTGTTTTTTTGGCCACTTTTTGGTTACTCTCTGAAGGTACCCAAATATGAATCCTAGACCTTAGGTGCAATAATCCTAGAAGTCAACCTAAAACAAGGAAGAACCTGAGATAAAGTTCTGGGAAGACATTCCTGTTTAGTTGCTAAGTTTGCATGCGATTCACTATCAGAATTCATATTCTACTTATCAGTTAGTCTATTTAAACAATGCAGGTGGTAATGCTGACTATCCCACTGAGATATTTTAGGAATAACAATGCAAGCAAAAAACATGTCCCCCAAATAATGCAAAGCTCCTTTTGTATGTATGAACTACGAGGAGCTATATGAAGATGAAATGCCAACAATAGCTCTCTGATAGACATAAATGTAGACGTTTCTATCCATTCACCCACTCTGCAGATAATTACCAGGAAAAACGTGGCTTTTATCCTCAGTGAGAGGGCATATAAATTCAAAACAGGCAGATGTGACTTTTTTCTAAAGAAAATTACTGAATTCATACATTTTTTAGCAACAGAGAAGTTAGATGAAGTTACTTTAAAAATTAGTTAAAATGCAAACCCTGGCCTGCCGTACAATCAGTTTTTCAGAGAAGTATGAACAGGACTTTAGAATTTAAAGATTGTAATTCCAATGAATATTAATGCTCAAGTGTGTGGAGCGCAGAGGTAACTGACCTCAGACCTCACACAGTGTACAAAGTAGCTGCTTAGCTGGGAAAACCAATTTTTCACCTTTTTTTGTCAGAAATAGGAGACACTCCACTATAGGCTGGATTTTGTTCCTTGTAGAGGTCAAATCAGTGTCTGCTTGAAAAATTCATGATCCAGAAAAGGTAATTTTTAATGAATATTTATGAGCGATGTCCTTTCTTATCAGAGCTGTGCAAGTTTTCTGAAGCTTGCCACTAAGACTGGCTTGTGATTTTTAGCAAAAAACCTCTGAATCAAAATGAGGAAAATGGGCTTGATATACTGTCGTCTGACTCATTTTGGCTTCTTCTGTTATGCATCATCATTGCATATAAAACAACATTGTTCAAGGCTGTTCAGATCACCACGATTGCAGTATTTTTTCCCTTCCTTTTAAGATCCAAACACCATCATAAAGCATTTAAAGGACATTATACTCTTTGTATATATTTTTTAACCTTAAAAATACTTTGCCCATAAAGTTGCCAAAGACTCAGACCAAGTAATAATAGAAGTATGGAGTTCTCCTCTATGGGTTTGGGCTCTCATATTCAGTATATAAAAGCAAGAACTTTAGAATACTTAAAAGGCTTTATAGCCAATCGTGATTTTTCTTGCACTTTCTCTTAAAATCAGTATAAGCCAAGAGATAAATTTCTAACAAAGCATCTATTGAAATGTTCCAGAATTAATATATATTAATATTTGTAATGATATATATACATTTTATTATGCTAACATAGTTAATACATGTATTATGTATACACAAATATATACACATTCATCTAGAAAAATGTTAGATATTAGTTTGTAAGTACAAAATAACATGCCACATTTTCATCTGTTCAAAGAATAGTGAATATATTTGAAAGGTTTATGCTATTCTTAATCTAATAGATTGTAAAATACAACTATCTCGTGAAACAATTCAACCTGCCTAGAAACTTGTTAAAGGTTTCAGTGTTTGGCCTCTGCCATTTTGTAATATGAAATGTCTTCATAGCATGAGAGTACTACTTATGGATTTTCCCCTTAAGGTAGCATGAAATAGACACATTATCATAGCATTAGTCTTCATGTGGTTTCATGAAATGTTGCTCTGATGAAGTAGGATGACAACCTATTTATCATTATAAACGTTAGAGGGAGGCATGACAAAATGGCATATAGTACCTTACAGAATCATAACTTTGTCCATGAGGATTATATCATTTGCTTTGTGAAGATGAAAATGTCTATTGTAAGTGCCTAATACCAAATATAAGTAAATCATGCTTATTTTTTTCAGTATCTATAGCTTTTTAGCTTCCTGAAGCATTGGAAATAGAGGCCTATAGAATACCATAAAATACCCCAAACAACAACAACACCTAAATACCCACAAGGGGAAGCACCAACCACATGCTGTGTGCCTGACTCTCCCCTGACTCCTGGCCTTTGTATTGGTTGTAATGTTTTGCCTGGTATGCTCCTTCCTATCTCAGGGCACCTTGGTTGCACTCCAGACATAGGCTCTTAAACTCCTACTCATCTTAGACTTGATGATGATGATGTCTTTGGAGAGTCTAATTTTGGAGCCCCAGGTCATTGGAACTCCTCATACTTGCCACAGTGATAGGGCCTTTGCTTGATATTATTACACTGTGATTGTCTGGTAACATCATCATCTTCCATAGTGAAGGATTGTTCCATGAAAAGCAGAACTGAGGTTTGTTCACCACTATACTCTCAGATCCTGGCACATGCACTCATTCATTTGGTTAGTCTTTATTCACTGGAGGCCTACCCTCACTGTCAGGCAGTGTTTGGAGCTCTGGAAATCAAAACAGATTTATCAGACAGATAACATACAAGATGTATAACATGGGATAACAAAAAAAGGGTAAAAATAAAGTTCGGGTTCGTATGTTTTTCAAAACATATTTTCTGAATAAAGAACATGGATATAATAAAATATGATTGGATGCATGTGTGACAGTAAATTTAGATTGATGGTGATATTAATTAATGGGTAGAAATGAAGCAGGAATCGGTAAGGCCAATGAGTCAAATGGCCACCCTCTGTGTCTTGATATCTCAGCCTCTCCCACTCTGGGATTGCTCTTTGTGCTTTCCTGATTCTTATCTCTCTCTCACCTCTAACAGATTATCCACTGAGTGGAAAATTTTAAGCTTATGTTTCTATATGAGTAAACCCTTTCAACTGGTCCCTTGGATTATAGAATGTAGAATTAGAAATAATTCATAAAACAAAGGTTCTGATTTAAGCATTTTTTTTCTGGGCAGCCCCGGTGGCGTAGCGGTTTAGCGCCTCCTGCAGCCCAGGGTGTGGTCCTGGAGACCCGGGATCGAGTCCCACATCAGGCTCCTTGCATGGAGCCTGCTTCTCCCTCTGCCTGTGTCTCTGCCTCTCTCTCTCTCTCATAAATAAATAAATAAATCTTTAAAAAAAATAAACTTTTTTTTTCTTTTTGTTTGTTTTAAAGTAGACTAGTTCATTGGTAGAATTAAATATTTATCTGATATCCCATATACCATGGTCCCTGATAGGAAATTCTTATTGGCAGGGACAGTGTTACCGTACTGGTGAATACTAATGACCTCATGCTCATTTTTTCACTGAATCTCCTTTATCTTATTATTACGTCTTTGTCATTTTTTCTTATTTATGGACTATATTAGAATTTATGTTCAAGGGGACATAGGAGTGTGATGTAATAAATGGAGTCTTGGCTTAGTTGTGTCCATGGTGCTTTTCTTAATCTCAAGTGCATAATTAGAATGGACATATTTGGTATTTGGCAAAACCCCAACATCATTTTCTTTGCCTATAGTATAAGAGCTGACACAGGAAGGAAAGTCAAGTGGAAGTTTTCAAATTGAGCCCATGGCTAATATAGTAAATTAAAAACAGTAATATATTAGTGACACTTTTAAAGGACTAAATGCAGATATAGTGATTCCCATTCTACTTTAATTTAACTTACTAGTCCGGCCACCACTCAGAACAGACAGACCCTGAAGTATGACAGTGGAGCGATTATAAACTTAAACAAGCATTTTTCCTCCTGTAGCTGCTGTGCTACATGTGATATCTTGGTTAGAGTAGATAAACATGGACTCAAGTACTTGCTATGTAGCTATTGGTTAGATAAATGAATATTTTCTATCCTCATGAGTTAAGGAGGACTAGAAGTGGCTTATATTTACATGTGGAAGAAGAGAGACTCTGTAGTTTTGCCTTAGGTCTATGTATACTTTCCCTCTTCCTGTCATAACATAGCTTGGACCACCAGGACATTCTGCAGACACTGTTGGACTCTCTCGATAGTCTCATGTAATCAGACAAGATGAACAATATTTGCAAGTCTATCAAAGACATTTTAAAGATATATACACACTGTAAGTAGGAGGTAAATCTGCAAAGATTCAGGGGGTCCATCGCACATGCTTTGAAATATGCTAGGGAATGCTTTTCAAAGTAAAGAACAAATTATTTCATCTTACTCTTCCTGCCACGGAGAAGGAAGCAAGTGCTTTGTAGGTCTCTTTGGGTTTGATAGTGGCAGTTTCTACATTTGGAAACACTGATCTAATCTATTTACTGAGTAACACAGAGAGCTGCCAAGATTGAGAAAGATCCAGAAAAGAGTCTTACAGCAGCAGGTCTGGCCCATGGGGCAGGTAGTACTTTTGCTTGGGCTGCAAATGGACAATTTTTGAACTAGCACTTAAATCAGAGATGGTATTAATGACTGATTATAATGATAGATTCTCTTGGGACACCTGGGTGGCTCAGTCAGTTAAGTCTCTGGCTTGATTTCTACTTAGGTCATGATCTCAGGGTCGTGAGATAGAACCCCAAGTCAGACTCCACAATGGGTTTAGAACCTTAAGATTTCTCTCTCTCCTCCTTCTGCCCTCCCCACCCCTGCTCACTCTTGCTCTCACTCTAAAATAAATAAATAAATAAATAAATAAATAAATAAATAAATAAATAAATAATGATAGATTCTCTCAATGACTAGAGAGCTTCAAACTGTATACCTGATGATATACTTTGAATGGAAAGAGAAGTTGTTTGAGATAAAATATATCTCTTAATATAATGGGCCATGCTTAAATAGTTTGTTCAAAGTCCTAGAAGAAAAAAGGCAGGGAATATCAAGGTCAGAGGAAGAGGCATGGAGTTGGGAATGTATTAGGATTTTTGTATGGTCTATTAACTCTCACTAGAGATTACCCACTGGGAAAGAGGCACTAACCAACTGAACAAAAACGACTCAATCACTTGATGTCCCACAGCCTCTAACATACACTGGCTAACACAATTCTGGAAGAACTGGTGCATGAGTAGGTAGCCCTGGGAACAGGAATGCAAGCTATGCATGGGCCTAACAGTTTGGGCTTCACACACCAAGACTAATCTGGCATTGCTAAGATCCAGTCTTCTAGCAAAAGGGACCAGTGCTGAGCTACCTCTGGCATCATCCTTTGAGGCCAACTAGCCACTTGGTAGCAAATTAATTACACTGAACTCCTTACTCCATGGAAAGGGCAGTGATTTGTTTTGCTTATAATCAATATGTGCTTTGTTATACATTTATCATTCCTGCCTGCAGTCTCTGACTAATCTCATGGGCATGAGACCTGTGTAGTCACACAGCGCCTAAGCTCAGAACAGTCCCACACCTGGTTTAATGTTATTCTGCTGCTACTTTGGAATTCTTTATTTTCAAGCAAGGGATACCACATTTTCATTTTACCTGGGACCAACCATTTATGCAGCCAGCCCTGCTGCAGCCCAGGCCAGTTTCTCCACGTGAAGCCTTACAAAGTATTTACTACATTAATATAGAAAGGATCTAGTGTCCAGCTTCACAGCAAAGAAAGTGGTCCTATCATATACCATACCACTCAGAGGCTGCTGGTTTAAGAGAACAGTGAAAACTATGTTAAGTATAGGGAATGAGGCACCAGGTTTCAGTGCCCCACTGAAAAATTTTCATCAATTTATATGTATGTATATGTATAAATTTAAGTATAAATAAACAACTATTTATATATATACTGGATGGACATGAAATAATTCAAGATATGCATGTCAGCAAAGAAACAGGCAGAGAGGATGAGCTTCAAAGAAATGAGAAACCAAGGGAAATAATGAGAAAGTGATACAGAAGATAAGTCCTTACATGCTAGAGATTGAATACATTCCACAGGGCTAAGGATCTTTGCTTGATTCATTCATGTACCCCAAGCATAGAGAGTAGTGCCCAACAGGTAATAGGCACCCATTAAGTATTTGTTAAGTGAATCAATTTTAAGTTAAAAACAAAGTATGAGCAGCTAATGACACAATGAATATATGTGTGTTACAGTTAGAGAGAAACAACTTCCAATTATATCCTAGCACTGTACTTTGCATGTAATATGTACTTGGTCCTTGCTCAGTGCTAGTGACACCAGCTATAGTAGAACACGGCTCCTGCCCCAAAAGGGATGGTGGAGGGTGAGTTCATGCTAATGTCATCTAGAGAGCTGACTTCACAAACATGTCTTGATTTAAAGGCTGTACTTTCATGGAGATTGGTTTTGCTTTGGTGTCTATTTTGAAATTTCTAAGAATAATTATCTAACAATTCATTTAAAGCTGATGCTGTACAGGCAGGAACCTACTCACATTAATACAATGTACAATCAATGAATGAATTAGGCTTATCTCATATTAACCTATGAGAATCCTTCTAATTCCAAGACTGTTTGCCTCTACTATTCTTATGCGTGCCCTCTTCAGTATCAGGGTTCTTTAGAACTGCTAAAAGGATAAATCTGGAATCAAAACAAAATGGAGGGGAGTATTAGGGAGGAATTTCTCATCCATATAGGATGAAGTTTAGTGAAACATCCATGATCATAATAGAAAAGGCCTTTAAAGTCACCCAGATGTTCATCTCCCATAGTCTAATGTGTTTCTCTTACTTTGTGGAGACAATAAGCACAAATACTATCTTGCTTACCCTGTTTTTCTAAGCTTCATGCTCACCACCTACTTCTTGATTATCATTCATATGTCAGTCCTGCAGCTTGGCTATTCATAGATCTGATTTTTATGTAGAACTCCCTGATCACTGTGGAAGGGCTTGGTTTTCTTCCTATCTTCTCAGCCATGCATTTAACAGTATTCCATTCAGTTATTTCTTCAGATTTGTTCCTGTTATAAATTCCCTAGAACTTGTAAAAAAATTATCATTATTGACTTGCTGAAGAAAAACCTGCTGTGATGCCCCAGCTATGCATCTAATATGTGATTTGGAAATTTATGAATTGATATTTACATATCAAAATTATGAATAAACTCTATCTCATATAGGGCAGAGATCATGTGAGCATTCTGCATAGTGCAGACTTGATAAATATCAAATGACTACATGCAAATTAAAATAGCATTTTCTCACATCCTGGGTTTATATAGATAGGTGTGTTTTGTTCTTGCAGATGAGAGGTTGACTCATGATTATGAACTTTGACATCTTTCTGGCTGATTGAAAATAAATTGTGCATGTCAAATGAGTCCTTATGTAGGTATGAAATTTAACAATTTCCTGTCACTGGCTACAGCCAAGGTATATTTTTGTTGTTGTTTTGGGCAATGTATATTTAGTAACCTCTGCTGTTAATAACTACTTACTAGTAAACCAACTAAGCTCCCAGATACTTTTGCAACTGGGGATGCGGAAGCAGTGGGGTAAACAAAGAAGCATAATTCACTTGTCATTAAAGATACATCACTACACTGTATATTTAAATTATGGTTTTCTTTATTAACTAGTGAAAAGAAAAAAAATATATATTTAGATCCCAGAGAGAATTCAGATCATGGTGAGGAGCTAAGGTAAAGAATGGCTAATTACCTACTTAGGCTTCTGAACAACACATGAATAGGCAGTTTGACTTCTGCTATTAATAAAAGATGTCAGAAAAAATACTTTTAGGGTACAGGACTCTGTATTAGACTTACAGTCAGGAAAATGACCACATTTAGCTTTTACAGGTACTATTAAAAAATCCCCCAAACTCAACTCAGGACACATCCCAGCCTAGAGGAAGTCAGCCCATAATTGCTGTAGTTTTTCAGTATGTGAGATATTTGATATTTATTTCAAGTTTTGTTTTCACTTAATTTATTAATCTTCTTCCCAGATGAAGACTAATCTGTCTGTAGTTACTTAAATCATTTATACCTTCATTTAATAGAATAAAGGATTAAAAAAGGAGGCCAGATCTCCCAAAGTCAGTGACCACACGAGAATGACTTACCTGTATTATCCTCATTTGAGAACGATGACTTTCACTTTACTCAGTGGAGTCTTGAATATGTTAATTTGGTTCAACATAGCAAGCGACGTGTAAACAATTTGCTTTCCGAGGGACAACAGTCCACCATCTTCGACATGGCATCTATCAGATGAGAAATCAGGATAAACTTGAGGATTTTTGAAAGCTGTCCTAATTCCAAGGTGACTACTCTGATATTTAAAAAACAACAACAAGAAAATTTTATGGGTAAACATCGACTTTAAGAAGCTTTCCAGGTCTTTGAGATAATCATCATGTCTTTGCTTTAATAAAACAACTAAAAAAAAGTCAATGGAATCTGATTTCAAATATGGAAATGAAAAGTATCAATCCTCAATTCCATATGTGCTAAATGATAAATTGAGATATTTATACATGCATTGATAAAATATGAAAATCTTCCCAACACTTTCATAGCTCCTTATCTCCCAAACATTTTAGTATTATTGTAAAATTGAACTAATCAAATAATCAAGAGAATATAAATACTGTATGTATTGTGATAATAAATGGCTTCCCAAAAGTTCAGATCTTTTCAAAAAAGGCAGATAGTTTTCTGAATTTTGTCTTAGAAAAAAATAAGCATATATAAATAGTTTGTGATTGTGAGAGAAAATATTTTTCTGGAAAATAGTTTAAAAATATTCATTAAACATCACAATTATTCTCATGTAATTTCCCGAAATCATAATTTCTACAACCTAAATATGACATTAACCTAGGGAAAAATCTCTTAAGTATGCTGTTGTTCTTTTGTGACAACATATTAATTCCAGATGCAGGTGTGTGTGTATGTTTGTATCTACACATATATGAGTCTATATCCTCACATTTTGTAAGAACATTACTTGGTACTTCTTTTGTGCCCTTCCAACTATTTCTTTCCATTCACTTTTCATTTTTTGTGAAATTTAATTTCTTCCTCTTCACTTTTTCCTGTCATTAAAACTAATAGCAATTAGAAATAGTAACTAAGCCATTTCTGAAATTTTAATATTTAAGAAAACTGTGGAAAATGTAAAGAAAATATTAAAAATTATGTTCTCTCTCTAATGGGAAAGGCCATGAAAAATTGAGGCCAAAGTGAAACATCAGTTCTCGAAAGAGTTTTCTCAAAATGCTGAAAGTCAATTCAACAAGTAGTTATTGAACTTCTACCCCTGCCCTTGGTGACGCTGTGATATAAAATCAAGAACTTTACCCACAGGTAACACTTGATTCATTTTGATTTAAAACTGACAGTTGAGAAAGTCTACTCAAGGTTGCATTTGCTCTTTATATATAAATAAATCTCTACAGTTTGAGTTTTTCCCAATATCAGTGTTTGAGTTTTAGAAATCTTTGTCCTTTTTTCCCTAGATCATTGTATAAAAAAAATGAAACTTTCAAAATGTTAGTGATTAAAAAGTAATTTACGTGAGAGTCTGCTGATTGTATATAGAAAGAAGGATTTTAACTTTGAGAAAAGGTAGATTCTGTATGTATAGATAGTTATATATATTTTTAGAAGCTTAAAATATATTCTTTTGCTAATTAAATACTTCCTGTATTTATTTTTTTTGTTATGAAACAGTTTGCTATGTCAATATAGTAATAATAAAGAGAATAATTAATTATTTATTCAATAAAAATTTAGAGAGTACCTATACTTTTCCAGGCATTGTACTGAATGCAGGACTTGCCAAATAAGAATGAAGCCTCAAATATAGAAGGGGAAGAAACTAGAAAAAGTAACGGGGAATTATTTGAATATACACAATGAAATAACATCTTGATTAAATATTTTTTTGGGAAATATAGAAAAACTGATTTTGCTTGAGAGAAAGAGAATGATTGGGTTTTTTTTTTTTTTTCTTTAGACATATAAGTGAATCTTAGCTACCAGAGATGAAGAAAAAATAGGAGCAATGATGTCCTTTTTCTTCTTTCCTATCACAGGAGATATGAAAGACAAGAAATACGAAAATTGGTATGTTTTCCTCTAGTAAAACCATTAAGAGAGAATCAGGGAAGAAGAATTAAAAGGATAAGGACTAAATGTATTTGAATAAAGGCTCAGAATAAAAATTAATCATCATAAAAAACAAATACAAATAACATTGAGTTTTTTTTTTTTTTTTTAAACAGCACCTTTTCTGCCGCGGGTTTGAAAAAAGAAATGAATGTGGAAGAGCTGGAGGTGTGGGTGGAGGAGTACATAAATGTCCAGAACTGGAAGAGGAGAAATTGAAATACAGAGCTCCCACCCACATTGACATGTGCAGATTCTGTTGTTTTAAAGGGCAGTGAGAAATTTGGGACATTCAGAGGAAAATGATCCCTTCTAACTCTAAGAAATTTTGTTATACTTATCTTTACTTACATCCCAGTGATTCTATGATAATCTCAGGAAGTTTTATCCAATTTAAAGGAAGATCTTAGGATAAGATTAGGTAAGGAGGAATATAATTCATGTGGGGTGTTGATAAAAAATAAGCAGGGATTCTAGATTCCAAAGAATGGGGTGGTCTGTAGAAGACTGAAGGCATCTAGAGGGATTTTAGAAGCCAGACAGAATTTCCAGCATGAGAACTGTTAAACTGCCAAGTGGATTGAGGAGGGTCTGCTGCTTGGTAGGGGGAGTATAGATCCAAGGATACCAGGTTTAGGCTGATACTAATTCCAGACTTATTCACCATCCCCCTGTGCCCACCCTGGCCCATCATCTCATCCCCAGTGGAAAGGCTTGGTTGTGTCTCGAGGGTTGGTTAATAAGGAATCAAGTACCACAAAGGTGAGACAGTGAAGTGCAGTAATGCATAGCATGTTCTCTGGAATCAGACTGCTTGAGTTTGAGTCTCTCTTCCACTTACTACTTATATAATCTAGGTTAAGTTTCTCAACTCTCTAAAACTCAGTTTTGCAGCATAGTATGGGAATAATAATAGAACCTACCGTCTAAGACTTCTGTGAGAATTAAATGTATTTAATCCATTAAGATGTGGCACTGTGCTTGGTCTACAGCAGGCACTTCATAAGTGATAACTCATTCACTTCGTGGGTAGAAAAAACAGGTCAGGAGGCAGGAATTGAGAACAAATGGGTTGATTCTTGTGTTATTTTTGTACTCTTCAAATCACAGTTGAGATTTGACATAGGAATGATAGCACAAATTTTGCACAATGCCAGACACAAGCAACACAAGATAGATCATCTGCTGTCCTCATTGACAGTCTTTCCTTGCACTTCATAGAATTAGGTCACATCTAAATAGAGGAACCATTGACTCAAGTCTTGTTTATATCCTTAGTAAAAAGATGTGTAAATTTTAAGAATGTTGTTAAAAGTTTTTGACTCTTTAAAATATGCCTCATTGAAGATGCTTATGGTTGGCATCCACTCCAGGCTTTAAACATTAGATAACGCATAAAGAAGCCTGGTCTACAAGGGTTTGGGGATCTTTATTATTGAAAAGTGGCTAAATTCTCTGTTTTGAAGTATATAAATGGAGTTTATGACTTCTGAGACATTGGCTTATTTCAATCCACTATATTGGAAATTTTTACCATCATAGCATTGAACTCTGCAAACAGGACTTCTTACTTAGAAGCATTTTACATTCACATGTGAGTAACATTAAAGGATACTTTTGGGTTCATAAATGTATGCAGAGAGGGTACTCATGTTTTATATTTAAGAGGTTTGGAAAGTGGCATGATAAGTAATAAAATCAACAATGGTAACTATTAATGTAATCAAGTGCAGATATTGCTTTAAAATAAATAGGACTAATGATTAGGAAGAAAACAGGCCTTGGGGGAAAAATAGAACTAAGCATATGAGCAATGATTAAAAAATAAGCCAGTTTATTATCAACCAATGTCTCAAATATATCAAATCATAATATATCAAACCAGAAAATAAAAACTTGGTTCAAGCATAGTTTTTGTCATAGAAGTCTATTATGTTTTATGTATTTGTAGGGGAAAAAAAGTGATTTTAGGACTATCGTCAAGAAAAGACTTTGACGTGGCAACAGGATGGCCAAGGATACCAAACCAATCCCTGTGGATGATGTATAAGCCAAATTTGATCATGGAGATGGACAGTGCTTTGGGACTTCCCTCTGGGAAGGTGTTATCAGGATTTCTCTGTAGGAGGAATTGAATGCAAACCTGGGCAAAATAAAAAAATATACAAAGAGAGGGTTTTGACCTGTCTAGACCTTGTAAATCCAATCATGCAAGATTGAGGATCTCTTGTGCAATAAAGAATCTTAGTTTACTATCTACCTATCGATCACTGCAGGTGAGTTTTAGTAGACCCAGTGTTGCCTTCCCAATTTACCAATATTGTTACAATAAATAGCCAGTGTATGAGTTCGTTTCTTTGGTAGTACTTATGAATTGAATTAGGATTTCAATAACCTGCTGCTGTAACCAAACCACTTTTCTTTTCTGCTAACTTAAATGTGAAACTCTCAGGGTAGAAGAGGAAATCATCAACAAAATCAATGTGCAATTTCTAATGCTTGTGACTTTAAGAACTTATGCTCTCTCTCCATGACCTTCCTTGAGATCTACCCAAGCCCCCTGCATGAACATATCTGAAGGGAGAGCAGATACAGACACACCTGGACATAAACACGTCTGGCTATGCATTTGTAATGGGAGGTGGTGATCTGCTCCTATCAGTGGTCACACATAGCCAATTTTTGTTGTTGTGATACAGAGTCAGTAATAAGTAATTTTATGCATGTGAAGTCACAGTGCGAGAACAGGAGTGAGCTCTTCCTAATCATTATGTCAGAGAAGAGATGCTTGGGCTGTGGCACCTAACTCAACATGTGGACACTGGGAGATGACAGCATACATGTCACCTATGTAGAATTCCCTGATGCATGTCACCTCCCCACACTATTCTTAGGAAAGCAATAATATCTGGTTGCTACCATGCAGTCAGTTTTAACACAAGCTTGCAAGAGAATAAGAACACCTGCTCACTTACTCCTGAAGAATCTCTTTTAGAAATCCCTTTGAATCATGAAAGAAACTCTCGGCCAGAGAGTGGGGCACTTGGAGTCTCGACTGTTCTAAACTTTGAGTCAGGTAGACAACTCCCTTTTTGACTATTTTCCTCTATCTTTCACTAAACCTGAAAGCACTCCCACTGGTTCTGCTGGCAATGTTATACCCGACTAATAAAAATGAGGTGCGGTACTCAATTTATCCGGGCCCGATTATGTTGGAAGGCAGCTAAAGGCAAAAGTGAGTCCTGTGTACTGAACAGCACTGGAGCCCCTGTAATCTAGAGGGGAAAACATTCAAAGGGCACCGTGAAGCTCAATTTACAGAAATAGACAGAAAATTGCTGCCAGGCGGCCCAGCAGACAATGCTTATGCACAGCCATCGCAGACCAGGTTGATGCTCAATTTGAGGAAAAGAAGTTGTATAGCATCAGGCACTGATGGCTTGTGTGCCATCCTCCCTGAATACAGAGAATCGTGTCCGGGTCACCAACACGTGTCTTGATGAACCTGGTGCCAGTCCATGAGTTTGAAATATTTTCTCTCCCCTGGTCATTTCTACCTGTGTTAGAAAATACTGTGTTTAAAATGCTCAGGGTTAGGAGGAACCTGGGTGGTACAGTGGGTAGAGCATCTGATTTTTGGTTTTGGCTCAGGTCCTGATTTCAGGGTCATGAGATCCGGCCCCACGTCGGGCTCCACATGCAGAGTCCGCTTAAGATTCTCTTTCCCTTTCTTTCTGCCCCTTGCCCCCGCCTCTCTCTCTCTCTAAAGTAAATAAATACATCTTAAAAAAAAAATAAAACGGGGGCATCTGGGTGGCTCAGTGGCTAGTGTCTGCCTTTGGCTCAGGGCGTGATCCTGGGGTCCTGGGATCAAGTCTGCATCAGGCTCCCTGCTGGGAGCCTGCTTCTCCCTCTGCCTCTGTCTCTGCCTCTCTGTTCTCTCATGAATAATCAAAATCTTATAAAATAAAATGCTTGGACTGAAATAATCAGTTCTATCATCAATTCATAATTGATCGCTGATTATAAACAGCTCGGTATGAAATTCCTTAGATGTTTTGCTCAGCTTTGTCAGCATTGTGCTGCAATCTTGTCAAACTCTTGGCTTCTGAACGAAGTTATTTTCGTCAGAGATATTATGAGAAGTTTTATGTCACATACCAACACCTTCTGGCCATGCATCTTACCCCTTTACCCCTAATAAAAAGGTCTGAGTCTTATGTCCTAAGGAACCTTAAGGAAGCTTTCGAAGATGACCTTTAGTCAAATAGGTCAACTATTATTTAAGCTTCTTCAATTAATGCCTTTCTGGATGTCTTGTTTTGAAAATCATGTTTGACATTTTGACAGAACTTAGCTTTGATATTCAAGCCGATTTGCCCTCCTCCAGCTTTCTCAGCTACCAGGCACTTGAACTTTCACTCACATTTTTTTCTGCTAAGCTTCTGCTGACGGGCCTCTCTAGATACCATTGAGTAGGCTGACTGAAATATAACCTCACTCCAGGTCAAATGCCTTTAAGCTGAAAACCATTTCCAAGAAGGATGAAAATCTCAGATATTTCAAGTCTGTCTATTTGGCAGTGTGGAGATAAGAACAATGAGTCTTCTTGTTGTTGTTTTTTTTTTTTTTTCATTTTTGCTGTTCTCGAGCAGCTGAGAGAAAGAGCTCAAATGTTTAATAATACTCATCACTGTGCATACACAAAGTGTAGAGTGGAAAACAGAATGGGGAAGGCTGAGTAACCATTATAGTAATGGGCAAGTAAAATATAATATTAATGGATTAGTGGGCTGAAGGTGTAAGGCATATGTCACAGTTTTTTTTTAATACAAGTAATATAATTTTGACTTGAATATTTTTTTTTTGACTTGAATATTTGAGTCAATTTCAGACGCATGACTCCAATTGATTTGGTAAGATTAGATTTGTCATAGGTCAAAAAAAAAAGTGCATTAATGGCTGAAAAATATCATGTGAACTTATGCTTTGGGAATTCCCAAAAGATTGCCCACTGAGTAGTTTGTCCCCTTTCATATTGTCTCAGAATCTTAACAGGAGAGTCTCTGCTTTATTGGAATCAGGCATTGTCATCAAAAAGTCTCCTTAAAATAAATCCATATTATCTATAGATGAAGGGAGAAAGGAGTAGCCATTTCATTTTCCTAATAGTTGATCTATTTGGAAGAAACTACCTTAAAAGCTAGAGATAGTTTCTTGGGAAATAACTCTGGCATTTTTACTGCAGAGAGACAGTTTCTTGGGACATAAGACTCAGGCATTTTTACTGCATAGAGATAATTTTTGGGGACATAAGACTCAGACATTTTTACTAGGGGTAAAGAGACAAGATGCATGGCCAGAGTGAAGCTGTTGGTATGATTTGACATATAAACTCTCCCAGCATCCCTGAGGAAAATAACTTATTCAGAAGCTGAGAGTTTGACAAAGATTCCAGGAGAATCTTGACGTCTCTGAGTGATCGGCAACCACCGGAGGGGAATCGGGGACTGAGCTGGTTTTGCTGAAAGGGCACAGCCCGGGCAAGGGTGATATATACGTTGTAGGAGGTACAGTAAGTAGAGATCACAAACATAAATGTAACCTTTTTTATAATTTTATTTTAGCTAACTCTGTCTTCTTACACAACCCATTTCTGAATGTCTAACTCCCTTGTTTTACTTACTCTGTGTATTGACTTCTCAAAAGAGCACAGATTTCACAAATGTTAGGAGGCGGTGGTTTGCTTCATACTTGAAAGTCATGGCTATTTTGGTTCACAGGAAGGGAGAAGGAGCATCACAAATGAGACCGTAATACATCCAACTTGAAGGGTATGTTCATTAATTGAAACTCACAGTATTATTATATGCAATTTAAAGTCTTAAGTCTAAGAAATAACTATTTCAGATATCGGAATCAGTTATATTTTTTGCTTAAAGAAAAATGTCTATCTTAAGACTCCAAATGAGTTAAAATAGGAAGCTTTTTATTTTTGATTTTGTTCATACTCTACTTGCTCCCTACTTTTGCTAAGCAATTACTTAAATAATTTGTATTTCTCACATGTAGATATTTTCTAAGTATGACATTTATCCCCAGGCATGACAAGAACACGATTTTTTTTCTTCCTCCCATTTTAGAATATTAAGAATTCCATCTTCTCTTGAGACTAAAGCGTACTCTCTAACCCCAAATGCTCTTTGTCAGTAGTCATAACATTCACATCAATTCTCTATCAAGATTTTGATTGCCTTCCTGGGCTTCCTTTTTCTGGTGTGGAACACCCACCACTCCAGTTAAACTCTCCCTAATTTCTTCTGGTCAGCACCGGGATCCATCAACTCAGCATGAAGAAGGCTTCATCGTGGGATCTCTGGGTGGCCCAGCAGTTTGGCGCCTGCCTTTGGCGCCTGCCTTTGGCCCAGGGCGCGATCCTGGAGACCTGGGATCAAGTCCCACGTCGGGCTCCCCGCATGGAGCCTGCTTCTCCCTCTGCCTGTGTCTCTGCCTCTCTCTCTCTTTCTCTATGTCTATCATGAATAAATAAATAAAAATCTTAAAAAAAAAAAGAAAAGAAGGCTTCATCGTGGAGTGAATTAATGCAGTGAACACAGTCACGACACTACTGTGTGGCTGGATTAATTATAGGCTAAGAAGGAGGGTTAAAAATATAGACCTTACGCAAGCTAGAACTTTACTTTCTTACCTGTGTAAGGTAGAAAGTAAGGTTTCTTCCGTTACAATATTATGTCTTCTCAAGGGTGTGGTAGTCAATCAATATTGAGGCTGGGTCACCACCATGCTAGCATTTTAACCACTTAGGAAAAAAAAAAATGAGAAACTAAAGGGAAAAAGATGTCCTTTTATTGAGGTGATAGTGCAGCTTCATATTTCTTTGAAGAGAAATGGGTCACATGGCATATCTGGGAACAAGGCAATTTGAAGATCTTAGTCTGTAGGTGGGACTCCACACAGGGAGCCTGCTTCTCCCTCTGCCTGTGTCTCTGCCCCCTTCCCCCTGCCTGTGTCTCTCATGAATAAATAAATAAAATCTTAAAAAAAAAAAAAATGGAGGAGAAACTAGAAACTGTCCTAGCCTTAAATTTTAGGCTGGTGATGCTTACCCTACCTTTGGATGCTTTTCTTCCTCCTAATCTTCTCCTTTTCTTTCGGTTAAGGCTATTTATGTATTCATTGCACCTCTTTCAAAGAACCCAGGCAGCACATGGCACTAGAGTGTAGTTGGATATTAAATGATACCACTTTTAAGCACTAAACTGAAAGTTATTTAATTTACAAAAATGTGCTTTACCTTACTGTTTAAAGACTGTATCTGTGGTTTTAGGGAAGTGTGCAGTGTGTGTTTAATTAATTAACTTTCTAATTCATCAAATGATTACTCTTTACCTACGACATGAATAGAGCTGAGTGTAGTATTTTGGAGATACAAAGAATTTGAACACAAAGAAACTTTCCTTGAATAATTGATTCACCACCTGAGATACCCAATGAAAAATCACCAAATACAGCAATGATAGAAGAGCTGTTATAGGACAGAAGAGATGAGGGTTCGTTTGTTTGTTTGTTGTTGCTTTGTTTTGTTTTGGTTACTTGATGTGTATTTGATGGAACCTCTTTCATCACATGCATTTTCAAAAAATTCCTTTCTTGAATTAGTGTTTATATTCCCTGTAGCTCATGAAATATCCCATTGTAAACATATATAATTATTATATTAGGAAATAAAAATAATATTACCCTCTACTAGGGCTGTTCATCTAAATTATATAACCTTTGTTCTTTGATTCTGTTGATCATGAAAATGGCATAATTATAAAGTTTATAATGTCATAATATTCTTTCTCTTTTTTAATGAGACAGAAAGAGTGACTTTCAAAGTTTAATGTTTCTAATCAAGTGGGAAGTTTGCTGAAAATATATATTTAAAGACTCTATGCAGAGATTCTGACTCTGTAGGCCTTGTATAAAGGCCAGGAACTGTCATTTTCCACAAGCACCCTATTGATTATGTGGTTGCTCTCCTTCCCACTTTAAAAAATGCCTGGTTTAAAGGACACACTGTGGGGAGTTATAAGAATAGAAACTTTGCATAGTTTAAACATCTTTCTTGTGAAATTGTTTCTGCCACTGTGATTGTCTCTTGCAAGAGAAGGCAATTATTCCATTGGCCATATTAAGACAAAAATCAATGTATTTAAAATGCTTACATCTTAATGAAATATAATCTCACATAAGAGCTGCGATTGATGTGGTCTCTTTGTATCTTTACCTATTTTTAATAATATATCTTGACCTATTTTTGATAAGAAAAGATGTTAAAATAGAACAAACTGATGTTTATACCTATTATTAGAAATATAGGTAGTATTAGTTATCTTTCTTGATTATGTGTTTCACCTCATTGCTTCTGGATTATAATTTAGGTCTGAGGTTAAGAAAAGAAAAACAAGAAAGCAGGAGAAAAAAGGAAGGAAGGAAGGAATGAACAAAGGAACAAAGGAAGGAGGAAAGAAAGGGAATACAAAATAAAACAAAGAATGACCTTGAAAAACAGTAACACTTTATCTTGAGAACCATATGAAAATAGACTCCATAATCCAGCTACGTCCCTACAGATGATGATAAGTAAAAACACCACTGGTACTTTAAGCTTCCCTCTCCCCACCCAATTCTGGCTGTTATCACTGGAAAACACCAGTGCCCAGTTTTTTACTGATTGTTAACCCAGTTTGGAAGATATTTTATTGAAACTGAAATAGAAGTGCTACCCTCTTATGCATTTAAAAAATATGATTTTCAAATTTCAAAAATTGTATTCAGGAACACATTGTTCTTGACCCTCCAGACCTGCCTCTGCATTTCCCAAAGCATAGTTGGTCTAATTTTAACCTTTAATTTTATTGAGTAGATAATCATTTTATAACCACGAATACCTTGCCGATTTCTTGCCAACTCTTCCCACCTTTAACACTACCATCATTGATGTTTATTGATTTGAGACTTCTGCATCACAGTACTTAATTAATTTCAAACACAGCAGAATATTTTGGGATTTTATATTCAGGATCCCATTGATTTCTTGTCTTGACAGTTTTAATCAGATTTGGGAAAAGGGAAGATTATGTCAAGGCTGTTTACTCATATCTTGGTTAAAAATTTTATAAGTGCAATCATTAGAAAGTGCTTCATTTGAATAATGTATCTAAGTCTTGAAGTGATGAATTATACACGCTGGACATTAACATAATATTTACTTTAAACATCAGAAAGAACGTGTGCTTTCAAGACACAACATACATCTCACATAACTAAATACAAAGGGTATTTAAGTATATGATTATATCCTTATTTTACATCATTTTTGGTCACACTTCCACATCGAAATGCCTAATAATAGCCCGAAATCCATGGGGCCTTGGTATGGGTTTCTGTGCTCTGCTTTAGTGATTAACCAAATAGTCAAATACATCATTTCAAACTTTATTCTTTAAAGACAGTCTTTTGAAAGACTATTACCTGCATCGCTGTTTTGTGGTACAACAGTGACAACCAGTGGCCACTGGATTTCACTGACACTTTATCTCAGCAGACAATTTATTGCCGACATTGTAGATTAACAAGAGCCTGCATCTCACTTTAATAACTAGCACTCAAGGAAGAACTTGCTTCTTGTTGATCTTTATTTTATCTTTTACTAAAAATTTGTATGTATCTGCCGCGTGTCTATTTGAGAAATGTTTTATTAACCAAGCATTTGAAATGTAGTTTAAAATGTTTTACTAAGAGGTCACTGCAAATGCAAATATGGGAGGTGATTGGAAGATTCTTTAGGGGGTTCATCCTATGTGGTATGTAAACCAGATTTTATTATTATTATTATTATTATTATTATTATTATTATTACTGTTTTCTTTTACCTGTAAGGAAAAGGAAGATAGTTACTAGGTGTATGTGAAAAACAGGTCAAAGCACTGTGGGCAAACAGTTGGGGATTGCATAATTATTCACTACCTGAACATCCCAGATTGGTCTCATCTTCCCTTCCTAAAAGGTCCATTATTTCTTTCAAATGGAGAGCTTAATGGAGTAAAGCTTTGCTAAATGTAATGAGCTGAATAATGTAGAGTTCAACTTTGGATTATGGACTTTTGGAGACTCCAAGCAGTTAAAACTAATGATTTAATCCCTGTATTTATTTTAAATTTCTTTGAACAGATCTATTTATATATTCCAGAAGCTCTCTCTGAGACATGGCAATCTAGAAATACCCTTTTTCACCCCTCTAGCGTCTATGACATTACCACTCTGTCTCAAACTGTCTTCTCTCTCTCTCTCTCTCTCTTTTAGCATCGCTCCAAACCTTCATTTCCTCCTCACTGGCACTGCTCTAAGAGTGCTTATGGCAAATTTGCTTCTGTAATCATAACTTGAACCCATCTGGGGATGAGATTGGCTACAAGCTTAGTATTTCCACTTAACATATTCATGATTAGCATGCACAGAAGGAGTAGAATTAGGATGAATGTTTTTGGAACAGTACAGATAAATCCTCATAAATGTAGTACAACAGCTCTGGAAACACACAGTGCGGAAATGTAATGAAGCTGAACTCTATAGAGAGTTTGGTATTCTCAGTACCATGCCTCTCCTAATGAACTCATTTAGATTAGAAAATGGATTTAATATTTTATTGGAATTAACCTGAGCCAGTAAAGAGGATTACAATTTCTTTCCATAAATATAGTGATATTACAGGGTAAGGTAGCATGTTACATGAATATTAAGCACTTTATGAACATTGTCATGAAGCCAAAAGGTGTAAGGTGATTATATTTTAATATAGTGGTACTGTTCTTACAATAATTAAATTTGAATAGCAGTGAAAGGATATTTTAAAAAGATTTAAATCAAAATTTTGTTGCATTTTTAGAGCTAAAATGCCATGTGATTAAAGTTAAACCCAGAATAGAACATTTAAATGATCAGCCTCAGCAGAAGATATATTTTCCCAAGTGGGAAATAAACAACAAAGGAACTTGGGATAGGGAAGGGAAACAAAGATTCTGAGCTTGCCTATAGAGAAGGATTATTTACTCACCTGTGACCACTTTGGTAGATAAGGTAGACAAAAATAGAACTCTTCTGCACTATGGGCTGAGTTCTCTTTTCCTGTTATCTTTCCTTTCATTCCAAACCCACTCAAGTCCTTTGTGGATGATGAGTGGATTTGTGTGTGTGTGTGTGTGTGTGTGTGTCTATAAAATTTACATAAGAGAATATAAAGTCTATACAGGAAGAGATTCATGAGAAATCAAAGAACATGTCCTCTTTTCCTCTAAAACCTTCTAGCTATAAGCTACTTCTATCATTAATTTTTTGTAAATCTAGCTGATATAGGCAAGGGAACTAATATCACACTTTTGTAATCTTAAGGAAAGAAAGAAAGAAAAAAATCTGTAACATGAATCTGATCCAGCCTTAAAGAAAGGGCAAGCTTTGGCCCTGAAGTGCCATTTCTACCCATTTTGTAAAGTCAGCTACTGTGCATATGTGCACCCGAGCGATCAGTGATTTTACAGGATAAGGCGCAGTGAGCACTCCGAGCCGGAGGCCGAGGTTAGGTCTTCAGGCTGTGCAGAAATCTTCTGATTAAAGCTGGACACGTGCTGTAAAGTTGCTCAGGCATGTACACAGAGTTAGTTTAAGCAAAGCTTCCCATCCCGACTTCGTTCCACCTCCAGGAGTCCAACTTTTTTGCTTTAGCTGGGGAAAGGTATGTAAGTGTGGGTCTCAGATTTCTCCAACCCGTACACGCAAAGAGCTCCACGGCTGATGCTCTTTTAAGCTTCAGTCACTCTAGGGCTTTGAGATGATGCTATTAAAGTGGAATAAGGGAAATCAGCTGCTTGCTGAGTATGCGGGGCAACAGGCCCCAACCCGGCGATGTCAGCAGCAGGGTCATGTCACAGCACCCAGAGATGTTGCTCCTTAGAGGGAGCGAGCCTTGCTGCAGCGCAGGCGAAGGAAGCCTGCTGAGGAGCACCTGCGGGACCCAAGGAGGAGAACCCTGGGTGGGGGGACAGGACTGGGCCGAGGAGGGGAAAATGCCGGGAGTCTGGAATCTGCTGGTCTCACACAGATCCGGGTGGAGACCATTTGCTCTACTTTATTTTCATTTCTGTGTGTGTGGTTTTTTTTTTTTTTTTTTTACGTCTGGTCGCCTGTTTTCCTGCCTCTTATTTTACTGTCTGATAGGGTAAACCTTTGAGTTTAACATTTTTACTGTAATTAGCCCAAGGATGCATCTCCCTGGGGTGTTGGACAGGGCTAGGGTAGATAGGGGTGCGAGGGCAGTTATTAGCAAGGCTACAGAAGTAAACAGAGAGATCCCCAGAAAATCTTTAACTTTTACATTCCCTAAAAGGATCTGGCAGCAAGACATAGTAGGCTTTTAAACCAGGCAAATTAGCTTGGAAAAGGATTTTCTAAATTTCCTTATCGACTTCTTTAGTATATGAACGATTAGTCTGGCTGACTTAGTTCAGAGAGCTCTCTTGGTGTGAAGAGAATAGACTCTGTGTCTACAACTTTTTATTTTCTAGTAAGAGGATAAGATATAGGGGAGATAAATAATCTCCCAGCAATTCTCATACTCTCAAGAATGAGTTAAGAAGCTCAAAGAGCGTCCCCACTTTCTTCTCTTTAGGCGTATGTCCAAATAGGAGATGCTGTATTAAATAAGTGTGTAGCCTCTACTCAGGATGCCTTTTGGGATTCCAGAAAGTGATTTGCAGGCTATATTCTTCTTGCCTATGAGTCAGCTTCTACAGAGGAAACTTGGCAGTTAATGGTAAGCAGGCCAGGCAGCAGAAGATAGACGGGCAAGTAGCTACCAGATAACCTTAGGACATTGCCCTAGAACTAGAGGAGAGATGAGAGTATTTGAAGACACCGCCCTTTCTTTCTTTGCCAAGTTCATTTAAATCACTCTCCATTCTCACTCAACCTATAGTGGGTTTATATGGTGACTCTTTCCCTACAAAGGATAGGTTCAAGTTCTTAACCCTGGACACCAGAGTGTGTGATTTTATTTGGAAATAATCTTTGCAGATGTAATTAAGACTTTTGAAATGAGATAATCCTGATTTAGGGTGAGACTTAAATCCAATGATTATTATTATTTTTAAAAGATTTTATTTATTTATTTGACAGAGAGCGCACAAACAGGGGGAGCAGCAGAGGGAGAGGGAGAAGCTAAGCAGGGAGCTTAATTGCGGGGCTCAGTCCCAGGGCTCTGGAATCATGACCTGAGCCAAAGATAGATGCTTAACCAACTGAATTACCCAGGTGCCCTGATTATTGTTTGTATAAGAGAAAGGAGAGGAAGGGATTTGAGAGACCTACACTGAGACACAGGTAAGAAGACCATGTAAAGATGGAGGCAGAGATTGAAATTAAGCTAATTAATTTAAATAAACCAAGGAACACCAGGAGAATACTTTGAAATCAGTCTGTTTTGTTTTTGTTTTTGTTTTAAGAATTTCATATTTTAAACCTTTTGTAGAGAGAATATTTTAAAAAATTCTAAATTACACAGAATAATAATACACTGAATGTCCATGTATTCACAATTCACCATCCAGACTTTAGAATTATCGATTCTGCCAATCTTGTTTCACACATAACCCTTGTAACATACAAGGTTGGTTTCTCAATTCTTTGTGTACTTGTGCCTTCCCGTTGTTCTCTCCAAGACAGTAGTGCCTGGGAATTTATAAGTTGTTGCATGGCTCTTGAACAATTATTGACAGATGTGGAGCATGGAAGTATAGCTCCTATGTATTGGGTCTGGAAATCTCAAAGGTTTAATTTGTACACCTGACCTCCACTGCAGGATCATGTTAAAGCTACCTTCTGCAGAACATTCCATGAAATCCCACCTGTACTCATTCTCATTCGCTTTCTTTGGCTGGCAGAGCTAACTTGACAAAAGAGGACCATAAATCCTTGTCACCGGGTCTGCTTTGGGGGAATTTGACTTAATACCCTCACCTACTAAGATCCTACTGTGTTATAATGAAATAATCCACAACCTAATAGCATTTCAACTATATTTCAATATGTTTCTCAAAAAGTTAAGGACTGAGTATCTGAGTGACTCAGATGGTTAAACATCTGGTTTGGGCTCAGGTCATGACCTCTGGGTCCTGGGTCCTGGAATAGGGCCCCGCATAGGGCTGGCTCAGTGAGGAGTTTACTTCTCCTTCTCCCTCTGCCTCTCCTCTGCTCAAGCTCTCTCTCTCCCTCTGTATCTCTCTGTCTCAAATGGATAAATAAAATCTTAACAAAACGTTGAGGACTTTATAAAAATGCATTACCATTATCACACCTAAATATGACAATAAAATCTCTTAATGCATAACATACCAGTCAGTATTCTTACAATTGCCTGATAAATAAATATAATTGTTTGTTTGATTGATTTGATATGCAAGCAAGATTTTCACAGTGCATTTGATTTGAAATGACTTCTTACTCTCTTAATATAGTGGTTTCCTCTCCATCTTTTCTTTTGTTGATGTTCTTGTATTAGAAAAACATTGTCATTTTTCTTTAGTGTTTCCCACAGTCTGTATTTAGCTGACTGAGTCTTCATGGTGTCTTTTAGCATATTTGTCTAGCCCCCATATATTGTATGCATTTGTAGTTGAATTTAAAAGCTTGATCAGATTCAAATGTGATATTTTTGCTAAATCTCCTTCATTGGTCGTGATAGATCCTTTCATTAGAAAGAAACAAAATTGTGTTTCTCTTTCTGTTACTTAGTTGCCATTAATGATTAATGTCTTTATTCATTAATATTTCAGGGACTGAAAACTGGTGATACTCTGATTCTTTTAATTCCTTTTTCATTTATTACTGGGTTAATTCTGAAAAGACAAATATTTGGTTTGTCTATTTGGTTATCGTTTGGTAAAATTCACATAGAGAAAGCAGGATAAATGTTTACTTTTTTTCTTTTTACCAGTTTTTAAGATAGTGGGTTAATTAGATGACCAAATATTTTTTTTGTATTTCAGTATAATTATGAATTCATTAGTTGAAATATATTTGATGTACTTCCTCCATTATAGTGATTATTCTTCTAGTCCACTCCTTGGCCAATGGGAGTTGACTTATTTCTTTTGGTATGACTAGAGTAGTCTTTGATATCTTCCTTGAGAGTTACGAGCTTCCATGATCATCTTGTATCGATATTATGATTACATTTTTAAGGGTAAATATATCAGGAGTTCAACTGATTCTTTTCATTATAATTCAAAACTATTGAATTTTTATTTAACCAATTCTAATATTATTTTAGGTCCCCTTTCTGCCACACAGAGAATGCCAATTCCCAATAGTGCTAGTAATGATAGAGTATCATCTGCTTTCTCCCACAAAACATACAGAAGTCTCTGTTGATAATTATAATTTTCACCAACAGTATGATTATCGAAATCAGTGTAAGTTTTTGTTTTTGTTTTAGTTACATTACTATATTAAAGACTCATGAAATATCTATTCTCTAGGTGGTTATGCCACCAACAAATTGCACAGTTTTGTTTATTGTTATTTGTTATATATATATATTTTTATTTTTCAGGAGTAAATATATGTGTGTATGTGTGTGTGCGTTATGTGTTCAAAGGTATATAGCTCCTATTCCTTTGTCTGTGATCTTAAACCCTTGTTCTACCTATTGGTAAGCATTTTTTTTTTAATCTTGGTTTTATTTCATTGCTTGTTTGTCAAATATAAACGTGTATATTCATATTCTTTCTTAGGTAAACAGTGATATACTCACTTTTTTTCTACCTCGCTTTTTTTCAATTAATGATAAATGTAAGAATATATTCTAGAGTAATATATAGAAATTTTCTTCATTATTTTTACAGTAGCAAAGTGTTCTACCTTGTGGTCCATACCATAACTTATTAAAAACAAGTTTTATATTGATGGATATTTAGGCAAATATCACTTTTTATTTCTAATATAAAAAAACAGTTCTTCAATAAATAATCTTGTCCATATTCCTTTTCATATTGTTACTAGTATATTTTTGGGATATATTCCTAGAGATGGGATTGTTGGGTCAAAGACCAAATGTATCTGTACATTCAGTAGTTAATATTAATTTTTTTCTTCATAACAGCTATACTGCTTTAGGAAGTATATTTTTGTCTACTTTAAAATATCACTTTGAATGTCTTTATTTCATGTGAAACAAAATGTTTTATTTTGCTTTACTTTAAATAAATGAGTTATACCTAGTTAATATGTATTGGTAAAATCAGTGTATATAGTCTTACCTTTGTCTTGTTATGTTATAGGAGTAAGGTTTGTCTTTTTCTGACCATTAAACAAAATAGGACATCCAGTGCCTTTAGAACACAATAAAAAATTCCAACAAATATTTTGTCAGTTACAGTCATATTTTGAGAGAGCACATTCTTAGAATTTCTTGGAAAACAAGAGAATTTAACCAAATATTATGTTAAAGCTAGTATAAACTTGTAAATCTACTTGTTATTATATTGTGTTAAAGAGAGGAGGATACTGTTGGGTGATTCATGGTTGACAAGAAGAAATTAGTGAACTGCCCCTAAGTACTATCAACCTACTGTAGATTAGGACTCTTCTTCCATCTGCTTCTCATATTTTCTGTTTCAAATTCTTCATGTAGCAATGTCAAAAGCAGCTGTGGGTGTTTTTACCTAGTTGCTGTATTTCATTGTCAGGCTGTTTTTATGATTCATTATTTGGTCCAAAAGGATCCATATTAGATGAATCTCTAGCCTCAGATTATCCTTTGTCATCAAGCACATTTACTGCCTGATATGTATGACTACCCCTTGCTGAATATAATATTTGTTACAACTGGAGCTTCTTACTTTGACTTGATATTTGGAGATGAGATTAGTTCTGTTCTGCAGTTCTACTTTGTGCTATAGTATTTTCAACAAATTTGATAATAATGCATGCAGGTATATATCTTATATGAATTGGATATTTTCAATTTACTTTTCCCCCCATTTCATTGTGTTATCTCACCTTTTAGGGAAACATGTATATGGATATTGAATAAAACAAACAAACACAAAATAAAATAAAAACAACAAAAAATAGCTTTGATGTAGGAAATAAATATGTCACTTCAACTGTCATTTACTAATTTTTGGAATTTGGAAAAGGGTAATGATTAAAGATGACAGAAAACAAACAAACAATTTTTTTTTCTTTGGAAATCCTCTGCCCAAGATAACTTCAATATTACTATTGGGTAAAGAAGGATTCTTTAATGAATGCATTGATATGATGCCTTTTTTGTAAGCAAAATAACTCCATGAATATGCTAACAATTTGTGGTTTGATGTTAATGAATAGAGAGTGGGACAGTAAAGCAAAGAATACTGGATGGGTGATCCAGCAGCCCACCTCAACAGTTTATAAAATAATTTTGGTATGCCAGAAGAGAGAGAATGAGATCAGTGAGGGCAGCTTTGTATATACTTGTAGCTCCTGATGTTTAGGTGAGGTGAGGACAAAAAAACGCTCATTGGTTTGCATGAACTAATCCATGAACATTTTGCTAGATCAGTAAATGGACAATGAGAATAAGTTCTTTTTCCCCCTACTTATTGTTACTACTTCATACTAGAATTAGAATCACAGGGTAGCATAAAATGTTGCCCACGAAAAGGATTTTCAAAGTTATATATGATCCCTGATAAAGAGGATGATTCTTCAGAGACATGTCACTATCACTTGGAATCTTTGTGAATGTTATCAAGAGGGGAGAACACAATCATTTAAACCTAGCCCACTTTGGTTTTTGATAGCTTTAATTGTTACATACCTTATCTTATATTTTTCTTATATTTTCTTATATTCCCTGTACTTTCCCAGTATAAATTCTAGTCCTGCTTTCTGGAGAAATTCAATGTAAGGTTAAACTCCATTTGGAAGCCAGAAAAGTCCTTCAAATATCTGCAGATGAGTATCAAATTGGTCTTAGATTTTTCCCTCCCTCATTCTCCCTGAATGTCAAGCATTCCTCAGGACAAACTCTATCTATACCAATACAAGCTTTAAAAATTTGGTTTCCCAAACTGACACAATGCTTAGGATGTTGCATGACACATCCAGCATTTGGTTAATGTACTATATCTGTAAGTTTCAACACCTTATTTTCTTTAATCATTTCCCATTTTAGTACTGAGTCATATTGCTAATCCTTTCATAATATTAGTCAACAAAAACTTTAGGCATTTTTCATATGAACTATTTTTTGTCAAGCTTTCCTAAAAATATAATTATAAAATTGATTCTTTGAGCCCACTTGCAGGATATTTATTTTGGTTAAATTGATTTGTGTTAGTTTGGGCCCATCATTCACCCTGCCATTTTTATTTTTGCACCTTGATAATATTAATTGCATTAGTTAATCCTCTCAGATTTGGATAATCTAAAAATTTAATCAGCATTTTTCTTTCTACATCTAAGGCATTAATAAAAGTGTTAACTGGCTCAGAGTCAAGGACAAAGTAAAAAACTATGACATTTATTAAGCATCTTTCTAGTTACATATTGATCCATGGTTCAATGCTTTTGTGTATTCATTTAACAAGTATCTATTGAGTTTTTATTATGCGTCAGAGACTAATCAAGGTACTGAGGATATGACAATTAAAGCATACCAAATGCTTGTCCTCATAGAAAGGACTATTGATGCTTTATATTGCACCTTTGTGCAAATTATTAAAAAAAAGTGAAATAAAACAAAACAAAGTACCCTGTCAGGTGAATTCAAGCTTTTAAAAATTATTAAATAAAAAGTACCTCTTTTATTGGAAAACAGTCAAGTGTCAGTTGAATGATTTTTTAAGAAGAGCTGGCTGGACATCAGTTTCCAAGAGATCTGCAACTGTCAATTTTATTCGATGTACAAACTGTACAACTTTCTATGATGAGCCCTGCACAGTCTGTTATATTCACATTCAACTCTTTCATGCCCTTATTAATTTTTACTCATTATTCGATATTCATATTTGTTGGACTTGCTTATAATGCTCTTGGAAGCATTATAAGCATTCTACTACATTAGAATGAAGAATGATTAATCTACCTTATAAGAATTACAAAAACAAGAAATGGAGGAAATGTGAAGGTGGTTTAAGATGATGATATAAGGAGATCATGAACTCACCTTCTTTCAGAGACACAACAGAAGTATATATAGGAAAAATCCTCTGGAAAAAAAAAAAAAAAAACCCGAGAACTAGCTGAAACCTGCCACACGACAAGGATAAAAGAACCACACTTTGAGATGGGTAAGAGGGGCAGAAACATGCTTTCAACAAAAATCCCACCACCTTGTGCAACAACCTGTAGATGAGAGGGACCTCAAAGAATAAAAACCAAAGATTTCTTTTTCTCTGAAAAGGATGAAAGAAAAGATTGGTACTCCACAACAGGCAACTCAATACTCAGGTTCTGCACTGGAGACATAAGCCCCAAACATCTGGCTTTGAAAATCAATGAGGATTATGTTGGGGGGGGAGGGGGGGAACATAGGGTCATAAGGAACAAAGATTCTACTCTTTTAAAGGGTTCATGAGCAGACCCACTTGTCCTGGGACCTAGCACAAAAAAAGAACAATTTGGGGACCCCTGAGTGGCTCAGAGTTTGAGCGTTTGCCTTCAGCTCAAGGAGTGATCCCAGGGTCCTGGGATTGAGTCCCTGAATGGGGCTCACTGCAGGGAGCCTGCTTCTTCCTCTGCCTATGTCTCTGCCTCTCTCTCTGTGTCTTTCATGAATAAATAAGTAAAATCTTAAAAAAAAAGAAAGAACAATTTGAAAAGAGCCCAGAACATAGGTAAAGAGATTTGCTTGCTAAACTTAAAGTGTCTGTCGGAGGGTCAGAAGTCTGTTGGTACTCTCTCCAGGGGCAAACCACTGGTAGATACCATCTTTATAGTCTCTTTCTACATTGTTGGCACTGGCTTTGGAAGGTGCCATTTTTGCACCCTCCTTCTAACCACCTTACAATGGCAAGTAAACAATGAAGAAATCAAGGAGAAATTAAACATTTTTTAAGACAAATGAAAATGGAAATATGGCATTCTAAAATTTATGGGATGAAGCAAAGATAGTTCTAAGAGGGATGGCCATTTCATAACAATATAGACCCACCTCATGAAACAAGAAAAATTTCAAATAAATAATTTAATTTTATCCATAAAAAAACCAGAAAAGAAGAACATATGAGGCTCAAAGTTAGTAGAAGGAAGGAAATAATAAAGGTAACAATGGAAATAAATGAAATAGAGGCTAAAAAATAATAGAAAAAATCAATGAACTAAGGACTGGTTCTTTGAAAAGATAAAATTGACAGACCTTCAGCAAGGCTCATGGAGGAAAAAGGGAGAGGGCCCAAATTAAATCAGAGATGAAAGAGAATTTACAATTGATATCACAGAAATACACAGGATCATAATGGAATAGTATGAACAATTATATGCTAACTAGTTGAACAACCAAGTATCAACCAACTTGATGCATTATATTAACAAAATGAAAGATAAAAACCATATATCATCTTAAGAGATGAAGAAAAAAGCATTTGACAAAATTAATACCAATTTATGATAATAACTCTTAACAAAGTACATATAGCAGGAATAATAATAGCAAAGGCCATAACTGAAATACACAGCTAACATCATACATGATGGTGAAAAGTTGGAAACTTTTCCCTTAAGATCAGGAACAAGGCAAGAATGCCACCCTCCTCACCACTTTTGTTAAACATAGTATTAGATGTTCTAGCCACAATAATCAGGCAAGAAACATAAGTAAAAGGCATCTAAATTGGAAAAGAAAAAGTAGAACAGTCAGTAGTTGCAGATGACATGATATATTAAAGGGTACACCAAAAAGCTATTAAAACTAATAAACCCAACAAAGTTGCAGGATACAAAATTAATACATAGAAATATGTTGCATTTCTATATACTAATAGTGAACTATCAGAAAGAGAAATTAAGAAAACAATCCCACTCATAATTTCATCAAAAAGAATAAAATACCTCGGAATAAATTTAATTAAGGAGTTGAGAATGATACTGATGAAAGAAATTTAAGAAGATACAGGTAAATAGAAAGATAAACTATGCTCATGGATTAGAAGAACTAGTGCTTCTAGAAAATGTTTATGCTGGGTAGCCCGGGTGGCTCAGCGGTTTAGTGCTGCCTTCGGCCCAGGGCGTGATCCTGGAGACCCTGATCCAGTCCCATGTCGGGCTCCCTGCAGGGGGCCTGCTTCTTCCTCTGCCTGTGTCTCTGCCTCTCACTCTCTCTCTTTCTCTCTCTCTCTGTCTCAAATAAATAAAATATTTTTTTTAAAAAAAAGGAAAATGTTTATGCTACCCAAAGCAACCTACAGATTGAATTAAATCTCTACCAAAAAATCTCTACCAGAAAAAAATCCATGCCTATATGGTCAATTAACTTACAACAAAGGAATCAAGAAAACACAATGGGGAAAGGATAATCTCTTCAATAATGTTGTTGGGAAAGTTGGGCCACTATCTTATACCATGTATAAAATGTAACTCAAAATGTATTAAAGATTTAAATGTAACACTGAAACCATAAAACTTCTTAGAGGAAAATATTGTCAGTAAATTCCTTGACATTGGTTTTTAGCAATATTTTTTCTGATCTGACTCCACAGGCAAGGGCAACAAAAGCAAAAACAAATAACACTAAACAAAACAAAAAAATGTTTTCACAGAGAAGGAAACTACTAACAAAATAAAAGGCAATGTACTGAATGGGAGAAAATATTTGCAAATCATGTATCTGACAAGGGGCTAATATCAAAGATATACTAAGAATGTATACAACTCAATAGCAAACAAAACAAAACAAAAAACCAACAACAAAACCCAGAGAATCCAACTTAAAAATAGGCAGCTTTGAACAGACATTTATCCAAAGAAATACAGGTGGTCAATAGGCACTTGAGAAGGTACTCAACATCAATAATCATTAGGGAAATGCAAATCTAAACTACCATGAGCTATCACCTCAAACCTGTCAGACGGCTATTATCAAAAACAAAGCAAAACAAAACAGCAAAAACAAAAATGAAACAAGAAATAGCAAGTGTTGGCAAGGATGTGGAGTAAAGGCAACCCTTTGTACTGTTGGTGGGAATATATATTGGTGCAGCCACTAGGGAAAACAGTATGATGATTCCTCAAAAATATTAAAAATAGAACTACTGCATGATCCAGCAATTTTGCATCTGGGTATTTATCTAAAGAAAATGAAAACACTAACTCAAAAAGATATATGCATCCCTATGTCTATTGTAGCATTATTTACAGTAGCCAATATATGGAAGTGACCTAAGTGTTCATCAACAGTTGAATGGATAAAGACGATGTGGAATATATTTACAATGGAGTATTACTCTGCCATAGAAGAATGAGATCTAGTATTTGCAACAACATGGGTAGATCTTAAGGGTATTCCACTAATTGAAATAGGTCATATAGGAAAAGTTAAATACCATTAATCATTTATATATGGGATCTAAGAACAAATACAGAATAAACAAACAAACAAAAGAAAACAAAACCAGACTCAAAGATGTGGAAAACAGACTGATAATTACCAGAGCTGAGGGATTTGGGGATTTGATAAAATGGTTGAAGGAGATCGAGAGATACAAATTTCTGGTTAAAAACTAAATAGGTCATGAGGATGTGATGTACTGCACAGGTAATATAGACAATAATATTTTATTAACTTTGTATAGATGACAGATGGTAAGTTGCCATACTATGATGAGCATTTTATAATGTTTATTTTGTTGTACACCTGAAACTACTATAACATTGTATTTCAATTATACTTCAATTTGGGAAAAAAGAAAATAAAAAGAAATAGAAGAAGCTCAACTGAGGCATGTTCTTTCCTTTTAGAAATATCTTTTTAAATTTTTTTTGAAGAATTTATTCATGAGAGACACAGAGAAGCAGAGACATAGGCGGAGGGAAAAGCAGGTTCCATGCAGGGAGCCTGATGCAGGACTTGATCCTGGGACCCCGGGGTCATGAATGACCTGAGCCAAATGCAGATACTCAACCAGTGAGCCACTCAGATGTTCCTAGAAACATCTTTCTAAGAGAACAATTACTATTACTATTGGAAATTGTGGAAGGGACAATTATCTGTCCACTAAAGATTTGCATTCCTGGTTGTAACTTCCTCATTCTCTTTCCCCAGTTGCACATGAAAAGAAAATACATGATGCCCTCCTGTAGTAGGTCTCAAGATCCCTCCCATTGCAAGCTTAAACAATACCGAAGATCTCAAGAGCATTCATATTTATAAATTATATCCATCAATACTTACTATATTAGAAATGGAAATTGAAAAAAATTGGGATCCCTGGGTGGCACAGCGGTTTAGTGCCTGCCTTTGGCCCCGGGCGCGATCCTGGAGACCCGGGATCGAATCCCACGTCGGGCTCCCGGTGCGTGGAGCCTGCTTCTCCCTCTGCCTATGTCTCGGCCTCTCTTTCTTTCTCTCTGTGTGACTATCATAAATAAATAAAAATTAAAAAAAAAAAAAGAAAATTGAGAAAAATTTTAGAATTATTTATTTTAATACATTTACCATAAAAGTAAAAACCCATTACATAAACAATTTTTATGACAAATAACTATATTTTCCAAAACAAAAATAGAGTCAGAAGGGTGGCATTGTTTACATTTTGAAACTCTTTCTTAATTCCTCATTCAAGTGCCTATATCAGATATTATATAGTTTTTGAACATGCAACTATTCACCTCTGGGATAAGAATGAAAGAAAACAAATGGCATTTTATTACTATGTTAAAGCTAACTTTATTTCATGGATCCACTGAAAGTGTCTTGGGATTTTTAGGGGTTCTGGATCATTGCTGTCCTATGGGAATCCTAGGGAGCCATGACATAGAAGGAGCTGTGGTTTGTGAATCAAATGGAGGAAGCTGAGGTTTCTGAAGGAGATGGGATTTCTGGAGTATGGAAATCCACATCCTACAAAGAACACACATTCTTTACATGAGTAAATGTACTGTATAGTACATGAGTAACATGACTGTTACATGAAAGAGAAATAAAATGCTTTTATGTTAAGTCACTAAGATTTGGGAGTTTCTATATTACAGAAGTTAGAATCATCCTGTCTAGAACAGAAATCCACAGAATATACTAATTCTGATATAGGAAATTTTACTTTTTATGATGTTTATCCAGGAATGGCTCTTTTTTTATTCCTAGCATACATGCCCAGCAAAATCCAGCAAATGAAAACTGACATACAATATCCACAGGAGGCCCAAGAAATAATGGGATTTATTTGGTTGGGAAAAGAATTTTAACAGGAAAACTAAAGGTATTGATCTAGCTTGGAAATGAGATGGCCATGGGAACTTACTATTACTTTTTAAGTTTATGAAGTCTTATCTAGATGATAGCTTATAATACTGTGTGTATGGGGGGGGTATTGGTAGAATGACAGAGAAGAGGCTGAAATTAGAGTACCTCGAATTTGGGTTAATCAGTAGAAATGATGACATGATCACTATTGTTTTGAAACAGGAAATTGCGTTCTTCAGAGCTCTACAAAATATTATTCTTTAGAAAGATGAGTAAAGATGTGCTATGAAGAAGTCTTCTTGAGAATGGTTAATACAGAAAGAGCACTGAGTACGTGTGTACATAATCACATATAATGATAAACTCACAATAACAATGAATATTAGGTGGAATTACTGTTATAACCAATCCCAGAGAGGGAACATGGAGGGAAACTGAGGCCTGATTTATTTATCTTTGAAATTTATGCACTGTGAAGGGGAAGAATTGGTCATTTGAACCCATTTTTAGACCGGTTTCAAATGATTTCTTTTTTTTAATCTTCGTAAACAAGTCTTTATTTAAATTCCGGTCAGTTAACATATAGTGTAATATTAGGTTCAGGTGTATAATACAATAATTCAACACTTTCTTGAACTCATTTGATGGAAGAATTGATGAATACCTATACAGTGTTGTGTAAGCTTGATTGGCATCTATTGTTAAGAAAAAATGTTCTGTTTGTAATAGCTAAGTCTTGACACCATGAAAATTTTTTTTCTCCCATTTCTTACTTAAGAAAAAAGTATCAGTAATTACATTTATTGAGCAACACATTATAGTGCTATGGTAAAAAATACTGTTGGCGGCTTCAACTCTTGACACTCAGAAATTTAAGAAGAGAACTGTGTCACATTTGATAATTCAAAGAGTGATCTGTAATTTATTTTGGGGTATTTATTATATAATGAATTACTGAGTAAGCACTGGAAAAATTACTGTGTAAGTACTGATTTAAGGATATCTATAGTTGTCATTAGACGTTATAAAATTTCTCTTTAGGATTTGGCTTATGGCTTACAAATCTTGGGAAAACAGAATTATTGACTTCACAAGGGATATAGTCTCACTTTCCTTCTTTTAAGTCACTTTTCTCCCGTATTCAGCACATGCACTATTATTTATAAGCGTTAAGATGCACACTTACATACTTCACTGAACACAAAATTAACTACAGAGAACAGAAAATGGCTTATTTATCCTCAAGCAAGTGCAGATTGAAATAGAACATGAAGATGGGAAAAGAGAGTCTATTTTGATTTATTGATCTTTGGTCTTTCTTGTTATTCTGTTCCTCAAATACTTCCTCTGTCCTGTCCTTTAAGGAACCGGGACTTCAGATGGATCTTTTGACTTTCTATGAGCTTCCTTTCGAGAAGTACTTCTCTCTCATTCTCTTTTTCTCTATGTCTCTGGGTCTTTGTCTGTCTCTGTCTCTCTTTTCTTCCTCCAATTTAATATTTTGCTTTCCTCAGTGCGTCTCAGTACTTGGGATGGGATACTTGGTGTGAGGTGTTACATGGGAATTCTGTGCTTCCTGTGGTAAATGACAAACAAGAACAAAAAGACAAAATGAGAATGGGTCCAATGGTTTATGCAAATGTTGGTGGTGAGACAGAGAGAGTTGAGGGGCATGCAAGTGGAAGAATTTAATAGAAACGCACAAATATGCTTTAAGGAGATGTGAGTCCTGTGTCTAATTTCCTGGTTCATGCGTCTGAGTTACTGACCGTGGCAGTAAAGTAGGTAAACAAAGAGTCCTCCTGTCACCTCTAACTAGGTGAACTCTAGGTGCCTTAGCCTGGACAGCTCACACGTGTACAAACTAAATGTATATAATAAATGTGAATTTTTACAGACTCTACCAATAGATTGACCAAGACTTATGGTGTATGCCATTGTCAATTTTATCTTGTCTGTGCATGTTGTCATGTACACGTTAGTGATATGTTGGGGGATATTTTCGTCATGAGCCGGGTGACAGATGCCATTTTCAAAGAGAAATTCTCTTCTCTATTTGCTTTTGAACTGCAGATATGCAAGTTTCAGCTGCTAATAACTCTTTGGTTTGGGCCTAGTAATCTCTTTTAAAATGGTTTCTACTTCAGGAAACCTTCCAAATCATCAGTTGTGAAAGAGATGACCGAGAATGTTTGGCTTCTGGCTCAAAACATGCTTGTGATTAATACTACAATGATTTGAAAATACTGTGATTTTTCCCTTTAGAATAAAGGTATAACTTTAATAATAATAATAATAATAATAATAATAATGTCCTTTGACCAAAAAGTTGCTTAATTGAGATGCACAAACAAGACCTATCATTATGAGACCACATCCAGCAATTACTCTGAGTCTATTCCTCTATTTTGGCAGCTCCAGGGAAAAAAGAAGAAATTCAACTTTAGCTAGTCAAGGGGAATCCAGTACTTTTTCAATCACTAGCGTTTTCCTGGGATTGAATCTGAACCTAGTTTTAAGGACCAAAAGGTTCAACACTATTCATTATTCCACTGTTCTGCTTCTGAAATCAGATGCACTGTTTCACTTTCAACTGTGAGGTTTTTCTAGTGTCTGAGCTTATTACCATACATCGGTTTAAGCAGATTCTCATTTTCTTCTATTCTGCCCCTCTTCCTTCCTTTTTGGTTCTTCTGCATGATTTCCCTATCCTCACTGTGTCTGCTTTGTGTTTCGTTGCTCATCTTAGAGCAAGCTTGCCTACTTGCAGCATATCTATCCTCCTCGGGAGGCATTTAAATGGCTTGTTGTTTGCAGCCCACTGCACTCTGGGGCTGCAAATGGAAATAAGAGGAGGGCTTGTGGACATTTCCCATTGTCCTTAAATATCCAGGGAGCTACACTGTGATGAATTAACTGAAGATTGTAAGAAACATAGGAACGAACAGATACAGTCTTCTTTTCTAATCCGTGTTATACAATTTTTGTGATGGATTTTTTCCTGATTCATCTCGTTCCCTTTTTGCTCGGTTTTGTGAAACAGGCTGAAACACATTTTATTTTCCTGCTGTGAAGCAGCCTGCACGAAAATGAAGCCCATTTCATTTGTCTGGTGTCACACTAAAATACTGCAATTAAACATATATAATAATTTAATTAGGATTCATTCAAATCTGCTCCTCTCCTATTTATTCTATTTTCAGGGAAGGATCATTAAAATGCCCAGAGATGTCAACTCCTGTTGCTTTCTAGTTTTTCTCTTACAGATACAATGGAGGATTAATTGCTGCATTGTCTTGAAGACTCTGAATGCTATCAACAATATCATTTTCAATCTTAGAGATGGGTCATAGAGTGCACGCCTCTTATAAATCCTCATCTCTCTTCTTTTAATCCTACCAGTTGACTAATTGAAATGAGAAGCATTTCCTAGCAGCATTTCCAAGACCTGATTTTCAGCCTACCTGCCTTTGCCTGCCTAGTAAAAGAATGCACACTCCGTAAAAGAATACAAGAGTCCCCTTTCCCTCCCACTCCCACTCTTACAGGTTTTTTCAGATGGCTATAATCAAAATTCTGCAGCTTCCTCTCTGATGTTATGTTCTTTACATGACATCTAGAGGCCAAAATTGATGTGAGCCATAATTAATCTTTCCACGTGGCAATGCAGACCCTTGGTATATCAGGGATGAGAATCACACTGTCTGCATACTTAAACTTACAGAACATCCCAGCACCAATCTATATTCTGAGCAATGCACAGTTTGATCCCATCATCCTACGGATATAAAAGATATAGGAAAAGAAAGCAGCCTTATGAGGAAGGAAAAGACTTAAAAGAACAAAACTCCTTTCTTCTGAGTTTGCGCTTTATATGCAATAATGTCTGCTGTTAATTTCCACACAAATTGTGAAATAATCTAATTAGTGTTCCTGACATTTACCCATGACAGTCAAAATCCTGCTGGTAATCAATAATGTAAATGTAAAGTGGCTGATTAAATTTCCTTTTTTTTCCCCCTCAAAAATTTTAAGGGCAAAATTCATTTTATGGTCCCTCATGTATTCTCAGAACAATCTTCTGACTCTAGCTTTAATCTGCAAATTCGCAGAAGGCAAAGAGAAGAATTTAACTCATGTGAAGGATAATTGATACTGTCACCACTTGGCTATGAAGCAGTTCTCTGCATTTTTTAGTAGTCCTCCCCAAATAAGTATCAGAACCATAGAATCACTTTAGCTGTAATTAAGGACATATTCCAAGCTTCCTTTTCTTAAGATCCGAATATCAGAAATTATAAATCCTACCATTTTGTAACTGAATCATGGGGTAGATTAAAATGTTTAAAATCCTTATATACTGCAGTGATGCAGTAGAAGGAATGTTTATGTCCTCCCCCAATTTCATATGTTGAAATCCTCAGCCCCGAAGTGGTGGTATTAAGAGGTGGGGCCTTTGGAGGTGATTAAACCTGAGGGTGAAGCCATCATGAATGAGAATAGTACCTTGATAAAAAGAAACAGGGATGGGGGTGGGGAATCCCTTCATTCTTTCCCCACTGAATGAGAATACCAAGAGAAATTGGCAGTTTATAATCTGAAAGAGGGTTCTCACCAGAATTTGCTATGCTGGCGCCCTGATCTTGGCTTTCTAGCCTCCAGAACTGTGAGAAATAAACCTCTGCTGTTTATCAACCCCTCATTCTATAGTATTTTGTTAGAGCAGCCTGAACTAAGACAGAGGATAACCTTTTAAAATATGTTTCACACACACACACACACACACACACACACACACACACACACACACACAGTTGATTAAGTCTTCCATAAATATTTTGTGAAATTTATTTTTTACACACACATATCTGGTCTAAAATTATATTCCAACTCATTCAAACAATGTAGTAAAGAATTATTTTTGTGTACCTATTTGTGTGGGTGCACGCTCCTGTATGTGTGTGGGGTGACCTTGATCACTTTCCCGCTCTGCTTTGCAGCCATCCTTGTTGCTCTGCCACAAGTGGCTTCCTGCATCTTGATGCTGCGTTATGGTCCACGCCTACTACACGTTACTGACCGATTCGATTCCCTGGTAACTGCTACTCTAGGACGCCCACATTTTCTATTACCATGGAAAATGCTAAGTCTCTCTATATATATCACGACACTGATTTGTGCACGTGTTTTCTGGAACATATACTAAGACTGAGATTTCTGTGTCATAGGAAACACGCATACGCAATTTTGCTAAATATTGCCAGATGGCTTTCCAGAATGGCTGTTGCAGTATAGACTGCCAGCAGGGCGTGAAAGTTCCTGTCTACCCACATTCTTGCCAGTAATTGGAATTAACCCATATTCTGAATGCAACATTCTGATGAACATGAAATTTTAACTCGTTGTTACAACTTGCAATTATTTCGGGCAGCCCCAGTGGCTCAGCGGTTTAGCACCACTTCAGCCCAGGGCCTGATCCTGGAGACCAGGGATCGAGTCCCACGTCGGGCTCCCTGCATGGAGCCTGCTTCTCCCTCTGCCTGTGTCTCTGCTTCTCTCTATCTCTGTGTGTCTCTCATGAATAAATAAATAAAATCTTAAAAAAAGAAACAAAAAATCAAAACAAACAAACAAATCAAAGCAACTTGCAATTATTTCATTAATAGTAAGTTTGAACAACTTTACGTATGCCTGTCAGATATTTGGGTCCTTCTACAAAATGTCTTTTCAAATCTTTTGTTCATTTTTCTTTTTCTTTTTTTTTTTTTAGATTTTATTTATCTCTTCATGAGAAACACACACAGAGAGAGGCAGAGACACAGGCAGAGGGAGAAGCAGGCTCCATGCAGGGAGCTTGAGGTGGGACTCGATTCCCGGTCTCCAAGATCAGGCCCTGGGCTGAAGGAGGCGCTAAACCGCTGAGCCACCTGGGCTGCCCTTTTGTTCATTTTTCTATCATATTTTCTTTCTTTTTCTGGGGACTTGCAAGTATTTGTATATTCTCTTTTTAAATCATTTATCATAAATTTTAGATGTTGCAAATATATTCTTTCAACTGCCCTCTATTAAATTGGGCATATTTACTTTTCTGTAATTGGTTCCTTAATCTGAAGGATATGTTTATCTATTGTGTAAAAGTAGGGACCCAGATTTAACTTTTATTTAAAGTATAACTTAATACTTCCCTGGACTATTGTGAAAAAAAATCATCTATCCTTTTCCCATGACTTTGTGATGCCCTCTTCCCTCAAGTAAGCTTTTTTGAGACATAATCGACACATAACAATGTGTAAGCATAAGATATACAACTTGATTTGATATACATATATATTGCAAAATAATTATAGCAATAAGGTTCGTTAACATTTCCATCTCCTCACATAATTACTTAAATTTTTTTTTTTTTTTTGGTGAGAACATGTAAAATTTGCTTTCTTAGCAACGTTCAATTATATAAGACAGATGTCATAGAGTATTGTTAACTCTTTTCACCATGTTGTATATTAGGTCCTCAGAAATTATTTGTCTTAAAACTGGGAGTTTAAGCCCTTAACCAACACCCAGCCCCTGGCAACCACCATTCTATGCTTTGTTTCTATGAATTTGGTGTTTTTGTTTTTGTTTGATTTCACATATAAACAAGATCATATGATGTTTGCTTCCCTCTGTCTGACTTATTTCGTTCAGCATAATGCATTCGATTTTCATCCATGTTGTTGCAAATAACAGGGTTTTCTCTTTTATAATGGCCAAATAACATTCCATTTTTATATATGATACATTTTCTTTGTCCATTCATCCTTGATATGCACTTAAGTTGCTTCCATATCTTAGCTACTGTGAATCATGTTACAATGAATATGAGAGTGTAGGCAACTCTACAGATGGTTATTTCGTTTACTCCAGATGTATACCCAATAGTGGAATTACCAGATCATATGGTAGTTCTATTTTCATTTTTAGTTTTTTGAGGAAACCCTATACTGTCTTCCATAGTGGCTGTACCAGTTAATATTCATACCAACAGTACATAAGTATTCCCTTTTCCTGAAATCTACTCCAAACTTATTTTTCAAAATATTTTTTCTTCATTCAAATTCAAATTGCCAACATAGAGTATAACACCCAGTGGTCACCCCATCAAGTGCCCTCCTTAATGCCTATCATCCAGTTACCCTATCTCTCCACTCATCCCCCCTTCAGCAACCCTCAATTTGTTTCTCAGACCTTTGTTTTTTAAGATTTTATTTCTTTATTCATGAGAGGCACACACACAGAGAGAGGCAGAGACACAGGCAGAGAGAGAAGCAGGCTCCCTGCAGGGAGCCTGACGTGGGACTCGATCCCGGGTCTCCAGGATCATGCCCTGGGCGGAAGGCAGGCGCTAAACCGCTGAGCCACTCAGGGATCCCTTGTTTCTCAGACTTAAGAGTAGCTCATGGTTTGTCTTCCTATCTATTTTTTTCCCATTTGGTTTCCCTTCCTTCCCATATGGTCCAGTGCACTATTTCTAATTTTTCACGTATGAATGAAACCATAATCTTTCTTATAATTTTGATAGTATCCATTCTAACAGGTATGAGGTGATGTCTCATTATGGTTTTCATTTGATTCAATGTTGAACACCTTTTCATGTAACAGTTGGCCACTTGTATGTCTTCGAAAAGTGTCTAGTGAGGCTCTCTGCCCATTTTTAATCAAATTAGTTTTATAGTTATTATTCGCTCTTAAGTTGCTTGAGTTCCTCATATATTTTTGGACACTAACTTCTTACGCAATATATGGCTTGCAAATATTTCTCCCAATTTTTTAGGTTGCCTCTTCATTCTATTGATTGCTTCTTTTGCCATGCAGAATCTTTTTAGATTGATGTAGTCCATCTTATTGATTTTTGCTTTTGTGGCTTGTGCTTTTGGTATCATCTGCAAATATTTTTGCCATGACCAATGTCAAGTAGTGTTTTTCCTCTGTTGCCTACTAGGAGCTTTATGGTTTCAAGTCTTATATTTAAGTCTTTAATCCTTTCAAGTTAATTTTTGTAAGTGGTGGGATGCCTGGGTGGCTCAGTGGTTGAGTGTTTACCTTTGGCTCAGGGCATTATCCTAGGTCCTGGGATCCAGTGCTTCATCAGGCTCCTCACAGGGAGCCTTCTTCTCCCTCTACCTGTGTCTCTGCCTCTTTCTCTCTGTGTCTCTCATGAATAAATAAATAAAATCTTAAAAAAACATTTTTTTTGGAAATGGTATAATAAAGGGTTCCAATTTCATTCTTTTGCATGTGACTATTCAGTTTTTGCATTATAATTTATTGAAAAGACTGTATTCTTCTCATTGGGTATTCTTGGCTCCCTTGTCAAATTAGTTGACTGTATGTGTGGGTTCATTTCTGCATACTCTATGCTATTCTATTGGTTTATATATGTGTTTTTATGCCAGTATCATACTGTTTTGATTACTAAAGCTTTGTAATGTAATTTGAAATTAAAAAGTGTGATGCTTCTGGCTTTGCTCTTCTTTCTCAATATTGCTTTGGCTATTTGGAGTCTGTTATGGTTCCATATGAATTTTAGGATTTTTTTTTTCTATTTCTGTAAGTAATGTCATTGAAATTTTAATAGGGGTTGCACTGAATCTATAGATGGCTTTGGATGGTATAGGTATTTAATAATATTAATTCTCCTGATTGTGGTGCCATCTCATTGTGTGTCAAGTACTTATTTATACATTCTATTATTTAATTTATTTACCTGTTCTACACTGGTACTATACCCATGTTTTGTGCTAAACTTTCTAACTATGCTTCTGACTGGTTGGATGAGTCATATATCTTTGTTCTTTATCAAAAATTACCCTATGTATATGTAAACTCTTATATTCAACATGAATATTATAAACATTTAAATTCAATGTGAATATTATAATTATTTTGTTAAGTCTTAAAAGTATTTCTCCTCGTGGCACCTGAGTGGCTCAGTCAGTTAAGTGTCTAACTCTTGATTTTGGCTCAGGTCATGATCGTGGGGTCCTGGGATTGAGTCCCATGTCAAGTTCCATGCTCAGCAGGCACTCTGCTTGAGGATTCTCTCTCTCTCTCTCTTTCTCTCTCTGCCCCTTTCCACTCCCTCTCTCTCTCTCTAAAATAAATAAATCTTTAAAAACTAAAAAAAAATTCTCCTCGAATATAATTGATTTTGTAGATTTGAGAGAAATTTAAGTGCTGCCATATCCATATGAATATAGAATATTTTTCCACATATTTAAACCTTATTTTTGTCTTCTAATAGAAGTTATAAATTTTCTCCAGAAAGTTCTTATTCATTTTTGACTGCATTAATAATGAGAATGATTCCTCATCTTCTATTACAGTTTCTAATTGGTTGTTGCTGGCAAGGAAAACAGCACTGATTTCAAGTTGATTATGTGTCTAGAAAACTTGAGGAACTCTTACAGTAGTTATAATATTTGATTGTTTCTGTTGGATTTTCTTATAGTTTATTGCATCATCTGGGGCTAGATTCATTGGCCTGAGGAGATCTGTTGGATATTCATTATTTGCCCCTTTAGATTAACTTCTCATCATTCTTCACCTTACTATGTGCCCTGGGAGGCTATATAACAGAATCCACTAGCTGGCTTCTTTGCCTTCTGGCTTTTGATTGGATTCAGTTAGAGTTACAAGCTGGAGGATTCACTGGGTGGCGCAGCGGTTTAGCGCCTGCCTTTGGCCCAGGGCGTGATCCTGGAGACCCGGGATCGAATCCCACGTCGGGCTCCCGGTGCATGGAGCCTGCTTCTCCCTCTGCCTGTGTCTCTGCCTCTCTCTCCTCTCTCTCTGTGACTATCATAAATAAATAAAAATTTAAAAAAATAGAGTTGCAAGCTGGATATCAGAGGGTATCTGTCAAATGAGTCTAGGGTATTTATTCTGCTGGCTCATTCTCAGCCGTTGCCACTATTCTGGTAGTGGTTGGATTTCTCTACTGATGATCACAGGTTCTGCTAATAGCTCTTTTTCCTATAGCTTTGATTCCTTCTCTGACTTTGGTAAATATTTTACTGTTCAGGCTTTGGTGTGGTAGCAGCTTCCATTATTGCCAGTCCTGAGGTACTGTCCCTTCATTTGTTAGTTTTCATTAACTCTGTTTACAAAATGGGAGGAAAAGAATCAGCACTGGGCAATGTGCCACCCTCAGAGGGAACTAGTGCCAATTCTATACATGCCAGATAAGACTTACCTTTTCTTCTTGCCACAGTCCAATATTAGAGGATCCAGGCATCCTAATATAAGGAGGATAAGAAGTAGAAAACTAAGATATGGGAGAACAGAGGACTCAGCATTACTACTCCACCCAGTCCTGACTTCTGTGTTGAAATCAATTAAAAGCTGGGTGGGAGAGAAGCTTTATATTAACTAGGTATTTTATCATTTAATTAAGACTGTTGTTGTGAATGAAAGTGGCTAATTTTTTTTAATATCTAAATGTATCCAGGAAAAGTTGGCCTTGTCTAAAATTTCATATGTAGCCAGAGAAGAACAATGAGCAATCATGAAGATTGTGATAAAAAGGACATCTGAAAGAATATATTTTTATTTGTTTTGTCTATATTCCATAGAGTTCAACTCGTTTTATAAAAAGGCTACTTATATTTTATAAAATATGGAGGTTCATTTGCATGGATATTTCTCACATGTTTGTCTCTTCATAGTATTAGGATATGAAGAGATAATATCTCTTTGGGATCAAGAAGGTCTAAAAAACTTGTTAGAAACATGGGAAATATTGTAATCTATAGAGAATGTAGTAAAATTATGATATAAAAATTAAATATGTGTATTGGAAAGAAAGGAAACAGGGAGGGAGGGAGGGAAGAAAAAAATTTTTTTAAGATTTTAATTCATTTATTCATGAGAGACACAGAGAGAGAGAGAGAGGCAGAGACATAGGCAAAGAAAGAAGCAGACTCCGTGCAGGAAGGCCGATGTAAGACCCGATCCTGGGATTCCAGGATCATGCCCTGAGCATGAAGACAGGCGCTCAACTGCTGAGCCACCCAGGAATCCCTGAAGGGGAAATTTTAACAACAAAGAGTACAGTTTCAGAAACTGACTATTTTAAAGATCCAGTAGAGCCCACCTCTGACCTTCCAATATCCCTCAGTCAAAGATGACCAAGAATACCCTAGTAGCTGAACAAATTTGATTTATTGCTTTGTTGCAGTGAAAGACAAAATACTCCAAGGGGAAGGATGGGGAAGTTTCAGTAAAAATGTTAGAAAGTCTTATTACAGGATTTAAACTTGTGTTAAGTAATTTTGGAAAGGTTAAGAAAGCAAATATTTGCTCTGGATTGAGCAACATTGGGTATATTAATACATCTTACCTAGAAGAAGACAAGACTAGAATGAGGCTAATGCTGTAGCTAGTAAAGGGGCAACAGTCATTGTTACTATTCAGTTATAGGGGATGGCTCATCATTTTTGCATCTTGGACAATGTTCATGATTTGTTTCTTTATCATTATCCATCATAGTTACAGACTATTCTTGTCTGATGTGGATATTCTCTTAAATTATTTACATCTAGTAAGAGAACATCAAAATCTGTTTTTTTTTTTAATGAAAAAGCATTTGAATGGCTATTAATCATAAAGGCTTTTTTAAAAAGTTTTTTTTTTTAATTTTAATTCGAGTTAGTTAACATACAGCCTTATATTAGTTTCAGGTATACAATATCATGATTCAACAATTCCATACATCACCCAGTGCTTGTCGTGGCAAGTGTACTTTTCAATTCCCATCTCTTTTTTTACCCTTTTCTGACCCAACCATCAGGTTATTCACTAGAGTTAAGAGTCTGTTTCTTGGTTTCTCTCTGTCTCTCTTTTTTTCCCTTTGATCATTTGTTTTGTTTCTTAAATTCCACATGAGTGAAATCATATAGTATTTGTCTTTCTCTGACTTATTTTGCTTAGCGTTATACTCTCTAGTTCCATTCATCATGGCATTGCAAATGGCAACATTTCATTATTTTTATGGCTGAATAATACATATATATATAAATTTATATATATATAAATTTATATATATATATGTATATATATATGCTACTTCTTCTTTATCCATCCATTAATTGATGGACTTGGGCTGCTTCTATATTTTGGCTATTGGAAATAATGCCACTATGAAGATCAGAGTGCATGTATCCCTTTGAATGAGAATTTTTGTATTCTTTGGGTAAACATCTAGTAGCGTAGTTGCTAAATCACAGAATAGTTCTCTTTTTAACTTTTTGAGGAAACTCCATACTGTTTTTTACAGTGACTGCACCAGTTTTCATTCCCATCAACAATAGAAGGGGGTTCATTTTTCTTCACATCTATACTACCACCTTTCATTCCTTGTGTTTTTTATTTTAGCCATACTGAGAGGTGTGAGGTGATATCTTCTTGCAGTTTTGGTTTGCATTTCCCTGATGATAAGTGATGAGTATCTTTTCATGTGTCTGTATGTCTTCTTTGGATAAATGTCTTCTGCCAATTTTTAATTGAATCATCTGGGGTTTTTTGGTATTGAGTTTGATTAAGTTCTTTATAAATTTTAGTTACTAACACTTCATTGGATATGTCATTGGCAAATATTCTTCTCCCATTCAGTAGATTGCCTTTTAGTTTTGTTAATGATTCCCTTCATTGTGCAAAAGCTTTTATTTTGATGAAGTCCTAATTATTTATTTTTTAATGTTGTTTCCCTTGCCTCAGGAGATATTTCTAGAAAAAAGTTGCTAACACTGATGTCAGAGAAGTTATTGCCTGTGCTCTTTTCTAAGATTTTTATGGTTTTGGGGCTCCCATTTACATTTTTAATGCATTTTGAATTTGATTTTGTGTATGGTATAAAAAAGTGGCCTTGTTTCATTCTTTTGCGTGTTGCTGTCCAGTTTACTCAACACCATTTGTTGAAAAGACTGTTTTTTTCCCCATGGATATTCTTTTCTGCTTTGTTGAAGAATAATTGACCATATAATTGTGGGTTTATTTCTGGGTTTTTATTCTGTTTTATTGATCTGTTTTGTGTGTGTGTGTGTGTGTGTGTGTGTGTGCCAGTATCCTACTGTTTTGATTACTACAGCTTTGTAATATAACTTGAAGTCCAGAATTGTGATTCCTCCAGCTTTGTTTGTTTGTTTGTTTCAAGATTGCTTTGGTTATTTGGGGTCTTTTGTGGTTCCATATGGATTTTAGGATAGTTTGTTCTAGTTCTATGAAAAATGAAAAATAGTAGTTAGTATTATTTAGTAGTTAGTTTAGTAGTTACTATTTTGATACAGATTACATTGAATGTGTAGTTTGCTTTGGGTAGTTATAGACATTATAGACATTTTAACAGTATTTGTTCTTCCAATCCATGAACATGGAATGCTTTCTATTTCTTTGTTTTGTCAGTTTCTTTCATCAGTACTTTATAGTTTTATAATTTGTGCTGTCTTCAGCTCTTTCATTAGTGCTTTTAATGGAAGTACAGGACTTTCACCTCTTTGGTTAGGTTTATTTCTAGATATTGTATTACTTTTGGTGCACTTGCAAATAGTATTGTTTTCTTAATTTCTCTTTTTGGTGGTTCATTATTGGTATACAGAAATGCAACAGATTTCTGTACCCTGTTCTGTAGGATTTTATATCTTACAACCTTGCTAAATTTGTTTATGAGTTCTAGTAGTTTTTTGGTGGAATAAACAGGGTTTTCTATATATAGTAAGTCATCTGTAAGTATTGAAAGTTTTACCTCTTCTCACTAATTTTTATGCCTTTTATTTCTTTCTATCATGTGATAGCTGTGGATAGAACTTCCAGTATTATGTCAAGTAAAAATGGTAAGAGTAGACATCCTTGTCTTCTTCTTGACCTTCAGGGAAGAGCTCTCAGTTTTTTTCCCATTAAGGATGATGTTAGTAGTGGGTTTTTCATATATGGCCTTTATAATATTGAGATATGTTCCCTCTAAACTTACTTTGTTGAGGGTTTTTATCATGGAATGATGTTGTACTTTGTCAAATGCTTTTTCTGTATCTATTGAAATGATCATATGGCTCTGATACTTTCTCTTGTCGATGTGATATATCATGTTGATTAATTTACAAATATTGGACCACCCTTGCAACCCAAGAATAAATCTCATGGATCATAGTAAATGATTTTTTTTTAATGTGCTGTTGGATTTAGTTTGGTAGTATTTTGTTGAGGATTTTTGTGTCTATGTTCACCAGAGATATTGGCTTATAGTTCTCTCTCTCTCTCTCTCTTTCTCTCTCTTTTCAGTATCTTTAATTGGTTTGGGTATGGGGTAATGCTGGCCTCATAAAATGAATTTGGAAGTTTTCTTTCTTTTTTTTATTTTTTATTTTTAACAATTTGAAAAGAATAGGTATTGACTCTTTTTTAAATGTTTTGTAGATTCTTCCTGGAAGCCATCTGGCCCTGCACTTTTGTTTGTTGGAGTTTTCTGATTAGTAATACAATTTCTTTGTTGTTAATCTGACTGTTCAAATTTTCTATTTCTTTCTGTTTCATTTTTGGTTGGCTATATGTTTCTAGGAATTTATCAACTTCCTCTAGGTTGTCCAACTTGTTGGCATATATTTTTTCATAATATTCTCTATAATTATATTTCTGTGGTGTTGGTTGTTACTTTCCTCTCCCATTTGTGATCTTATTTATTTGAGTCTTTTATCTTTTTTTCTTCATAAGTCTGGCTAGAAGTTTATCAATTTTATTGATTTTTTTTTTTCCCGAAGAACCAGATCTTGGTTTCAGTGATCTATTCTATTGTTTTTTAGTTTCTATATAGTTTTTTAAAAGATTTATTTATTTGGGGGAGAAGGGCAGTGAAAGAGGGGAAAGAGAATCCTCAAGCAGCCTCCACACTGAGCATGGAGCCCAAAGTGGGGTTCAATTCCAGGACCCTGAGATCATGACCTGAGCCAAAATCAAGAGCCAGACACTTGACTAAATGAACCACCCAGATGTCCCTAGTTTCTATGTCATTTACTTCTGCTTTAATCTTCATTAATGCCTAGTTTTGAATGCCAGGTCAACTCATACCAACACCAAGTTCTAGCTGATATATCAAGCAACTAATGAATGTCAGGGGATGCTTTTCAATTTTTTATACCCCATATATTCAACAAGCCCTGTTTCAAGTGAGAGCACTTTCAAGTGAATGATAACAGAGAGGTAATAGGATCCCTAAGAGTTTTCCAGTGTATGCAGAGAAACTTTGTATAAAAGTAGAGTATTTTCTCCTAGAGTTTTGTCATTGAAGGAACAATTGGATAGAAAGAACATCTCACTGTAGCACCCGATGAGTGAGCAATGGCACTGACAAATATCCAAACTGTATATTCTCTAATACCAACCAAATAATGGCAGCTCTTCATATGTCCATATATCCAATTATACAGACTGTTTTTCACCTACCTCCTACCATTTACATAGGTCTAGGACTCAGGACCTTCACAGATTTTAACAAGGTTGCAAACATATAAATTCAGTGTGTGAATTTTTGAGGTCTATATAGAAGGAAAGGATAATATATTAAGTAGGATGGAGTGTCCCAGGACATATAACAAATTGTTATTCCCCAAAGTTCCTCCTCATCATGCTGCCATTTTAGCTCTTCGATGCTTTCCCTTATAAGACTCTAGATCTTTGATTGCCTTCACATATTTTAGATTTTGATTAGGACCACCAAATTTATTATCTCTGCACTCTTAAGAAATCAAATAATGTAAGCCACTCTTTAAGAAGAAAAATCATATAATCATAGATATAGCCTTTTACAAAGAAAGAATTCACCTTTAAAGGAAAACTATAATTTGATCATATGGAACTTTTGTTTTTCTTAGTAAATTTTGTTAAAATTTTGTTTTTCTTAGAAAATTCTATTGTTTTGGAATATTTATGGCTATACTTTGTTTTATGCAAACTTGCTAGCTATTTATTAGACAAAAAAAAAGCTCACTTTTCCACCTATCTTTGGTTTTGACAATTTCATGGTATACTAAAAAATGTCACTTAAGTTTGTGCATATTGTAAGTTAACCTCTAATAAATGGCACTTTTAGGTTTGTGCAGCGTACAACCTATATAACTGTACATGGGCGTCCTGGGTGTACTGATACCCCAAATCTTTTTTTTTTTAAGATTTTATTTATTTATTTATTCATGAGAGACACACACAGAGAGAGAGAGAGAGAGACAGACAGACAGACAGACAGAGACAGAGACACTGGCAGAGAAAGAAGCAGGCTCCAGGCAGGAAGCCTGATGTGGGACTTGATCCTGGAACTCCGGGATCAGGCCCTGAGATGAAGGCAGATGCTCAACTGCTGAGCCACCCAGGCATCCCTGATACCCCAAATCTAAAAAGATAATACCTCTCTAAGGTTATTACAGGGTCTATCATAACTTAAAAAATAGAAATAATTGTTTATCCTATGTATGAGTATCAAGGTCTGTAAAATATACTTTAGATAATAGCTAACAGAGGAGATAGTGATATTGTATAAGTTATATCTGCATTTAGTCCCTTCAGGTGTAGGTAAATAAAGCCATAGGCAGTTCATTGAGATATATGTAGAAGTTTGTTAGATGAAGGGTGAGGGGATAGAGTTTAAAGTGACTCTCAGTTTATGAAAGCTTAAAGGGAGAGAGGATATATATGAAGATTTATATGTGATAGAAATATAATGCTGAGAGTTTAAAGTATTTTATTTTTTCTTGTATGTAACAGAGAATATGAGGCAGAGAGTGGCTATATATGACAAAGATTGAGAATTTTAGTGATTAGTCAGTGGCTGGGGCTAGATTTCAATAGAGTTTTAAACATACTAAAATTTTTAGAATTAATCTCATGGCGAATTCTATTTATTTGATTTCTTTTGCTGTCTTTTATGATTTAGCTTTGTTTTTGAGGGGAATAACTTATAGATAAGAAAATACTCAAACCATAGGTGTACAGCTTGATGATTTTTAAATATGTGTATACCAGCCAACTAGATTATTAAAAATATTCAGTATTTCTCAAAGCTTCCTTTCTGATATCTATATTTGTTATTTATTTTTGTTGCAATATTTCACTAATAACATGTCCAAATAAAGCATTGAGTAGTTGTTCCTAATTCTTGGGGGAACATTTAAAGTTCCACCACTAAGTTAAATTATAAGATATGAGTATTAAAGCAAAGAAGCATGGGGGGAAAAGAGAGAGGGGGTGCAAACCAAGAAACAGTCTCTTAGTTATAGAGAAGAAACTGATGTTGACCAGAGGGGAGGTAGGCAGGGGGATGAGTTAAATTGGTATTTGGGATTGAGGCCAGCATTTGTGATGAGCACCAGGTATTGTTACGGTAGTGCTGAATCACTAAATTGTACACCTGAAACCAGTATTAAATTGTATGTTAACTAAACTGGAATTTAAATAAAAACTTTAAAAAGAGACGTGGGTGTTTTATAAATGGCTATAAGAAAAAATCTGAAGCTATTGTTGATGTTTGGCTATGGGCAGCTTTTAAGTCCTACCCTCCTCCCTCTCCTATTGTTTTACTTTGGGAGAGCTGAAAAGAAAGCCTAGTTACTTCTCTTGTGCTGGTGGAAATGTCATACCATACATGTAGCAGCATGGGAGAGGATATTACATACTTGATTTCTTAAACAAATAAAGGATTATTAAGAATTGGTTTCAGCTTTTTTTGAGGATATGGTAATTAGAGAAAAAAAATCTCTCACCACATCTGTGGTTTGAATGTTTCTTTGGTGTGATGTCCGCAGAGACACAAGAGCTCTGCACAGGTTATATCACGTAGCAGCAAAAGACAGTAATTTTTTTTTCATAGATTGTGTATCCACAAAAATGTAACAAGCAGACGTTGTAATGAGAAGATGGGTGGCTCCTGGACTGTGTCACGGGCCATTGTGCATAGTACCTCTAGCTCTGCAAAAGGGCTGCAACCAGAGCTCTGTCACCATCTCTCATTCATTTTTCCTTTTATGGGCCCCATGGTGTGGTAGTCAAGTTTTTCTTCCTCTACTTTCATAAGAATTTGCCTGTCTTAATTAAGTTATGAAACCTATTGATCTCAAGTAGTTCATAATATTCCATCATTATCCTTGTATGGTGTATAAAGTCTGTAGTAACGTGCCCATGATATTGGCAGTTTCAGGTCTCCCTAGGAGCTTATTAGTTTCATTAGTCCTTTTAATAATCAAACTTTCTCTCTGTTGGCTTTCTCCATTGTTTGTTTATTTAATTGATACCTACTTTTATTACCATTACTTTATTTACTCCTATACCCCTACTTATTTTTATTTTAATTTGCTCATCTTTCTTCTCTTCCTAAGCTTGAAAATTAGATCACTAATCATTTTAAACTATGTTTCTTTCTGAGCATCGTCTGCATGTTCAATGATCCTTCTGATGTGCCAACTCAATACATTTGATGCTTCAGAACTTTGTTGTTCTAGATTTATTTTTTATTTTCCTCAGATGTTCCATTTCTCTTTTTCTAATTCTTAGCCTGTTATATCATGTATTTTTTAAACATATGTATAATGATTGTATATAAGTCTTTCCTATGACCAATAGATGGTTCATCTATAGATCCACTTATATTAGAATTTTAAAATTGTGAATATAATTTCTTGCTTTGTATACCTCATATCTTTAAAAAAATATATATATGTATATATATATATGGAAATTCTGATAAAAACCCAACAATTCCTAAGGTAGTAGATTTTACCACTGTCCTTAACCCCAAATGTGTAAGCCATTTATTCTATGCACCAATTAAAATAAGAGGCTGATTTTTCAGATTCTTCTAAAATCTATTTAATCTAGGGCATCTGGGTGGCTCAGTGGTTGAGTGGCTACCTTTGGCTCAGGCTGTGATCCCAGGGTCCCAGGATCAAGTCCCATATACTCAGTACCCAGGCTCTGGTGTTGCTACCACTGCCGTTATGATTGTTCTGATGTTCTTAGTATTTGAACTGGTAGTATATTTGAACTGGTAGTATATATAGTAGGACCATAGTTTTAGATGGTTTTGATTTACCAATATATTTCATGTGAGTAGTAACCTGGAATCCAAACACCACACGATATATAGAATTGTATGAATTTTCTCTGCTTTCCAGACTTTCTCAAGTGTCTCAGCAAATTTCTAGGAATGGAAGAGTAAGTGGAAGAAACAGTGACTTTAATAATTATTACTTTTGCATTTGGGGCTTTTCTACTTTATAATCCATTATACCTGGCAAGAGTCTTGACAAAATTCATCTGATTTCTCTCAGCCCACATTGGTGCCCAAATGAAGTGCTTACTTTTGGAATGAAAGTTGCCATCACTCTTTGTTCTTTGAGGAATTTCTCATTTTTTCCTGAATTTAATTCAAGAATATGTTGTGCATTTACTACTCTTTGATATTCCATATTAAAGTATACATTTTTAATCTGTCCATTTTCCCTTTTGTTGTTTTCACAGATTTTCTCTTTCCTTGTTCAGCTAGAAATGGAATTCTCATTACATTAAACAATTTTATGCAGGTCAGCAACATACTTAGGTTTTATTTTTTAAAAATCTATTTTGATATATGGAGACTGAGTAAAAGGAAGGAAGATACCTAGCTGAAAGAAAAATTAAGAGAGAGAACAACAGTTATGGAGAAAAAAATATCCTAGCTTATACTTGGGTAATGTCAAATGAAGAATATTGGGTAGGTTTGAGAGCATCCTTTCAATGGTAGCACAGAAAGAACTTGATTATTGATTGGGTACTAGGGTGAGAGAACAGCAGAATTACAACTGATATTCAGATGTCTGGGGCAAGTAGATAGATCTCTAGAATGTAAATTCTATGAAAGCAGGTATTTTCATCCATTTTATTCATGATATATCACAAATATCTAGAACAATACCTAGCAAATAGAATGTGATACATAAATATTGATGAATATGATGGATGAAAAAAAGGTTAGAGCGGTAGGGAGCATTTTGTGATCATTTATCTTGACTTTGAAGTTCAGTGTTTAAATTGGAGTATATGGTAGGTATGTCAATCTGTAAACTAAAAGAAAAGCCCTAGCTGAAGACAATTATGTTGTATAATCATCATTCAAGCCTTTTTAGATCTTTAACAATGACTAACAATTAGATATTAGAAAATAATGAACATATTAAATTTACATGTTTATTACAGATAAAGAGAGTCTATTATATGAATGAAACTTTGGCCTAAGTATACAATTACTAATGATGATGATTTTGTTATGCATAATATCTACAGAGTTTTATTCACAAAATTGTTACCATGTTACAGTGGTTTCAAATGTCTTTTATAAAAATCAGAATTATTCTATACCTTTTTGTTATCAGTACCTATAAAGTTTCAGGAAAATGCCTTGAAATGTACATTTTAAAGTTTTGATGAGCCATACATATTCATGAAATCAATATCTAGAATCATAGAAGTTGCAGCAGTAACTCTTATTTTGTGAAGAGACATGTTTTATCAATGTATTAGTTTTGATTAGAAAGTCTAAAAATAGGCTGATGGCTTTAGTGAATCTTGGAATATAAATCTACATTTCCTTTGTAATAAAAGATAAAAATGAAGTTGGATTTTAACATGATAATGTGGAGTTTACCAAGAATTCATTTCTACTTATCGTTCTTTAAAAGTAGTAGGGGATATTATACTAGTTGTTCAGCTGTCCTAGATTTAAAACTATAAAGTCAGAAATGTATTAAAAATAACAAAAATCTTCAAGTGACTTTAATATCATCTGGAAGGGTGTGTGTATGTGTCATGCATACACCCCACACTTACTCCTGCCTTAGTAAAGTTTCATAAGTTTCTAGGGTTAGTAATGTGTGAGATAGATAGACAGTATTACCTCTTTTTTTGTGTGTGTGGGGATTATATCAAATTATTTATCATGTAATTTATTTGTGTTGCATATTGATTATACCACTACTTCCTAAATATAATACTTGATATCCAGTTAATTATTTTGCGTACACAGAGAGGCATTTTATAAATTAGTGTTTTTAATATCATTTAACTTCAGATGAATATTAGTGTGTGTTATGTGTGTGGTGATAGAAATTTCTTTGTAAATATCCCGATTTTACTGATCATTTTGAATATGATCTTTAGTATTGCACTTCCTTCTGGACAAACATAGTAATAGAATATAGAGTAATATTTTCTACTTTTTTATTGACTTCTTTATATGAGTAATGTAAGATTATAAAATATACATTACAATTTATTTGTAGATGATGACATTACCATCTAATATCCATTGCTGCTATATCCAGTATCCTTCTTTTATTTCCATACATAAAAAGTTCTTTTATTTCCACTGCAAATGTAATAATTACCTCTTCTTTTTATTATTTGGGAAATATAATATGTCTTTAGGTATGTTTGTATTATTATTATTTGACCAAAGGATTTCTTCAAGGAAAATGCTTACTTTTAACTTCATTATATTTTAGCTGGAGACACAGAAGATGAACAAGATCATGAGTCAAATATATGATATTATAGAATGTGGTTAATCCTATGAAGAGACACAATACAGGAAAGTGTCAGTGTGTATATGTGTGCATGTGTGTAGGGGTTTGGAGGCTGTAACTTTCAATAGTATATTAATTTCCTGTGGCTACTATAACAGATTATCAACAGAAATGTATTCTCTCATATTGAGACATCAGTAAGACCACTCTCCCTCCAGAAGCTCATTAACCTGCTGGTGGCTGTGAATATTCCTAGTGGCTACATCACTCTATTTTTGTCTGTTTCACATTGCCTTACTTCAGTATCCCCTCCTCTTCTGTCTTAAATCTTCTTCTGTCTTTCTATTATAAGTACTCTTGTCATTGGACTTAGGGCACTCTTGAATAATTAAGGATTACTCCATCTCAAGATTCTTGACTTAACCATATCTGCAAAGACTCTTCTTCCAAATAAAATAATGTTCACAGATTCCAGTAATTTGATGTACCTTTTGGTGGTAGCAGTTTTTCAGACTATCACAATGATTAAAGCCAATCAGATTAAATTCTGAAATGGAGCAAAGCAATGTTTGCAAGGAGGAAGAGAAATGAAAAAATCTTGAGATATACAACTTTGCAGGACTCTGCAGAAATAAAAGTTTATGCCTTTGCTATTTAATTAATTGGGTAATTAGAAATAATTATGGAAAATGTGTATGCCAATGTGTATATTGGGAATCAAGCTCTCCAGTCCCCATTATTAATTATTATATTTTCCTAGGGGAGCAGCTAGCCCCAGAAATCATTAGCACTGCAGAATAGCAGACAGCTTTAGGTCCCACACTGCATAGCACCATTATTATAAACATGAAGGGCCAGGTTGAATATACCAGAAAGTCTTTAAATAAAGATGGATGCAGAAGGCATTTTGAGATATTCTTCTATTACAGAAGTTCTTTCATGTTATAAGTGAGGGTGAAGTACTTTCTTGAGAAGCACACTATGGAAGGAACTTATACCTCAGGGAGGAGACAAACTGAAAATAATTATATTTAATTAAATTACAATGTGGTTAGTGGTACATTTAAGGTAACTATATGATGTGGGTGAGCATCAAGGGTTTTTCAAAGCCAAGGAAACACAATACAACTAAAGTAGCAACAAAGAACACATCATTCAGTGGTGGTGAGAATGGTGAAATGGTGTGAAATAGATTGACAATAAGTGAATTTCGTTGAAGAAGGAAAGGTGGTAAATGATGGAGGTTTTGGATATTCTTCCAGAAATTAGTTAACTGTGTTAAGGCTTTGGTACTTCAGGGAAGCATCCCTAAAGAAGCAAGAGTGATAAAGCTGTGTTTGATATAAAATAGAGCTTCAGAAGAAGGACAATAGCTCTATGCTCACTCTCCTTTCCAAACTGAGAGAAATGATGGTTAGCTCCCTGCTGATGATCAAAATATTTGATTCTGACTATCTTTCCTGTAAATTTGTGAAAGCTCTGTGTTGGTGAATTGGACCCTAGAACTGTGAAGCTCTAGATAATGTCTGGCCCAGGATTTTTTACAGTGCCAAAACAGGAACAGGACAAATTTGACATACAAGCTATGTTGGAACTTTTAAATATCACTTGCCAAACTAACCTATGTCTACCAGTAAGACGACTTGTGATGAGACAAAGTATCCAAATATGGATGCTGTGATCTCACCCTCTCTTACCTCTACCCAAACCTCTTCAAGTGTGGATTTTTCTTTTCATTTTCTGATCAGAGTACAGGTGAAAATGAGAAAATAAATAGAAAATGAAATGATTGGATGACCACGGAGCAGGTTTATTTAGAGTAGAGGAAGAGGGAAGGGAGGAGAAATCAGACAGATGCAGGTTGCTAAGAGTGAGGTCTGGAACTTGAGGATTGAAGAGTTTTGAGAAATTTTCTTGTGCTATCTACAGCCTATTTCCACATCAACTTCCCATACAGATAAACATATTGCATCAACAGGAAATTTCAGTAGAGAGCTACGCAATTCTTTGGTGCTTTTGGAGTCAGATTATTCTTTACAGAATGCCAGCATTTTGTATTTATCTTTTTCCTTCCTTCCTCCCTCCATCCATTCCATCCTTTTCTTCCTCCTCCCCCACCCCCTTTTTTTTTTTTTTTCTATTTCCTGTCTTTCTGTCTTCATACATTTCCATGAACACTTACTGTGTTCTTTCTTTTGGAGTATCTTATATTCTGAAATCTTGTTATTTTTACATTTTAACTTTATAGTTTCTTAATTTCTTTTTTCCTGTACTTTTTTTTCTTTTACAAAATTATGTCCAAAGTGAATAGACGTTTTTACTTGTTACCTGACAAATAATGTTAAAAATATTATGCTTGTTCCTCCGTTAATTTATGTGTTTATATATAAAGTGATATAATTTGTTCTGTAGGGGATCCCTGAGCCACTGGGTAGCTCAGTGGTTTAGCGCCTGCCTTTGGCCCAGGGCCCGATCATGGAGTCCTGGGATCCAGTCCCGCGTCGGGCTCCTGGCATGGAGCCTGCTTCTCCCTCCTCTAGTCTCTCTGCCTCTCTCTCTCTCTCTCTCTCTCTCTGTCTATCATAACTGACTAACTAACTAACTAAATAAATAAATCTTAAAAAAAATTATTTGTTCTGTGAAATCCAAATACTATCTCAGGGGGTAAAAAGGATCAGTGAAAATTAAAAAAAAATTACAAGGTTTGATCAGATTAATCATTCACAGAAAGAACTTTGCAGTGTGGACAGTGGATAAGAGAAGGGATAATAGATGATGGGGAAAATCCTGTGGCTCAGCAAATAAAGTAGGAATTTATGAGTATAGATCAGGGGAATGATAATATAAACTATAAGAGAATAAAAGTGAAGAGGAAAATGTATGCTGAAGGTGAAGTTGCTTTTGCTGTTTTTAGCAGAATAAACAATGTTTGTTGATAAATTAGATATGAATGATAGGAGAAACGAAAAGGTTAGGAGGCTCTGTCTTCAAGCTTACATGGATGAGTGAACAGAATCACCATAATGTAAAATAGGAACAACAGTAGGAAATACACATTTTGAAAAGGAGAGAAAGTAGTGATTATTTTGACAGATTATAGGAGGTCTGTAAAACCACTCAGAAAACATATAAAAACTGGGAAGAATCTCCCAATTACAGAAAACACTAAAACAACAAAAGAAAACACAGAAAAAACTCCCAAACTTAAATTTATCTGAAAAAGTGCTTTATCTAATTTCGGTGCTAAACAGTGTTGGCAGAGATAATACATAGATCTGTGCCTTGATAAACGTGGAGTTTCATTCTTGAATATAAGCCTGAGTTTTCCAACTGCATGCAGTTACTGTGTGTGTGTTTACGCACGCACTATCTACTCTGTGTATGTATATATATGTATACATTCCATACACACGTGGTATCCGTATATTTATGTATCTTATAGCCTTGATGAAGTGTGATTTGCTGGAGTATTGAAAAGACTGTAATTCTCTAGTCTCCTAATGTTTTCAGTTTTATTGTGAAACACTTTAATTATTTAATTTATGCTTATCTTCTGAATACACAAGCCAATTTAAACTTTTAATTTTTTAATTTATTTTTTTCCACCAAATAGAGTGCATTTGTAAATACAAGTTGCGTTAGTTTTCCGTGGCTTCTGTAACAAATTATCACACATTTATGGCTTGAAACAACACACATTTATTATCCAGTAGTTCTGTAGGTTAACGGTCAACATAGGTTTCGCTGACTAAAAGTTAGGTGCTGGCAGGGCTTCATTCTTTCCTGGAGGGAGACTCTAGGGGAGAATCTATTTCCTCACCTTTCTCCAATCTAGAGAGGCTGTACACGTTCCTCCTCTAGTGGTCCCTTTGCTCTCTCTTTAACATAGCATCTCTTGACCCTAATTCCATTGTCCTATCTCTTCCTCTGACTCTCTTCTTTTACCTCTGTCTTTTATTTTTAGGATTCTGCCCTTGTGCTTACATTGGGCCTGTCCAGATAAACCAGGATAATCACCCTATTTTAAGGTTAGTTGATTACCAAACAGTTTAATCTGAAACCTTAATTCCCTCTGCCATATAATGTGATATTCTTGGGTTCTGTGGATTAGGATGTGGACATCCTTCGGAGGTCATTATTATTCCTACTACATAAATTTACTGGGATTTTAGGTATTTGTCTGGATTCTATGATTTCCTAGAATATTTTAGAGGGTTAAACAAATTCCAAACTCCTTTCATATCTATGAGAAGCTGCCTTTAAAATGGCTTCAAGAAAAAAAAAATAATAAAATGGCCTCAAGATCTCCACATTCCGTTATCCACACCTTTGTGTAATCCCCTTCTCAAGTATGAGCTGAAATTATTAAGTTATTTTTAATCAATAGAGTAGGGCAGATATAATGGGATGCTGCTTCTGAGATTGCATTAGATGGACTGTGGCTTTTATCTTAGTTGCTCTGTCTTGATCTACTGCTTCCTTCTTCACTTGCTTGGATGTCAGCCAGCTGCCATATGAGCTGCCCTCTAGAGAAGACTTTATGACAAGGAATTCAAGTTTCTGGCTAAACATGGTAAATATCTGAAGTCTACCAATGGCTATATAAGTAAGTCTGGAAGTGGAACCATCTTCAGATGGAAGACTTGAGACTATCATCCAGCCTAATACTTTATTGTAGCTTTGGAAGAAACTACTTTTATTTCATAAAAATGACCCCCAACTAGGCCATGCTTAGATTTCCTACCCATGGAAACTGTGAGGTCACAACAAAACAACAACAACAACGACAATGACAACAATTTAAGCCATTAAGTTTTGGTATACTTGTTATAGGCTAATAGAGAAATAATGCATTTTTTTATATCTAAATGTAGGAATCTGCCTTAATACACACATAATATACATATATACACATATATTGTATACATATATGTATTGCATACAATATATGATATATAGTTATATATTGTTAACAATATATGTTATATATATTGTTATATATATACACACACACACATATATATGTATAAAACTTTGGATATAGGCAATAAGCAAAAGCTATAAAGATTTGAGGAGGGGTTAGAGAAAGCCTAAATTGCACTGGACAGACCATTCATAGAAATACTGACCTTGAGAATTCTGCTGAGGAGGGCTCAAAAGGAAGTAAATAATATCTTATTGGAAACTAGAAGGAGGATCTTTGTTTAGTAGCACAGAAAGCTCTGCACCACTGTTGTCTACAGTAATATGGAAATTAGAAAATGCGCCTAATGAATTTGTTGATCTAGCTAACAGTATTTATGAACAAAGTGTTGAAGATGCAACCATATCTTTTATAGAGAGCTGAATTGAAGGAAGGGCCATGGAAATAAAAGGACTTTATGATTTTGAAAATTCTCAGTTTCTAGATAGCAAAGATGCTGTAATTAAGAAATGACTTCTGAGCAGTTTTCAAATACAGGACATTGCCGGAAAATCTGGCCTGGAGATGAGGATGAGTCTCTGTCTCATAGATTTTTCTCGCTTAAGCAGTATGGCCTATAAGAAACTATATGCATATAGGGAAGAGATTTGTGGGTGTTGTATTTTGCCTAATGGGAGTGATATATTTATAGAAGGTTAGTATATTTATAGAAGGTTCATCACATTAAATACTGCCAGCTTGAAATGAAAGGGGTAGAATTTCACTACAAAATGTAAAGAGGCAAGGAATAGTCTCAAATTTCTGTTGGCAGGGAATAGGCTGAGAAAACTATTCATTTGCAAACTTGTACTACCTTTCCTGAATTATGGGATTCCCCAGATGGTGAACCCAAGAGTGAGGACTGTTACCAGGTTAAGAACAGTTATCAAACTTACGAATTTCAAAAATTATCTTCTCTGCTGATACTGGAGTGGTTCTAATTTTTGAAATACCTATTGCAATATTGTAAAATTATTTTTCCCCATCTTTAATTCTATTACATACTCAGCTATGAGTTGTTTAAAGTATGAATTTTGTTTTCCACCTCTGTGACCTTATTACTTATCAATATCTGGCACTAGATATAGTGCTTGATAAATATATATTGAATGAATGAATGAAAGATCAAATTCATGAATATATGACTTGCTATTAGAAATAGATGTAAAATAACCCCAAACATTCACTGATGTTAATGAAAATTTTTTTACATATGTCCCTAAAGCATAAACATCTTTTATCTTTTTTTGATATGATTAATAATTTTTACTTTTAGGAGAGTTGCTTTTTATTTTATTTTAGCAGCACAGGGACTATTTTATTATTTTATTTTATTTCTTATTTTCTTATATTTCTTTGCTAAGGCTTTTTTTAAAACTTATATTAGAAAATATCTAAGAAATTTTCCTCTTTGCACTACTTTTATTTTTAAAACATACTTTCAGCAAGATTGTCTTTATCATATCTTATAGATGATATCTCAGTTCAACTTTAATTCATTGTTAGAAATCATTTTGGCTTATTGGATTATCTTTAACCTATTTTCAAGTTGTGATTTGCCTTTAAATTTTAAATTTAGTAATCCTACTGGATGTCTGATAAACCTGTCATTTTAAAAATTATACTTTTTTATCTTTCAATTCTGTTTCCTGGATACCCAATGAGGTGAGAGAGGGCAAGGAAACATGACCACTTTGGTGGCTTTTTATTTATCATCTTCTGTGTACCTACTTGTTTCTATTCTGAGCCTCAAGGGGATGTTCTTTGTAACATCTGTCTTATTATTTAGAATGTATTTTTACTAATAAAAACCTAGAATTTAAACATTTCCCCAGTAAATCTTATTTGTTTTCATAAAAGTAGCTTAAAAAATCTCCTTTATGGTAAAATAATTAATTTCAGTCCTATATTGTCATGAGGACTGTCATGCAGTCTTTTAGTATGTGTTTATTCTTCACAGTTTATAATGTAGTGCACCAGAAGAATTTTAATGATAGAAATCTGCTATTTCTGAAAAACTGACCAATTATTTCTTGCTTTCTTGAAATTGGTTTATGATTTTTTAAAAGGATTCTATTTATTTATTCAATCATGAGAAGCACAGAAAGAGAGAGGTAGAAACACAGGCAGAGGGAGAAGCAGGCTCCATGCAGGGATCCTGATGTGGGACTCGATCCCGGGACTCCAGGATCAGGCCCTGGGCCGATGGCAGGCGCTAAACCATTGAGCCACCCAGGGATCCCCGGTTTATGATTTTTACAGTGTTGGTGCTTCTCTTTCGAGTTTGATATGTCTCATCTATTAAGGATATGACTACTGTTCTTAATTATATATTCCTATATTAAAGGCATAATCTTTCTCTCCTTAATATTAAAATCTTCATAATCTTTAAAATAAGAATATACTCTACATACATTACCATAGTTGTACTTCAATTTAAAAAAAATATAGAATGATATGGGTGCCTTGGGAGCTCAGTTGGTTAAACATTGAATCATTGTTTTTGGTTTAGGTCATAATCTCGTGGTCATGATCTCAGGGTTGTGGGGTCGAGCTCTGCTCCAGGTTACATGCTGAACATGGAGCCTGCTTGAGATTCTCTTTCCTGTCTCGCTCTGTACCCCTCTCTCCAAATATGGAATGATTTAATTACATTTTCCATCTGTATTTCCCTCACATGCTCATCTTTTAAGTGAACATTTACCAAATTAGGAGGTTATATAGAGTAGATGCCTTTTTTATTATTTTTATAGAGTGATTAAATTGTTTGGTAATCATAAGAATAGGATGGAAATATTATTTAAGAAATTTAATTTATGCAGTGTCATTTAGTATTATTTTACTCACAGGTTTCCAAATTGCAGCTAATCTTCAATTAAAATTGGGTATCTGTACTCTATAGATATTCTATGTTTATTATGTATTTGCATGTTAACAGCAAGTAGTTTTTATTTCTTGATATAACAACCTTTTAAGGCTTAATCTTGTCTGTCTCCATGAAATTGCTTATCCAGTTATTCCTCATCATGATTCAGGGCCAATCTTTCAGAGAAGAATCCTGGGGGCTCTTTTTCTGTGCACAAAGGCAGTTACTCAGATTAACAAAGAGCAGTAGTTCCAGTTTAGGTTTTAGTTTGAGCAATAGCTTCAGGTATAGGATAATGAAATACTTGTAGAACTGCAATAAAGTCCGTCTACTCAGTATAGTAAGTGAAGAGAATGGGGTTAGGTGAATTTAGAGAGGTAGGAAGAGACCAGTTGTAAAAGACTTTTAAAGCCTAATAGGCATTTCAAAAAAATCTCATATTAACAAAGATGGATAATGATTAGACACTTTTAAGCAAGGAAGTGTGTTTGTGCAGAAAATGGTTTGGCAGTGGGACCCTGGTTGTGGGCAGACTCTGGACAATCACAATGGGAAGCAGAGGAGGATTCACCCTGCTGATGTACATGCTGGTCCTGGCTGTTCTCTGCCATTTAGGTAATAGCCTGACATGCTATGCCTGTACTGAACCAGAAGGTAGTTGCAGTAAGACCACCACTTGTTTGGTTAATCTTGATACATGTCTTTTCACCAAAGCTGAGACCCCCAAATTTTACCAGCAGTGTTAGAGGTTTGAAGATTGCAATTTCAAGTACATTTCAAAAGCCTTAGGGCTTGACAAGCTAGAGAACCATTACTGCCAGCAGGACCTACGCAGCAGAAATGCTTTTCTTGTGACTCTGCTGCTGGCAGCAGCCTGGACCTTTGTCTCTAAATTAACACCAAGAGGGCTTCTTCTAAACTTTCTTGGTTCTGTGTATTCCTTATTTCCTTTACAGCAGCATTCCTCGTTTTTCACCTAGATCCTGTTGAGAAAGACCAGAAGTAGTAGCTCGAACAACTTGTTTAAGAGAGACTCTGAGAGACTTTGAAGATCAATCCTGTCAGCAGCCAAGACCCATTGGAGGGAAAATAATTTAAGATTGCAGCACCTGTGATTTGAGCTGGATCACATGCTTCTTCCTCTGATTTTTGCAAGACCAACTCTACAGTGACAGCTTGAGTACATAAGATTCTCTGCATCCCCCAGTTACTTCCCCTCTGATTCCTTGGATGTAGTTATTAAATACTATGATCAGTGCTTTTTGGGGGGACTGGGGCAGGGGATTCTTTTCAACAGCCTCTCACGAAGGCTTTCATCCTTTCCCTTTATGGCCTCCTGCTGCCATACAGGCACAACAAATCTCCCACATGTCAGCTCTCAGTCTGGGCAATGCAGAGTGATCAGAATGACCTTTGTATTCTCAACTGGCAGGTGTCTGGCAGGGAAGGAGGGGAGTTTTCCATATGGCAGGGTGTGGAAACCCCAGGTCTGTCTTCCGAGAGGTAGCAGTGGCTAAAATATGAGTTTTCTTCTGTCCCTTAATTGTGAGTTGGCTTTGCTGTCTTCACTAGAAAAACTTAACAGTGTGTATTAATGATGTATTAAAACTATCCCCCCAACTTTTTTATTGGATTGGTGGAATGTCTTGGCAAACAGTCTGAAAAGAATCAGTGAAGTACACTGAAAAGCTCCCAGAAATGAAATCTATCAATAAGCTGAGTGAAGTTGTGCAGGGTAGTTTTTGTCAGTGCGCTGGAGTTAAGCTACCTGATTACAAACCCTGGGTTTCACATTAATGGGGTTCAGGTTTGATGTAAAGTTGGTCTCTTAACCTCTTTATTCTAGGTCCCATTGGTAAACAGTGACACCTTAGTGCCCATCTTACAAGGTCATTGATAGGACTAAAAGAAATGTATTTTGTTCATTGCTACATTTTCAATAACCTTAATGTATAGAATAAACTGAGCATATAATAGGACCTCAATAAATATTAAAGTTACTGTTATTATTGCTGGAAATTGTCCACTGGTGTCCATTGGTGACTTCAGGAAGAAAGAACATAGTAAAATTTGGGGGGACAGAATTGAGAATAGAGATGCTTGAAAAATGAATGAAAATGAGAAATGAAAAAGAATGCATAATAAATTATTTCAAGAAAGTTTTGTGTTAAAGAGTATAGAAAGCTAAAACAAGTGGAAGGAGGTATGAGGTAAAGAAAATGTTACTGAAGTATGAGTTAAAGTAGAGGACATTAGAATCATTAAAGAAATGTTCCAGAAATATAAAATGGAGATAGCAGAGTAAAGTTCTTGGAAAGAAAGGGAAGGAGTCCAAAGAGCATATGGAGATGTATTTTGGTAAAAGATGAAGTAGCTCTTTCATTGTAATATTAGGGGAAAGAAGAGAATGAGGCCAGATGAAAATAAAATTTTCAGATTTGAGTACAGGATGATGAAAATGAATTTTTGTTTGTTTGATAGCATCTATTCATACAGTTATTTAATAATTTTTATTGAATGTCTCCCATGTGTCATGTACTATATTAAATAGTAGGATATATGAAGGCAGAAAATGAAGTAGAAAAAATTTCCTTCAATTATAGAATATATATTATTTTAGGAGGTGGGGAGACATAGAATACTCCAAATAAATAAATAATCATATAGTATTTTAGGTGATAAAGGCCATGGAAAAAAATAAAGCTGGGAATGGGGATAGAGAACTCTAGAGTGGCTGTGCCTTTGAATAGGATCATCAGGAAAAAAACAAAAAGGTAAAAAGATCTCACAGAGAGATTGAGATCTGAAGGAGGTAAAGCATAATGTTGATATCTGGGGAATGGCCATTTCCAGAGTGAGAGAAGAGAGAATACATGGTGCCTTATGCGGAAAGTGCTTGGAGTGTTTAGGAGGACTCCGTGCTTTCCACATAGGAAGTAGCTTTTGCTCCAACTGGCACAGGAAGACATTAGACATTAGAAATGTTTGTGCAGAAATCATGTGCAACAACATGATTTCAATTATATTTAACAGAATCTCTCTGGCCACTGTAGCAAAAATAGACCAAAGTAGGCAAGAATGAAATCAATAACACTTAGAAGAAAAGTAGTGGAGTTTGTGGATTAGAGGTACTTATGTCTAAATAATTAAAACGATCCTAGTTTGATCCAAGGTGATAGTAATGAATTTAATAAGAAATGAATCTAGATATATTTTGAGAGTGTATGTAGTGAGATTCTGGATATGTTTTGAAGGCATGCATAGTGAGAAAAAGTAGGAGTCAAGGATGACTCTGAAATTTTAAGACTGAATATCTGAAGAATACAGATTTCATTACTGAGATGAAAGATTTTAGGGGTACAGTCAAGAGAGAATGTAAGGATCGTGTATTCTCTTCTCATGTATGAAATATCTTTTAGTTACTCAATTGAAGACATGGAGTGGCCATATTTAAATAGCCATATTTATGGGACACCTGGGTGGCTCATTTGATTGAGTATCCTGACTCTTGATTTTGGTATAGGTCATGAGCTCAGGGTCCTGGGATTCAACCTCTATTGGGTTCTGCACTCAGCGGAGAGTCTGGATATGTTTTGAAAGTAGAGCCTGTAAGATTTACCAGCTAATGGATTGTGTGTTGTGGAAAAAAATAGGAGTCAAAGATGACTCTAAAATGTTTAGACTGAAAAAAAAATTAAAAAAAATGTTTAGACTGAACATCTGAATAGAGATTATCTGGGTGTTTTACCGTACTTTTAAAGAATTAAAGTATAGTTGACATACTATGTTATAATTGTTTCAGGTGCACAACATAGTGACTCAGTAAGTCTATATGTTATGCTGTGCTCACCACAAGTGTCACCATACAGTGCTACTTAAATACCACTAACTATATTCTCTAACCTTTTATACCATGACTTATTCATTCCATAACCAGAAGCCTGTATCTCTCACTATTCTTCACCATTTTACCCATCTTCCCATCTCCTTACTCTCTGGCAACCAACAATTTTTCTCTGTATTTATGGGCCTGTTTCTGCTGTTTGTTTGTTTCGCTTTTTTAGATTCCATATATAAGTACAATGATAGAGTATTTATCTTTCTTTGTCTGGCTTATATCACTTCACATAACATCTTCTAGGTCCATCCATAGTGCAAATGGCAAGATTTCATTCCTTTTTATGGCTGAGTGATATTGCATTAAGTGTGTTTATCTATACACCACATCTTTTTCCATTTTCTGTTGATGGACACTTGGGTTGTAGGTTATTCTGAGCCAGGTCTCATACCAAACAGTCTGATTTAATTGGTCTGAGGTGGGACTCAAGGCAGATATTCTAATGTACAGTTAGTGGGAGAATCCCTTTGTGCTGCCGTGCACTGCTCCATTTTCTCCTTCAGATACTTTGTGTTCACATGATTAGAAATGTCATCCAACATTGGGTTAGAAGTCAGATAAGAATTAGTCAGGCTGTTTCTTCCTCCTTCATTGCCTTTCCCATCATTTCTCATGTCTGACCTCTAAACTTAAGAAAGTACTTATTAGCACTGGATGTTATACTATATGTTGGCAAATTGAATTTAAATTAAAAAAAATGTTAACAAAATAAAATTAAATTTAAAAAAGAAAGTGCTTATTAAATATTTGCTGAATGAGTAAATATATAGGTGAATATAAGTCCCATTTAACTATTATAAGTAGTTGGATTTTGGATGAAATTTTATGTATTACTAAATTGCATTAAAATCTAACTACCTGTTTGGCTGTTTTTCAGCTATATGGAACAAAATTGTAGTCAATAAATGCTTGAATTATCTATTTTATGATTGCAATATATTTTAGAGATCCTTATTAGATGGGTTTGGTTAAAATATATATTTTAGCTGACTAAGCTATATATATATGTAGATATATATATATAGATATGCATCAAGTTCCATAAAAACTGATGGGCCTAAAAACGTTCTATCTGTGAAATTAAACAGTTAAATTTTAGTTCAATGGTCAAAATCTAGTTTTGACCATTTTTAGATTTCTGAGTCAACCTTTCTGAGTTGAGAATTCTTAGATAAAAGTAAAATACTGGGATGTCATAACTTTAGTCTCTGTTGTGCTAAGCTACCATTTGTGCAGTCTCTTATGGTAATATCAGCAATAGAAAACTGATATTTTGCTTCTTTAATAGCATCTCTTTTGTCAGTTTCTAATGAAATTTAAAGGGATTTAAAATTACTTAATTCTGGTCAGTGTTTTTTATATTTAGTTTTACCTTTTAAGCCCAAATATCACTATCTCCTTTGTATGTAGACAAGGCCAATATGAAGATGGCAGTGTCAAGAATTAAAGATGAAACCAAATTTACTAGGTTTTGCTTTTAAATTCTGTTTTCAAAACTGCTTAGAGGCCCTTCAGATACACTGCTGTTTACAAGATTACCAAATTGGTGGAAAATATTGAAACATTAAAATGTTGAACTGCTATAGAGCCTCATAAACACATTCATAAAGAAAGGCAGAGCCAATTAAAAAAAATAAATTCCTCATGTGCTGTAAGATAAATCGCTGCAAGCCAACCAGTAAAAATAATAGAGCTGTCAAAACAATATAATTTCTGTGCACAAACCAAAGCATATCCAATATAATAATAGAATGAAGATTTCCTGAATAAATACTTAGGAATGAACTGCCAGGGAAAATACATTTATTTAGGGCTCACTTAGTTCATCGAAACAAATGTCTGCTTATAAGTTTGTAATATTTGACAGGAGGAAGATTATAGCTCAGTCAGGGCCTCCAATAACATAAAATATTTGAGGCTTTAGACCTTGCTCAGTTAAATGAGTTACCCAAATGTTCACCTCTCACAGATTGATAATCTGGATATAGACTAGGACACTTCACTATCTGTGAATTGATGAATGATCAAGGCATTTAACTTGATAGATCAGGGTCTTTTGCTAAATAAATTAAAGTAAATAGGAGTAACTGAGCAGGCTGTTGGATGGTCTAATGGGTATTTGTCAAATTAATCTCAGTCAGTGGTTGTGAAAAGATGTGTTTTAATTCCATCCTGTTCATTAGGGGACAAAGTGTATTCTTGAATTCTGAGTGGTCACACAGCATTTGCTTAGATGAAGTATATAAGATCACACAAAAGCAGAATTCTATGTAAAGCTGCCTTTTACCCATACAAAAGTCTAAATATGGGCTCAAGTAATAAACACCAATATCTGTAATAGGAAATCAGTTGTGGAGGCACAATAACAAAATCATTCATGCAGATCCTTTGATTTGTGAAGACAGGGATGCAGGCACACCTCATTGAGGTACACTCCAAGTAAGGGTTGTTGGGGAATCATTTTTTTTTTTTTTGAGGCATACAGAGACTGCTCAGCAGAGATAACATCTTAACTTCAAATCAGCAGAAATATGTCAGAGAGTTACAATTACTTGGAAGAGAGATTATGAGAATCAATTGTGTCAAGACTTAGTTCTGTAACACAGGAAACCAGATATATTCAGTGATTTGGTGGTGAGAAATAATATTTGTGGAAACTAGGGTTTCTTTTGAAAGCCCAAATATAAATAAGAAAACAAGACTACTAGAAGTCATTATTTGGCACAATTTAGTATGAACAAAATAATTCAAGGTAGTTACCTCACCATTACTACCTATGTAAGATGTATTTTGTAAGATGTCTTTAACTCACTGATATTTTCTCAATTTTCTATGACCTTATATGATCAGGTAACTCTGGTTCCAGAGTTGCTCACAACTGGAACTAATTCCTGAAACTCATACAATCATAAATATCCTGACTCTGCTTTCTGTTACAAATGGTCTTTATTACTGTTAAAAGATAAATTGAGGCATATTAAATATTTTAAGAGCTTATTGAGCAAAAACAGATTCAAGTTGGGCAGCATCCAATCTAGCAATAGTAGGGAGCTCTGAGGAACTACACAAAATAAAAGACTTTTAAAGACAGAAGATGAATGACAGGAGTCTATCAGGCAGATTACCTAACTAGTGCTCATCAGGTGATTCCTGACTGGTTTAAGATTCCATTTCTGGGGACACCTGGGGGGCTCAGCGGTTGAGCATCTGTCTTCAGCTCAAGGCATGATCCGGGGATCCAGGATAGAGTCTCACATCAGGCTCCCCACAGGGAGCCTGCTTATCTCTCTGCCTATGTCTCTGCTTCTCTCTCTATGTCTCTCATGAATAAGTAAATAAAATCTTTTAAAAAAAGAAAAAAGATTCCATTTCTGAGAGAGCTGAAACTACAACTAAGTTAAGTCTCAGGTTGGTGATATGGGGCTTAACGTAAGCTACTCCATATTTGTTTGTTTATTTTTAATAGATCCCCTATATTGATAAGACTCTCAGCCTAATTGAGAGAGTCAGAAATTTTAGGCATTTATGCTACTCTCAGCTACTATTCTAGAGTTCTTGGAGTTTTTGCTAAATCTCTGTGTGGTATTCATAGGGCAGTAAATTGGGGTCACATTCTTTTTTTTTATTGGGGTCACATTCTTAAAGTTGATCATTTTCTTTGTTCCTTTTTCTATGCTTTATTTTTAGGAAGATCATTCGCCTGGTGGTTAGTGGCTGCAAACTGCACCTAGAGCTTTTGAGAAATTGCAATATATGAGGAAGGCTACCATGACTATTGGAAGTAAGATAAATCCCAATGTCTGGAGTGTACTTTGGAGCTTTGGTCACCAAGACCCAAGCCAATCAGAATCAAATAAGTCCCTGTTGAAGGAATCACTTTCTTAAGCCAACTGGCATTTTCAGTGACCTTAAATAGCTGAGTTTCAACTTTCCTAGAAGCAGCAATTCAAGTGCAGCAAGTGATATTGGCTATAGAAAAACACCTCCTTGCTCAGCTGAAAGGTTATCAAAGGCTATTCTATTATCAAGAACGACTTTGGCCAGAGAGTCTAGGGATTGATTGATTGATTGGCAGCTGTTTCTTTAACCACAAAAGCTTTAAGAGTTAAAGAAAGTTTCTTGATCAGAGTCTCATTTGCATTTACTCCTAACCAGGGAAGTAGGGACCTAAGGAAACAAATTGGATCATGAATATCTCCTGGTAATTCCCACTTGAGCGTATGGCTTGGGAGTAAAAAGGTGACAACCACAGAGGCCAGTAAAATTTAAGGGTTTGTAAACCACATAGGTAGTATTATTCTAGTTATCCTAGCCTTGAATTCCTTTCTTTGTACAGAGCTGGGATGCAAGATTCCCTGGGTCTGTTTTTTTTTGTTTGTTTGTTTGTTTTTTAATCTTTTTAAAAAAATTTTAAGTCTGGGAGCCTGCTTCTCCCTCTGCCTGTGTCTCTGCCTCTCTCTTCGCTCTCTCTGAATGAATAAATAAATAAATATTTAAAAAAAATTTTTAAGTCATCTCTTTTAAGATTTTATTTATTTATTTATGAGAGACACACAGAGAGAGGCAGAGACACAGGCAGAGGAAGAAGCAGGCTTCCCACAGGGAGCCCGATGTGGGACTCGATCCTGGAACCCTGGGATCACACCCTGAGCCAAAGCCAGACACCCAACCATTGAGCCACCCAGGCGTCCTGAGTCTGGGGTTGTTAAACAGAGACAGGGAAATGGACTCTCAAGTTAGGACTCTGACACAATAGAAAGTCAACTGAGTTTATTCTAGAGGAAATGAAGCATTGAAAATCCAGGAGGAGTTTGTCATAGGCAGGATTATAGGATTACCCCCATAGTAAATATAACAGTTATTTGGTGGTTGGACTAGCCCGCTTTGCAATGGCCTTCAAAATGTGAACAATAGCATGATATTTCCATGACAGAGAAAGGCAAAAGATGAACAAAAGAATCATAAAGACTGTCATGGTGTTAGAATTAGGAAAAGGATGGTCAGAGAGGGAAGGAAGAATGGAAAGAAATGTTCTTGATCTGACATCTTGGGAGGAAGCTATCTACCTCAGTATTGGCTACATCTCATCCTAATCAATTTGATTTTGAGGTCTTCAGCATTTACTTAGATGTCAGGTGGAGCCTTCTTTAGTTGTGAAATAATCACCCAAGTTTCAACACCGTATAATTTGGAAGCAGTATCATTGGTCAGGTGTACTTGTTAGTATCCCTTCCATAATCTCACTTTTTTAAAACGTTAGAATAAAATGAGTCTGTAAATGACAAATGACTTTAAAATTCCCATAGAGAATTGATGATAGTTCATTATGGTGGAATTGATAAAGAAATTTGGTTATTTCTGTGGCATACAACATTAAGATAATAACTGGAATTATGACTGATAACTTTATGCCAGAACATATTAGATTGTTAGAGATTTTATACAATATTTAAAACGCTTGTACTAATAACATGCATTCATAAAATATAGTCTAAGAAGGTTTATCACTTATTTGATAATGTTTCTCATGTAATTTAACATATCAAATAAGCCTAATTAGTTTAATACATCTCTTTTACAAGGTGAAAGACAGATTATTTGAGATTTTCTAGGAGACCTCTGGGAAATCTCAGAGTTACTTTGAGGTCAAAAATATTCCAGTTAGAATTTGATTTGGGGAAGCTGCCAAAATCTCAAAAGGTCTGAACATTTGATAAAGAAGATCAAATATCTTTATGAAATAATAATTATCTATTTAACTAAACTGCAACAGAATATCTTAAAGGCAATACAGAAGCTTACATAGCTGTGAACAAAACACATGGAGAAGATTGGGTATCTTAAGTAATCATAAAACTGACAATGGGAAGCAAAGAAATAATTTGTGTAATACCCAAAAAGTTACACGCACGCACACACACACACACCTTTCACAATCTCATCAAAAGCAGGCTGATAGTCCGAGGACTGTCCTTTGAATCAAAAGAAAACCAATTCTAATTTTCACCAGTGTTGATGTTAAAATCCATTCTTTAAAGACTTAAATAAATTTGTTCCAATCTTAGCTTGACCACACATAAAATGTATCTCCCAAGATTCCTTTTCCACAAACCTTTATAACTATTTTATGTACATTAATGTTTTGTGCTATTTTTTCTCATGCTGGAACAACCAGTCATTTTACTTTCTTTCCTACTTTTCATGTATAGTTGTTTCTTTTCACTGTTATTATTCTTAATATTCTTGATTGTGTATGTTGATTAGAATTTTTAACCCTTAGAATCTTTTATTCCTAATGAAAAAAAAATAAAAGAAGTAATCAACTGTGGATTGTCCGTTGTACCAGCATGCTGTATATTGGTAAATTTATAAATACATTTTGTAATTTGTAGAAGTATATTCTTTTTCATGGCAAATTTTTCAGTGTGACATAAGACGTGCTTACTAATAGACAAAGATATCTTTAGTTCATTTGTAATAAGAACACAAAAGTAGGTAAAGTCGAGTTCAATAATTAATATTTCAGTGTTCTGCCTTATTTGGAAATGATCTAGATAGTTAATGAATATCCATCCTTTAACTTTTCTCATCGTAACTTTAAGCTTCCAAGTTACCAAGGGTCTGTAGACTGCACAGGTCGTTTCATTCTAGTTATCTTTGCCCGGTGTCCCTTTCTCAGAGCTTGGATACAAGATTCCATGGACTTGGGATTATTAGCCAGGTGCGGAAGAATGGAACTTCAGAGTTAGGGAGTCTGACACAATAGAGAGGGATTGAGTTTATTCCAAGAAAGATTTTGGAAGTTATTTTTAAGTATATATAAGGTATAGTTATTGATGAAAAGTTTATTTGTAAACTTTTATCTTTCTGTTTAATTTACTTGTTCTTAAATAGTTATAGATTACTCATGAAAATTTCATAAGACATGAAACAGCCAACGGTTGCAGGATTTCTTTTCCTTCAGTGCCTGCAGTTCTTGGTCCTGCCACTTCAAAAAATAAATAGATAGACCAGACAGAGTTGGGCAGCAAAGCAAAGTTTATTGAGTGATAGTAAAGTTCACTGAGTGATAGTACAAAGCTCCCAAAGAGGGGAGGGCACTTGAGAGGGTTGCCATCCGAGTTTCTAAGTCTAGAGGTTTCTATGGGCTTGTTGGAGGGCTGTTTTCATCTGATTAACCCTTCTAGCACCTGTCATCCAATCAGGTTTTTGTCATCTATCTATCATGTGGGGAAGGGTAGAGGGATCCTTATGGGGGGTGTAAAATCCTTTTAAGGGTGCTTTCCTCTTATCATGGGGTGGGGGTCTTGTCCTTGCCTGCATTTCTTCCAACTATCCTTCATCACAACTATCATCTTAAATTAACTTTTTTTTGCTGACAAATTCTGTAACAGAGATAATATGCACTTATTTGAGTTTTAGTAAACCTGGGTAGAATAAAAGTATATTTAATGCTGATAACCCTAAAGACTATTTTAATTAAACTGACAAACTTAAACTAGCTTTTATTTACTGAAGAGTATCCTAGATCATGTGAACTTGAAAAAGTTTTGGTTATTTTCTGTATTTCTGATATACTTGATTTATATAGCACTTGTTTGTCTCTAAGCCAATTAAATAGAACTCTTCACTAATTTTGTCAATCCATCCAGAGATAGGAAAAAAAATCATACATCAATAGTATACATATATAGATGTACGTAATTACACAGATAATCACAAACAGAGATCTTAGGGTTTTATATAACCATGGTAAAGCTACAATAATACAGACTTACTAGTTTATAAAACTGATGGATCCAAATTATGTTTCTGGCAGATGGAATAAGTTAACATTATTTGTCCAGATGGGTAAGCTTTTACTAATATTTGTAGAAGAGACATAATATTTTTCATAGGCCTGGTTTTCAAAATAACTTTTTCTTTCTCTCCTCCTCCTTCTTCTTCTCTTCCTCCTTTAGAATTACTTTGTTTCCTAGAAAGAACAGATAGAATATTTACATTTCAAAAAACAGAAAAAGAATGCAAGTTCCACCAAAAGAACTTTTGTTCCCTAATTCCACATCTTTTACAATATCTTCCAAGCCTTTTGAGACAATTAAAGAAGGTTTGGTGATTGGTAAAAAGGAAAGATGGGTTTTGAATTGGTTTTGGAGTTAAATTTCTATTACATGTATAGTTGTTTTCAATTCCCCAAAGAATTGGGCAACCTGAATTATATCCAGGCTCGCCCACCCAACTAACTACATTTTCTTCAATTTACTTCTTAATATCAGGGAGGAGTTCTTCAACTAAGATGAAAATAAAACAATTTTATGTTCTAGATTTACAGCTGTGTGTCTTTGGGATGTTTTAATAAATTCTCTCACAAAGGCTTCAGAATGCCCCACCTCCCTGTCTCGTATATAGTTTCAATTATCTTAGGAAAGAAGACTTTTAAAAAGTTTCTTTCACCCTCTAATATCAACTTCCAGTTGGCTAACTCCTTACTACAGAGTTACTTAAAACAAACCAACAAAAAATCCTTTTGGGGATCTTATTAGATTTGGATATCTTATCAGGATATCTATGGACACAAGAGACATCCTTAAAGAGATTGCAAAAGACACCACCCTTCTGAAATCCAGAGTCATTCCCAAAGATAACCAACAGAAAGAAAGACTTGGACAATTCCCCTGAGAGCTGGCAATAGTGAGTAGAACCCAGGCTATAAATACAGTGCAGTCCATACATCTGTCCAGCTTTACTCTTGGATGCCTAGCCTGACAGTTCCCAAGCCAAGCAGTCAGGACACAAAATGAGACAAGAAGGTAATAGCTCTCCCTAGGAGAGAAAGTACCTACATCTGATGGGTACTTGAAAGTAAATTCATGAATCACAATTCAAAGATCTGATTATTACTTTTTGTTGTTGTCAATCTGAATTTGGAAAGGAATGGACAACACTAAATTTTACATTCCTCTCTTGACCAGGCATCATGGATAGATATCTGGGAGAGCTGACTTTGGTAAGCATTCTCATTTGCTGGCTTCTGCCAGTTTTTCCAGGATCCTGTTTGCAGGCTTTTGAATGAACAGCCAGTCTTATCCTGGTCACCAGATATTGTAGAGGAGGAAAAATAATGTTCCCTCTATGCTTTATCATGAATACTTGACTGAGACCCCTTTTCCTCAGATAAATGGATACGCTTTTCTGAGTTAAAAATTCTCTACTGTGGCCACTATAATTCAAGATTTGATAAGGTTAACCTTCTTGTTCAGGCTTAAAACAAAATTTTAGTCACTGAGGCCTCATACTGGACTCAGTTTGGTTTTTAAATCAGACCCAGTTTGGCCCTGGATCCAATTTAGTTTTGAAGTTGGAACTAATCTGACTCCAGCTTGTTTCCAGATCCAGTATAGAGAATGAAATGCTCAAATAAAGTCATAACACGTAACTCATAACACAAGAGCTACAGAACTAGGATCTCTGAAGGACATACCCACTACCTCAAGGGTCAGTAAGAAAGCAGTGGGCTCAAGGGACTTAACAGGTATCTATACCTGCTTGCTTGTTGCTCCTGGGGACTGTCAGGGGTCTCCAGTTCCCTCTTCTGACATTAGAAGTGTTAAAAGGTAAACTGAGGCATATACAATTTTCTTAGTTTATTCGAGAAAAAAAAAAGCAATCTTAATTGGGCAGCAATCCAGTCTAGCAGATAGAAAGGATCTCAGAGTTGCTATACAAAATAAAAGACTTTTATAGGCAGAAGGGAAAGGGAACAAGGAAGTCTTACTAGGTGAAAGAGTGGGTTGGTTTTTACATGTTTACTGTCCTTTAGTGGAAAATAAGGATCTATCCAACAGGGATCCCTGGGTGGCGCAGCGGTTTGGCGCCTGCCTTTGACCCGGGGCGTGATCCTGGAGAACTGGGATCGAATCCCACGTCGGGCTCCCGGTGCATGGAGCCTGCTTCTCCCTCTGCCTGTGTCTCTGTGCCTCTCTCTCTCTCTGTGACTATCATAAATAAATAAAAATTAAAAAAAAAATAAAAGGACCTATCCAACAGATTACCTCATTTTGTTGACCAGGCAATTTCTGATTAACTCATTTAAGATTCCATTTATGAGAGAGCCAAAACTATGAAGTCTCAGTTTCATGACATGGGGCTTAACATAAATGATTTCATTTTGAGTCTGTTGTATTTGTTGTTGTTTGCTTGTTTTTAGCATTAGATAAACCAATCTGTGATAGCTAAGCATCTCCTTACTTATACAGTATTATTTTTGAAAGTAGGTTAAGTGTATCTATTTCTGGAATAATACTTAATCCATGGCTCTACACTAGAAATATCAGATTCACTGGACATTTAACAGGGAAGATATCTGGGGTGAGGAAAGAGTCTTGATATAATGTAAATTTGATCTGCTATCAACTATGTCTACTGTATGCCCTTTTAACATTAATTTGAACTGTAAAATGAAGTCAGAGGTGGGACTACTGATTCAGGAGAGAGTTGGAATGCTGCTCAATTTACCATATTTTCCACTGCTCAGCATCTCCTTCTAATCAGCTCCATGCTGGGAGAGACATTATTACCTCTGAAACTGATAAAAGATAGCCCCACCTCCTGTTGTCTGTTTCCTGTTAAGCAACTTGTTCATATGCAGAGAGGCACAGAGAAAATACTGAACCACCTACAGGTGTCTGCAGACCAAGCTGATCACTTGAGTGAAACATCCTAATGGCTGTTTCCATTCCATTCTGTGTTTCTAATTGGCTCCAATATGCCTGTTACAGCTTTTTTTTTTTTTTTTTTCCTATATTTTTCTCCTAACCTTTTGTGAGTTAATTTAGTTTTGTGGTACTTATAAAGAAAGATTGCAGGTACCATGTTTCAAGTCTAAAGAACACCAAGCATATTAGAGCTCGGCTTCTTTGACTTTCCTAAAAGGGCATCTGGAATAATACTTGTTTTCTGGTAAGGCTGATGTTTGCTTGGCAATCCTATCACTATGAGATGATTCTTCTTCAATAATATTCTCTGGCTAATGACAGCACATATTTTATCTCTGTGCTTGTGCTGATGGTCCTTTACAATTAATTGCTTAATTTTTTTTCATAGCTTATTAGAAACTGTTTTTCTCCTCCTAGTAAGTATTGCTATCCTACTATGCATTCAACAAATATGTACTGACCACATTCTAACTGCTAAGAGTGCTAAAAGCCATCCTAGACCCTGGGCTACAATGATAATAAGCAAATGGAGACTCTGTTCCTACCATCATGAGGTTTTCACTAGCTAAACTATTATTTAAAAATGTAAAATATTGGGCGCCTGGGTGGTTCAGTGGTTGAGTGTCCGCTGTCTGCTCAGGTTGTGATCCCAGAGTCCTGGGATTGAGTCCTACATTGGGCTCCCACAGGGAACCTGCTTCTCCCTCTGCCTATGTCTCTGCCTCTCTCTGTGTCTCTCATGAGTAAACAAAATCTTAAAAAAAAAAAAAAAGAAAAAATGTAAAAGAAAATTGTAAAATTATCACCAGCTTTATGTGGATGGGGAAAAGTATATATGGGCAAGTATGCATGACTTACTTGCATAAGTCATGTAAGATTTTACCACACCTGGAGACCAGGCAAGTCTCCACTAAGAAAATGATTATTGTGCTAAACTCTGAAAGCAGAGTAAAAATTAAATAAGAGGGATGAAGGAGGAAAGGGCATGCATAAATACCCTGTCGTAGAATGAAGCATGTACTATTTGAAGAATTTATGAAAGCAAGAGAAGAGCTAAATTTGGAGAGATTGGTAGAAATGAGATCATGAAGAAATCAGCCATGGAGGGATTTATAAACCATATTAAGAATTTGGGGCCTTTCCTCTGAATCATAATAAATCAATGAAGCATTTTGTGTTTAGTTTGGGGAACATAATCACAAGATTGTTTTGCCCGCAGCATAGAGAAAAGGAGAAAGTTTAGGTGCAGGGTGCCCAGTTAAGAAGCTATTACCATGGCACAGAGTAGACATAAAAGTAAATAAGAATAGACTAGTGGGTATAGAACTGATTGGAAAGAAAGAGGCAAATTCAAGGAATATATAAAATGTAGTATCAGTACATGTGGAGATGGGTTGGATATAGGTGTAAAGGTTATGGTGAGGGAAAGGACAGTATTAAGGATATTGCCCAGTTTTCTGAGCCGAGAGAACACAAGGCTTTGGAGAATAGATCATTAGCTCTGTTTGGGACTATATTGAGTTTGAGATAACTTTAAGAAACCCAAGTTAATATTAACGAGAGAAAAAGTTTGTATGTATTGGTTTCTAATAGAAAGAGAATGTTTAGGCCACTAAAAAACAATTGTGAACCATCTGCTTACATGCGGGTGGTTAAATCTATGTTCTTTTGTATTAGTGATTTACAAATATAGATTCATTTAATCTTTGTGACAACTCAATTAAATAAATACCTTATAATCCTCATTTTAAAATAAATGGTAAAACGGAGATAAAAGAGGTCAAGCTCTTGCCATAATTACAAAGCCCATAAGTGTTGGAGGTAAGATTTGAACCCAGGCAGGTTGGAAAATAGAATCATATTCTTAATCATTCTATTATGCCACATGTCATGAATGAGAGTGTTTGAGGAGTAAATACAGATTGATTAAAGAGCCTATGACTGAGCTTTGAGGACTTCCAACATTCAAAGACTAGAAGATGGATCCAAGGAGGAGACTAAGAAGAAGCCTGAAAGGAGGAAGAAAACCAGGAAGGTATGATGTCTTGAAAAATTAGAATCTTGTAAGATGTAGAAAATATCAGATACTCCCAAGAAATCAAGTCAGATCAGATCCAAGGAAAAACCCAAACTTTGGATTTAGAACACTATAGTTTATTGGTAACCTTACTGAGAGCGTCCCTCAGAGCACTAGAGGCTGAACCTAATTTGGAGGGAATCAAGGAGTGAGTGAAAGAGTTTGGAAGAAGAGAGAAGAGACAACTGTTTTTAAACTTTGATTTCAGCGACAAGAGAACTAGGTTTATAACTGGAGTAGATGGGAGGTGTTTGCTTTGTTTTCTTTTAATAGAAGGGTTTGGAATGTGTTTCAAAGTCTAAAGATCTAGTTGATCCCACTCTTCTGGATTTAATACTTCCTCACTCATGACTCCACCTGTTTTTTCTCCTGGCTTCCTCTCAGCTTTTTCTTGTGAAAGTGTCCCAGGGATCAGACTATGAACAGTTCTCTTCTCAGTCTAAATGCAATCCCTTGGTGGTTTCATCCAATTTTTCTAATGCATCTAGAACTGAACTCCTGTTTTGTTTTGTTTTTTCTCCAACATGCTCTGCCCATACTCTTCCCTATATCAGTACATGGTTATTACACCCTTCTATTTGTTCAGACCAAAATAGTTGGAGTTATTCTTCACTCTTTTGTCTCCTACCCTTTTCCCAACTCCTTAGTAAATCTGATAGTTCTAGCTTCAAAATGTATCCAGAACTGTTAGAAGTCCTACCGGGTCCACTGACATCACCATAGTCCCAGTTCAGCTATCTCTCATTCAACGTACTACAATAGGCTCCTGTCTCTTGTCTCCATATGCCCTACTAGGCTCAATTTGAACAAAGCTGCCACAGTGATCCTATTAAAAGGTGAGCCAAGTAATGTCACCACTTTTTAGAAAATTGAGGTATATTTTACAGAAAATGAAAAGCACCAACCTTAAGTATAAAATTTGATGGGTTGTAAGAAATACAGCTGTGTAATCTATATCCCTAGGAAGAAGTCAACTAACTATTTCTGTCCTTCATGATTTTTTTCATATGCAGTTCAGTGTTCTGGCACTGATGCAAGGGGACCTGTATCCAGAATTCCAAAACTCCTCTTCTGTACAGATCCCTCTTACCTGTCTTCTCAACTCAGTGAGACCACCTTTCTCTCTGTACCATGGTATATAAAGTGCTTCCAGGCAGAAGGATGGGAAGATAATGGAATTCATCTTACTAGTTTTCCTTCACTCAGTTCTCTGTTGCCTGTTGTGTAACATTTGAAAACATAGTTCCATATATTTTGTTTAAATTTCTCCCCTTAGAGAAGGGAAGAAGGCTAGTCTTGTGTCAGTTACTCTAACATAACTAGAAATGGAAGATACTTCACTGTCAACATGTCAGATTACCTCACCATCTTATTGTAGGCCACAACAAGTCTTTATACTTATATTACTCAATTACTTTTTAAAATTTTCCTGACTTACACTGGTACTTACTCTGTCATGTGGACTTCTCATAAATAGTATCACTGCCTGTACTTTGAGTCATAGTCCTTCATTTATGCTTGTCTCATGGCATTTTAGCTCATTTGGGTAGCTAGTTATATGTGCTTGCGTTATCCTTCATACAAGACTGTAAACTTTTCAACAGTAGAAAGCAGCATGCTATAAATATTTATAGGATTGAATTGAATATATCAGAGAACCAAGTGAATAAGAATGAATTTTGATGATTATGATTTTATGGTGAACTAACTGTAGGCCCAGGAGATGAAGAAATCTGTTAAATTTTTAATTACTTTTGGGATGTTGTGGGTAACTAATACATATTTATTGGCTGACAGGCAGGACAGGCTCCACAATAAGGAACCCATGACAGTTGAGTTAAATATCCAGAAGTTCTGAGTATTTGCTTGCATTCTATTCCCATATTCACAACTAAAACCTATGCAAATACTCTCCCTTCTAGGGTGTGAGTTGGGATGAAGATGACCCCACTATCTAGCCATGTGTGAATGACCTCTGTCAGGCTAATTTAATGGAAAAACTATTATAAAGAAAACCATTTGTTTTTGTAACTTTTCTTTTGTGTGGAAGCAAAATCCTGTTTGCCATGAAGGGGCTTGTTTGGAAGTTGATAGAATATGCAAGAATAGTCTATTTAAATTGCTTTTTCAAAAGAGGCAATCCCAAACAAAACAAAAACAAAACAAACACATACACTAATGAGAAACAGAATAGAAGGAAATTGATTTTCTGACTGTTGATCCTAACCAGCTACTCATAAATTTAACAAACTGGTCTGTGGGGCCACCTATACAATTGATTCTGTAACTCTGATAGCAGTAATGTAATACATGAAAGAAATCAAATCAATGCTCTGATCGAGTGAGGTGCCACAAAATGAAATTATCAGTTCTGCTGTGATGTGGCCTTTATCTCACGGTAAATTTTGTAGTATTCATGGTTAAACTATTAGGCAATCTCTTAAAAGTTTATGTTACTTCATTTCAAATAGTAAATGCTTATTATTATTATTACTATTTTACAATGCTGGGCAGGCAGATAGAACTGTCATAATAAATGTATCTGCTTCCCAGTCTTAAAGGTTGCTAAGAATTTCTTAGAAATAGATAACAAAGCCTGCTAGATTTGTAAATGAAAGCTTTCTTTTGGGACTGTTTGGGATATCTCGGAAGCAATAAAGTGACAAATAAATATGTTACTATTGGCTATGCACATAAGTTCTTTTTTTTCCCCCATTCTGGTGTGGAAACAAATGAATAAATATTGAAATTGCACTGCTCTAGAAGTGCATTTTATTTACAATGTTCACTACACCTCAGGCCATTGTCATTTAAGAGACAGAATTATACATGATTCTTTTGTGTTTGAGGTTGTAGAGTTATTCCAGGTCTCTGACCCTACTAAAGTACTCACAATTCTTGAAAGATAAGCAGTAGTTTGATCTCTAGAGGAGTAATCTGACATCTAGAATTAGATTAAAAGAAGGGTCATATTTCAGGAAAAAATGGTGTAATTATGGCTGGATATCCTGAGGTGCTGCTGCTGAGCATATATACTTGAACCTTTCTTAAAGCTAATGTGTTTTGGTTGCATTTCAATTATTATCAGTGCGAGATTCTAAAGGACATTAACTGTTATTTGTGTTGTTTTCTAGACAATTACACAGAAATAGGATCCTTAATAGATATTTTTGTTATTAATGCTATCATAGAACTAACCTAATCTGGTTATACCTTACAAAGGTAGAGAAGCTAATACCCACACAACCAAATGTTGGAAATCTCAAAGGGAAGGGAAAATGAAGAAGCAAAAGTGCTTTCTTAACATAAGAACCTCATTCACATTGAGTAATGATTTCTACAAATTGAGGAAACGACAAGGAACAGATGGAAGGTTGAACAAAATGGAGCCCCTAAAATATCAAATTCTAGCCATGTAAGTCAGTGGTTCACAACACTACAGATGGGAATACTTCAGGAAGATTTTGAAAAATACCTATGCAGCAATCTCATTCCCCACCCCACTCAGTTATGATTTAATTGGTCTAGGTCCAGCTTTGGCATCTAAGGTCTTAAAATCACCCATGGAGATGTTAATGAGCCAACAAGTTTGAGAAGCACTGTTCTAAGTCTCTTTTATGAAAATGATATCATAATACTAAGCTAGAAAATTAGAGAAATATTTTAATGTATTTTAAATATATACATAAATATTTATCATTATAGAAAGCCAGATTAAAAAAAATATCACTTTTCCCTTTTCCTAGTTAAAATACTGAGGCAAATTCTGGCCTTCTTTTTTTCTCATTCCCTCTCAGATACCTTATGAAAATGAAGGATTGAAATTTCTAGCTTCTATCAATGGATTATAGGCACCATGCCAAGCAAACCCCAAATTACATAGAACTAGGATTTACTGTTTTCATTATAGCTCCTTGTTAATTCTGTCTATATGGTGAAGCTCTTGTGGGAAGGGGGTTACTCATAATATTGAGATTCATTGTATGGTTCGATAGATCTATGGGATTTCACATTAGTGGAGCCATTATTATTTTTTTCATGCATCTGTAATTTGAGGAGGAAAAAAATCTAGCCCACATAATGCAGATTAAGGTGATGGCCTAATAGAATTTTCCAACTTAAGTCTTTTCAAAATAACATCACTGTTAATTGGGCTGATGGTCAGGGATTCATTACATTTATTTCTGTGATAGTTAAAAGTGAAAAAGGAGATTTTTGACTGACATATTGCAAGAAAAATCATCTTCAAGTAGCACATCTATTTTTCTACAGCCTAGGTTTGTCTGTTAATTGTGCTTACTTGGTGAGAATTGCTAGCCTATCATGTTCACTTTAGGCAGGCTTCCTCGCTGATTATACCTCTTTAATGAGCTAATTCTACCTCTATATAGACAAGGAAAAGTTGTCCTGCATCGTTATCAAGTTTACCTTAAAGGCAGTTGGCAGGGGAGAAAGTGAATGTCACCCAATACTGTGTATTACTTGATAGTTATTCATTTGACATGTTTATATTTCTCCCTAGGCATACCAATTAAGAGAGTTCACCTGCTTCTGTTAGAAAATTGAGAATGGGCTGCTAAAACCAACCACAATGCCCAAGGTCATTGTCTAATAGAGTAAATTGTCCAATTATAGAGTCAGTTGCAGAAACAATAGGGAAAACATGATAAAAATACTTTAATTAGTGCTGTCTCAGTAATATACTGGCTCCTTCCCACACTGTCTGGACAGTAAGATTAAGCTAATCTTTTCATTTCTTCAGGGTGAAGTCTTGGCAGGATTATTGTTGTAGGAGGGGCTAACAAATATTTCAAAGCTGCCCATCTCACACCTACAAAATGCTTATGATAGTCAGGAGCTATTCTAAATGCTCGACATTTACTAACAAAATCCTCACAACAATCTGAGAGTGTAGAAATTAATAGTGTCCCTATTTTATAGAAGAGGGAACAAAGTTATTGAGAACAGACTAGAAAGAAATGATAATTCAATTGTTTTAGAACTGAACTGAAATGATTTAAGAGCTATTTTTTTCTTCAATAAACATTTATTCTTGTATTGGATTTACTAACTTTCTCAAAAAGATCTGTTTAAGTCCTGAACCCCAGGGCCTATGAATATAACCTTATTGGAAATAGGATCTTTGTGCATGTAATCAAGCTAAGATAAGCCTATATTGGATTAGGGTGGACCTAACATCCAACGACTGGTGTCTATATAAGATAAAGGAGCTGGACATTTGGAAACAGACATAGACACAGAAAGGGAAAATGGCCATATGAAGGTAGAGGCAGAAATTGGGGTGATGTAGCTGTAAGCCAAGGGATACCAAGGGACTGTAGACAACCACAAACTGAAAGAGGCAACAAAGGATTTTTTCCTTAGTCTTCAGACAGATCATGGCCTTGTTGACACCTGGATCTTGGACGTAGAAGTCCAAGCCTCTAAAACTTTGAGAAAATAAATTTCTGTTCTAATCCACCTGGTTTCTTATGGCAAGGCTAGCAAACAAATATACTGCTGCTGTTGTCTAGTGGTATTTTTTACTTTACATGTTTACCAAGATAAGGAATTGCATAGTATATCCATATTCATTACTCTCTCCTTATCATCCTTCCTCTTTTCCTTCTTTCTCTCTCTTTTCGGTTTTGTGATTTTAGAATCAGATAAATTTCCCCTGGAAATCTAAATATACATGCAATTTACTTATTGACTTATTTTATTAACATTCAAGAGCCTCCCTGAGATAAGTGACCTACTGGATATTCAGGGAGCAGTCAGGATATATGTACAGAAGAATAATTTTTTTTAAAGATTTTATTTATTAATGAGAGAGGCAAAGACATAGACAGAGGGAGAAGCAGGCTTCCCGCATGCGGGACTTGATCCTAGGACTGGGATCACGACCTGAGCTGAAGGCAGATGCTCAACCACTGAGCCACCCAGGTGCCACTGTACAGAAGAATAAATTGTTGAGCTACATCTCCCTGGGCTAACAATCAAAATCCAGTAAGGTGAGGACTCCCAGATCAGGAAATCTTAATGTGCAATTACCCTCATGGCTCTGCTGCTCTGACCATGGCAATACAGTACATTTCGTTACCAGTGAAACTCAAAATTGATACAATGGGCTAAAAAATGTGGTGCCAGGAGTGGAACTAATAGCAACATCACAACTCCATACCCAGATATTAGATGGAAAGCTATTGTCCAATTTTCCCCTATATCCTTTCTCTTTATCTTCTGACTCCAAGTAATCTAATATCATTACAATTAAATTAGGACCTTTGTGCCTATTGCCAAGACAATTTCTTAAGTTCTTTTCCTTTGCTTCTACTTTCACATCTATATTGGTAAATTGTTTTGTTCCTACAGCATTGGTACCCATGTAACCTTTCAATCTGAGGCTTATTATTTCCCTCTAATCCTACAATCAAGGGGCTAGTTGGAGGTGTCCAAATCCTAGTTCTCCACTGCCTTTCTCAGGTCATTGTTTTGCTCCCTCCTATTCCATGCTTGTACCTATACTCCTTCTGGCTTTCAAAAGATTCTCTCCTACAACATACAAATAAGCTCAACTACTTAAACTTTAGAAATCATCCTTGCTCAGATTGTCATTTTTTAGAGCATCTTTTCTCACTTTTCAGAAATCTTCCACATGAAGTTCCTTACTTCTAATTTACCTCTCAATACACTTTGTTCTCACGTCCCTTCCCCACCTGACAGTAAAACTGTTCACCAGTACCACTTCCTCATTGTGCTTCATCTCTTACTCTCCTGATAGGATTCCTTTATTTCCTTTGTATTCCTTTCTCTCTCTACCACACATCTGTCCTTACATACAGTGAAACTAAGTTAACAAAATGAGGTATTGTAAAAGAAGAAGGAGCATAAAAGGGATCTTAATTTGGAGACCACAAGAGGAAAGAGAAAGCATTGAAACCTGAGTGCATTTTTCCCTAGTGACCTCAGAAGGAGATCTACTTCAGTGGTCCTAAGGGCATTGGTCAATACACCCATTCCTCATGAGGAGGTGGTAATGGCAAGTTAAATAGAACAGGCACATCTGAAAACCTACCTCTGTCTATTCCACACGTTTCCAGAAGTTTAAAGATTTTGTACCTTCTTCTGCTGTGTGTGTGTGTGTGTGTGTGTGTGCATGTGCTGAGGTGATAACATGAGGGTTTGAGGGTTTTTAATAATGGATTGTACTGCTAGGCTTTGCTAGTACTATACTTTATATTTTAATTCTGAGAGAACTCATGTAACTTTATGCTTTAAACTACCACCTGCAATCTGATAATGCCAAAATACACAACCCTAGTCCACAACACCCTTCTGATTTACCGAAGTAATGGCTTTTTTGATGTGGCAACTTGGCTAGGCTTCTGTACTCAACTAATCTAGTTGTTGCTGTGAAGGGATTTTGCAGATGTAATTAAAGTCCCAAATCAAGTGACTAAGTAAAGGATAATACCCTGGATAATCTGAGTGGGTCTAACTTAATCAGCTAGATAGGAGGTAGAGCCAGATTTGAGGCTTCAGAGAGAGGGGGAGAAAGAAGGAGAAAATAGTGGAAGAAGGAGAGGGAGAGAAAGGAAATTCTATGGGTTTTGGCTGTTCTTTGCCACCTGAATCCTTATAATCATGTAAACCAATTTCTTATAATGTACCTTTCTCTCTCTTCCCCTCCTTCACCATATGTATATCATAATATCCATATTTATTTATATCTATATACAGACACTTATAGATAGATATAGATATGTGACATATACACGATGCAGGTAAATATGATATCCTATAGGATATATTATATTTATATCTCCTACTGGTTCTGCTTCTCTGGTTGAACGACTGATTCACTTACTAAAATCTCCACTTGAATGAATGTTCTACAGGTACCTCAAGCTCAATATATCAGCATTTAGCCTTGCTTCTGGAAAAGAGTACGTGCATATAAATCTTTGCTGAATTAGATATATTAACAAAAGCCCAACTCTACATCGTCATCCTCCCCAGTTCAGTCTTCTTTAGTCCCTACCTCATTATTGGTACCACCATCAGCCAAGGACCCATGCTTCATATTAGAAAACTTTTCTTTTCCAAGCCTCATCATTCAAGCTCCAAGCCCAAAAAAGCTTTTATATTTTTCTTTTTTTTTTTAATTTATTTTTATTGGTGTTCAATTTACTAACATACAGAATAACCCTCAGTGCCCGTCTATTTTCCATCTCTCTTGCCTTAGATCAGTTTACGCAATAATGCCTTAACTACTTGCTTCTCCAGGAGGACATTTTCTTCCTTGAATTTGAGTGTTCTTTCTCAAATGCAAATCTGATGAGCCTACCTTCACATTTTCAGTGTTAAAATAATTCCACCCATAAGTTATTTGAAAATACAACTTAAACTGCAAATACGTTTTGCAATTTGGCTCCTGAGTGCCTCCAATCTTATGTATAAATTCCCCACTCAAGTTCTAAGCTCAGCCTCATAAACAAATTCCATTTTTTTGAATTTTTTGAATTCCTCATGTTGTTTTCTACCTTTGCCTTTGCCTTCAGTCTTGCTGTTTTCTCTACCAATAACACACTTCCCAATTCCTTAATTGCCTACTTAAAGGTTACCCACCCTTAAGATTCAGCTTCAGCTTTCTTTCCAAAGGGAGAATTCCTTCCTTCACTTTTCCCCATGCTGTTGGCGTTTCCTCTCTATGAAGCATCCTGTTCCCACCAACTCTACAGCACTCATCACACAGTTCCCCAATCAGTGCTTTCCTTATCCGTCTTCCCTATTGAAAGGTAAGCACTTAGGAAACATGTGGAATTCAATTTTGTGTTTGGAATTTAATGTTCACAGCATATTTTTTGAATAAATGAATAATTAAAATCTGCATCTTGAAAATCACTCTCTTCGCCTGCCATGCAACACTGTGTTCAGTATTCACTGGGAAAGAATTATCATTTGCTCATCTTCCCTTTCATCCTCCATGGAGCCTCTCTGACTTCACCTTGTCTTAGTAGAAGCATTTCAACTCCTTCTCAAGCTGCTGATTTTCATATTGTCTTTTTTGTTTTCCCCTCTTGTAACATAAATCTCTTCCCCACTGACATTCTGGATCTCAATTTTCAAATATATGGAGATATCCTCTGTCCTCAAAATTAAAATCTCTGACTTGTTTTCTTCTTCCCTTAAGTTGCTTACATCCTTCTTTCCCACTCCCTAAAAGAATGTCATTGAATGAGTTTTCTGCAGCTAACCTCCTATTTCCTCCCATCACTCTCCTTTCTCAACCAACTGCAGTCCAGACCTCTAGTTGATTTCGTCATAGGGCAAACTGACATTTCTAAGATACCTGGTCAAGCTAAAACTGAATGCTAAAAAAAGTCTCCGAGAGTTTTGTGGGCTGTTCCCCACTCCTTTTCACTCCCTTTCTGCATCTTACAGCCTGCTCCCACCTTCCTCTTACTTCTAGTGAGTTCCTCCTAGTCACGTTCCTGGCTTCCTTTCTTTGCCTTTGCTGACCACCTTTCACCAGTAACTCACACTCATGTTCATTATTCTGAAATCTTTTTTTTTTTATGATTTTATTTATTTATGAGAGACAGAGAGAGAGAGAGAGAGAGAGAGAGAGGCAGAGACACAGGCAGAGGAAGAAGCAGGCTCCATGCAGGAAGCCCGATGTGGGACTTGATCCCGGGACTCCAGCAGCACGCCCTGGGCCAAAGGCAGACGCTAAACCACTAAGCCACCCAGGGATCCCCCATTATTCTGAAATCTTTAACCATGAATTGCTTCTGCTTTCCAGACAACTTTTAAATGCCAGCAAGTCATTTTCAATATAATACATATAGGACACTCCAACATCTACACCTAAGACTTAAATTACTATCTTTTCTACCAAGCCTACTTTTTCTCATGTACTCTCTGCCCAGGTAATATACTTCCAACAGGTGAAAAATCCCCAAATACCTTTGAAGTTTTCTTTATATCCACAACTTACAGTTAATCAAGTACTGTTTGTTACCTCACCTCTAAAATGTTATTCAAATGTGGATTTCTTTTTTTAAAGATTGTTTTAAATATAGTTGTATTAAGTAGACTCCACACTCAATGTGGAGACCAAGGTGGGACTTGAATTCATGACCCTGAGAACAAAACCTGAGCTGAGATCAAGAGTTGGATGCATAACCAACTGAGGCACCCAGGCACCCTTCAAATGTGTTTTTCCCTTTTCTTTCTTTCTTTCTTTCTTTCTTTCTTTCTTTCTTTCTTTCTTTCTTTCTTTCTTTCTTTCTTTCTTCTTCTTTTTTTCTTCTTTTTCTTTTTCTTTCTTCTTTCTTTCTTTCTTTCTTTCTTTCTTTCTTTCTTTCTTTCTTTCTTTCTTTCTTTCTTTCTTCTTTCTTTCTTTCTCACACTTCAAGCTTAAGTCCGTACCATTCTCACCTGCACTAGGACGATAATCTTCCTTGATATCTCCTGATATATTTCACCATAACCATATTTGCTTTCTAAAATTAATACCATAATTGGACTCATTTAGAAATATTGCCATTGTTTAATATTTACCTGACAAAACTAATTTTCTTTATAATCTTAGAGCACACAAGGTCAACTCTTTGTAGATGCTCAATAACCATTTATTAAATTGTAGTTGCCCAGATATTAAGTGGGAAAGTAGAAGTTTAGTCTCTAGTTAGTGCAACTCCAAAATTCATTCATTTTTTTATGATACTAACATAAGAAAGTTGTATCAGAGTGTTAGAAAGGAAAATTTTCAGTCTCTGGGAAAGAGTAAATATTTAACCAATTTACAATCTCTTTCACAACCTTAAAGCTCTGTAATGAGAAATGAAGTTCAGAATGGTAACACTGGCATTAATAATAATAGCAAATATTTTGTTAACCCCTACACGGTGAATACTAAACTGTACATTATGCCATTTAACCTGCAATATAGCTTTGTGTGGTAGGTAGCATTAGATTACCTTGTGGCAGAGACTTCTATCTATTCAATAAATCCATTTTCTCTTCTTCCTAGTCACACAGCCAAATAGCATCTCTACATCCCTTACAGTTAGGTGTAGCCACTTAAATTTTAATCAGTGGAAGATGAGCAGAAGTGATATGTGATTGATACAACTTCTACACTTGATTCTGCATTCTCTATTCTTCTCTCATCAGCAGATTAGGCAATATTAGTAGTTACAAATTGGAGACAGCAGAACATTTATTCTTCTATCACTACTAGACCAATTCATATCTCTCCACTTCTCCCTACTACACACTGCTGGCTCACCAAAAGCAGTTACTTTAGCTTTTTACTGAGTCAGAAATAGAAATATAGTCTACACAGTAAAGAGTGAAGTGTTCATTTGAACTGAAATCTACCCAACTCTAGAGTTCACAGGTAGATCATCACTACTGCCTTGACACTCAAAAAAAATGTCAACTAATATATTAGAAATCTTTTTTCAATGTAAGATTTTCAAGCAAATAATTGTGTGTTTAAACTTGTACTAACCAATTCCTTGAAAGAAAACAATCAAAAGAAAAGAGTTCCAGTTTGTCAGTATTTTTCTGAGGTCTTTACATCCTGCTAAATTATCATTCACATGCAGGAATTAATGACATATTCTTTTTTGAAAACAGTGTTTTGCTTGTAATCTTGTCATTGCTAAGTTGCTACATAAGTGTTCAGTAAAATCCCTTTATAAGGAGAAGGCAAACTAAAGTTTATTTTATTTTATAAATAAACCTGTATTATTTTATTTTTCAAATTAATATTTTCCTTTATTGATCTTTCTGGTTATGTTTGTGTTTTAACACAAATTTTCAAGAAAATTTTGTGTTCTTAATGGGGAAAATGTTTGGAGAAAACCCTTGAAAAACATCATGAAGATAGTTATCTCGGTAACCACCTAGCAAATTTACCTAGCTCTTTTGAACCAAGTTTGTATTTGTTTGATCAGGGACAGAACCAAATATTCTAGTGAAGAGATAATAACCAATGCTATTAGATAAAAATTTTTTATCTGTCTAACACACAGAAAAAAAATTATCTTTCAGTTGAGCTAGGCCTTCTTTTTGTTTCCACATGTTGTCACTCTTGTTTGACACTCACTTCTTCAGAGGAGTTATTCAGAAGTGAGGTTCAGAGTAGAGAGCATTTTCATTAGTGAATAAAGGATGGAAGTACTTGCTTTGGAGAGTGTTTAGACAAAACTTTATATTATCTTCTACAGACTAGAACTATGTTTCCTCTTACTAGCCCCCTCCCAGCAGAAGAGGTCTTAGATTTGTTCTCTTTGCAGATTGAAGCACCCTTCTAGAGGCAAGTCCAGGCTTGATGGAGAGTCTTAATCAAAATCATGGTGACTTGAATAAATTGTCTTCATTTATTTTCATGGTGACTTGAATAAATTGTCTTCATTTATTTTCATTAAGATCATCTCATATCTGAAGTCATCTCATCTAGATTCTACTCTCAGATAGAAATGAGGTTTTCTTCTCAAAAACTTGTCCAAAATGATCTGGTTATTTATTTAGGTTGATTGTATTTTGTCAACAATTCAAATTTTAAAAATTTCTTTTTTTATTATTTATTTTTTTTAAGATTTTTTTTAATTCATTTATTCATGAGAGACAAGGAGAGGGAAAGAGAGACAGAGATACAGGCGGAGGGTGAAGCAGGCTCCATGCAGGGAACCCGACATGGGACTCGATCCCGGGACTCCAGGATCACACACCAGGCAGAAGGCAGGTGCCAAACCATTAAGCCACCCAGGGATCCCCAAATTTCTTTTTTAAAAAAGCTTTGGGAGAGAGAGAATGAGAGAGAGCACCTGTGTAAGAGTAGGTTGGGGAGGGGCGAGGGAGAGAGAGAGAATCTTAAGCAGACACTGCACTGAGCTTTGAGCCCCAGATGGGGCTCCATCTCATGACCCCATGATCATGACCTGAACTTAAACCAAGGATTGGATGCTTAACCGACTATACCACCCAGGTGTCCCTAAAAAAAAATGTTTCAATCATGTTGAATTTCATAGGATATTAGATTGGGACTCGTTATGGAAAATGGAAATGTTGAGGATGTATGAATCTGTTATTACATCTTTCATTTTTTCCACTAAAATACTAGACTAGTATATTTTAAACTATTCCTCTCACGACAGATTCTCAGCTAATGTCATTTGTATTTTTTAGAATATAAATAGTCCCTATATACTATATTTTAAAGACCAAATTGATAATGGTAAAGTATTGTCACTCAGAAGGATTCAGAACTATTTATATTTTTGTGATTTTCTTCAGTTGTCAGAGACCATATAAACCTTGACAAGATAAATTAAATATAAAACTATTCTTCTAATTTAAAATAAAATGGGATAATGGATAGATGTGGGTATGCAATGGTGTATAAAATTGAAAACAGAGCAAATATTAGTATTTATTGCCTAAGTCATATTAGGAGTACTGTCTTATAATATGTGTTATAAGCCAATAAAGTTTGATATAATTTTGAATGTCCAAGACATTCAGATATTTCTCTCCCCAAGAAAATATGTTTTCATCAAATTATTAAGGCTATAAATTGTTTAATACATGGAGCAAAAAGAATTTCCTCACATCTTGCTCAAAGCATCTAACCTCAGAAATAATGAGGTTTTATATATAAAAGAAAAATGATTCAGTAGTATTTTACCCCAGAATCACTGGTCTGAATTTAAAAACAAAATTTTAACCAACATCAAATGTTAAATAATAGAATTTATATCCTTGCAATTTGATTAATTCGATCAAAGATCTCTAAGGGAGGAGGTAGAAATCACTACATTTTGCATGATAAATACTCTTAAGTAAAAAATGAATATAAAATGTGTTTTAAAGAACTACTCAAATGCACATAAAATTATCTATGTATTTTAAATATTTTTTGTTTAATTTTGTGTGATGTTTATTTACATATAGTCTAGGCAACTTTTTGTGACTTTCAAGTTTGTAATTCCTTTCAATAATTCAGCTCCTCCTCTTAGATCTTTGATTAAAGATTAAAGATATTGGTTTAGAAAGGCTATCATGTAAATAACACTATAATTGGTTTATGGAGAAAGTAGACTTTGAGCTTTCTTTTAGCAAAAATTTTGGAAACCCAAAGAGGAGAAACCAAGAGAAAGTCTCAAGTAGATATGATATAGCATGTATAAAGACTTAGTGCCCATCTTAAGGCTGGTATGACTGGAGAATCCTAAGATGATCACTTTTACTACAGTGAAGAATTTGAGTCAGAGAGAATTTGTATCAAGAACAGGGTTGAATAGTTCAGATAAATCTTACTTATCATATGGAATCATTGTGTTCTTTTCCATTGGACACTGATTAGGAGATAAATGTCATGATCATGACTGGAAGGAAGAAAGGGACAAGTGGGAGTGTGTTGAGTTGCACAGCAGTTGAGATCAGAGATAATGAGGACATCAATGAGATTATGAGAGGAAAATGATATAATACATTATTTAAAAAACAAGTAATTTACTTGGTGACTGACAAAGGGATGAACTGAGGAAAAGTACTATAGACTTTAATGTTTCAAGTCATAAACAAAAGCCAATTACAGCCTGTTGATAATTTCTAATGGAATCCAATTTGTGGGCATATGATTAAGTGCTTGAGATTCGACATACTGTTAAAAGAATGATAATTGTGCCAGAATCCCCTACCACTAAAGCTGTTAATTTCATTTCTCTATTGGAATTTTTTCCTTTGTCCACTGATACCTATTTCCATTGTTAGTGCCACTCAGTGCTTGACTACCTGCATTTTTTACCATTACTGAGATTTTCCCTAAAATTTTCCTCATCTTTTTTTAGACCTCTCCCTGGTCTTGGACACATCCCAGACCACTACACAACTCTAGCCATGGCAGTAGGTATTGTAGCTACCATCCAGATCAGATCTATTTCTCCTAATTCCTTTTCTCAATTTCAGACCTCTTTACTTTTAGTTATTTTGGGGAGTTCTATACCTTACATATATAGGCATGGTAATTAATAATTACCTCTAAATTTTTTAAGTTAAAAGCAATCAACATGTGCTTTACTACACATTAAAAGGAAAGGGACTCCTCTCCACAAAACAAAACAAAACAAAAAAAAGCTCCAAGGATTGATATATTTAAAAAGATAGAGCTATAAATAAGGTAAGTAGATTTTTTCTGACACTCCTTTGATTAGCAAAATTATATGTTAAATTCATGTTATATTGAGGACTTGTATGAAGAGACTTCAACTCCTTCCAACATTTTGAATATGATAATAGGTTGATGGAATGAATGATTCAGAGTTGTTAAAGACTCTCAAAACTAAAGGGTCAGATTTTTCTTCTCACCCTAAAAGGTCAAAGTTTATTTGCTAATTGAGTGGCTTATTATTAGAATTTAATGAAAATGTACCCCCCAAAGCATTGGCATACTAGTCTGTAGAGTGTTGGCATACTCAATACAGAGGATTTAATTAGCAGTTTTAATCTAGGGTTGAAGAAATAATTGAATCAGATTATATTTGTGTTTGTCCGTAGAACCATCCATCACTGAAACTTTGATTCCTGTTCCACATTATTCCTAGTAAAAGACATTGGTTAGAGGACTTTTGTTAATAATTCTTTATAAATGTATCCCTATATTTCAAACTCAATGAAAAACTATGTTATCAATTGGTAGTGTGATTCTCAGCATTTTAACATAAATGACTACTTCTTTACTTTGCCAAATTTAGAAATGGTATGATATTTAGGATTAGCATTGATTTCCTGTCTTCTGGCTTACTGAATAGGCTTTACATTTAAGCTGAAAAACTTTCAAATGTTTTTACCATTAACAGGACATCACTATTATTTAATTTCATCTCATCTGGTATATAGACATTCATAGAAAATATGGAAGCAAATTGAATTTTACTTGAGAATTATAGATATGTAGAAAGTGTGATTTGATGCTGCCCAAAGGAATATTCTGTAATGATGGAGTTGTTCTTTATCTGCACTGCCCATTACTGTAGACTGTAACAATGTGGCTATTGACTACTTGAAATATTGGTAGTGTAACTGAGGGGCTGAATCTTTAATCTAATTTAATTTAATTTAAATTATTTTAATTTTTATTTTAAAAGTGGTGACAGTGACTGCCATATTGGACAGTGCAGATAAGAGAATATTCCATCAGCTTTTTAACCTTCCTGTTTTTCTTCATATTTTACTAAAATTATGCAGACATCTTTCTAATTAACATATCAAGCATTACTGAGGAACCTATAACTATCACCACTATGATTTTAAAAAGTGATCAGAGTTTGAATTATTAGCCTGAAAACTTCCCAATACTTCTCTTTTAATATTAGCACAACAAAGTTCTGTTTTCAAACAAGTGACTCAAATAATGATAAGCATAGGAGGACATATATAATTATATTACTAAAAATAAATTTTTCCATAATTGTTTCTTTTTTATGATCACTACTTTCAAATTTTAATGGCATTTCTTTTTTAAATGAATGACTTTTCATAAAGACATCCCTTACACTTTCTAGGATCAATTGACTTCTTGCTGAATGCCTGCTTTTAAAAATAGTTTCCAAGTATTCATTTCAGGGCTTTTAATGATAAAGTCTTCACTTGATTAAAATATATGTTTCACTTGTTGGTATTTTGAGAGTGACAATTTTATATAGACAAAATAATTTATAAAACCTGTCATACAATTGAGACATTTATTATTGTGTATCTAAGGAAGTTCCTATCCTAGGAATTGTCCCAAAAGTGCTTCTGAACTGTGGATAGAGTAACTAACATGCTGTTATTTTGAGCATATTCCCCATATTAGTGATGGATGGCATATCTCAGATCTAATAAAAAGAATTTAAATTTCAGTCTTAGAATATTTATTTATTTATTTATTTATTTATTTAAGATTTTTTATTCATTCATGAGAGACAGAGAGAGAGAGAGAGAGAGAGAGAGGCAGAGACACAGGCAAAGGGAGAAGCAGGCTCCATGCAGGGAGCCCGACGTGGGACTCGATCCCGGGTCTCCAGGATCACACTCTGGGCGGAAGGCGGCGCTAAACCGCTGAGCCACCTGGGCTGCCCTCAGTCTTGGAATTTTTAGACTATATTTTCTCTCCCTTGTGGTTTATTATAGTCATGTTATAATGCGCTATTGCTACCTGTTTTACTCTACTGAAAAATTATAAGGCTTCTATTTTTGAAGGGTGGACACACAAGGGAAAGAGAATACACATATTGCCTCAAAGAGAAATCTATGAAGAATCTTTTTTAGTCTTGTTAACGATACTTATTAGATAAGGAATTGCTATTTTTAGTCACATTTTTTATACTTATCACATGATCTTATTTGCCTAGAAGAAATATAAAGAATTGAATCTAACATTGGAATAGTTTATATTTGCTATTTTAAATAATATTGTATACATAAATAAATAAAAATTGTATACATGTAAGTATACTTATAATTTGATATACATATACATATTTAAGTTAATACTGTAGTCAAGCTGTATACTTTCAGGGCAAACATATAAGTATGTGAACTATTTTATATATGTGTTATTTAGGACATGGATTAGCTGAGAAATATTAAGAAAGCTTGGAAATAAACATACATATAATGTATATAAGAGGCATTAGAAAAACTACATTCTGTACTGTATTATTTCATGCTGTTAGTGTATTTTTAGGTGGGTTAGTAGATTTCTTTTAGCATTCAGGACTAACTCTTCCATGTTTAATTTTAAAATGACAAATACAAGAATTTCTCACTGCCATAAAATGTCATATTTTTACAAAGTTTGATATATTAGCATTAATGAATAGAAAGCAGTCATTGATCCAGAAAAGTAAACCATATTAAGTTGGAGACACACTGATATTTTAAAATAATTATCTGTGTTCATAGGTTTATATTAATTTTTTTCTAATTAAAAACATACAATATGCAATCATAGGGAAAGGTCAGTCATATTTTTAATTATTTTCCCTATGCAATTAGACATTTATTCACTGCAGATTAGAGTTTACAGGATTAAAATACTTATTATTTAAAGGTCATGATTAAATATAAGCAAAGGTCATTATACATTAGATTATATTCTTAATATAGGCCATATATATCTATTTGTGTTATATATAAAAGATGAGAAATGAAAATAAATGCACCACATCTGCTGCCAAAAAATAGACTTTTTAATGTTTGTTTTTTCTCTTCTACTTTTATATATATAAAAAAATAACATCAAATAAAAGCAGGCAAAGGGGAAATAATCAAACGCCAGGAGTGATATGGTGAAAGACATTTTAATTATATATATATATATATATACACACACACACACACATTAAATACATACACATAGTAATATTATTTACATTAATTATTGAATAATAATTTTATTACATAATATTAATCATTTCTATTATTTTGGTATATATAACACATGTGATTTCAAGGCCAGCCCATCTACACTGGTTACCTGTAGAACCTGAAGTTACATACTTATATATTTACTTTTTACAACTGAAAGATTTATCACAATGTGAAATATGTGTTCATATGGGCAGAATTTACAGTATGATGCCTTATGTTTCTGCAGTGAAGTTTGATTCCTAAATCTAGGATGTTGGATATAGTATATTGTGGAGAATTTTGATTATAATGTAGTTTTAATAAACATATCTTTATCTTTTTGTGTTAAAAGCTAAAACCATTTTATAGATAGCATTCATAGGAAGCAAGGTGTTTTAGAAGCCTGATTATTATTGGACCATGGGAAAAGTAAGTAAAGAGTGGAGGTAGCTAACAAAAGAAGAATCCAGAATCTAAATGATAGAGTAGAAAATTTACCTCATTAGGAGTATACATGGGAATAAGATGGGGAGAAAAGGAAGGTCAACACCTTGGGAGGATAAGATTGGATTGTTGACTTTGATAAATTGGGGAAGTTATGAAAAACAAATGGAACTGACATTCAGTAGGAACAAGTGTAGCATAATGCAATTAAGACAGAGAAAGGAGTTGCATGAGAACAATGAGAAGTAACGTAGATTGCTGTGTGTAACACTCATGGCATTCTTAAGTAGGAAGGCAATGTGAAGGTCATTTTACAGAGGAATAAAGAGACATAGTGAGCCTTCACAACTTATCAAAGTGAAAGAACTAGGAATATTATATCTGTCTGTAGTTTTTTAGCCCAGTGATTTCAACCTCAACACCATATTGTCCCTGAATCTAACAGGGAGTGTTTCAAGGTGTCTGAATTGATTAACGGAACTGACTCCCCACTCTCCAATATCCAATCCATCAGAAAACCTTTCAGCACCACTAAAAATGTATTCTGAATTTCATTACTTCTTTCATTTCTAGTATTTCTGTACTAGTGCAAGGCATCATCACCCCACCCTGCCTTAGCATCCATTTTCTAGATAGCAGACCACGTGACTTCCTCACCTTATGAATCATAACACGCTCCTTGGTTTATAAAACCTACGATGGGTTAATGGCATTGGAACAAAAAGCGAACCTCTGAACACTGCTGATAGTTTTTCATATGATTTTACCCCGTCCTCCACCTCTTTACATTTGCACCAGCTTTCCTTCTTTCTATTGCTAGAACAAGCTCGGTTCATATTTATCTTATGATGATATATTTTCTGTTCCCTAACTTAGAAGTCTTCCAAATAGTGTGAGGAAATATACAGTAAGGCTGAAGAGTCTAATAACATCTTTAAAGTTTTACATATTTTGATGAAAAAATTTTAGGTTTGATGTGAGAAATAATATACCCACATGTTTTTTAAATATTGAAAATTTAAAATAAATTTACAAGAAGGCACATCCCCCTATGTAACTAAGCTAATATATCTGCATGACTGAGAAGAAAGAGTGGTTTCATTCTCCAATATGAATACATCTGTATTCAAGGTCACATTTTGTTTGAGCTTTGTCACTTTTCACATGAAATTAATTTTTCTTTGCTGACTATTGTCATAATAATTGGATATCCACTCCATGGAAAGCAATTCTCTCATGTTCCAGTCAGATCTCTGCATTTAAATAAAAACCTAACAGAGCAGAAAACAGAAGGAAAACATGTACACTGAGGAGGTGCTGTGTGTTGCTCTGACTCTGAGTGAGCATAAGTTCTGCAGAGTAGAGTTAGCTCAGCGATGCCTACCATCCCTTTTGTGTGGTGCCGAAGGTGGCAATTATAGGGAACCATTTACCTTTTCTGCCTCCTACTATTTCTTTGCTCAAACTCTCAAAGCCTTAGAAGCTGCTCAAGATAGCACAGAACTAGGGGAGCTGAGTGATACTCATTATATAACCAAAATAGTTCATTAAATGTAAAGCGACTGGAGGACTGTGGCTGCAGGCAGCTGTCTGGTCATGCTTTGCCACAGCCAGGTTATTTTAAAGTTGGTGCAAATTAAGTATGTTCCTTTTATGACAGTATCTTCTGGGCTCAGGCATCCTTCGAGAAGACAGGAAAATAATTAATTTTGGACTTGTATATATTCAGTATACCTGTGAGAACTACTTTGGAAGCATTTTAGAAAAAAAAATGTCTATAATTTTCAGTTGGAGGGGTAGGAAGCAGCACTATAGTTCTATAATTTTCAGCAACTGATTTAAACAGATAATTTATATGCATTTTGAAAAAGTACATGAAATCACTACTTAATGGAATATAATAAATATTTTTGGTAATCATACTTATGTGTTATACTGAGAAATGTGTTTTTGTACTAAAAATAAATGTTAAGTAAAATTGGTGAGCAGATGAGTAAGAAAAAAGTTGCAGGGAGAAAACCGTCCTTTTGTTGTTTATGTTACAAGAAAGAAAGTGCTCTCGTTGCTGATTATGCCAGAATATTGCTAAATGTAAAAAAATTGTGCCAAGTTTGTGATGCAAAAATACTGGTGATATAACTTTTCCACTCAGAATGATTTATTTAATAAATTATATATTTTTATAACTAGAAGGGACATACCATTTAGTACATTATTTCCCAAATTGTATTGTGTGAAGTTTCAAAACTCTGAGCAAAAAAATAAACCCAAATTGTCTGTGGTTAAATAGGTTTTGGATATCTGGAATGCAACCACTTACCCTGGTTTATCTAATGCATGATTTCACACAGTATTTAGTACATGATGTTCATTGGATCAGCAGCATTTCCTAAATTGGTTTGGTGCTGACATGAACATCCTTAAGGACCCAACATTTATTGTAAACAAAGATCAGTTAGTAAAATACTGATAAATTGCAAAAACACTTCTAACAGTAAAGAAAAGGCCCCAAGGAGGCTAAATGGCTGTGCCAAAGTCATGTCAGGTCTCTGGTTTCTAGAGCTCTACTCTTTCTATTACACTACTTTACTTTTCATTAGCTGAGATGACCAGCATTTTGCCTTAATATAGATACAGCCTCTTTCCCACTAAACCTGAATATCGTGCTGTAATAGGTAGTAGATGCACCAATGTGAGCCAATCCCTGCAAAGATTTTAATTCGGGCAGCAAAGTGCTTAGCTTATCACCCGCCCCTGGGTGGCAGATTAGATATCTCTCTAGTGAGGAGCTTTTTATATGAGCTCAAAAATAACTTTCAGCTGTCACATAGGTTACTTCTCCAAAAATACAAAGAAAAAATTTATTTACAGAAAAGAATTTAACTTCTCTGGCAATTTCAAAGCACCTCTCCCTATACACTCTGTATTTATATGTGTACAACACATGCACGCACATAAATCTTCTGCAAGAAAGTAGAACATGTAAGTCTCTGAACAAGTGGGACAAGGACAATAAGAAGATTCTACAGGGATGTTCCAGAAATGCTCTTTTATTCTCCTGAAATGCTGATTGTTAGGAACCATATACAAGATTGACCTGTCTGTATTTTCCTGCAAAGGCATATATCAGAGTCAGATTCACTCGTTTTACTGGTATTTTAAACTGTTCATTTGGAGTTAAGAAAATTAAGCATTGTTTTCTTATACCAACAAGATTGTATATGTTGTCCTAGATATGGACACAATTTGTTTGCCAATAATATTAGATGCATTTGTCTATTTGGGGGAACTATTAATACAAGATTCTGGTTAAATGATGACTTCCTAAACTACAAGAGAATATTTAAAAGAGCTATTCATGACTATTTAAATATTCATAGTTCTGTCAAGATAATTTTGAGAAAGTGGTTATATATGGGTCATAGTATCTCAAGGGCTACAGCTTTTTTCATTGCATATATTCTGATACATATTCATTTATTTACCTTTAAAGGGAGTTTTATTTTAAAATTGCTAGAGCAACACATATGAAAGAGGGTAAAATGGTGTAAAAGTGTTATGATGAGAAGCTTAATTATCTCTCTCCTGTCCTCTCCAACCCCCCAGTACCTTGATCTTACAGATATTCTTCTGCTTTCCCAGTGTTGATAGAAAAGCTTGATGTTTAACTGCACAGACTTTCCTGTTTTCTTTCTGCATACTCACATACACATCACTTTACACGAATGGGATCATATCGTATAATAACCAAGGAGTTTTGAACAACTTTATTTTCTATTACGTTTACCTTTTCTCTTCTCTCCAATCAATACTTGCCTGATCACCCAGGAATCATGCACGTTAATAGATTGTTCCATTTTTCTCTCTATGCTTTATATTGTTTTCCCTTCTTTCTTTCTTTCAAAAAGTTTTGACTATTGAGAGAGAATCATACACATATAGTATGTTTATATTATTTTTTATTATTAATATCTTTTTCTAATTTTTCAAATGTTTTAACTTTTTATTTGTGTTATATGGATTTGTTTGTATTCTTTAAATGTATTTCACCAAACTGATAAAGCCAAGTGCTCCAGTGAATATGCTCAGTATCTAGTAAAGTTATAATCAGGGCATTAAACGTCACCTTAATACACAAAAAAACATATGCACGTATAGATAATTGATATTATCTTCATTAAGCATCTCCTTAATACTGATTGTTTTATAATTAATAGAATATCCATACTATCAAATTTGCTGTTGTCTATCTTTGCTTATTTTTAATTGATGTTAAATTCCATATTGTCTGGTATCAAAATTTTAATACTTGCTTTGTATTTATGTTTAGTTAATAACCCTTTGTCTAATCCACTCGTTTTCAGAATTTTAAAAGAAATTGTTTGATTTTCAACTTTTAATGGAGAATTCCGCATAATGACCTATATACTTGGCATTCCTTCTACTTAAATTTATGTTTATGTTTCATTTGACCCTGTTGTGTTTTTTTCTTCTCCATATTTTATAAAGTCTATGGTTTGATCCCCAAAAGCATGACCTAAGCCTAAACCAAGAGTTGTACGCTTAACCAACTAAGCCACCCAGGTGTCCAGGTAGTGTTATTTTCAGCTTTTTGAGATAACTCCATACCGTTTTCTACAATGGCTTCACTCGTTTGCACCCCTATCAGCAGTGTATAAGATACCTTCTTATCTAACACTTGTTGTTTCTTGGGTTGTTAATTTTAGCCATTCTGACACATGTGAGGTAATAACTCATTGTCACTGTGATTTGCATTTCCTTGATGATGAGTGATTTTGAGCATCTTTTCATGTGTCTGTTGGCCATCTGGATGTCTTCTCTGAAGAAATGTCTGTTCATGTCTTCTGCTCATGTTTTAATTGGATTATTTGTTTTCTGTTGTTGTTTTTGTTGTTCTTTATATATTTTGGTTACTAACCCCTTATCAGATAGATAATTTATAAATGTCTTCTCCCATTCAGTATGTTGTCTTTTAGTTTTGTTGATCGTTGCTTTGCTGTACAGAAGCTTTTTACTTTGATATAGTCCCAATAGTTTATTTTTGCTTTGTTTCCCTTCCCTTAGGATACATATGTAAAAAAAATGTTGTTATTACTGGTGTCAGATAAATTACTGCTTGTGCTCTAATCTAAGTTTTTTATGGTTTTAGGTCTCACAGGTCTGTAATCCATTTTGAGTTTATTTTTGTGTATGATGTAAGAAAGTGGTCCAATTTTATTATTTTCATGTTGTCCAGTTTTACCAACATCATTTTTTGAAAAGCATTTTTCTCATTGTATATTCTTGCCTCCTTTGTTGAATATTAATTGACCATATAAGCATGTGTTTATTTCTGGGTTCTCTATTCTGTTCCATTGATCTATGTGTCTATTTTTATGCCATACTATTCTGATAACCAAAGTTTTGTATATATCTTAAAATCTGGGATTGTGATACCTCCAGTTTTGTTCTTCTTTTTCAGAATTCTTTGGCTATTGCTATGGCTATTCTTTAGTGGTTCCATAAAAATTTTAGGATTGTTTTAGTTCTATGAAAAATGCTGCTGGTATTTTGTTAGGGATTACATTAAATCTGTAGATTAATTTTGATGGTATGGACATTTTAACAATATTTGTTTTCTCAATCCATGAGCTTGGAATATCTTACCATTTATTTGTGTCATCACCAATTCCTTTTATCAATGTTTTATAGTTTACAAGTTTTTCATCTCCTTAGTGAAATTTATTCCTACGTACTTTATTACTTTGGTGCAATTATAAATGAGATTGTTTTCTAAATTTCTCTTTCTGCTGCTTCATTATTAGTGTATAGAAATGCAACAGATTTTGTTACTGATTTTATTTCCTATAACATTACTAAATTCATGTATCAGTTTTAGTAGTTTTTTGGTGGAGTTAACAAGATTTTCTACATATAGTATCATGTCATCTGCAAATAGTAAAAGTTTTACTTCTTCCTTACCAATTTGGATGCCTTTTATTTCTTTTTGATGTGTGGTTGCTGTGGCTAGGACTTTCAGTACTATGTTGAATAAAAGCAATGAGAATAGACATCCTTGTTTTGTTCTTGATCTTAGGAGAAAAACTCAGCTTTTTTATCATAAAGGATGATGTTAGCTGTAGGGTTTTCATACATGGCCTTTATTACAATGAGGTATGTTTCCTCTAAACCTACTTTGTTGAGGGTTTTGGAGCTAGTACTTTGCCAAATTCTTGTTCTGAATCTATTGAAATGATCATATGGTTTTTATCCTTTCTTATTGATGTGATAAATCATGTTGATTGATTTGCAAGTACTGAACCACCCTTGGAATAAATCCTACTTCATGTGGTGAATGATTTTTTAAAATGTACTATTGGATTTAGTTTGCTAATATTTTGTTGACCATTTTTACATTTATGTTTATCAGAGATATTGGCCTATAGTTCTCTTTATATTGTGGGGTCTTTATGTGATTTATAAAGGGTAATATTTGCCTCGAAGAATGAATTTGGAAATCTTGCTTCCTCTTCTCTTTTTGGAAGAGTTTGAGAAGAATAAGTATTAACTCTACTATAAGTTTTTGGTAAAACTTACCAGTGAAGCCATTGGCTGGGAGTTTTTTGAATACTGATTCAATTTCCTTGCTGGTAATCTGTCTGTTCAAATTTTCTATTTCTGTTTCAATTTTGGTAGGTTATATGTTTCTAGGAATTTATCTTTTTTCTTCTAGGTTGTCTGATTTCTTGGTATATAATTTTTCATAATATTCTTTTATAATCCTTTATTTTTCTGTGGTGTTCATCGTTATTTCTTTTCTTTCATTTCTGAGTTTGGATCTTCTCTCTCTCTCTTTTCTTTTTGATGAGTTTGTATAAAGGGCTGCTTTAATATATTTATTGAACTTGGGGATCCCTGGGTGGCTCCTGTCTTTGGTGCCTGTCTTTGGCCCAGGGTGCAATCCCGGGATCCAGTCCTGCGGCCGGCTCCCGACATAGAGCCTGCTTCTCCCTCTGCCTGTGTCTCTGCCTGTGTCTCTGTCTCTCTGTCTATCATGAATAAATAAATAAAATATTAAAACACACACACACACACATATATATATATATACATATATATATTTCTTGAACTTAATATTCCAGATTTTTAATTTGTATTTCCTTCTTCACCAATTTATCAACTGATTTTTTTCAACTTAATAAACTTTTAATTTTGGTAATTTCCATAAGGTTAATTTGAATGTTTTCTGGTCCCTTAAGTGATTTGATTATTGATACAAATTTCCTGTTCTTTTCTGGTCTTTTTCAAAAACTTATTAGCAATGTCTTTTGCATGTTATATTCCCTGCAAATTTCATGGCCTGGGGCATGATCCAGCTCTGGGCTACTTAAATAATAACAGAAATGGTAGAGTTTTATTCTTATTGGGACTAGCAGATGTAGCAAGTCTGTTATCAATATCTTACAGAGATAGCAGAAAGCCCTTATCTTGTTCTTGCTGCCACTTTCCTACCCTTAGTATTAGTTATAATGTAGTTTTGCTTTTAAGGCCTCTTCAGTAATGTGAGACTAGAGAAAAGAGATACATTCATTCCAGCTTTGGTTAACTTCCTTTCAGGGTGTCATTTTAGATAGGTGACCCAACCATTCCCCATTGATCCATTCACAATGTTCCTCAGCATCTCCTCCTGATCAGAAAGGAGTTCAGTAACAATCTTCTCCAGAACTCAGAACTTTGAAGCTTCACTCATATATTCTTGCACTGCCTGCCTTCCAATACCAACCTTAGTTTGGCTCAGAAGAAGCTACTATTTTGATTTAGCAGCAGAAGGATGCTAAAGTGCAATTTTTCCAGAATCTTCTTAAAACTTCTTTTAAATTTATCTATCACTTAGGTAGGTAGGTAAATAGATACATTTATATATCATTTGGTTGTGGAGAACTTCTCATTGATTTTTCTTTATTTAGGATTTCTAACATTTACTGCTTCCCATGTTATTTAAATTGTGTTTGTTTTGTGATTTCTAAATAAAATTTAATTTTTCTATTAGCAATATTATTATTATAATGCAAAATTAAAAAGATATCATTTGTATGGCAAGAAGAGATAATATTGTCATTCTCATTACACCCTTTTGAACCAGCCTTCCATTTGTTTATTTTTTATGGTGCTATATTTTCTCAAGTGTGATGAGAAAAAAATACATTCTTGCCCCTCACATTTTGATAATAACAAATCCTTGATAAAGTTTTTGGATGTTCATTTTTATTCATACAATAGATAATTAAAATTAACCTGGAAAATAGTGTTTTTATAATAAACATTTTAAAGATTTGTGGTTAGTCTATCTTTATAGGTAATATCTTACTAAAATAATATTTGTTTTGTTAAATACAGATATGTGATCCAAGTAAAACTTCTGATTTCTACCTTATCTTGCAAATTGACAAATTGCTTCGCTGTTATAGTCTAAATATTACCCTTTAACATGTAAATGTACCCTCTCTGAGAAGAATTAATTGGCCATGAGCAACTTTTTTGAAAGTTATAAGGTGAAAACATTTATTAACTTATCTAAAATCAATAAGTGAGTTGAACGATTTCTGACTCTAGTTGCCCCTGAGAAATCATTTTTAGAACCATACATTGGGAAAGACTTTTCTTCTTTTTGAAGTTGAAATTTGTTCAATAGACAATGAGTATTTTTATAATTGATAGTATTTTCCTTTTTCCGTGGTCAACAAGGAGCTAAGCTTGAAATTATGGGTTAATTCTAGCAATCTTGTTGGCCTTTAGGTAAAATAAAGATTTTATTTATTTATTCATGAGAGACACAGAGAAAGGCAGAGACATAGGCAGAGGGAGAAGCAGGGTTCCCACAAGGAGCCCGATGTGGGACTTGATCCTAGACCCCAGGATTATGCCCTGAGCCACCCAGGTGTCCCAATTTTATACATTTCTTGATGTTGGTTTCCATTATGTTGTGGAATTAGAGGCATAAAAGCTAACTAAATAGGTAGGTGAAGTAGGCATTGAGAAGCAAAAATAAAGATAAACTGTAGCTTAGGAAGCATATTTACCTGTAAGTTATACTTTATCTATTACACTTATTAAATGAAACTTCATGGATGTATTAAGAGTTGAAAGCTTTTAGAACACGTAGGGGGAAAAAAAGAATAGGTAGGGGACATTTCATCAATCATTAGTCTTTGCTTATAGATGGCTGTTAGATATCTGTCAGACAAAGAATGCAGGGACTTGCCTGATGATGTGCTATAGATAAAATCTAAAGTCAGCGTGTGAGGTTTTCTGAGAAATTACCACCAAACAAACAAATGGAAAAAAAATCATTGACAATCATTGCATTGTTTTTTTCTGTGAGTATTATTTTCTATTGAGACACACACAGTCATACATCCATGTATTTCTATCTAACAGGCGTACCATAAGAAGATAAATGAAATAAATCATATTCTTCTACATTTTGTTCATCTCAATGCTAGGTAATTCTATCTTCATAGATTCTGACCTACTCTTGACTATTCATCCTTACAGTTAAGAAAGGATGATATTTTAAAATTCAAATTTAAATAATGTAAGTTTTCTGCTTAAAATTATTTATTAAATATTTCCGTATATAACTTAAAACCCAGACTTTGCATAGTACAAAGTCCTTTATTAGTGGGTACTTGCTACCTGTCTGGGTTAATTTCTGAAACTCTCTTCAACAAACCTTGTAATCCAACAATAATAAATTATGTGCCATTCCCAATACACAACACATTCTGTCTTACTTAAAAAAACAGAGAAAGTCATATTGTCTTCTGGAAGTGTCTTTTTTTTTTTTTTTCTGTACAACCTTCTATACTCATCCTTAGCTCATGGGAACAAATTTTTTGAATTTCACAGAAAGTATTAGTTATCTGTGCTTTTCTGCTACCATAACTCTATGTGCATGTTGGTAAAAGGTGATCCAAACATAGTTCACCCTTTATTATAAAAGAACTTTGATCTCCTTCCTTTCATAACTTGTTTGTCTAAGGTTGCAGTGGACATTACTGTATTTTATTATTTTTTTAGCTGCCTTGAATATGGACACATATAAGCCAAACATTATTAGAAAAGAGAAGATAGCCTTGCTTACAAGAGAGCGTAGGGGAGGAGGAGGAATGTGACAGAGAGAGGATGGGTGAGAACATATCCTCCAAACACAAAACATTATATAACAAATTAAGGTATGTGGAAAACTACCCCTATTGCTGTGCCCTCAGAAGACACAGAAAATGAACAGGATACTTGTATAAAATCAGTGGAATCAGAATTAGAGGGACTGGGGATGGAGATGTGCATTTTGACTGCTGTTTTTGTAATATGGGCCACTTATCCTTAAACACAGTGTTGATGCAACAACTTGGAAACAATAACAAATGCCATAGACTCTAACAAGTCTGAATCTAAAAGGATTGAATTTTTCTGTACGTGGAGATGGTTCTATACCTAGGGAAATGCAATAGAGGAGAGACTCAGCTTACCTCTATACTAGTGCTTATCATTTTGTATTAAATTAATAGTTTGCATCTCCCTTTACATAATTCCTTCAGGGAGAGCTCATTGGCTATTTATTTTTATATCCTTAGAATTTTGTGTAATATTGAAATGTTGAAATGTATATATGACTGAGCGCATAAATAATAATTGAATAAATACATTGTGTTGGTAATGGTTTCTGCCAGCAGAGGGAAAAATATTTATGTTTGCTAAGAATTGAAGCACTTGGAGTACTTGATTGCCAGATTGCATTGCAAACGTGATGTGGATCCCATTCAGAGAAGCAGAATTTAACATAGCATAGAATAATCACTAAAATGGCATAAGAATAGATACTTTGTATCTATTCTGATCTTTGTACTATCTGATAGTTTGTATCTATCTGATACTTCTCCATCAGTTGAAATGGTATTCAGGACTTCAGCAGACCTTGAAACATAGCTACTAAGCTACTATTAAAATCCATCCTGTTATCTGGAAAGGAAAATTCAAGTTAAGTGTAAGATGCTGGGTTAATAATATAGTTTCACTATACTGAGTGATGTGCATGAATAAAATTTCTTTCCCTGTCATATACATAAATTGCTTCTGCTAAAAGCACATGAAGAATGTGTTTTTAATTATTGCCTGCATTTATGTTGTTGTAGAATCTCAGAGAATTTTGTCTTTTTTAAACTAGATTATTATTTTTTAATGATCTCTATTGTGGGTATGAATTCAGACCTCTTACTGAAAGTATTGATTTGGAGGACTAAAGTGATGATGTTAAATATGGCATATGCTTAAATCACTTTGTGTAAAGTTGTTCTTTGTAACCACAATATTACCTTTTGGCATAAATGACATCTTTTTCAGTTAGTGCTTTCTTTCTTTCTTCTTTTCTTTTCTTTTTAATACTTAGATTACCAGAATAATTCTCTCACTATTTAACCAATTGTAGACTTTACAGGTTGTCTACTTTAATCTCATGTTTTGATTGTTTTATAAATTATTATTGAAGTATAGTTGACATACAATGCTATATTAATTTCAGGTGTACAGCATAGTTATTTGGAGATTGTATACATTACACAATGCTTTGCCATGATAGGTGCAGGCATCAACTGTTTTTATATACTAAGTAGGGTCATACTAAGACTGGAAAAGTAACCACAGAAAGTGAGAGATGTAGTGTATTAGTTGGAATTATAGGACCTGCCAATCTGTTCACCACTCACATACTAGTAACACTATTTGTTTTTTAAGGATTCTTTCATTAAAGCAAAATTAACATTTTAAAATAAATTTCACAACAAATATTCCTTGATATAAAAAAACTGGAGAAAAGATCCTTTGGCATCTGAGAGATGCATAGAAAAGTACATCTCATTATAGTGTGACTCCTTTCTTTCTTTCTTTCTTTCTTTCTTTCTTTCTTTCTTTCTGAGAGAGAGATAGTATGCATTTGGGAAGTGGAGAGGGGTGGGGGGTGGGGGGTGGTGAGAGAGAATCCCAAACTGGCTCCATGTTCAGTGCAAAGCCCTACTCTCATGACCCAGAGATCATGACCTGAGCTAAAACCCAGGGTCCGACACTCAACCAACTGAACTGCTTAGGCACCCTTAGAGTATGTTTTAAAACAAAGACATTGGCTCATAGTTTTCTTTAAAATCTTAACTATGGGATCCCTGGGTGGCGCAGCGGTTTGGCGCCTGCCTTTGGCCCAGGGCGCGATCCTGGAGACCCGGGATCGAGTCCCACGTCGGGCTCCCTGCATGGAGCCTGCTTCTCCCTCTGCCTGTGTCTCTGCCTCTCTCTCTCTCTGTGTCTATCATAAGTAAATAAATAAAAAATTAAAAAAAATAAAAAATAAAATCTTAACTATGAAATTCAAACACACATTATAGTAGAGAAAATATTTAATAAACATACATATACTTAAACATATTTAACACCTATTAACATTTGGACTTATTTTGCTACTTTTTTGTTGTTATTAATATATTTATAAGTAAAGATATGATGTTTTATCTTTATTTTATTTTATTATTTTTTAGATCTTTTATCTTTAAATATCACTGTATACATCTATAATAAATTCAAAAATTTCCCATATAACCAATACTATTAGCTCATCTAAAAGTTTAAAATATTTTCCTAAAATCATCTACTATCCAGTTCATATTCAGATGTGGGAGATTCAAGTGTGTTTTTATTTTCTCATGGGATTCAATTGTTCATTCCCTCACTCATTTATTTGATGAATTTGTACTGAATTCCTGGACTGGGAATGATTTGTATTATATGACAGTTGTCCCAATCCTCAAGTTGTTTCATGGAATGAATAAACTTGGAAGAGGAATGAGTAAATTTTGAAAGCTCAGAGGATAGTTATAGGAATTCCAACCAGAGAGACCAGAGAAAGTATCTAGCTTTGGTCTAAACTGTTTTGCTCTTTGGATACCACCTCAGTACCTGAGGCCTCAGGAAATATGTGCATCCTGGATTCTACAAAAAAATAAACCCACCAAAAATCCAAGATTGTACTGAGATAGACAGATCTCTGAATAGGGAAGTGAATGCATGGAAATCTATATGAAAGTGAGACTTAGGTTTTTCATTATAAATCCATAATACATATTATTAGCTGAAGTTTCCAAAATAAAAGCAATACTTCAAGAACAGAAGTTTCTGTTTTTAAAAAGGGTTTCATCTTTATAGAAAAAGTGGTATTTGGACCATCTTTTGAAAGCCCCAAACTCAATTAAGAGTCTTGAAATTAACACTGAAGTCTGCCCTGGACAGCTAAAGCCCAAGTTATGGCTGTTACCTGGTATTAGCTGCTACCAGAACCTTAAGCACTTTTCCTGGGAAACTGTAGCCTTCATAGATTTGGCCTCGCACTTATAAAGTCATTAATCAAGGGAGAACATCTTACTCCAGGCAATTAGTTTTGACAATGGAATAGTAAATAGACCTTAATTAATGACTTTTTATAATTATTTTTCCCTATGTGGACATTAACTGGTGTTCAGGCGTTAATTGTGACATCAACATGATTGCCTATCAGTAAAGAGACTATTTTGCAGCTTAATTATGTATTTCAGGAACTCATATATCTTGTGGCTTTCAGAATCATTTTAACTAGACTTTCAGTCTTGAGAAGGACTAAGAAGTCTGAAGGAAGAAGTCTCATTCATTTTTATTTTCTTATGCCACGTCTACCCAACTTGCCTTGCTTCATACCCCTATCCCCACCCTGCAAAGACATATACAGACACTATTCGATCATGCTGTGCAGTACAGAAGCTAGTAGCCATAGGTTTAAGTTTACATTTCTTAAAATTAAATAAAATTAGAAATTTAAGATTTAGTCAAACTAGCCACATTTTAAGTGCTTAATAACCTTATGTGGCTAGTGGCTAGCTACTGTATCGAAAGTACAGATATAGAGCATTTTCCTTATCAAAGAAAGTTCTACTGGGATGCATAACATATAGAGAAAGCTTCATGAGGGCTAAGTTTTATCTCTTTTGTTCACTGATGTTTTCCTATAGTCTAGAATACTGCCAGGCACAGAGTAAGAGTTCAAGAAATATTTGATTAATTGAATGACTGAATTCTTTCTCTTTTTTTCTCATTTGTTTTAGGATTACCTAGAGACACAAACTTCAGAAATACCTGGAGACACCTAACGAGCACTTGGACAGGGATAGGAATGAGCGATGGAGGCACTTACTCATTTGAGTTCTCCTCAATCTAAAGTACCAGAGAGGGTGCACTAATTAGGTTTGATAAAATGAGTGCTTCCAGAAGGAGATAGTATGTATTATTTTACCAATTATGACAGATTCATGAGAGTAAAAGGGCATAAGATATTGACTATAAAAAAAGCCAGTAGGGATTTTGTTCAATTGTATCAGATTACAGTAATTTTCTGTGTTTTTTTGGAAATGTATTTGACACATAATACTGTAATTTTAAGGTGGACAACATATTAATTTAAATATATATTGTAAGATGATTGCCATTGTAGTGATAATTAGCACCTCTACTGCATTATATCAGAGAACAATTATTTTATCACATCTTAGAAACATTCTTGAGAAAATAAACTTCTTAAAAAAAAGATAAGTTGATAAAAAATAAAGTGATACTTAGAAAGTCAGGGGAATAAAATTGACCAGAATGAGACAGAACCCTCCAGAAATGAAGTCCTAGATGGATATACTTCATACACCACACACACACACACACACACACACACACACACACAATGTGAAGATTTTATGGCAAAAAGTTGCGTTTGATCCCTTATCTTAAATGTCAATTGGGAATTATAATAATAGTAATACTAACCATGCATATGATGAAGCAATTAGACTAAAATGGAGGAAGCTGAACATATCTGCAAGTGGCATTTTGCTGATACTAGTTGTCACAATATGATACATAAATATAATAATGAAGTGAAATAGAAGTTTAAATGAATTGAAAATAATTAAGGTAAGATTCATAAAATGATAAAATAATGAGTTATCCAGTTCTCCTGTTCCAACAAGTGTTTGAGAGTATGATTAATAATTTTTTAATAATATCCTTCAAAGCAAAATTATTTATAAATACTATGATCTCTATCAATCAGTCTATACTGTTTATGCTTCAGAGAAAGTTCAAGTCAGATGTTCTTTTTCTATACCACATAAAATTTGTGAAATATTAGTAGGTGATTGATTAACATAAAAAATGGTTTTACTCATACGGGGAATATAAAAATTAGTGAAAGGGATTATAGAAGAAAAGAGGGAAAATGAGTGGGAAAAATCAGAGAGGGTGACAAAACATGAGAGACTCCTAAGTCTGGGAAATGAACAAGGGGTAGTGGAAGAAGAGGCCGGCGGTAGGATGGATGACTGGGTGACGGGCACTGAGGGGGGCACTTGATGGGATGAGCACTTGGTGTTATACTATATGTTGGCAAATCGAACTTCAATAAAAAAAAAATACATATAAAAAAGGAAAAAATGTCTAAATGTTAACCAGACCGAATTTAAATGTATAACATTCAAGAAAGGGATTCTCAAAGTTGTGGTTTAAGGGAATATTTAGCTCTGACTTAATACCAGAGTACACAATAGCCCAAAGCTTAGAAGCAGGAGCTAATAGCTATCAGCATAAATGGTCTTGACTTAGGACTATACTAGAAACACAAATTGTCTCTTAGTCCTCTGGTTGGGTGGCTTTCATTTCTCTGTTTAACTTAATTCATCAAAGAGTTATTAGACACTCTTTTGGTTCCAGACACTGTACTATGCACTGGAGGGCCAACATTGTGCAAGTTGAATGTGATGATCTTTGTCCTCAAGGAGCTTGAAATCTATTGAGGAAGATAGATAATTCAACATATTCTTAAGATAATTGTACTACTCTTTCTAAGGGAAATTGGTATGGTCTGACTGGGTGAGTGGGATGGTTGAAGTTATTATTAAGGTAATGAGAACTTACTGCTTATGTAAAATATTTACCTGTGTGTCAGAATCTGCTTAATGATTTCTAACCACTAATTGCTGACATTACAAAATCTGATTTACAGTGGAAGACAAGGTGCCATCTATTAAATGTGACATTGAGATATAAAGATCCCATCTCCAGTGTATATACTTGAATATTTTGAGAAGATAATAAAAATATTCACCCAAGTCCTCCAAATAGAATTATATCTATCAATCATATATTAGATTTTACAATGAAAAATTAACTTGTATTCCATAAGTCTGCTAATTTTTAATATTTAAGAAAAATTCATGTGGACAGAGAATTCTTGCCCCAAACAGAACACATTAGAAGTTAAACTTATTTTTATTGCTGATTAATGTAATGTAAAGTTTCTTATGCTACAATTCACTTAAGCTAATCTTCAATATTTATAGTGTCTGGTCAATGTAGCATAACTGCTAAATTCACTTATATTCTAAGAATGCTCCAGTGGGCTTTGAGGTGAGCAGAAACCTGGTAAGTTCACATTGCATTCCATAGCATTGCTTCTTGAAGCTCTTCCCAATTAATAAACCCAACATGTAACTTTAGGAACATATTGATGTTGTAACACATTAGGGATGAGGTACCCACTATGCTTAAATTAAGAACTGACCTACACCCTTTCCCAAGGTTGTGCCTAACCACCGGGAAAGGTGATTTCACTATTAAAACTTTGCAGACCTAATTAGCTCCTAATTCTAGCCAATGCCAGTGCTGAGTGTCTCCAGAGAAGTCATTCTCCCCTATGCCCACTCAGAGACAAACTAGCTGGACCAGAAAAGTTTTACAATCATACAGAGTTGGTACTTCATGACAAAAGAAAAAAAAAAAAAAACTCTTTGAAAAACTTTGTGAATAATCCTAGAAGAAATTTGACTTTTATCTGAATTATAATAATAATTGCATATGATACCTCAATAGGCAAATAAAACAAATTCTTCAGTTTTTTTTTTCCTAGATACTTAGGGAATTTAGGAAAAATTCATTCTTTGTTGTTAAATTACTCAAATAACATGTGCAACATGTTTTGGCTTCTGTTATCTTGACTAATTCAAAATATCAGTAACTTCAACAACTCAGTGTATGAGTGAACAAAATATCCTGATTTCTGTATCACTTAGTAGACATTTGCTTTGCTTTTTAAAAATTTTGCCTTGGGCAGCCAGGGTGGCTCAGCGGTTTAGCGCCGCCTTCAGCCCAGGACCTGATCCTGGAGACCTGGGATCAAGTCCCACATCGGGCTCCCTGCATGGAGCCTGCTTCTCCCTCTGCCTGTGTCTCTGCCTCTCTTTCTCTGTGTCTCTCGTGAATAAATAAATAAAATCTTTAAAAAAAAAACTATTAAAATTTTTGCCTTGTAGCCCATTAATTAATTTTCTACCCTACTCTATACATGAGTTTTCTGAAAATTTAATATTTCAGGGAAAAGTGGGTATCTGTTTCTCTTGCCTCGTACAGAGCTTACTTTCTCCAGTTTGCTTTGTGAAAACTGTGAGTACTGTGAAAATCTATGAGGTGGGGAACCGGGGTGGCTCAGTGTTTGGACTTCTGCCTTTGGCTCAGGTTGTGATTCCAGAGTCCGGGGATCAAGTCCCACATCAGGCTCCTGGGGGGGGAGCCTGCTTCTTCCTCTGCCTGTATCTCTGCCTCTCTCTGTGTGTCTCTCATGAATAAATAAATACAATCTTTTAAAAAAAAGAAAATCTGTGAGTAATGTACCCTTAACTCTGGTATCCTTACAAGTCAGGCATATCTCAGAGATATGCGATTTTGGTTCTAGACCATTGCAATAATGCAAATATCACAATAAAGCAAATACCACAATAAAACAAGTCAAATGAATTCCTTGATTTTCCAGTGCAAATAAGGGTTATGTTTACATTATAATGCAGTCTATTATGTGTTTAATAGCATTATATCTGAAATGAAAATGTACGTACCTTAATTAAAAATTACTTTAAAAAGGCCAATCATAATCTGAGATTTCAGTGAGTCACAATCATTGGTCACAGATCAGCATAATAAACCATAATGAAAAAGTCTGAAATATTGTGAGATTTACCAAAAATGTGACACAGATGTGAAGTGAGCAGATGCAGTTGAAAAAATGGCACCAGTAGACTTGCTTAATACAGGGTTGCCACAAAACTTCAATCTATTTAAAAAATGCAATATCTATGAAGTGCAATAAAGTGAAGCACAGTAAAATGAGGTATGGCTGTTTATACTATTACATTGCCCAAATCAAGTGGTTTTCAGATCGCAGGATGCATTTCAAGGTGGTGACTGTATGTAGAAAATTGAACATTAGATAGAGTTGAGAATAAGATAGTATCTTTCAAATTTATCATCTCTCTCAAATTTCAGTTGCTCTAAGGACTAGTAAATGCCCTCCTAGAGCCATGCCTCTATCATCTCCTTGGTAATTATTTGCCTTTGCAACTAAATATTTACTGATTTTTGAATTCCTCTGCCATAGAACTTCAACATACATTCAGTGTGATGTTTAATTTCTGTCGGTTCCCTACTATTCAATACATTGTAAGCTCCATTAACAGGAAGCTTTTAATGAAATTTGCACACCTCACTTCAAATCAGTTCACCAAATCACTTAAGTGCCTGCTGAGTACCAGGTATTAAGAGCCATATTCTTATAACCTCAACAACATGATAGCCAGCATAGAAACTCAGGAAATTGTCACTGAGTGAGTATATTTAACTGAGGTCATTAACATAGCATTAACATGATACATTGAATGTTTATAATAGCTGACATTAACATCATTATTTTTAATTGTTAGAGTTTTTAGTGTAGCAACAAAAATAAATTAAATTGATCAAAATGGATCCACCCATAAAGTCAGATTATCTTCTTTCCCTAGCTAAATCAACACCTCTTGTTCTCCAATGGGATTGGATAGGATAGAGACTGTTTCCAACACAGCCATAAAATTTTGAGTTCTTCTCTTCAAAGTCTACAAGCATATGTGGATGGGCATGTATGACCTTTAGTCTTCCTTGGGGAAAGACAGACCTCAACCTCAACCATGATTATCTTTCCCTTTAAAGCAGCTAAGACAAAGTAGAGAGAGAAGGAGGAATCAAGAGGTGTTTAGGGAGAGAGCAACTCTGCCCTTATAAGCAAGCCTCTGAATTCATTTCATTTTTGTGGTTTTGAGAGACTGCTTTACTTATCATGCAGCCAATGAGTGCCTAAAATCAGGTCAACCCAAATCTTTTTTTTTTTTTTTAAGATTTTATTTATTTATTCATGAGAGACAGAGAGAGAGAGGCAGAGACACAGGCAGAGGGAGAAGCAGGCTCCATGCAGGGAGCCTGACATGAGACTCGATCCTGGGTCTTCAGGATCAGGCCCTGGGCTGAAGACGGCGTCAAACCACTGAGCCACCAGGGCTGCCCAGGTCAACCCAAATCTTATATTGAATATCAAGGCCCTCATTGCTGAAGCCGCTTATTTTAGCTTTGAGGACTCAGCCTCCACAGTTACATTGCAATTTAGCTGGGACTTGGGAACATTGACATCCTTTCTTTCCCAGTGGATAGAAAAGGAAACCACCAGGACACCTTTTCAAGCCTAATTCTTATAACTCAGCTTCTGAACTTTCATTGAAGGATTAGGACAGTGAGAGTCTTACTCCTCAACCTCCTCACCCAGCCAGATCATGGAGAGTCTTCTTGTATACCTACAATTGCCACTGGAACCCTTAGGTTTCCTTATCCAGTAAACCATGTCTGCTAGAAATTTGTCCTTATTATAAAATTGTGAAGAACTATGAAAGCCCTGAGATTTTAACCTAATAAATTAATAAGCTAATAAGTTAGGCTGTTCCCATTTCATCAGTGCTGGCAAAAGACAAACTCTTAGGTTGGGGATAAAGGAATTTTTATTTCAAGTCAGGCAAACAACATGCACATTGGCATATTTTTGTCATTTTCTCTTCCCTCTAAGTCCTTTGAAGGTGATGCAAAGGTCTTAGATAGATACATGTATATGCAATGGTTCGTGTTATAGGATGGGACTATTGAGCTTCAGGCATCCTGTGATTTGGAAACCCAAATCTTTGATCATGGTGTAAACATGTTCCTTCTTTGCTCTAAAGGAGACACTATTCATAACTTCTCAGATTATTCACTATAGAAACATCATTGAAAATCTAGTCTGGGACAAAGAGCAGAGGTAGGGCCCAAAATTTTTTAAATCTCTTGAAATTTGTATTATATAAATGTATTATGTACTAAAAATAAAAGTTGAAAAAATATATGAAATTAATAATAGCTTTAAAAAGTTCCTGATTTTAGTATTTAATTTTTTTCTGAAAAATTTTATATTCCAGAAATATGATCCCTAAGTGAACAGAATGATGTTTCTCAATGACATTCCAAAAAGATATATTTCCTTTGCTTTTCTTATATCCTAACATATCAGGAAAGAACCTCCTGTATTCTAAAATTATTGTGATAAAAACACACTTGCATAATGATATTTAAAGAAGAACCTACCTATAAATATTTTGCATATGTATTTATTTATGTTTTAATTGTGTAGTAAACTACATTTGTTTTTATGATTTAATGTAGGTTTAATCATCATATATTAGTGTTTTAGCTGTCTCTATAGGTCCTAAAATTTTTTCCTTACTGATATTATTATAGAGAGGTGATTCAATCTCATGGGCCTTAAGTCAGAATGGAAGTAATATTTTAGCATGCAGAATCAGGCCACTAAAGAAAATATGTCTTTTATAGAACACTTCATTAGTCAAGCTTAGTCCTGTCTAAGCTTGTTGCTCATTATATTGTATTTTCTCATATCTCTTATTTAGGAAGCAATGAAAATTTTGCCTCAGGTACAAAAAAAGAAATTAATGTACATAAGGAAGTCTTATTGTTAGAATATGAAATATTTACAATGGCACCTAAAAGTTATGTGACTTCCTATCACTAATAGGATCTATACACCTATCTCAATGCTCAGATGTATTAGAATGATGAAAGTTGTATGAATCATAGTATAATTGGATAATCTGTCTTTTTGTCCCTACTCTATTATATTAAAAGAGGGGCTTTTTCCTAATGCTTTAACAATTCTCTGACAGAGCCTAGCACAATACTTGATTAGATGATTTGTCAAATAATCATACTTATGGCACAGTCACTACTGAGATTAAGGTAAATATTTTTACATAGTCAGTTAATCTCAACAGGCTATAGAACTGAAATCAAATATAGCAAAGATTCCACATAAAATCTTATATTAATGTAAGAAACACTGAAAATGGAATTATTAAAATAGCATTTACATTTCTATATTTTACATAATTTTCATGACGAAATTATTTTGAGAAAAAAATGAAAAATTTGTGGGAAAATATGTTTTTTTTTTAATTATATAAAAGATTTTTTCTTTGTCAATGACATATGTGTAAAACATAAAATGATTCCTTTAAGGATATTATATCAGTTTCTACCTAGAATTGTGACATTTTACCTAGAATTGTAATTATGCAGAACACAAAATAATAAATAAATAAATAAATAAATAAATAAATAAATAAATGATATTGTTTAAAGAAAATAAAATCACCCCAAATTAATTTTTAGCTAAATATTATTTTTAATAGTAAAAATTAGTATATGTTATGCCCTTTTGGATTAGATGAATGTAATTTTATAATTAAATATTTGAACCATGAGATAAAAGGAAAATAAAATCTATCAATGTCTACTTCTTTCACAAGCCATTTCAGTGGTCTATTATGTATTTATGCTTTAAAGAAATCTCTAAAAGAAATTATAACTTAAAACTGCAATCCTGATTTATAAAGATAAACCATATATCATACCTAACGTGATATGTGTCATAAGTCTATGCATCATTCAAGACCTATTCTTCCTAGACATTTGGTTTAGGACAAAGAGATGTGGTATGTAATGGCTCCCTTGACTGAAAAAATGCAAACGGAATATCTAAGCAAAGAAATTACTTCAAACAAAGCTAGATTTTAAGTCTCTCAGAGTGTTTTGAAAACCCAAGATTTCTTTCCCCTCACCTTTTCTCACGTAATCTTTTTTTTTTTTTTGCATAACTCCTTAATGTCATTATTCTATAATGTGCATATTTTGCCACCTGAAGCTATACTTCTTCGGCATATTGATAATTTTAGGCTGATTATATTTTAGAAACTGAGGACACAAGAGAGCTCTGAAAATCATGTAGAAGTTACTCTTTTGTAAAAGATACGTACATGTATAAGGGAGATCTCCATTTGTAAGGGTGTCTCCTCAGAGCTGTACCAAGGAAGGGGGAAGGACTTTAAATTTCTAAAAACTTATCAATGGAAAAGGTATGGACTTAAATCTGTATAAAAATCTTACTCTTATTTCCTGTGCTTTTCCTGATAACCTTCCATTACTGACTCCTCACCCCCTACATCTTCTTCTTCTTTTCTTCAATATCTTCTTTTGTTTTTACCTGAAAATGGTATTTAAGATGATGACTTCAGCCATTTGGGAGAATTAATCAGTTTTTCTGGGTCTCTCCCATGTGTACAGTAGTTATACATGTTATTAAAATTTTGTTTGATTTTCTTCTTAATCTGTCTCATGTCAATCTGGGTCTTAGACCACCTAGAAGAAACTTGGATATATAAAAATGCTTCCTACCCAACAGTATCAACCCAGCTTTTTCCACATGTCATCCCTTATAGCTTCAAGCATAAATTCACAGAACTCCCAAACACTGTAGAAAAAGAAATAATTTCTTCCAAGTTACCCAGCTACAATCCTAGGAATATATCTGATTAGACTAACTTGAGTCATGTGACCATCACTGACTTATAGTCAGAAGAGTAGTACTTGTGGGCTGCAAAGGATAGAGTGCACTGCCTTCCTCAGTTAAGACAGCAGGGATGGCCGTTTAAATCACAGTGATGGAGAGCTGGGAATATATAATTCCCTAAGAAAAATATAGGTTCACCCACAAGGTGAAAGGGAAATGGTATTTAAGTTACAAAAACTCAAATGTTTACACTAATTTGTTTCTAAAACAGGAAGTTTAATTAAGAAATTGGAGAAAGCCATCATTAATGGGAGAAACTAGATGAGAAAATATGATGCAACAATTCCTGTGGTACATTTAGGTGATGAAGTATCAAATCAAACTGGATCTGAGAATATTTTTGCTGGGAACAATGATCAGAGTGGCAGAAAATTAGATCAAAGTTTAAGTTTAAGGAAAGCCTGGAAAGCTTTATCTCATCATCACAGAAAAGCTTTGAAAACTTTTGTGCATAAAAGTAAAATAGAGATACTTTTAAATTTTTATTTATTTATGATAGTCAGAGAGAGAGAGAGAGAGAGAGAGGCAGAGACACAGGCAGAGGGAGAAGAAGGCTCCATGCACCGGGAGCCCGACGTGGGATTCGATCCCGGGTCTCCAGGATCGCGCCTTGGGCCAAAGGCAGGCACCAAACCGCTGCGCCACCCAGGGATCCCCCCATTATTTTTAATATTACATGCATGAGAGGATTACAGGGGAAAGAAAAAGCAAAATAGCAAAAATATCAAAAAAGGCTGTGGGATATAAGAGCTTATATATTGGCTTTAGAGGAAGGGGTGGGGAATGTAGGTAACTTAGGTGAGTGTAAATTATTTTTAAGAAAGATGAATGGGAATTCATCTTAGAAGAATAGATGGGGAGTATGATAATTTGTGACAATTTGTCTGGGTATGGCGTTGACTTCTTCATTTCCTCTCCTGTGATAAGAGTCAAACTTCCCAGGTCAATGAGATTCTGGGAGGGGATTTATGACAGTTGATTTCCTTTTGGAGGATCCTTCTTTAAGCAGATAAGGAGGGTGTAGAGAAAGCCTCTTCCTCCATTTGTTGTTTTTCAAGTGCCTTCAGATCAATACACCAAAGCATTATGTTTTGAGGTGGTATGTCCTGAAATTTTCTTCAATTGCCAGTAAAAAAAATTATAAACTATACAAGAAGAAACCTCTGGTCTCATTAAATGGATATATAAATGTCTGTGTGATACCAGGCTGGATAAAATAGGTTAGTACTTAATTTATCCATATCTGAGAAATTGATAACTTTAAGTGTCTTCATTTCTGGTGTTATTCTTTGTAATACATTAAGGTAGTCTCCAGGCACTTTAACTGATATATTGAGTGACTTTTCTTTTCCCATTATAATTTTCTTTAGGGGACGAGGCCTTTCTTAGTTTAGAAATAAGATGGAGTTTCAAAAAAATGCTTATGTAATTATTTTAAGATTATTCTTCTTTAGGACTACAAACAGTGAAATTGTTTACATTGACTAATAGCTATAATTTTGGTAGCATGTGAACCAAGACATAAGTAGAGGATAGTAGCATTGGATCTGTCTACAAACCTTTTTTTTGGGGGGGGGGACAATAAAAACAAGTGACATGTAAAATATTTTTTAAATTATTAAAATTGTGAGGATGCTAAATGGGTAGCACTATGAAGATTATATATATACATTACATTGCTTTGTTGTATATTGGATGCACACACACACCACACACATAAATCTAATGGCAGTAGGAGTTCTAAATGTGAGCTTATGAGCCAAGTATTCAGGGCAATAATCAATGGAGAAAACTTGCATTGGAACAGCTACATCAGAATATAGTGAGCAGGCCACACACTATGCCCCTGTACATGTTTTGGTATTGTAGGTACCGAAATATAATGTAAATTTTAAACTATGAATAAAATATGCTAGCAACTAAAAGTGCTATTGTCTTGCATGCATTCCTGAGTATACCCTGGATCAGAGACATATTTCTAGTTGATTACCATATAGCAAATAATAAGTGTTCCACCCTTTTTTTCCCAGACCTTACCTCTAGTAACATGATGAAGCTCAGCTGGATAAATATCTACACAAGGGGCCAGATATTTCATTGGTAAAGGACAAAAACAGGTGTTTTTTATTTCCAGTTTGTATACAAATATATAAATATATACACATATGCACATTTATATCTATATATAATACATACATACATACATGTACATATGTATATATATGCATAAATATTCGGGAATATATATGTACATGTGTGTATGTGTATCTATATCTATATATTCCTGATACATATATTACTGAAAATAGATAGAGATTGCTGAAAGAAGCGAAAACACCTTTTTCCTTTGATGGAAAGTCCTTTGATCTCATACTAAATTTTGGAATGTAAATACATTTTTCCAAGGACTAGAGGAATGCCAGCTGTCTCTGGTTTTCATGATCTAGAGATGTCTCTCAGGTCTGTACTTCATTCTTTGGAAGTGTAAATATCTAGGAAGATAACATTCTAGTGTCCTGGCACTTGAAGGAGCTTAATGTAAGAACCTATTCTGGGCTACAATCACTTAACTCTCTTGGGGAGATAAAAGAATACTTATTATCCTTTCAGATCAGAGCAATTGACCCTATCACTGATGGCATTGTCACAGAGATAAGACAAGTCTTAGGAAAACAAAAAACAAAACCACAATGTTATATTGGTCTTCTTATACTTTCCTGGCCTTTTACTAATTGTTTGTGACTTTATCTGAAATATATATGACCTAGGTTAGTGAATTTGTTTGTCTGTATTATTTGCTTTCAGAGAAAGGCTGTAAGGTTTGTTTTTATTTATATATCTGGGTAATTAATATTAAAATGAGTTTGCCAATGGTTATCTATTGACTTCCTTTCCATATAATCAATCTCTGGATACTTAAGAATTAAAAGGAAGAAAAAAAGGGAAATTTGGTAATAAGTTAAACAATACATTATAATATCAGAAAGTCGTACATCAAATTTCATTGAAAGGAGGAAGTATGTCAATAAATGTATTATAGTAATATTTGTAATCAAATTAGAAATAACACAAACTCATAATTTTTCAAGGGATAATTTTTCATAACTATTGGGCTTCTGGTAACACTTTCCCAGCTAAAGATGATCTGAAATACAACCTCAGTGCCAAGATTTTGGTTTCTACTTCTCTAATGCTATTGTTCACTAAAAGAACTAGGATTCTTAGTGGAATAGCTGATTCGGGATTTGAGAGAGTAAAAACTCAAGGTGAGACTTGCTGGAAGGAAAATATTTTTTCATGGGTACTGAAGATTGTATTAAGTAGGATCAGATAGAAATTTCAACTTACAGAAAAGAAAACGAGAGGCCAAGAGGGATGAATTGAACCTTAAAACAAAACCAAACTCTTGCTTTTAGTTAGGTGTAGTCGGTCTTGGCAGGGCAATGCTTTCTCTGACAACTGCTACAGAGGCCTGGATAAGTTCCAAGAACTGTTTTTAAAACTAAGAGCGGTGGAAGCTGTGGAAGGGAAAATTGTTCCTATGTGAACTGACAACTGGCAGCTATTGTTTTTGTGTGTGTGTGTGAGCCTTGGCTGGTGCTGGGCATGGACTGTAGATAGGACAATGGACCAAGCCAAAGGCCCCTCCTGGATCAAGATCCAAATCACCAAATATTTTAATGGTGGTATGAGTTGTTAAAATGACAGATTTGGAGATTGGAGGGCTTTGAATACAGGGTTAGTTTTTTGTACCAGACATTTTCTGAATCTCAAAGGATGAGTGAAATGAACAGTGTCTCAGGGTTCTTAGAAACAAAGGCCCACCCACTGGGGGGAAGGAGTCTGAGAACAAGAGAGGCCAGAGAATATAGAAGGTAGAGGTGAACTGACACTGGGGATACAAAGTTCATTTCTGCTAGTACACACTTATTTGGGGGCTATTTAGATCCTAAGAACCCAAGATTGGTCCTGGCCAAAAAACCACAGCTGAGGAATAGAGATCCAAGAGATTCTTTGGCCTTCCAATGGGGCTGAAATGGCATATGAGAGACCTCAAACTCTTTCTTTCTTTCTTTCTTTCTTCTTTCTTTCTTTCTTTCTTTCTTTCTTTCTTTCTTTCTTTCTTTCTTTCTTTCTTTCTTCTTTCTCTTTCTTTCTTTCTTTCTTTCTTTCTTCTTTCTTTCTTTCTTTCTCTCTCTTTTTTCTCTTTCTTTCTTTCTTTCTTTCTTTCTTTCTTTCTTTCTTCTTTCTTTCTTTCTTTCTTTCTTTCTTTCTTTTCTTTTTTCTTTTATTTTCTTTTTTCTTTTCTTTTCTTTTCTTTTCTTTTCTTTTCTTTTCTTTTCTTTTCTTTTCTTTTCTTTTCTTTTCTTTTCTTTTCTTTTCTTTTCTTCTTTCTTTCTTTCCTTAAGAACTTTACCAAACTCTAAAACTGTGAGGTGAAGTGTTGAAGAGCTGAGCTAGAAACCTCTAAAGGGTAAAACTCAGTATCCTGCAATCTTGCAGTGATGAGATAAAGATTCATAAGATGTCAGTTAAAAGCCCAAGAATAAAAGTAATGCTTTAGGAACAAAGGTGCACCAGAAGTTGATGGAGTCTTACAAATAGAGAGGCCTGCTGTAACTCATAACTAAATCTAAAGAAGGGTATGATGGAATGAAAAAGTGTTTGATTCAAAAGGAAGATATTATGCTAAAGATTATATGCTAAATCTGTATGTTGTGTGACTATTATGTCAACATGAAACAGTACTCAGGGGAGTGTCCTAGCAGAATGAGCATTTAAGCAGAATAAGCATTCAGTTAGAATTAAATGTCATCTACTTCTCTAATGCCTCACAGTATTCTGAATTTTCAGCCAGTATTTGTTTTGGCATCCAGAACAATGAAAACAACAACAACAAAGTAGATGGGGGTGGTAATCTTAAAAAAAACCCATTTAGAGAATGATAGTAAGCAAACAAGGACATGGGTGACCATGTCTTTTGTAAAATCACATGTAAGCACAGCTACATAAGCGGCTTGGAAAGTTGAGAAGTAAACATTTATTGATTCCACAGAGGAGTACTAAGAAGTTCCACAGTAGAGGGGAAGAGTTAGAGAGTTTGAAGAAGAAAAGTGGGCATTTTAGCTTAGTTGCTATGGGATGCACTCTTGTTAGTGATGTTTTTTTGAACTGGAGCCATGAACAGGAGAATCTTTTGGATTGGGGAACTTAACTGAGGTTTGGGAGCAAAACGTAGGTGAGGGGTTAGGGATTAGAAGCCTGAAATATACACACGCTTATAATTAAGAAAGAAAACAGTGAGAAGTAAGAAGACGTAGTCATGATTTTGGATTTTAGGGAAACAGAAGTTGAAGCACATTTTCAGTAAACCTTCCTAAGCAGTTACTTCAGGTAAGGACTTAGTTCATAGTATGATAATCGGTAAGTGTGGCAGCCGTGGAAGACGGTGGCTCAGGTGACTGTTCACAGAGGAAAGGGCAATGCTTAGATATTCCTGGGAGGATTGTTGCACACAGGGTTTGAGTTGACATCAAGACCTGAAGTATCCTTATGGCCCTCCTCTTAGAATAGGGCTGTGTGGAGGACAGGTGGTGACACATGGGCACATCCAGCTCACAAGTGTCTAATAATAGCTAAAGTACAGTGGTTGCAGTGGTTCTGTGGACCAATATGGTTTTTGAATATGTAATTGGGATTGATGTATCAGCACACATTTACATACATATGAATATATATTATGAATATGTCTTAGTATTTATATGTATATATATATTTATGTAGAGATACTCATATATATTATTCTTATTTTACACAAAAAGAATGAGGTACAGATAAGCTACCTAATTTTACACGGCTAGTAAGTGACAGAGCTGGAGATTGAATCTAGGCTTGTCAGGCTCAGGTGTCTGAATAGTCAACCCTTATGACGCTACCTATTCTGAAAGTATAATAGAGTATCTGCTTTTGGGTTCACCAAATTGTGGAGTAAGCATTGAACTTAAACCAGAAACACCCATTTCATCTCAATTCTAACATGTATTATATAGTAAAATAAATAAATAATATAACAAAGCAAGTCATTCTGCTTTATAAAATTGCAGCGATTTTTTTCATCATTCAACACAGTCTGATTCTGGCAAGTTTATTGTGCTGCTGATTTGAGTGCCAACGGCCTCTTGAAGAAAATTGGCTTTTGCAAAATAGTAAGTTTTAAAGCAGTCACATTGCAAACCCCTCCAGCAGAAAGGAGTAAAAATGCTATTACATTTCTTTTGTAATTTCTCTTTGGGTCTGTTCTTCTGGAAAAGATGAAATTGAGCCAAATAGTTTTCACTACATTGGAGGTCACAGAAAAGAATCCTTTTCTTATGGGAACTGCTCCGCATAGACAGCACCCAATGGCATCCAATTAAATTGCTGGAAAGGTTGAGCTGAGTCTGCACGACCACCCCTGTATTGCCACATTGCACTCCCGATGAAGGGAAACAATTTTATGACTCTTCCAACATTATGCTGAATAGTGAAATAAGTGATCAGTTTGCTTCATCCATTTTGTTTCTCTAAGGTGAAACGTTCTCTAAGGAGAAGAATTAGAGATTAAAAAAAAAAAAAAAGAAGAAGAAGGAGAACTCTGTTGAATAGTACCAGCCCTAATGAACATCCAGGCCAGTAGAACATCCAGACAGAACCATAAACAAAACCATTAAAATAATGTATTAGAAGTACTTTAATAAGATTGTGTACAAGTAGGAGAGGCTGTACTGAGGAGGGAATGATTAACAATCTCTCTTCATATTCTTCCCATTACCTCCAGACTCTTGTAACCCCATCAAAAGAAAGACAAAACATAGAAAAAGAAGGAAAATTTAAGTGGAAAGTTTATTAGCAATCTCAAAGAATGTGTACAAAAAAACTGGTAATATCTAAATTTGAATGTAGCTTGGTCATTCATTCCACTTTGTTGATTTCTTCAACTACTATCTCAAGGATCAAATTTTAAAAATTTTAGCTGTGCAAGGGATATATTTCAACAAATATATTATTATGTAATCATTTTTATACATTTTTAGGAATATACTTTGATGTCACAATGTAAAATGATTTCTCAGGATTACTGCCTAATAATTTTATTACTTCCTGAATGAGAGGCTTGGAAACTTTTGGGTTGTTGTATAAACAACTAACTTATGGAATGGCTAAACAGCATCTTCTCAGCTGCAATCTGTAGCTGAGATGGCCAGAAGGCCACCAGTGATGTGACCCTGGGGTTTTTTCTTGTCTTTTCTGAAGCTTAAACTTACCTAGGCTAGTGAAAAAACAGAACAAGAAGATATAATGGACATTTTGTTCTGTTTACTCAGCATCATGTCTTTGGGGATAACAAAATGGGAGATAACCACACACCTTTCCTTTGAGGGAACTGCTGCTTCTTCACCTCAATTTTGTTTCTTTCTTTTTTTTTAATTTTTATTTATTTATGATAGTCACAGAGAGAGAGAGAGAGGCAGAGACACAGGCAGAGGGAGAAGCAGGCTCCATGCACCGGGAGCCCTATGTGGGATTCGATCCCGGGTCTCCAGGATCGCGCCCTGGGCCAAAGGCAGGCGCCAAACCGCTGTGCCACCCAGGGATCCCATGTTTCTGATCTACTTTATTTCAGAAGACCCTGATTAATTGGCCCAGTATGGTGCTGCCATTCTTCTCACTGTGTCTTTGTGTCACACTATTCTGTATTAAGCTCTTCATTGCACTTTAAATAATTTTTTTTCTTGATGGTTCTCTGATTCCCCCATTGTAAATCAAAAAACACATAGAAAGAATGACAGACTCAGACAGATAGACAATTTTGTTCATTCCTTTATACCTAGGCCATGAACATGACCTGAAACATAATAGGTTTTCATATAATATTTGTTGAGTTAATGGGCTGACACATGAAAAAGAATGTATTACAAGACACAATCAAAGTCCTTCACCTGGAGTTTTCCAAGTATAGTTAGTTGGCAGGGAAATCCCTTTTCTCTCAGGTCCTAAAGCTTTGAGAATGTAGTCTCAAAGCCATCAGCTTTTACGTCTCCATGGAAAAGGTTAAATGAGTGAAGGTGACCCAACTAAGAAGCAGAGATGAGATGGGAAAAGGTGGAAAGAGACCTTCTTGAATTAAATATGTGTTTTATTGTCAGTGAGATCTCTAGAAGAGACCTGGTTACTGCAGGGTTTCTTTAACTCAGTGTTACCCCAACATTCTTCCAATAAAGAAGCTTCTTTTTAGCAAAACCTAGACTAGAAAATCAAATTTTCATGCCAAACAGTCCTAATTGATCAGGATAGAAGAGGGAAGTAGTTTGATTCACTGAGTCACTGTAGATGGAAGTAAAAACCAGTCAAGTGAATCTCATAATACTTTCCACTTAGGTAGCATCTTTAGTATGTGGAGTTTACACTCTTTCACATAGATAATCTGAGATTCATAATACCTCTGTGAGACCCATTTTCCAGATGAAAGTAGTGATACTCATGTAATACTTAATCATACTAGAATGATAATGAAATCTACCATTTATTGATTACATAGGATACACGCTAAAACTTGCACGAAGCATGTATATCAATTACCTCTTTAATCCTCATGAAAACCATGGAGATAAATTCTATCATGACTCCCATTCAAGAATCAAGAAATTTGTGACATAGAAAGGTTAAGCTTTTTCCAGAAACACACAGCTAGTAGTTAGATGACCACCCGGATTCAGCTAGTTGCTGAGATGGCCAGGACCTGAACTTGTCTATTCTAAAAGCAAGAATTGAGTATTATCTCCTATAATTACTCTAAATACCACAATTTAATTTGGATGTGTTTTGTGGTAACTTTTTTGAAAGAGCTATTTTATGTGACATAATTTATTTCTATCTCAAGTGTATTACTTCTAAATCTCTGTTCCTAATTTCCTTTCTGATTTATGGAGAAAACTACTTGAACACTGAATAGTTCAGTTAGACTGGAGTGTGGATTGTCTGAAAAGAGGTGTGTGAGAAACACTGGGAAGGGTAGCTACTACATTAGGACAAAGGGATCAATTTGTGAGGAGCCTTAACTATCAGGCCAAGGGTCATGGTCTTTATTTCCAAGTGAAAGGGCCAATAAGCTTTATTGCTGGAATTCTGCACTTGCTTATATTTCACAAGATGTGGCTCTACAATAAATGTTAGCTCTCTAGGACTTTGTAACTTTCTTTCTACTTTAATTTTGCACATTTAATTTTTCATCTTTCCCACATTAGGCTACTATCCTGATCATGTTGTTTTCACAAAATGTCTGTGTCTCCACATGGCCCATAGAATAAAGTCCAGATACTTTTCCCTGGAATTCACTGATTTCAACCTTAAATTTCAGGAGCACTTGACTTATACTGCTGAGTTTCTACTTCTACGGGAGTAGCTTCTCACATGTATTTTTACTGCAGTCATGCTCATGATATGACCTGAATTATTTATTTTTTAAGATTTTATTTATTTAATCATGAGAGATATACAAGGAGGCAGAGACACAGGAAGAGGGAGAAGCAGGCTCCCTGTGGGGAGCCTGATGCGGGACTTGATCCTAGGACCTGGCGATCACAACCTGAGCCAAAGGCAGAGACTCAACCACTGAGGCACCCAGGTACCCCCATGACCTGAATTTTTAAAATCTTGATATTTCCTATACCTTCTGTGGCTTCTGTCCACATTCCTCTACGGGAAAATCTTCTCCATTTTATACCATCCACTTCAAATTGCACTTTCTCTATTATACTTGTTTTCACCTTTCAGTGGAAATTAAATTCTCTAATACATCTTTTCCAATACATATTTTCTTTTCTAATAAATATTTCCAATCGGATAGCTTAACAAAATTTAATCTTGTGAGAGAATTGTGCTCTGTACGAATTAGTTTGTAAAATGTTGGGTTAAGCAAACTCTAATAGATGTTTCTTCCGACAAACCTCCCAGAGGCTTTTATATGATAATGTGGATGTCTCTAGGAATATGCCATCCAATATTTCCCAAACTTATTTAATTATGGTTATGGAACTTAGCCTTTTTTTTTTTTTTTTTTTTTTTTTGTGGATACTTCTTAACATTTCTTAGGATTACTAGGTTACTATTTGGAAGAAATAGCATTATTTAACACTACTTCGTTACAATTATTATTTGTAATTATTCATGAACTCATATTCTTTCCTTCATTGTCAATTCTTTGTTATTTTTTTTAAAGATATTTATTTATTTATTTATTTATTTATTTATTTATTTATTTTAGCGAGAGAAAGAAAGAGAATGAGCACAAGCAGGGGGAGTGGCAAAGGGACAGGGAGAGACAGGCTCTCCCCTTATCAGGGAGCCTGATATGGGGCTGGATCCCAGGATCCTGAGATATGACCTGCACTGAAGGCAGATGCTTAATGGACTGAGCCACGCAGGTGCCCTAACTGATTGTCAATTCTTGAGGACAAAAAGTTTATCTTGCTTATACAATTGACCCCTGAACAACACAGATTTGAACTATATAGGTCTATTTATATGCAGATATTTTGGAAAAATGTAATACAGTTTCCTTAATGTATTTTCTTTTCCTTATGACTTTCTTAATAATATTTTCTTTTCCCCAGCTTACTTTATTGTAAAAATACAGTATATAATACATACAACATACAAAATATGTGTTAACTGCTTATGTTATCAGTAAGGCTACTAGTTAATAGTAGGCTATTAGTGGTTAATTTGGGGGGGAATCATAAGTAATAAATGGATTTTGACTACAATGGGGATAGGTCCCCTTAACCCTGCATTACTCAAAGGTCAACCTTACTTGTTTACCTTTAATAACCAGTGAAGTTTTATAGCATATAGTAGCTCTTTGTTAAGTGATAGTTGAATTTAGGAATTTTTACCATACAATTATTGTTTTTAAGAATAAAATACAATTCTTTATTAGTGTATATTTTGTGTTAAATTGTTTTGTACAGGTATCATAGATCATAAATATTTCTTATATACAAAAAAGTTTTCGTTGTATAGTACCAGAGAGAAATGGAATATTTCCCTAAGTCTACCATTTTTACATAAACATTTTGAATAACTAATAGAATATTTGGCTTCTATCCCAGAAATGTTTAAAAACAGGAGATGTTCTTACTTTTCTGAAATGTTGAACAATCTGGGATAACTAGATAGCTCCTTAAAGTATCTTCTTTTAAATAATCTTTAATTATAACTTCAAGTTTATGGTTCGGTCATGAAGATATTTGCTCCTTCACACAATGTGCAAGTGACATACTAGTGTCAATATTAAAAAATTGAATAGGAGGATTACCTTATTCATGCAGAGAGATAGATTTAAGATATGTGGGCAAGTGAACTAAATTGAAACAAACCCCAGAATTTTCTATTTGTTAAATCTCTAGTTTGCAACTTTAATTGTCCTCCTATTCAGTGGTTCTCAATCAAGGGTGATTTGGCCCTGGGGACATTTTGGCAATGTCTAGAGACATTTTTATTTCCTTCAATGGGGGAGAAGTGTTAGTATATTCAGTGGTAAAAGCTAAGAGTGCTGCTAAACATCCTAAAATATATACATTAGCCACCTGCCCCCTTCAAAAAATTATCCAGTTCAAAATATCAGTAGTGCTATGGCTGGGAAATTAGGCTATAAACAGAGAGTTTATCAATTATTACAAATATTGTGATATAATGAAATATTGAAATTTTTGTACTTTTTTTAAAGCATGGAGCCCAACATGGAGCTTGAATTCACAACCCTGAGATCAAGACCTGAGCTGAGATCAAGAGTGGGATACTTGACCAACTACCCCTGTATTTATTTTTCTCTCAAAGATATTTTGACAGGTGGTGCTCAACTTAATTTCTGAACTACAGAGTGAGGTTTATAAGAAAAACTTAGTAATAGCTGCCATGGCAATTTACCGAGAATTTACTTAAGCCCATATTTCAGGGGCCCTCACTTAATGCTCACACTTCTTGAGATACTGGGAAAGACTCTAGCAATGTGTTCAAGCCTTTATTATTGTTGTTTTGTTATTATTATTATTATTATTATTATTATTATTATTATACCATTGCAACAATAAGATGGCTTAGCAGCATTCACCCTTTATTTTGGCCTCTTCTGTATCGTACTTCCTCTCACTATGGTAGCACTAGAATGACCACCGTTGTCACATTTTTAAATTTGTGATTTATTTTATTATTTAGTTAAGTATGTCCTTTCATACTTAATATAGAAGAAGCTATCAGTACCCTTCCTGTAGTCCCTACCCCAACCTTACTCCAGAAGTCAATTCGGGCTCTGCTAGGCAGTTCCTGTATCCTTCCATGGTTGCTACCTCAAGGCCTCTCCTTCCTATGGACTCTCTCTGGTTGTGTGATTGTGCACAGCCCATAGAGAAGGTCCAAAGTGCCAGGGAGTTACTTCCCCTCAGTTATAATTTTCAATCATTGAGGACTAAGAGAGGTATAGACCCCAGTTTCCTTGCCCCTCGAAGTGACATTCTGAGATGTGACCTAAAGTCTCTTCCAGAGAGGGGCATGTAGCTGGCCAGTCAGTTGAACATCTAACTCTGGATTCCAACTCAGATCATAATCTCAGGATTGTGAGATGGAGTCTGGTATCATCAGGCTACCCACTCAGTGGGGAGTCTGCTTGAGATGCTCTCTCTCCCTCCTCCTCTGCCCTTCATCCCACTTTCTTGCTCTCTCTCTCTAAAATAAATAATTTTTTTTTAAAGAAATCTCTTCCAGAGGACACACAGCATGGTTGATCCCCAACTGCTCAAAGTGATGATGCTATTATTGGTGCTCCATTGGTGCTCCTTCCCTTCTTCATATCATTACCTCACTTCCTCATTGTGATTATTGGGTCATTTCCCCTATAAGCTAATTTTATTCACTTTCTCATTTTGAAATTTGCTTTTGGGACACCCAAACTAAGAGATCTGGTTTTGTATTTGCAAATTGTATTATTTTTCCTTAAATGGGCCTTCTATATTGTGTAACCTTAAAGCCCTACACAACCTGGATTCTCCTCTCAAGTGGCACACCTGAAAAAGAAAATCCTTAGCCACTTCTGAAAGCTCCTTAGTCACACTGAGCCAACAGGGTAGGCATTATGAATCACTGTTATAGTCACATAATTTTCTTTAAAAAAAAAAAAAAAGCTGGAACTTTTTCTTTTCTTTTATTTTTACATCATGGGATAATCTGAAGAAAACCCTTTAGTTTTATATAGTAAGAAAAATATTTTAAAACTCTGCCTTCATCATTCCTCGATAACAGTGCTTAGGGATTGAAGCCATGAAATCAGACACCATTTTGACCTGATTCAGTCAACTGCTATGCCCCTAAAGCTACTCTTAAATGAGGGGAGTTAAACCTACAAACCAGACAAAACCAGTAAGTAAATGTCAATTTGGCTTGCATTCCCACAAACAAACGCAAGACTTCTATAAATAAAAGCAAGTCGGAGGAGGATAGTGATGTCTTCAATGGCTCACCAGACCGGTAATGGGATATGTGAAGCCTTTTCTTTCTGGGTCAGCAGTCTGAATCCAGTCCAGGTCAGCTGAATCCAAAAAGTCATTATTATTTCACAGCTGATTTATGCACTCTGTGGAATGAGTCTGGTTTCACTCTGGGTTTTGGAAGGAGACAGGTGTCTCAGCCTGGGCCTCCCCCTGACACAGCTCAGTAATTGGCACCCTCCTTAGCTGCCTCATGGAAAGGCCAGGGATGAAATGACCGTGGAAACCAAGCTGCCCTGGCTGTGGCCGACTCAGGAGCTTCAGTCCACTGGCCAGACAGGATTGCTAGCAAAGTAGTATTTGCCTTTTCCCGCTTTGTCCTGTGTGAATTAAAAGGGAAATTCAGAATACCAGATGTCAGCTTGCTATTTATCCAGGGCACTTACAACATTTTGAAAAGAAAAGGATCTTAGAGGAGCTTATCAAAAATTGCTTTTGGCGTGGAGCTCTGCTTGGCATGCTGCAACATAAGGGTAGAATGCCCGGGCCAAGTTATAACCCCCAAGTACAGAAGTTCATCATCACAATCTTGCAAAACCCTCCCTGAAATAGTTCTCCTTCCAGCACTTGGGTGGAAAGTGGGGCGACGTTCGATTGCCTCCTGATTGTGTGCCAGGTAATAGAGTGGTCATTTTTGAACAGTTCATAAATTAAGAAGTAAAAAATGGATTTTCAATTTCCATAATTTTACTTAGGGTATCTTTTGAAGTGTGTATTATTAGTTTGTCCTCACATAGAACTACCAGCTGAAACTAATCTTCCTAATGAGGTTCATTTGTCCTTTGACAACACAATAAATAGTTTCCTCAAGAAAAACTTAACTAATAGCGTGGCCAGTACCTTATAATTAATTTTCTTCCCCAATCCTTGAAAGCATGAAAACAAACAGTAAATTTTTCATTTGTTCATCTCTTTAGAACAACTGTTTAGCAGAGATATGCTTGATTAATGGATTTAATTTGTTCCTTTCTTCTGTAGTCAGTTTTCATATTACATTGGTTATCAGAGGATAGGACAATAATGTGGCCATTCTCATCGCAGTCCACTCCATCAGTGTCAGCGCTGGCTTCTAGCTCCAGGTCTGCATCTTTAACCTTTGTCGTCCTGCAGGATCTTTCATCAATCTGTGCTCCAGTCACCTTGGGAAGAAAAAGCAGAACCACTCGGTCAGCACTTACAGGTAGTAAAGTGTGTCATTATTTCTAACAAAATGCTGGCAGTGGTGCACCTTTCATTTCCAACCGAAATATGATTTGTGAGATCAGCAACCTGACTGTTAAAAGAGAAAAATGGAAGGTATACCTGTCTGGTCACTACAAGACCCTCTATAAAAACCAACACAAAATATCTAATGCTTTTCTGCATCCTGAGCCCTTTTGGATGACTGGGACTAGTTTTGCAAATTGAATGCTTTTGTCGGATAATAAATGTTTGTACATAGAGGTCTAATTGCATCCTAAATATATAATTGCAGACTTCATAATATTGACCATTTCATAACAGGAGAGAAAGCACCATGATTCAAATCTGTAGTTCACCTAACTTTTCAGTGTTGACATAAATTGCTATAAACTCTAGCTTGAGGGGCTTTTATTATTATTTTTAAAAACTATGTGTAATATAGGCCTTGTGGGGAGAGAATGAAAGCTTTAAGAAACTTTAAGGGATGCCTTTTTGGCAATTTTTCACTTTATAAAACTTAAAACTCAAAGTGTTTAGATATGTTTTGTGGATAAAATATACTTATGTGGTATTTATATAATTTTACCATGGTTGTTGAATATTTGCACACTAACAGATATAGCTCTAAATTAGTATGCTTAAAATTCAGAAAATTATACTAAACACATGCCAGTAGTTTGAAGAAATCTTCACAAAATATTTTGGATACTGAGGTCCATGCTTCAAAAACAGTGACCTTTCTCAAAAGGTACAAACTTCCTGATACCTAAGGAAACTTCACAATTTTAGATATGAATTGATGCAAAGTAAAGATTTGGGTTCTACTACTAGTTTTATCATATACTATTTTCAAGTTGTTAATCTAGACATTAATGTTTGTGAGAATATTATAATTGTTACAAAACTCTGAGGTACACATATGGGAAGCTTTGTTATATTCCTTCCCAATGAAACAACACATTAGTGGCACCTCAGTGGACACTAATGTCATCAGTATTCCTTATTTTGACACAGTGTCCTCCACAATCTAGATTTCTTGACACGTATTACACTGTATACCACATCTCTCCTCTTATTATGTATGTCTACAACCCTCCAGTCCTCCTGAACTTCGTACTTTTTTTTCCCACTCTTCTCCATGTATTGTTATGGTTCTATCTCTGCCTGGGGCGTCCTCACCCATCTTCTCTACATCTCTGCTCTGTAAACTCCTACCAATCTTCACAGCTCAAATAAAATACTACTTTTTCCTTGAAATCTTTACACATTATCCCACTTGAAATTAATTTCTTCCTTCTTACAGTACTTACAGCTTTACAAGTCTCAGAGTACTCTGTTTACCACTCTTCTAATGTATCAACTACAGTTTGATTTGAAATATAGTTGTGGGCATATATACCTGCCTTTACTGAGTCTGGAAGACGTTTCTCTTCTTTAGGGTCCTTCTGGCTGAAGTTAGAATCAAATTCACATGAGACAGATTAATAGGAGAAAACTGAATTTAATAGCATACATACAGGGAATCCACACACACATGGAAATTCCAAAGACGGAATGGCAACATGATGTTTACATGAGTTAAAGATAAGAGTAGGGCCTGAGGATACAAAAGGAAGAAAGACCACTAGCAGGAAGGGTAAAGGAAATGTTTAGAAAAACAAGGTTGCCCTATTATGCATATAATTTCCTAAAGTAAAGGGGAGTTTTTGTTAATATTCTCTTCTTATTATAGGCTCTCCTTTCAACTCTAAATTTAGCCATTGAGGGAGAGGCAGAAAGCTATACCTTCATCTGCTGAGTTTTGATGGCCTTTAACTGGAAATAATCTTTATGCTAAAGTGTCCCACCTTAGAGCAGCCTGGCCTGGGCTCTCCAACTACTAAATTGCAAGGTCCTAAAGTTTAGACTACATGCTCTTCTAATTTCTTCTTACCTTTGTCCTGCCCTACAGGCAGAGCTCAATAAAAAATGTATTGAGTGGATACATAAATAATTGATCCTAAGTTACAAATTTTTTTTCTTGTTTTCAAATCATAAATTCATTTTTCCAGATAGTAATATAATGCTAATATGAAAGCCATTCCAATAAGCATGAGGCAGCTCAGTTAAAAACTTAGTTCAAAATATTGTACCCATTACATACAACTGAATATATTTAATTATTGGGACCAAGGTAAACACTTCATTAATATCTAAATTTAAATCTAAGAATTATCCCAGGAAAGTGACAATTTTTCTAAGGAAAATAATTTGATGTAACAGCTTCCTGTTATTTTATGTTTTAATAGATAACATTTTTTTTCTAAAATAGTTTCATGTAGCCAATTATTGCATAAATGTTTAATAAATATACCTATATGCTTGGATTTCTCAAATTTTTCCATGGTCATGATCTCTCATACTCCTGTCCCTCAAGTAGATGTTACTAGTTCCCATTTAAAGTATTTTAAAAATAAAAGTTTGTTTATGCAGCTCAAATATAAGAGAGAGAAGGCAAAAAAAGATCAGCAAAACAATTTATACGTTAATTGTAGCCTCATCTGCTACTAGTAATATGAACTTTCATAGTGGGTAAGAAAACAATTTTAGGGAAAAATTATTAGTAATTGAAGAAAGTTTTCAATAAAGTCTATCTGATTTCAGTCAAGAAAGTCGATGAAATTCCTCCTATAACAGGTCAGCGCACATTTAATAAGCCGTATCTCCAGGCCTTTGTCATAATCTCAAAGATTGTCCTTCAGATTTCAAAAGTTTATGGAAACAAAAGAGGCCCCAAGATAAAGTCTATATTCCCTGCCTCAGGTAAACAGGCTTTCATTCCTCTGAGGTTTCTTCCCTGCTCTGTCATGTCTGGAGAGCCCCCAGTGGTGTTTCAGCGATTTTTTAAAAGTCAACCGTTACTGGTATGCAAATACAAAATGAACATATGTCGAACATATTTTTTTAAAGATTTTATTTGTTTAGTCACGATAGACAGAGAGGCAGAGACACAGGCAGAGGGAGAAACAGGCTCCAGGGTGGAAGCCCCATGCGGGACTCGACCGGGGAGTCCAGGATCACACCCTGGGCCAAAGGCAGGCGCCAAACCACTGAGCTACCCAGGGATCCCCTATGTTGAGTGTTTTTAAACTCATAGTCAATGAGGGAACTAGTAAGAGTTTAAAGTCAGTAAAAGAAAAATTTGAGTCACAAGATTTATGTTCTTTACCAGTTAAACTTCATTTGCATTAACACAAACGAGAAGCATTTTGTGGCTATGAACAAGAAAAATCTGTATTTGCTTTCAGTTTTCTAAAAGTTAACTTTTAAACCTACAGAATTATAAAATACTTTTGTCAAAGGCATTCAAAGGTCCATATTCTGCAATATCAAAAGATCCCAGACAGTCCACTAGACAATGCCCAGCATTCTATTGAAAGAAAACCTAGTAATCTCTATTACCCATTTCTAAGACTTTCACAATTTTTCCTATTTTCTATGTTAAAAAAATTCCCAAATTACCCATAAGTATTAAATTAATCACAATTTGTTTTCATTTATAAATTCAAATTTTTATTTTTGGGGAAAATGTTTTCTTCTGCTTATTTTCAAAGGGCACTTTATCCGTATAGTTCATTCAGTTCCTTTCCTAGCTATTCCATGCTAAACTGTTTAAATATCTAAGACATGTCATATATTCCCTTAAGGAAAACAAAACAAAACAAAACAAAACAACACACTAATAAAAATCACTCAAACTTTGAAATTTACCATAGGTGACCCTTCCATGAAGGAGACCAACTTTGAAAGAGATGACATTGACATGTTCCCAAACTCTAGAGAGTGAAGCATATTTGCAAGGATAGAAATAAGGGCCAGCTCTGAGGGAACAAAAATAATTCAGAACCCTTGAGTTCTCAAGAGGTTTTAAACTCCACTTTGAGAATCAGGGCTATAACTCTTAATCGAAGACACATTAATGTGCAGGTTAAGTTATGGAACCTAAATATGTCTTTGGTATCTAAGAAAGCAAGAGAAGAGGAGGGAAAAAAAGTTTAATTCTGTATTTCTAAGATACTGTCCCTATTTAGTGCAATAGATATTTAATTACTAAGGCTGGTATGAGAAAGGGACACTTTTTAGGACAAAAGGAAGGTGTTTTTTTTTTTTTTTGTTCTGTAGTGGTTACTTTATTTAAATTCAGGTGTGTCCTTCAAGCCATACAAGCATGTGAATGTGTTTGTCAAGCTACTGGTTGTCTGGAAATATACAAAATCAGAATAGTAATAGGGCTTTGCAAAATAGTAGTGTATATATAGCTAGGCTCCTTTACAAAGACATTCAAATCCAGAACAGAAAGGGAAATTGCTAGGAGATAAGCCCTGGGCAGTTAGGCTTTCAATTTGAACTAGTTAGAACTAGAAAGAGTACAACTGAGGATAAAATGCATTGAAATGATGCCTGTAAGTAAGGAGGGTGAATTCAATGAGCTACAAAGAAGGCCAGTTCCTTTTCTAATTTTACTAAAAGTTCATGATGTATAAGCATTAGCAAATAACAAAAATTAAAAAAAGAAATTCAACTGTAAATAAATTTAAAATAGAGTATTTTGAGTCCATTGCTCTAAGTAATTTATATTCTGACACTTGGGGTAAACTATATTAATAAATAGCCATCTTTTTTCTTTCAACTGTGGTATATATTTAAGAACTTGATCTTGCCACCTTTTTATATCCAGCAGCTGAAAGGAAATAATAAGTGAAGAAAAGAAAGGCATGACAAATAGTCCAGGGATATGGTCCAAATCTTATCCACTCAAAATTGTATATAAGTTGAAATTTTCATAATCTTAGGATATGTGGAGATTTAAGAGTTACAGTACTCATTATCATAATGTTTGAATGGCCAATGCATATTTCCATATGATATAAAATGTTAACATCTTCTTTAAGGTTAGTTAGGATAAACCAGATATCTGTTTATGGAACTAGAGTATATTCAGATTAATATATGGTCATTTTTGTAAATATAAATTCCAGTAGATAAATACATTATTTGAGCACATATTATGGAGTTTTTCACTTCTGTGTTAAAATGTTGGACATAAGACATAACCCTCCATGAGCTGACAGAGATAGCTTGAAATTATGTTGAAAATAAACAGTACACAAAGTGTTAGCCAAATGACACTAACTCTAAAGATGAAAGATTATTCAAGTACCAGTAAAACCCTTAAATAAAATTGATGATTACTCTTGAAAGCATCAAGTATGTCCCTTTTTCTAGGATACAGGCAATTACCCATAGTTTTCTCTATCAGAGAAAAACAAAAAAATTAGAAGAAATTAGAAGACAAGAAAAATGTCATATATGCCCATATAAAAGGAAAGGATTAATTTATAAAACTTGAGAATTGCTTTCTATTTTAATTCTTGTATATATATATATATATACATATTCAATATATATATATATTCATTCACACATATATATTTTCACTTTATAGGGATAATTTCTTAATTACTTTGTTGTTTTTTTAACAAAGTTGTATTGGTAGTACTAGTTAGCTTGCAATGTCTTTAATGCTAATTTTGAATGCTTAAAAAAAAAGCCCAATGAAATTCTACAAAAATTAAAAACAGCCAAAAAAGAAAACTAAACTCAATAATAAAAATGAATTCATTCCTATGACTCTGACTTCATAAATTTAACTGAGGGTTACTGCAAATATTTTGTAGATTTGTTATGGTAGTAAAGTAAGTGGTTAAATTTTGAAGATCACAAAAAGTAAGGACTTTCTGCTTGGGGAAAAGAAAATATACAAATAAGGATTCAAAATCCTCTGAGTTGAAAACAAATTAGGAGTAAAGGTATAGTCTTGTGCACAAGATTGCGAATCTGAGAAACCACCAAGGAGCCGACACTGATGCAAACACACGAGGGTTTATTTACAAGCTCGAGCTTGGGCCCAAGTATACCGGACACAGCTGAGCAGGGACTTGGACCCCCGAAGTGGGTTACAGCTGGGTTTTTTATAGGCTGGTCTAGGGGATTTTCAGAAGGGGTGGAGGAAATTCTCAAGTTCTGTTTACATTTTGATATGGGGTTTTCAAGGGCCTTAAGCTCTGTTCTTATTCTAATAGGGGATTCCTGCCCTTGGCTTGGGCTCTTCTTACTCTAATATGGGGCTTTCTAGGACATTAAGCTGTAAGCTGTTTTCTTCCTGTAACTGAAGTAATGTAAATTTCAGCTCTTATTCTTAGGGGCCTGGGATGGCTGGACTTGTGCTAACCCTAAACTTGAGGTGGGATGGCCTTGATTTTTCTCGGCCTCCACATTTCCCCCTCTCAGAGGAACCTAAGGAAGGACCCAATCATGGGTCCAAGCTGGTCTCAGAGTGAGCCAGTGGGAATGATTAAATCATGATTCAAACCAACCTTGTGCTGTTCTCGCTCCCGTTGACGTCTAGCCAAACCTTTTCTGACTTTTGCCATAGATTCCCAGACTATTCCTGAGTGGTCAGTAAAGAAGCAACACTCCTCATTTGGGGCAACACATAACCCTCCCCACCCCTTGCTTGCAAAAGCCTCTCTACAGTTAAGATGCTCCCATCTTTTTAACCCTTAAACTACTTTAAAAGCAAGGCTGAATTGGGTGCACATTTTTAAATGGCTAACAGGGAAGCAACATTAATGGGGTAAGTGAGAACGGCACAGTCTTAGCTTTAGGGGATTGTCCTTGTTGGCCTGGTTGGCCTTTCCATTCTGGAACAAAGTCCTTGAGAACAGGGTGTGGGTCAGCTGGCCGGACGTGGGTGTAGTGGACCCAGGGAGTAATCCTGTCGACCTTGAGAGCAGTGAGAGTGGTCAGGATCACGATGTAAGATCCCTTCCAGGGAGGTTGAAGTGTCTGGTGTTGGTATCTCCACACGTACACCCAGTAACCCGGCTGGTATCGATGGGGGCCTGGGGGTGGCCCAGTCTCTAGAGGGCCCTCAGCTTAGGCCACACCTGCACATGGGTTTGTTTTAACGTTTGGAGGGAGAAAAGGAGTTGGTGATCAAATTCAGCAAGCACCTCGGGTTTTAAATTGGGAATAATAGGTGGAGGAAAACCATACATGATCTCGTAGGGAGTCAGTCCCATCTTATGGGGAATTCCTCACCCTATATAGGGCGAAGGGGAGGAGAGTCACCCAGTCCCCGCCAGTCTCCAGGGCTAAATTAGTTAAGGTCTCCTTTAATGTTCTGTTCATCCTCTCTACCTGTCCTGAGCTCTGGGGCCTATGTGCACAATGTCATTTCCAATCTGCCCCAGGTACTAGGGCCACTCCCCGTGTTACCTTAGAGACGAATCCTGGGCCGTTGTCTGATCCAGTCTTAATAGGAAAACCATACCTCGGTAAGATGTCTTCCAGCAGTTTCTTGGTCACGGTCTGTGCTGTTTCATGTTTGGTGGGAAATGCCTCTGTCCATCCTGGCAGACAGTTTGTGGCTGTGGGATCCTTAAGATGGTTTCCTTCCGTGCATCTGTCAACCATCTTTATCCATCCTTTAATCTGTACCCAAGGTAGCTCACCTCTGCTCTGCAGATCTGGGCTTTTTTAGCTGAGGCCCGATATCCTAGAGCCGCTGTGGTTTGGAGCAAGTCCCTGGTGCTTCGCAGGCATGTGTCCTGGTCCTCCACCGCCAACAGGATATCAAATGAGGGTGCTTGGAACAGAACTCACCCAAGTCTTCGTGTAAGGCCTCATCGAAGATGGTCGGTGAATTTTTGAATCCTTGTGGTAGTCGAGTCCAGGTGAGCTGGCCACTGATGCCTTTCTCAGGGTCCATCCATTCAAAGGTGAAGAGGTCTTGGCTCTTGGGTGCTAAAGGCAGGCTGAAAAAGGCATCTTTTAAATAGAGGAGGGTGTATGGGTTTGGGACCATAGGGTGCATATCCTCTACTCACCAGTTGACTTCCCTTAAGTCCTGGACTGGCCTGTAATCGTTAGAATGCGGTTTCTGAACCGGCAGCAAGGGAGTGTTCCATGCCGACTGGCAAGGCCTCAATATGCCCAAGTCCAGTAGTCACTGTATGTGGGGTGTGATTCCCCTACACGCTATGAGAGGCATGGGGTATTGGCAGACCCTGACAGGGTCTGCCCCCAGCTTTAGTTCTATGTATATGGCCGGTTGGTGCTGGGCCAGCCCAATTCCTCCAGTTTCTGCCCATGCTTGGGGAAATTCTGCAGCCAAAGGTCAATGTCAGTCATTGGGGCTGAGGGCATTTGGTGGAGACAATATCTGTCTTCTAAACTCAGGACAAACACCTGAATAAGGTGCCCCTCCTTGTTTAGGACTTTTGCCCCTTCGGGGTGGAAACAAATTTGTGCCCCCATCCTGGTGAACAAATCCTAACAGCAGGTAGGGACACTCAGGGATGACCATGAAGGAATGGGATACTGGGCCCATGCCGAGATCCACAGTTCTTCGGGTAGTACTATTTGGTGCCTGTGGCTCCTTGCACCCATGAAGTCTTGTTTTCCAATTTCCCTTGGGGTTGTAATAAAACCGAATGTTGCGCCCCAGTGTCCACTAGGAATTCAACAGGTTGCCCCTCCACTCTGAGTTACCCTGGACTTGGGGAGGGGTGCTGAACCCTGACTCCCCTAATCATCCAGGTCCTCCATCTCCAAGATCTTGGCAGGGGCCTTAGGTCTTTTGTTAAGACAGTCTTTCACCCAGTGGCCCTCTTCTTTGCAATAAGCACATTGGTTTTCGTTCAGCTTAGGGCGCTCCCGATGGGGACCAGGGCCATCCTCCTTACCTGTCCCTGAAGCCAGCTTCTTGAGGTGCCTCCGTCTTTCCTGTGGGTCGTCCATGGTTGTGGCCAGCAGGATCTTGGCCAGGTTTCAGGTCTGCTGGTCACTTAGTTTGGTTTGTTGCTAGACTCTTTCTGCTACTATAAGTCCTGCAAGCTCTTCTCTCCTAGTATTCTCTCTAGGAAGGCTGCTGGACTCTCGTCCTTACCCTGTCTTCCATAACCATACCTCGGCCAGATTGGTAGGCTTGTGCGCGGCAGCCTGGAGACCTGCCATAGAGTCTGGCGGTGGACCCGGAGTCTCTCCTTACCTTTTCCGAGTTGTGCGCTTTGGGGGGTAAAAGTGGTTTTAGCCAAGGAGGGGAATTCTCGATAATGTCCTGCCAGACCAGGATATAGGGCACCTCGTCAGGGTGGCCATAGTTTGTCCCTGAAGATCATGGCCTTAACCTGTAAGATAATAGGTAGGTGGAAAGTTCCTTCTCGGGGCCATCCCACGTCAGAGGTTGGCCATTCTGACATGCGATAAATTTGGAATCTCTCTCTCTCTCCGTATGTCTATGCTCAGAATACGAGCTCTTTCCCTAACATCCGAGAAGTGGGAGAGCATAAGGGTCAAGGGTGTGGTTTGCGTCCCCCATCCACACCAAGGCACAGACAGTTATGACAGTTAACAACACAGTCAAACACATAAACAGTTAACAAGAACACGGTAACAGAGACCAGCGTGCAAACAGGTAACACAGATGAGCGTGCAAACAGTTAACACAGATGAGCGTGCAAACAGGTAACAAGAACACAGTAACAGACAAACGTTCCAGTGCAGCCACGGAGACAAAACAAAAAGCAACCCGGAGGGCTGGCAGCCGGCCCTCCTTACATGAGGACCTCCATCCTTCTTTCAGATGAGGACCCTGTCCTGCCGGTGGGGGCAAGGGACGTCTCCTCAAGACCCCCGTGGACAGCCCGCCAGCGCGTCCACCTAAGCCGATGCCGACCCAATACAGACTGGAATCCCTACAGGTAGAGCTCTCAGAGAATATGCGCGCAAAAGGTGGAAAAAGTTGAGTGCACTCACCATGCATGAAACCCTCCGGATAGGGTCCTGGAGGTCTCTCGGATCCCGGACGAGCCCCCAAATATTGTGCCCAAATTGCGAATCCGAGAAACCACCAAGGAGCCGACACCGATGCAAACACACAAGGGTTTATTAGCAAGCTCGAGCTTGGGTCCAAGTGTACCTGACACAGCGGAGCAGGAACTTGGACCCCGAAGTGGGTTACAGCTGGGTTTTTTATAGGCTGGTCTAGGGGATTTTCAGAAGGGGTGGAGGAAATTCTCGAGTTCTGTTTACATTCTGATATGGGGCCTTCAAGGGCATTGAGCTCTGTTCTTATTCTACTAGGGGCTTCCTGCCCTTGGTTTGGGCTCTTCTTATTCTAATATGGGGCTTTCTAGGATATTAAGCTGTAAACTGTTTTCTTCCTGTAACTGAAGTAAGGTAAATTTCAGCTCTTATTCTCAGTGGCCTGGGATGGCTGGACTTGTGCTAATGCTAAACTTGAGGTGGGATGGCCTTGATTTTTCTCGGCCTCCACATAGGATTTAGACAAGTGTATTTCACAACCCACAAAATGTCTCAATGATCACAAAGATATTGATTATATGACACTTTAGGAAAAAATAAATAAATACAATAAGTGGTTGGTGTGGTGCATTAGAAATCGAATCTAAAAATAAAACAAGATTAAAATTGTTTTTATTTTATCATAATTATGTGAATTTTCAAATGACGGTTTTCATGAACAAGAAAACAAATAGGTTAAAAGAACTTAAAAGTAGATGTTCTGGACAAGATTGGCAAATAACAAGTTTAATATGAAATATCAAGGATTTGCAAAGAAGTGTGGAAAGAATATTGGCTTCTAGTTAGAAGTCTCATAAACAAACAATATAAACTTTGCAAAGTAATTTCAGATTCTTGAAATGCATCTATAAAATGAAGAGATTAGACTGAATTATCTTGAAGCAACTTTAAAGGAATCAAATAATTTGATTGGATCAGAAAGTGCAAATATGTTTTTGAGTTTATGATTAAATTAATTTTCCAACTGAAATAGCTGTAGTACCTCAGTATAGGACAAAACTTAGAATAATATTCCTATAATTTGGGAAATACTTTCAGGAATTATAAGACAAAATTTATCCAAATGTATGAACTATACTGATCCTCTGGATGAATCACAATTAAACTTGCTGGACTTCTTTTGTAGACATGAGATCTATCCTGTGATTGTAAATTCAAATGCCTGCTAGAGTCAGGAAGGTGACAGAAACACGCAAGTCTGACTCTGTTCTCATCCATAGGGAAGTTGGGCTCTTAAAAAAGTGGATAAATAGTTTGTCTAAAAGCATTAAAAAAAATCTGAAAGAATTATGCATACCAAACTAAATATATCTACAAAAGTGAAAAACTCCTGGTCTACACCAACCAGAAAAGTGTCACTTTACTATTGGGAGCTACTATCTATGATCTACTGTTTGTTTTTCCTCATGTCTACGCAACTATAACATTATTTTTTCCATCCTCTCTTAGATAATGATTCACAGAAATACTACAGAGCCAGAGCATTAGTGAACAGGCCTTGCAATTTTACCTAAGTCATACAGATTGTGTATGTGTAAAGAATGTTATGTGGGGAAAATTTGTAGGAAAGCTACTTCCTGAGAGTTCTTGATTATTATTCCCACTTTCTCTCCCTCTCTTTCTCCCTCTTCCTCTCTCACATTAATAGGAGGAATTCAGACTGTTTAAGATAGCCAGAAAGTCGGGCAGGCTGGGTGGCTCAGCAGTTTAGCACTGCCTTTAGCGCAGGGCGTGATCCTGGAGACCTGGGATCAAGTCCCACATTGGGCTCCCTGCATGGAACCTGCTTCTCCCTCTGCCTGTGTCTCTCATGGATAAATAAAAAAATCTTAAAAAAAAAAAAAAAAAAAAGGATAGCCAGAAAGTCCAAACAAAGCATTATTCTTTAATCCAACAACTATACAATATGAAATAGTTCTTGCTACCTGGTTTTAGTGATGAGTTATACATGTCTACCAGTCTTCCAGGCTATTATGTTAGGGAGTACTTCTTAATATCAAAATATACTATTAGGAGAAACAAGGACAACATCTCACCTTGTTTATGGACAAAACTCTGACTAGGAGAGATCTTTGTGGTTGAAGTGTCAGAGCACTGAAAGTAAGGAAGAGTGTGATCTCTGACAATGTTTATTATCAGCAAAGGAGAAAATAATATTCAAGTTGAAGAATGACAACAGCAAAATATTTAGAAAGCGTGTACTTCATGTTGTCAATTAGATTCATAGAGAGACCAAAGAGAAGGAGACCAACAAAATTAGAGAAAGTGCTAGCTATCGTGAGGCAAAAATAAAATTGAAGATAGATGAGATAAAGGGTAAAAAAACTATAGATGAATAGCATAATTAATATTTACATTAGAAGAAATAAAACACAGATATGTCAATAAAAATCAATGATAGGGAAAAGATACAAATTAAAAATTATGATGGAAGAGGTGATAAAGATATCTAAAAGAAATCAGAAATACCAAGTTCTGAATATTAGTATTCATGTCAAAAGAAGAGAGAAGTTGAACAAACTCAGTAGTTAAATATATAGTAAAAGGCAAAATTCCTGTATTTATGTAATGCCAGATTCTAAATATAGAAAGGAATAGCCAAGGATAAGGTAAAATTGAAATTCAGATATAAACTATAAATTTTGAGCATAAATAAAATACAATTAAACTGGAATAAACATTTTTTTAATCTGCAAAGGAAGAAGATAAATTAGGCTGGCCTCAACTGTAAACACACAACATTAGAAGCCAGAAAGAGAACAGAGACCAGAAGTTTGGAGATGTGACAGTATAGTTGCAATGTATTATACTCACCTGATTCATATACAAAAATACAAGCATATATATATATATATTCTTTGTCAGACAAAGCCTCAGTGGAATGGCATGTTTGGGAAGCCACACCTCTTATCTCCAAAGGATGCCTTCTCTGTGCAAGGTTTCTTTACTTTGTTATGGGGAATACATATTTCTCCAATACTGTGTTATTCTAGATAGAGTAGAACTTTCAAGAGTGTACTTCAAATAGTACATAATATTCTGGTACTGGAAGCCTCTTGGCACCTCTTACGTGAAGTACTTTGTGTCCTTTTATTAACACATTTTAAACATTTTCCTGTTATCTGGCCAATAACATAAGAAACAAAAACTTCTTTTTCATTTCTTGCATGCTGTACTTTTTAGGCTACAAATGCATGCTACTACATAAAAAAATTTTCATTATGAGCTTATTATATTAATAAAAGGGAAAGATGTAGAGCCCACAAATGTAAATAAAATAAGGTTTAAATGTGAAAGTGTCAGAAGGAAGTCAGCATGGTCAGGAGACACAACAGCATGACCAGAAACATTCTCCAAAGGAGGTGTCAATTTCTGGCCCCCAAAACACATGACCATGAGATACAAGCTGTGGGTCACGGTCTAAGACATTAAGATCACTTCAGGCCATCTGGATGCTCCACTGCTACCATCCAGGTTCAACCTGGTATGCATTAGGTTGATGAAATTCAGCACAGGGATGGATCTATTTTTGTGCCAGGAACTGCCTCAGCTGGTCCAGGTACACCTCATAAATCTTGGTATTATGAGATATACAATAGGACTACAGAGTAGCATGGAGTACAGTGCATGCAGACATGAAGTCAGCCTGCATTTGTCACTCTCAGCTCCCACTGACTAACAAAAGATCCAAAGACTTCCCTGAACTTCACCCAGGACTTAGACAAAAAGATCTGTTATCCAGACATTTTTGGAATTATACTAACAGGCCCCCAGAGCAGCCACAAGTCTTGTTTTACAGCCCCCTTGGATTTACTTAGAAATGACTTACTCTTAATGACTGATTATTAAAACAAAATATTCCACCCTATTAGTTATAAATAATAATTTATAAAGATTATATAATAATATATAATTCTTGTCTTTGTCCCTTCCAAATTTTCTAAAATTAGTATATTTAAATTTTACCATCAGAAAACATATAAAATATATATTAATGAAAATTTAGCTCTCAGAATATATTATAACATGAAATTTGGGCTCTACAAAGGTATTAACCTATTTGATTCGTTTAATGAAATAAATAGAGCTACACAGTTTAGTTAAGAATGAAAAGGCAATCCACTAGCCATTTGTATGATTACTGTATGCTTCCTATAATTATTTCAGTCAACTTAGATTAAATTGTTTTTGTAAAATACTCTGCTAAGGACCTTCAAAATAATAGTGCTAAACAGTTTATGATTTCTTGGTCTGCACTGCTTAGTAACAAAATATGCAGAGAAGCAAGTAGATAGATTGGGTAGTTTTCTACATCATCATGTCAATAAAGTTCAATGTTCGTAGCAATTTGTGTGTAAATGATCTATGGGTTTTAGTTGACCACAGCTCAAAAGTATTAAAAAAAATTCTAAAATATAACACAGAGTAAGACTGCACCAATAATTGTATTGTATTATAGTCACAATTAGGAATGTTTTCATTATATGCTAAGCCAGCCAGAAAAACATTTTGCAAATTGATTTTGATTCAAGATAACACACTTTAGTGGGAAAATGAGCTAATCAAAACAGAAAGCATCCATGGGAAGAAAGGAAAATAGTAGGTAGTCTCAATTTTATTTAAGAGAAGTAGTTGAGGAAATAAGTTTAACTCAGAAGAAGACACAAGAGAAAAGAAATTAGCTGTATCTGACTATATGAGGAGTTGTCAAACATAAGTCAGAAACTACAAGAATGCAGATTTGGAGTCACATACTAGAAATTTCTATGCTCTCCTTATCATTGTCGTGGTCTATAGTGTGAAACTGGGAGCTGCCTCTTGATGATGAAGATTTAAGCTGGCAATCCATCTCCCCAAGGTACGTGTGAAATTGTTGCATTTGTTCCAAGAGTAGACAGGAAGTTCCTTTAACAATAGGTTCTATGGGAATTTAGTGGTTAATAAGTATTGTTTAGTCTTTCTGGACTGAAGCCTGAGTTATGGATTTAAAAAAATCTTCAATGTTAATAACCATGCTCTAGAATGTGAAATCATATCAATTATGTTATTAATTCTACAAGAGCAGTGCTAATGAAAAGATACAAGAGGAGGTATGGTGAAAAGTCATAGCAGAACCAAGAACAAACTCAAACCAGTTTAGCCCCAAAAGAAATTTATAAACTCATTTAGCAGCATAGTTTTGGAATTGAATGGGTAGATTCAGGCCTCACTATATCCAAGTGATCAAGTGATATTAGAAAAATTCCTTTTTGATACATGAATTTCCCCCTTTCTCCATTTCTTATACAGGGTCTTTCGGCTGTTGTGCTACATATGCTTGGAAGTCTCTTCACATACCAAAAATATGACCATAAACATACCCAGAAATACTTAGTTCTTAAATTTCTTGATCTCAGAAAGCATAAAGGTCTAGTTTCTCTAGCATTTAGAGGGATTGTACAATAAGTGTTTTTCATTGGTCCTTTTATTACTTTTTATTTTATTCTTGGAGTAAACACTGTGATTCACTGAGTAAACTTAGATCAAATCCAAGATTTTGTGTTTTAGGATTCAAAGAATTGGAGAGAAAAATCACATGAAATAACTAAGTTCTGAAAAAGAAGACAAGAATGTAATAAATATCTAATACATTTATAATTCAACAGTTAACATAAGGTACATTTCCAGTAGACATGTACACTGAATGGTTACCTGTCCTATTTATTTCTTAATCCTTTTTCCCCAGATCAGATTATAAGGCCCAAACCCTAGCTTTGGGATGGTAGCAAAAACTCTGTGTAAATAGAAAATAACTTAAAGAAAACCTGAACTCTTAAACATGGAAAACTAAGCATGGAAAGTTTTATATACTACTTGTTGTGTGGAGTTTTCAGTATACATACTTTGTCAATATACTGAGCCAGTGGCCATGAAACAACTTAATTTTTAGTTTTTTGTTCATTTATCAAACATTTTTTGAATGCCAGCTACATGTCGGACAGTGTTGCAGGAATAGATATGTAAAGCATGATTCCTATCTGGTAGAACACAGTCATAATGGAAATACATAGCCAAATATGTAATTAGAATCATGGTTATAGTACATCCATGTATTTTAAGATTTATTTATTTTATTTTAGAGAGAGAAAGAGTGAGAGAGCATGAGGGGAGGGGCAGAGGGAAAGAATCTCAAGCAGAATTCCTCCTGAGTGGGTAGCCCTGCACTGGGCTCAATCTCATAACCCTGAGATCAGGACCTAAGCCAAAATCAAGGGTTGGCCAGTTATCCTACTAGCAACCTAGGCACTCCAATATTATATATTGTATATTAATATTGTATATATATATATATATATAATATTGTCATATTGTGATTGATAATGAGAAATTTATATTTGTTTCTCATCCACTGTTGTTTCTGGTACATAGTTCCTAAAATACCAGGAATTTCCTAGATGATGAGAAGCATAAAAGGGTCTTTTGTTGTATTAGTGAGTTAACTTTAGGAAAGTACTTGATGAAGGGGGTTGGTTGGCAGTGGAGCCAACCGTGTGATTAGATGTTTGGAACTTGCAATCTTATCCCCAACTCTGGGAAGGGGAGAAGGGTAGAGGTTTAGCTAAATTAGCAATGGCCAATGATTTAAATCAGTCTTGACCATGTAATGAAGCCTCCATAAAAACCCAAAAGGATGTGGTTTGGAGAGCTTCTGGGATGGTGAGCAGGTGAAGGACCTGGGAGAGTGGCTTGCTTGGAGAGGGAATGGAAGTTTCTCTGTGAGCTGCTCTAGCAAATTAATCATACCCTCCAAGTTTATTGGAACCTCCGATCTCTAGCTGATTTGGTCAGAAGCATGAGTGACAATGTGGACTTGCAATTGGCATCTGAAGTAGGGTTGAGGGAACAGTTTTATAAAACTGAGCCCTTAACCTCCAGGTAGTGTCAGAATTGAGCTAGATTGTAGGATATCCATCTGATGTTGGAGAACTATTGGTGGTGTGGGGGAAAACACACACAAATCAGAACTGGTGTCAGAATTGGATGGATATATATCCATATATATATATATTTTTTAATTATTTTTTGCCCAACACACAATAAAATTGGAAAACATTAGTAATTTATTTGTGTGCATTATAAGGATAATCAGCGCCTTTAGGCAACCATAAATACCCTGAGAGCAGAACTTCAAGGCTTGCTTTCAGGGTTTTTTTTTTTTTTTTTTTTTTTGCATTTTCTCTCATTTTGACATTATTGTTCTTCCTCATCCTAACTTCTAATAAACTCACATTTCCTACTTTAAGTTTGCCTGAATTTAAATGTATAAGGAAGCTAGAAATTTAGAGGTATAGAGCTCTATGCAGCTGCGGCTCAGACTTTCAAGGAAATTAGCTTGTGGTAGCATCTCTGGCTGTATAATGAGGCTGATTTTAGTAGTTTGGGAAGTATTATGGTTAATTTTATGTATCTATTTGACTAGGCTAAGGGATGCCTGGAATGCTGGTAAAACATTACTTCTGGGTGTATCTGCAAGTTTTTGGAAGAGATTTGCATTTGCATCAGTAGACTAAGTAAAGAAGATCTACCATTATCAATGTGGCTGGGCATTACCCAATCCATTGAGGGCCTGAACAAAAACTAGAAAGAAAGGGGAATTCTCTCCATCTTTTCCTGCCCTTGGATATCACAACTCATGGTTCTCAGGCCTTTGAAGTCTGAACTTACACTAGCAGTCCTCCAATTCTTAGGGACTTCAGTCTTGGACTAAATTATACCACCAGTTTTTCTGGTTCTCCATCCAGCAGAGGGTAGATCATGAGATTTCTTGAGAAATTTTAGTCAATACGGGAGATGACCTTTTCAAGACTGTTACGTATAAGGTAAACTATAGTTGACACTAGATTTTTCACTTATTACATATTCTGTAGACTCAGCCATACCTATTTATGTTTACCTCTTTAACCATTATTGTTTACAGTAGCATTCATCTAGATCTAGTTAACTACAGTAGAAGAAAATCCTAAAGTATAAGATCAAGCTTCCCTGTCATCCTTGTGAGGCAACAAAGGCACATCTCTTAACTATTTTCAGACCCATTTTCTTCCTCCATTATCCTAAGAGTTTAGATAATATTCATTAATTTATTTACTTATTCAGCAAACATTCATTGAACTCCTAATATGTATGGGGTTTGTATCACAGTGTGAAATATAAAAATATTTGGATGACATTGAGCTGCCCTCAAGGAACTTAGAGACTAGAGAGGATAAAAATTTTGAAGTGTCCGAAATTATACTGGAAAGATTTCCCAAAGGTACTAAACTCATACTACAAACAATAAAAGAAAAAAAATATCTAAAATTTATACTTGCAAAAAGGCCATAAGCCAAGCTTACAATCATTCATTAAAAAGAAACCTTGGAATTATTCTGTTAAAAATACATACAAATATTACAAATATATGCTTAATATAGTTTTAACTCATCATCATTATCTTTAACACAGAAATGTAGTACCAGGGCGATACAGATTGTTGTGATCTTGTGAAAAACAAAATAAATCAAATGTATAAAAAAAGTTGTAGCACATTAGAAGAATTTCACATTTTATATTAGTCATCAAATTTCTAAAGTTATGCATGATATAAAAATACATAAATATATATAATCCAAGATATAGTAATTAAATAGGAACTCTCATGAATGACATATGGTCTAAAATCATACTTTTTTTTAAAAAAGATTTTATTTATTTATTCATGAGAGACACAGGCAGGGGGAGAAGTAGGCTCCATTCAGGGAGTTTGATATGGGACTATATCCAGAACTCCAGGATCATGCCCTGAGCCAAAAGCAGATGCTCAACTGCTGAGCCACCCAGATGTCCCTAAAAATAGATCACTTAGACTCAGTTTTCACTGTTTCTTTATGTATTACTAATCCTGCCTTAGTTTCTCCGGACTCTTGTAGTCATGACCCTTTTGTGGCTCTCATAGAAGATAGCAGTATTTGATATTATTTTGTCTCTTCTTCAGTTTTTTTGTCTTGGTCATGTGACTTGCTTTGGTCAATAGGAAGATGAGCAGCAATGAGCCATGGCTTATGCATCCTGATCAGAAGATTTTAGAGGGCTTGTGAGTTGTAATGAGCACACTATGAAGGTGCACACGAGCTGTGTCTTTCCACAACGTCATCTTATTTAGTCATAAAGCAAGGTTAACATAGTTATACAGCAGGTTCAAGATTACAAACTCAATAACATTTCACTACATGGTTAACTTGGCTTTTTACACTGCACACAAAGCTGAACACAGGATAAGTCAAACAGGATAACAAACAGGATAACACAGAATGTAGGAAGTTAACGAACCCAACTTAAAGTCAATATGTGGGCGTGCAGTTGAGATAAGGCCGTGGTTTGGTCTGGGTCTACTCTTGGCACTTAACTATTTATTATGTTCAAGCAGTGAAGGATTTGTGTTCTCTTCAGAGATGAATCAGGCAGAGCTTTCTGTGGCAGCTCCCCGTTTGAAGTGGTCAGACTGGTGAGTATCTGAGGAGTCTGACAGTTTGCTGTAAAAATCCTCCTTTATTAAAGGGGTTTAATCAGGTTTGGACTCCTGCAGACCCACTCTGCTTCTGCTAATTACCAGTTCTGGGGTATCATCAGCTGATGCTGGTCTTGGTGATACCTGGTAGTTGCAGTGCTTTTAACTGCTTAGGACCCTGCTTGACATGAGTGATTCCATCTTGCTCTCTACACCTGGCAAAATAAATATCTATATCATATCTCACTTTTTCTGTCATTTAAAGTCTCCCCCAACACCCTGTATTCTTAGACTCTAAAAACTGTAGCCCTATTATTGCTTTCAATTCATGATACTTGTGGATTCTTGGGGGCAGAAAAGAATCTACAGACAGTAGATGGGTGAAATAGGAATAATACAGTAAAATGGTATGAGAATATTCACCTCAAAATATGCTGCTTTGGCATAAGCATTATTTTGAGGAAGAGCAGACACAGGGGAAGCTCTGAAAACAAAGTAGAAGTTATCTGTTGTAGGGAAATTTACATTTACAAAGGAGATCTCCATTTGTAAGGGTATCTCTTTGTAGAGGAAGAGAAGACAACTCTAAATCACAAGAAAATCTTAAGAGTGGAGAAGATTCTGTTTAAGTTTGCATAAGAAATCTTACTCTTACCTTACAAGGAAAATCTGACTTTTCCTGGTAACCTTACTGTAGCTGGCCTCCCCACAACTTTCTTTTGTCTTTAGATGAAGATGGTACTTAAGCTAGTGTCTTAGGCTGCCTCAGAAAGTTATTCATTTTTCCCAGAGTGTGTCCCATATATACATGAAGTTTACGTGTTAATAAAATTCTGGAAAATGGAGCGATGGCCCACTGTTTTGATAAATTCTGTAATTTTGATATGACAGAGAAATTAAAACAATACATTCAGGTACTTGGCTATATCATTCCTATCATGTAAGTATAACCTCCAGATAGAAAAAGAGTAGACCAAAATTAAGGGTTAAGAGAATCATTACAGATTCCTAGCTATTTTAAATTATTTCAGGTTTTCAAGATCAAATTTAATATAACTCAACATATTTGAAAGAAACTACTAATATAATTAAAGAGGTAAACTATTGCTTAATTATAAGATTCAAAAAAATGTGAATGTCATTTGACATTCACATTTGTTTGCTTTAAACTCTTTTTTTATAAATGAGAGAACTAAAGCAATGGAGATTTAGGTCTGCGATCATAGATCAGCCTGCTGGGCAAATGGCAAACTGGAACTAGAATCCTTATCTCCTGAACATCAGTTCACTGCTTTTAAGTGACAGCATAACTCCTGAATGATAAATCAAATGACTACACTTGCTTGGGGCCTGTCTTCCAAATTGGCTTACTTTCCAGGATCATAAGAAACTCTAGATTTAGCATCTGTAATGCCTCAGCCTTGTACTAGGTGCTTTATTCACATTAGAACTAACTCTTATGAAAACCCCAAAATGTATTATTAACTTCATTTTATAAGAAAATGAAACTCATTATGATGAATTACTAGCCTAATGTCACATGGTCAATAAGTAGAACAGTTGGTATGCTTCATGTATAAAAATGGTGTTCTGTTCATACCTCCTAATATTATGCCATTACTCTACTATATTTAGGAAATACAATTCCTCTGTTAGCATGTAAACCAGCAATGTATGTGTAGCTTTTCCTATCAGCTTGTTTCATTTTTAAGGTATACTGTAGGCCACTGATTCTCAAAATTTATTGTACATATGAATCTCCTGGGGATCTTATTAAAAATCAGATTCTGACTCAGATGTGGCCTGAGATTCTGCAGTTCTCTCACAATCCCAAGTGTTGCTGATGCTGCTGGTCTACAGATCATGGTTTCTTTATTTTTAAAAAAATTATTTATTTATTTATTCTTAGAGACAGTAAGAGTCAGGGAGAGCATGTGCATGAGTGAAGGGAGGGGCAGAAGGAGTGGGAGAGGGGAAGTGGACTCTGTGCTGGGCAGGGAACCCAATATAGGGCCAATCTCTCCCCATCAGCAGACCATGACCTGAGCCCAAACCAAGAGGCCAGTGCTCAACTACCCAGGTGCTATTTTTAGTAGCTAACGATTAATGATGCTGTAACACTGGGGGGCAGGGCCATGGACCTCTAGCAGTCTTGAAACTATTTTTCTTCTATAATGAGATAAGAAACATGTACAGGATATAAATAAATGCCCATCTTCTTTTACGAAGAAAGATGTTAAAAGAATAAAAGGCAAACTAAATAGTGTTCTTAATGACATGATAGATTTATATTCTGACCCAAGCTCCTTACCTTAATTGAGTAACAGACAAGCTACTTTCACAGACAAGCTACTTTCAAAGCACATATTTTGGGCATTAAGAGGGGATGATAATTTTGAATGTGGAGGAGGAAGGAATAAAATAAGTATTGCTGAAAAAAAAATCACCTGTAGAACTAAAAATGGCCATTTGCTATGAGGAGACATGAAGATTGGTTACCTGGATATAGTATTACTAAGGGAAGGTGGGGGGGAAGAGCTTGCAAAAAGTCAAAGATGGACTTGGGACGCCTGGGTGGCTCAGCAGTTGGGCAGCTGCCTTCAGCTCAGGTTGTGATCCTGGGAACCTGGATGAGTCCTGCATCAGGTTCCCTCTGCCTATGTCTTTGTCTCTCCCTCTTATCTCTCTCTCTGTTTCTCATGAATAAATAAATCTTTAAAAAAAATAAATTTACCTTAGGCTGGGAAGAATGTTCTTCCCATAATTCTAGTGTTAGAATCTAGGAAATGGTGACATCAGTAGTTCTCAAGTGAGATTGTACATTAGAACCAATTTTGAGAGTTTTAAAAATGATCTCCATAGAGGCTGTGACTTAATTGTTTTGCATTCAATTGCTTTATCATTAGAATGTTTTAAGGTTCTCAGGGGAGGGATCTTAATACCTAGCAAAACTAAACGTAAAGGTAAGCAAAGGTAGAAAAAATCAACATTTTAGATAATTAGGTCTCTGAAGGTTAAGTTGTGAACTTAAGTATTATTTATAACATTGTTTCTAAGGAAACAATATTATCATCCAATATTTAGTATTATCAATTTGCTAAAGAATTCAGAAGGAATTGATGCAGATTATGGGAGGAGATAGACCAGGGAGTAGTGATTACTAGGATACAACATGAATTCAGTGAGTACTAGTTGGGGAAAACTAGCCTTAATTACTTTTTTGGCAGTTCTTTCATTTAAGACAAATGGAATTTGCATGAAAATAATACTGCTTATCTTTCTTTTAGCTCTTGAGCTCTGTGATATTCACTGCAAGTCTGATTATTAAACAAATAATACATTATTGATCTTATTAAGACTGAATTCCTGATCAGCATGGAGGTTTTGACCTGCTCCATTTTGACCTGGGCTGGTTCACCCCTCCTTAGGCAACCTGGTGGTCTTCCCCTCCTGGGCGGTCACCATATCCATGCCAAATTTAGTGAGGCCACCCTGTCAACATAGGGCCCTGCAGCCCAGAACTCTAGCTATCCTTCTGCCTCAGCCTCCCCAGTAGCTGGGACTACAGGTGCAGGCCACTGTGCTGGGCTGAGTTGGGTAAGCATCTGCCTTTGCTCAGGTCATGATCTTGCAGTCTTGGAATGGAGCTCCATGGCCCACTTCCCACGCAACGAGGAGTCTGCTTCTCCCTTTCCCTCTGCCCCTCCTGGCTGCTCATGTTCCCTTTGTCTGTCTCTCCCTCTCAAATAAATAAGTAAAATCTTAAAAAAAAAAACAACAAAAAACAGACTGAAATCTTGAAATGCTAAGGGACCTGCATTGACATGGCTTACAGACATTACTTTAGTTTTGCTATAAATCTTGGGAGCAGAAAAGCCCTGGTTAAAGCCTTTCATTTCAACTTTTGGACATGATGAAAAGATGTGGGGTAGAATATCAAGAAAATAAGTGGCCTTGTAGATTATTAATATACTTATCCAGAGTGTGTGTATTGATGTTAAGCTTGATAAAGTCCTTAGTGAGAAGATCAGAGTCTGTCCTGTTTCCACACTTTTAAGTATTTATTACTAATGAATGTGATAATGATATGGAAGTTAGGGTTATCAAATACACAAAGCTGAGACTGACAGGTGGTACTCTGCATACCAGAATCCATAGTTAAAATCCAGACACACTACAATAAAAGGTTAACTATAGCAAGATAAAATTTTAATTTTTTTAAAAATTATTAATTTATTTTAGAGAAAGAGAGAGAACACTTATGAGTAGAGGAGGGGCATAGGGAAAGGGAGAGAATCTCAAGCAAACTCCATGCTGAGCATGGTGCCTAATGTGGGGCTTGATACTACAACCCTGAGATCATGACCTGAGCTAAAACCAAGAGTTAGAGGTTTAACCAACTAAGGCACTCAAGCAGCCCAGCAAGATAAAATTTTAAATGCAGATAAAATTTTGCATTTATTTAAAAAAATACCAAGTACATTGAAAGAGAACTTTTTAACTATCTTCAAATATTTGAGGTATTATTATGTAGAAAAGAATTTTGATGTAGTTTGCATAGATCTCAAAGATAGAAATAGAGTGAACAAAAGGTGAAGGTAGTTTGTAGCAGAACATAAGAGGGCTTTTTGACAAAATAGGAACTAACAATTTTAGAAGCTTTGGGGGCTTGGTGTCCTGCTATATTATTCTACTTAATCCTTATAGGTCTGCTGGGAGGAAGGTATGATAAACCCATACTATAAGAATGAAATGGAAATTATGTAGGTTAAGCTTTTATAAAAAGTCTCACTTAGAACATGAAAGCAAGAAATAATTAACAAATTAATACATTTTTCATTACAGGAATCATTCAAATGTGTCAAGGGGACTATTGCCAAAATTTTCCAGAGATAAGTTTCTTAAATGGGCAACTGAAATAGATTAATTCAAATTTCCTAATTTTCTTCTAGTTGTTGGACTTCCTGATACTGTGACTAGGGATTACTTCCTCCTCAATCACATGATTATTGTGTGGGTTAAGATTTTAGTATAATATAATCTGTTCCCCAGCCAGAGCTGGATGCTCCCTGCTTCACTCAAGGCATAGTTAGTTGATTGACCAAAGGATGGGTGGCCATTGGCTTTATACTGACAATGAATTCTATGAGATTTCTATACTAACATGTTATTCATTTAAACACATTATTCAAACTATAAAGTCTAAAAATCAGGAAATGCTAAAAGCCATGTTTTCTTTCTAGTTAGAGGAAGCCTCTAGAGCTAAAGCAGAGGGCATTAGAGATGAGAAAGGATGAGTCGACAACATTCAAGAATAGATTATATATTTGCAAGGCTGAGCTACATTTTGGCCATTGGTTCATTACAGACCCCCCTTTGCCTTGGTTTCAGCTAGTTTGAGTTGGATCTGTCACCATTAAAATGCAGAGTCCCCAGGCACTTTCTTCAGAGAATGCTAATATAAAAACCTGAAGATACAGAGATGTCATAACATATTTAAGGATTAAGTCTCTGCCTATAAAAATCAGAGTAGTAAAGTAATTCCTTTTAATAAATTAAAAGTAAAAAAAATAAAAATAAATTAAAAGTAATTTATTCTTTCATAAAATTATTGCTTCATAATGTAAAGCTTGATATTTATCCTACCCATAACTTTTCTTGAAAAAATGAGTTTTGTGTTCATGTTTAATTTTCACAATAAAGTTTAGATAGCATAGAGTTACAGGAAGCCCAAGTTACTAATAAGGTATATATGACTGACTCTGTGTGTATGGGTGTGTATGAAATCAGAATTCTAATTTAGTTCCTTGTACTACTCTATAAAATTAAACTTCTTATTAAAGAAATAACTTTGACTGAAAAGGTTTTTAATTAGAACATTCAAAGCTGTATTTCCAACACTTTACAGTGGGGCCTCAACATTAACCTTGAAGTTAATGTATTTAATTAGTTATTTTATATATAGCTTATTAAAATTTAGGCTTTTAATATAGTCTCTACTCCATTTTACTCTCAGCATCTTATACCATATTCAGAATGGCGAATTAAATGATGATAAAATAGTTTGTAGCGTGTCTATAACCATTAACCTTTAGTAATGATTTCTAAACAGAGCCATGTATCAGAGGGGTCAATTAATTGATAAGAAGGCACTCTGATGGTTTTTATTCAATAATCTTCTTATAACCATCACTCTTTAATATAGTTCTAGAGTAACATTTGGGATACACATATTATGCCAATATATTTATGCTTTCCTACCATCTTGTTTTCTAAACACAAATGTCATTGTATCGGTTTAGCTGTTGATGTTTTATATGCTTAGTAATAATGAGTTTTAAGTGGATATTACATTATACTATGAAATATAAAGACATTATCTTTTAAGTCTTAATAAAACATGATGATATGAATTCACTCATATGTGGAATTTAAGAAACAAAACAGATAAACATTGGGGAAGGAAAGCAAAAATAAAATAAGATTAAAACAGAGAGGGAGTCAAAGCATAAGAGACTCTTAACTCTGGAAACAAACTGAGCATTGCTCAAGGGGAGGTTGGTGGGGGAATGGGGTAACTGGGTGATTGGCATTAAGGAAGGTACTTGATATAATGAGCACTGGGTATTATATACAGCTGATGAATCACTCAGTTCTATCCCTGAAACTAATAATATACTATATGTTAACTAAATTGTATTAAAAAAATTAAAAAATAAATAATCTTTGAGAGGTTTATTGATGATAAACCAGGACTTCTAGAATAAGTAGTAATGGTATCAATTTTTTTCTTCCTTATCTAGTTATAGTATGAAAATTATAGAAGGTATTTATGTAATCCCACTGTGATTATGACACCAAAAATATGTGTTTTGATAGTGATTAATTCCATGGTTTGCTCTTTGGACATCACCATTTGACATTGCAATCAATAGCACCGCAATCCTTATGAATCACTCTAAGCTTTCATCAGCTGATCCTGTAACAGGGAAACATTTGTTTTGCAATAATATTGCCAAAATATGTTTGAGTTACTTAATAGTAAATGTATTAATTTATATCACCTCTGATAAATGTATATGAGAGGAGATTAAAATGAAAACAAAGATAATATGTTGTGAAAATTTTAAAGACATAGCACAAAGATTTTCCTTCATGTCAAGAGAAGGTAGGGAAATTAATCTTGTGGTTTTCTTTCATATACATGAAAAATGTGAAATTACTATCTAAAAGCAAAAATTTAAATGCATTTTTTATTATTCCTTACTTTTGATAAAGTTATTTGCAACATCATTTTGAGAAGTGAACCAAACTTATAATCATAGATGTCATGTCTGAAATCTTTCTAAATGGGAGTATATATATATATATATATATATGTATATACATATATATATATACAAAATTATACATTACAGATTACTATTTTAAAAGGCTTTCTCTAAACATGTTAATAATCAGCAACACTTGGATTTCTTTTAGTGGTATAGCAACTCTTTCATGGTAGTTATGCCGTTTCTTAGTTCTTTAGTTTTTGATAGCACTGGGGCCATGAGGATGAGAACTGACATGTTATTAAGCCAAATAAAACCTAAATTAATATGACTTTCTCTCTTTAGGATAAGAATCTTAAGTAGAGTGATATTTAATTTTAAAGAACTTGAAAATGAGTACTTCTGTTTATAAATCTCAGAATTCTGTACTTTTGGAGATTTGATTGTATTAAGTTTCCTTATTATTCTGTGAACTATCCAATGACATTGAATATAGTATTTGCATCTCTGTTTTTTCTTCTTACCTATCTATTCCTAAGTAAATGTGAACCTATTCCTATGACTTTTAAATGATTTTTAATTGATAAGAAAAATTTGAAGAGTGTATTTCTAGTATTGAAATAACTAATTTAGTGGTGTTTTAATTGTGGACTTGCTATAAACTGATTGTCTTCTTCCAAAATCTGTATGGGGAAATATAATACCTAATGTGATAGTATTTGGTCATTAGGTCATATGGGTGATTAGGTCATATGGCTGGGGTCCTCATGAATGGAATTAGTGCTTTTATAAAAGAGAAACCAGAGAACTCTCAGCTCCTTGTCATGGCAGTCTACAGCTTAGAAGAGGGCTCTCACCAGAACCTGACCATGCCAGCACCCTGATCATGAATTTCTAGCCCCTATAATTGTGAGAATTAAATTCTGTTGTGGGTAAATCCCTTAGTTTATGGTGTTCTACTATATAGATCTGAACTTATGAGGACAAAGTTCCACATATTTCTTGATATTTTAATAATGTATAGACCAATGTGTGAATGATTTTATAATTAGATTTCCTTTCAATATTTAAAAATATATATAGTATTTTTCACAGGACTAGAACAAACAGTTCTAACATTTGTATAGAACCACAAAAGACCCCAAATAGCCAAAGAAATCTTGAAAGAGAAAAGGAAAGCTGGAAGCATCACAATTCCAGACTTCAAGTTATATTACAAAATTATAAAAATCAAAATAGCATGATACTGTCACAAAAATAGACACATAGATCAATGGAACAGAATAGAAAATCCAGAAATAAAGCCACAATTATATGGTCAATTAATCTTCCAGAAAGCAGGAAGGAATATGAAACTAGAACACTTTCTTACCCCAAACACAAACATAAATTCAAAATGGATTAAAGATCTAAATGTGAGGATGGAAACCATTAAAAAAAACCTAGAAGAGAGCATAAACAATAACTTTTCTGACATTGGCTGTAGCAACTTTTATCTAGATAGATCCCTTGAGGTAAGGAAGACAAAAGCAAAAATAAACTATTGAGACTACATCAAAATTAAAAAAAAAGCAAACTTCTGCACAGTTAAGGAAACAATCAACAAAACTAAGAGGCAACCTACAGAATGGCAGAAGGCAATTGCAGATGATATGTCCAATAAAAGATTAGTATTCAAAATAGAAAAAGAATTTCTAAACCTCAACACCAAAAAACCAAACAATGCAATTAAAATTGGGCAGAAGACATGAACAGACATTTCTCTGAAGAAGACATTCAGATGGCAAACAGACACATGAGAAGTTATTCATCATCACTTATCAGGGAAATGCAAATTGAAAGTATGATGATGAAGTGTCACATCACACCTGTTTGAGTGACTATAATGAACTACACAAGAAATAAGTATTGGCAAGGATGTGGAGAAAGGGAAATCCTCTTGCACTGTTGGTGGGAATGAAAACTTGGTGCAACCACTGTGGAAAACAGTATGGAGTTCCCTCAAAATTTAAAAATACAACTACCCTATGATCCAGCAATTGCACTACTAGGTATTTACCCAAAGAATACAAAAACACTAATTCAGAGGGATACATGCATCCCTGTGTTTATAGCAACATTATTTTTTAATAGCCAAGATATAGAAGCAACCAAAGTGTCCATCAGTTGATGAATGGATAAAGAAGATGGGGTATATATACATATACATATATGTGTACATATATGTTTACGTATATGTATATATGTGTGTGTGTATTTACATATGCATAAGTTTATTTTTATTTTTTTAAAGACTTTATTTATTTATTCATATGAGAGAGAGAGAGAGAGAGAGAGGCAGAGACACAGGCAGAGGGAGAAGGAGGCTCCACGTAGGGAGCCCAATGCAGGACTTGATCCCAGGACTCCAGGACCATGCCCTGGCCAAAGGTAGGCGCTAAACCACTGAGCCATCCAGGGATTCCCATATATGCCTAAGTTTGTATATAAATATATCTGTATATGTATAAATATATATACAAATATCTATATATAGAGAGAGAGAGAGGAAGAGGGAGGGAGAGAGAGAAGATGTGGTATACACACACACACAATGGAATATTATTCAACCATAAAAAAGAATGAAACTTGCCATTTGCAATGACATTAATGGAACTAGTGAAATGAAATAAGTCAGAGGAAGACAATTACCATATCACTTCACTCATACGTGGAATTTAAGAAACAAAAGAAACAAGCAAAGGGAAAATAAAGAAAGCAAGAAATAGACTACTAACTATAGACAACAAACTGATGGCTACCAGAGGAGGGGTGGGTGGGGTGATGGGTTGCATAGGTGATGGGGATTAAGGAGTATACTTGTCCTGATGAGCAGTGGGTGATGTATAGAATTGCTGAATCATTGTATCATACATCTGAAACTAATACAACACTAAATTAACTAATTGGGATTAAAAACAAAAATATGTTTAAAATGCAATGAATTTTCAGAAATCTTTATGAGAATTTTATGGTGGTACGGAAGATGAAGTTACGGCATGGAGGTTATTTCTGTGGTACCTCTTTACCTAGGGACTTGGAAAAATATTTTATCTTTAATTATAATAACATTATCTGTTTTTGAAAATCTCAAAATGGAGATGTATATTTATTTTTTAATTTTAATTTTAGTTTATTTCTTTTCACTAGTTATATCAAAGTATAATAGGCATACAACACTGTATTGCTTTTAGGTACATAACATGATGATTTTATAAATGTGTATATATATGTACATATATTGTACATATTGAAATGATGATCACAATAAGTTTAGTTAACATTCCATCACCTCACATAGTTAAATTTTTTTTGTGATGGAAACTTTTAAGATTTACTCTCCTAGTAACTTTCAAATATAAAATACGATACTGTCCACCACAGTCACCATGTTGTGCATTACATTCTCAGGACTTCTCTTAAAACCAGAAGTTTGTACCTTTTGACCATCTTCACACATTTCTCCTATTCCCCCACTCTACAAATCTGGCAAATCTGATTGTAGTTTTTATGAGTTTTGTTTTTGTTTTTAGATTTCATATAAAAGTGACATCATATAGACATTTTGTCTTTCTCTGACTTATATCACTTAGCATAATGCTCTCAAGTTTCATCCATTTTGTCACAAATGACAGGATTTCCTTCTCTTCCCTAGCTGTTAATTTTAGCCATTCTGACAGGTGTGAGGTGATATCTCATTGTGGTTTTGATTTGTGTTTCCCTGATGATGAGTGACGTTAAGCATCTTTTCATGTGTCTGTTAGCCAGCCATATATATGTCTTTGGAAAATGTCTGCTTCTGTCTTCTGCCCACTTATTAACTGGATTATTTATTTTTGGGGTGTTGACTTTGATAAATTATTTATATATTTTGTATAGTGACTCTTTATCAGATAGGTTATTTGCAAATATCTTCTGAGAATTGCTGGAGGGGGTTTGGGTGGGGAGGTGGGTTAAATGAGTGATGGGTATTAAGGAGGCCACTCATTGTAATGAGCACTGAGTGTTATATATATATGATGAATCACTAAATTCTAAACCTGAAACTAAAAAATAATGATACTAAAATAACAAAACCCTTGTTTGATAAATCTTGTTATTAAAAAGACAAAATTTTTTGAAAAAGATTTTCTTCTCTTTATGAATGAATAACATTCGTTCACGTTTTCTTTATCCATTCACCTGCCAATGGACATTTAAGTTGCTTCCATTTCTTGGCTATTGCATATAATACTGCAATGAATATGGGCATGCAAATAGCTTTGGGGATAATTATTTTGTATCCTTTAGATATATGTCAAGAACTGGGATTGCTGGATTATATGGTATTTCTATTTTTAATTTTTAATGGGACAGCTATACTGTTTTCATAACGGCTGTACCAATTACATGCCCAGCAATAGTATACAAAATTTCCTGTTCTCCACATCCTCTTTAGCATTTGTTATCACTTGCCTTTTTTGATAATAGCCATTCAAATAAATGTGAGGTGATATCTCATTGTGATTTTGACTTGCATTTCCCCTAATAATTAGTGATACTGACACTTTTTCATGTACTTGTTGGCCATCTGTATGTCTTCTTTGGAAAAATATCTGTATAGGTCCTTTACCCATTTTTATTTGGATGATTACATATTTTTGGATATTATATATATTTATATATTATATATTTTGGATATTAACCCCTTATCACATGTGTGGTTCACAAATATTTTCTCCTTATTCCACAGGTTGCCTCTTCATTTTGTTGATCATTTCCTTTGCCATGTAATAGCTTTCTAGTTTGATATAGTCTCACTTATTTATTTCTTATTTTGTTGCTTGTGCTTTGGATATCATATCCAAAAAATCGTTGCCAAGATCCATGTTAAAAAGTTTTTTCCTTATGTTTTCTTCCAGGATTTAGTTGTTTCTAGTCCTACATTTTAGTCTTTAATCCATTTTGAATTAATTTTTGTGAGTAATACAAGATAGGTATCCAGTTTCATTTTTTTGCATGTGATTGTCCAATCTTCACAGCACTATTTATTGAAAAAACTATCTTTTCTCTATTGGGTATTCTTAGCTTGCTTATTAAATGTTTGTTGACCATATTACATGGATTTTATTTCTGGCTTTCTGTTCTGTTGGTCTGTGTTCTGTTTCTATGCATCATGTTCTATGCATCATACTATTTTGAATACTAACTTTGTAATATACTTGAAATCAGGATGTGTGATGCCTCCAACTTTGTTCTTTTTTTTCAAAATGTCTTTAGCTATTTGAGATCTTTTGTGGTTCTGTAAAAATTTTAGAATTTTTTTTCTGTAAAATATCTCATTGGAATCTTAATAGGGATTGAAATAAATCTACAGATGGCTTAATGAGTATGGGCATTTTAACAATATTAATTCTTCAAGCTTATGAACACAGGAAGTTTTTCCATTTACTTTTGTCTTCTCCAATTTCTTTCATCAGTGTCTTACAGTTTTCATTATAGAGATCTCTTGCCTCTTTGGTTAAATCTATTTCTAAATATTATTTTCTATGCTATTATAAAAAGGATTTTTTTTACATTTTTCTGATAGTTCATGGTTAGTATATAGAAACCTTATTGTTTTTTGTATGTTGATTCTATGTCCTGAAACTTCATTGAACCTGTTAATTAGATCAAATAATTTTTTGGTGGAGTCTTTAGGAGTTCCTATATGCAAATTCATGTCATCAACAAATAGAGATACTTTTTTCCTTTCCAATTTTGTTTTTCTTGCCTGATGCTCTGGCTAGGAGTTACAATGCTGTGCTGAATAGATGTGATGTGAATAGGAATTATTGTCTGAGGAAAAGGTTTAAACCTTAATGATTGAGTGTGATGTTAACTATGGGCTTGTCATGAATGGCCTTTATTATGTTGAGGTACATTCCTTCTATACCTAATTTGATGAGGCTTTATCATAGATTGATGTTTAATTTTATCAAATACTTTTTTCATCTATTAAGATGATCATATGATTTTTATCTCTTATTTTATTAATGTGACATATCACATTTATTGATTTGGGTATGTAGGACCATCTTTGCATCCCAAAGATGAATTCTCCTTGATTATAGTATATAATCCTTTTATTATGCTACTGAATTAGGTTTGCTAGTTACTTGTTGAGAATTTTTGTTTCTATATCCATCAAGGATATTGACCTGTAGTTTTGTTTACTTTCAATGTCCTTATCTGGATTTAATTCCAAAGTAATTTAGGCCTCATAAAATGAGCTTGAGAGTGTTTCCTCTTCAAGTTTTGGAAGAATTTGTGAAGGATTGACATTAGTTCTTCTTTAAATGTTTAGTAAAATCTATCAGTGAGGCCATCTGGTCTTGGGTTTTTCTTTTCTGGGAGGTTTTTGAATATTGATTCAGTCCCTTTACGTGGCATTTGTCATTCAGATATTCCATTTCTTCCTGATTCAGTTTTGCTAGGTTGTATGTTTCTAGGAATTTATCTATTTCTTGTAGGTTGTCCTAGAAGAAACCTAGGTTTCTAGGTTGTCTAGGTTGACCAGTATGTCTACATGCACTCTTAGGAAATAACATGTTGAAGATTTCCACTGTAGTAATTTTTAAACATTAAATGATATTTAATATACTACTCTTCATCAGGAAGGGGCTAGTTAAATTATGGATCATCATAAAGTAAAATTTATGTACCCGTATAAAAGTATAAAGAATGTGTATATTAATATGCATGCACTATGCATATACCTTTTTATATGACGATGCAGAAGAGTGTTATGGTATGTTATTTTTTATGTAATAGAGTATTAGGTCATATATCCTTTGTCACTTGTGTAAATATAGGTAACATCAAGAAAATAAAGTCTTGGGGATCTCTGGGTGGTGCAGCGGTTTGGCGCCTGCCTTTGGCCCAGGGCGCGATCCTGGAGACCCGGGATCGAATCCCACGTCAGGCTCCCGGTGCATGGAGCCTGCTTCTTCTCCCTCTGCCTATGTCTCTGCCTCTCTCCCTCTTTCTCTGTATGACTATCATAAATCAATAAAAAAAAAAAAGAAAAGAAAGTCTTAAAATAGTAATAATCTTTATTTTTGTGTATATGTAGGTTAGATGGAGGTGGAAATGAGATAGATTTTCCATTGTAAAAATATAATGATAATTATGCATAAATATATATTATGTTTAATATCTTTAAATACCATATGTGCAAATGAGTCTATACATGTATATATGTGTATAAGTGCAAATGTAGGCACATATATGCTCATATATATAGTGATACATACATACATACACCCTATGTCACCACATATATGTAATGCTTCCATATACAAACTCCTGAAAATTAAAATTTAATAATTTGCCTGGGTTATATGAAAGTAAGTCATTCACTCTGTTTAAATAATTTTCTCTACACAAAAGTAATATCTATGTAGCCAGCATTCTTTGACTGGATGGTTAAAATGTAGCTTTGTTTTCTACATTTTACTTATCTGATGCCAGTGTTTTGACACTGGTTCTTGACAGTGAAAAGATTGCCCTGGGCTGGAGCCCTAGATATGTGTATAAGACAGAGTATTATGGATTCATTCCAGGAGCACTAGGGAAAAAAATCCATCGGCACGATAGAAAGCGTAGACTGGTACATCTATATTTGCACGTTGTGACTCGCCCCAGATTTTTCCTAGTGTTCAGTATGTTTTTTGCATAGTTCATCAGCCATTAAGAAATATATTTGAGCTGGGCTTTTAATAAAGGCTTGTTGAAACAAGGGCATACAGCCTTTTATAAGAATTTATTTCTACAATAAATTGTAATCCTTTCTATCATAAGAACCCACACTCTCTATTTTTGCTTCAAAAAAGAAAATTATATATATTCATTATATGTGAAATTTGTGAAAGATGCCCCAAATAATGATGCTCTGTAATGAGCCACATGATGCATTGACACTGAGAGAATAGCAATGCCAAGTTCTCATAGAAATGTCCCTTGAGCAATATACAATACTTGATAGCATGCTCAGCACATTATATAATTTTTTTCTTTTATGACATACTTGATATAAAGAAAATTTTCTATTATAGTAGGTGCTTTTCAGTGATTGCTGTCATAACAATAATACCTAATATAATGGACTATTTTATAATCCACAAAACACTTTCCTTCATATTATCTCATTTGTTCGTTGTAGAGGTTAATAGCATTTTAAAGAAGACAAAACTAAGTTAAAGAAAGTCTGTTTCTTGTTCAAAGCCAAATACCTAGTGAATATAGATGTAGAAACAAACTAGATTTTGTGGCATCTTATTTTGTACTCTCTCTACTATGTTTTCTTAGATCCTAAAAAAAGGTGCGTTCCAAAATATCCTAAATTTCTTATGAAGGTACTAGATCACTCACAGGGGTGACATACACTGTAAATTGTAACCACTGATGTTACTATGTAAGGAAATTTTTGAAATCTATTATTCTTGGGAATGAGAATATTAATATTTTATTATTATTATTATTATTTCTTAAAGAATCTCCATTCTTACCCTACTTAGCCTGTGACTGTAAGTACCTTAAAATAATTTAAAGGATCCTGAACCTATACTGTCAGAGTCAGCTGTTAAAACTATATATCCTGGGTGGCCCCGGTGGCGCAGCGGTTTAGCGCCGCCTGCAGCCCAGGGTGTGATCCTGGAGACCCTGGATCGAGTCCTGCGTCCCTGCATGGCATCTACTTCTCCCTCTGCCTGTGTCTCTGCCTTTCTCTCTCTCTGTGTGTGTCTCTATGAATAAATAAATACAATCTTTAAAAAAAATAAAAAATAAAACTATATATCCCTTAAGAATTCTGGATATCCTTCCCATTGTCCATTTTAGTTGTAGCCCAAGGAATATTGAAAAGGAAATACCTTCCAGAAAGCAGAGCCAGAGCCTGCCTCAGGACAAGAGTTTATGTTATGCTTACACAGATGTATTTGGTAAAACCATGCACTAGTAATTTATTTGTATGTCTTCTAAATGGGAATTTTTATTGCAGATACATTATTCTATCCCCACCTTTGTACACTCATTATTATTGAGGACAGAGGACTCATCTACTAACTTCAGGTTAGTGGACCATGAGGTATCATCTACCATCTTGGTACAGACATATACACTGGAAGTAAACATCCTGGGCTTTGGTCTGTTTGTACCTGGATGAAATTTGGAATCTGTCCCTTATGAAGAGATTGAATCTTTCAGTATATGGGAATCACTATACCCCTTAATAGCTAGCTTGCCAAAAGGATGGACTCTAAAAAGATTGAAGCTACTGACATAGAAATAGAAACCTAAATTATTGGGGTATGAAGTATCCTCAAACACACACACACACACACACGCACACACACACATTTTTCCCGGACTCCTTTGCAAATAATTTTAGCATTGTGACCATGATCTAATCAAGGAGATTTAAGGAAACATTAGTAGTAGAAGCTCCTAGAAAGTCACCTTTTACCTTCCTTCACTTATAACCTTTGGAATTTGAACATGATGCTCCTCTGACTGACAAGTCAATAAGTAGCAATAAGTTGCCTTTCTCAAACCCTTGTAAAAGGTGACTAGAAATAGCAATGACATCAGCAAGATATGCTTGTCCAGAGGTAACAGGGCTGCTATGTCAGCTCTGTTATCAAAGATGTCCAGTCTTTCCCAACCTCCTGCCACTTTTAGTACCTGACATCTATGTAAAGTAGCTTCACTGCCTAAAAAGACATCTGATAGAAGATATTCTATCTGTGGGGGAAAAAAAACTGATATAAAAGGGAACTTTTTTTTTAATCACAAAATTTTGGAAATTAAAAAAAAAAGACATAAGAAGGCTAGAAGATAAATGGTGATAAACATCTTGCAGAAAATAGAACTAACACGTAAATAAATGGAAAACAAAAAATAACAGATATTGATTCAGTAAAGCATATATCCAAGTAACAGAAGCTTCTGAAAGTCATACTGAAATGCTTTTGGGACATTATTAAAGAAAAATGTATGAGGAAATTCATTAAAATTGAAAACCATTAGTTTTCAGATTCTAAGTACAACTTATTCCCTAGTCCAAGGAATTAAAATAAATAATCCCTCCAAAAATATCTATAGGGAAGTCTATACTCATGAAATTTCAAAAATTTGGTGATTAAGCAATCATATGAAAGAGAGTGAGAGCAAGTGAGAGATAAAGAGAGATTAAGGGAGAAATTGAGAGAGAAAGGAGGGGCGATTTCAACATAAACCTATCCTCAGCCTTTTTTAAAAAATCTTTTGTGATGTAAAAAAAATTATAGTTATGCAAAGTCTCAAAAATATTAAATCTTTTACCGAATTGTCTATAGTTATTTCAACCTTGTTCCTCTCACTTGCACACTCTCCTGTGCCTCTCAAAGGATGAAATTGCGATCTATATCTACCCAACTCTCTTGCCAACAGAAATCTGTGTTAATGCTACCAATGAGAGGCTATTACACAGCTTTTGGAAAGAGAGAATGATGGTACAGATACAAGGACAGAGAACATGAGGTTTTCAGTGGATTCTGTGGGAACTGCACCCAAATCCTGCAGGCAACAAACCCCTGCATTGCAGATCTGAAAACCAAGAGCAGTTTTTATTTTGAACTCTAGTTTCTCCCGGCTTCAAAATCTAGATTGCTTTCAGTTTCCTGGTGGAGCTCTAAAATGCCTCCTGTGCATAGGCATAGGCAGATTAAAGGAAGAGAAAAGAAGGAGGAAGGAAGGAAGGAAGGAAGGAAGGAAGGAAGGAAGGAAGGAAGGAAGGAAGGAAGGAAGGAAGGAGATTGGAGAGAGAGAGGAGAGAGAGCATGAGGGCATAAGCTGGTCGTCGGGGAAGGGAGAAACCAAAGAGGGGAAAAAAGCAACTGGAAAAAAGCAAGTTACTAGGTGGTGTCTAATTTGTGTTAAAATCAACAGGTAAAGTTCAAAATCTCTATATGTACACATGTAGGTGTCACAGAGTGCACACTTAATAGTCAATATTGACTCAGCCAAGGGGATGGGATTGAAATGGGATAAAGATAGTAAGGAATGGGATGAAAATGATAAAGAAAATAAGTTTTTCTTTATGCATGTTTGTACTACTTACTTTATTGCAGAGATCATGAATTGTTCTTTTAATTACATACTGCAAAATTCAAAGGTGGTTTTGAGAACCTTTCCCCTTGATCCCTAAAAGGATGATATAATTCTTGCCTATTTGGGTCTTTCATCTTCAATTCACTCCATAGTTCTTCCTGATTTCAGAATTGGACAGAGTAAAGCATAGAGTTAACTAGCACGATAGCAATGTTTCTGATGGCCTTTATATAAAAGACTGATAAACTCTGGATTAAAATAATATTTATGTGTATCTATTTGGGAGGAAGTTGGTGGTGGAAGCAGTGGGAGGCAGTTTAAGTTATATAATGTTCTTAAATTAAGCTATCTAATGCAACGACTCTACTTGGGAGGCTTTAAATAGGGTTTACATCAGTTTCCAAACAACGGCATCAAGAAAACACTGCAAGGTTTTCTTTGCTGCACACCTGCAATGTCACGTGGAAACGGAAACAAAGACAACGGAGTTCACTGTCTCCTTGCTGTATGTTGAAAAATGTTTCCATGGCATATACTTCCCTGCTATGCAGATCAGCTTGTACATTTTTAGGTATTTGAAATGTTACACACAAATAGGAAATGTTAGTTGCTCTGATAAGGTTTAATCAAATTATTTCCTCAGAGGTGTCTTTTTTTTTTATTATTGTGAATGAACATGTTGACACAAGGTGTGATAGGAGCAGGAGTAGTTGTGTCTCTGCCTGTGCTGGCAGCCCATTATGTTCACATCATGTTTTTGAATTTCATTTACAGATAAGCACTGTGAGTAATTGTAACATGAAGTGGTAATCTACTGCTGCTATATGAAAATAGGGAAACCTAAATTAAAAACATCATTCAACTGAAATTTTAGACTGCATGGTTGAAGGCTGGGCTTCCAAATAGACAAAGAATACCCACTTGAAAAAATTGTTGTGTTCAAGTCATGTGAAATTTTGTCTTAAATAAATAGAAGCATTTCTACCAATAATAGTTGATTAACATATCATTGCAGATACTATAGATATTTTTACGTTTTGGTACAAAAGATTTCATTATCCAATTAGCAGATGGGTTATGTTTCTAATTTACATTATGCATTAGAATGTTATATTTGGGGTGATATTTGGCTAAAAACGAAGTGTAATGTATTTTGATACTCTTCCTGGTTACATGGCATAGATGAAAAGAAATCATAGTAAATTTAATTGAATGTAAGCAGTTTCGTAAATGAGTTTTAAATGTTAGCATTAAGTAAGTAGTTTTTTTTTTTCTAAAGGGATTTTATGACTTAGCTAATCTAGTTTAGTGATTCCCAAACCAAATCTATCCTGATACACTTTTAGAAAATTTCCTGTCCTCGCTGTAATTTAATTAAAGTGATTCTCTGCATTTGGGCCAGGATACCTGATTTTATATATATATATATCTCAGGTGACTGATGACCCTCTTTTTTTTCACATTTCGGATAGAATCCAATTCCTCTTGTGCATAGATGAAAAATTGGAAATCTGGTGAGTTAAGACAAATGTTCAACAGATCAGAGCCTTGTTTAATAGTATGCTACATTGTACACTACCTTAGTCTCTGTGTTCCTGTTGCAAAGAGTACTCACATATTTTGAGGGGTTATCCTTTGAAAAAATAAAAATTAACTTCTAGATGACAGGATATTGGCCTGAAGAGATAACCCATTTTTTTTTGTTTTTTTTTTTTTTTTTTACTTCAGCAACCATGAGAATCAGAGAAAAGAAGGCCTCATAGTATGTGATTCATCCTTTCCCTAATGTTGCCCATATTGCCTCGGTATAAGAAGGCAGATGAAAATCAATAAAAATAAATGAGTTTAAATCTCTCTGAGATTTCTTTCTAGAATTTTTGTTTACTATTGCAGGAAGCTTCTAACATTTCTACCCATTTTTTAACCTTCTCGATCTGGTGTTGATTTGTGCAGTTTCTTCTGAGAAGGAGTTTAAAAGCACATCACATGGAGATTGCATATTCTGTTAATATTCTAAATATTAACATCTACACTGGTAGAATTATCTTCTGAGTTTATCATAAATTATATGCAGTACATGGAAATCTGTCAGAGAACGTGTGAAACAATCACACAACAAATGAGGAAATTTGTGTAGCTTGATTGGACATTGAGATATGAACTTGGGTACTTCAATTAACCTCTATCTCTCTGTCTTCTCATAATTAAAATGGAATGGTATGTAACTCAGAGGGTTGTTGTGGAGAGTGACAGGTATGGAGTTGAAGTGCTCAGAAGGCCTTCATGAAAACTGATTGTAAGCAAATGCAAAGTTGACTATTGTCTCAGGGTGCCACCTTCCGCATCCATCCTAGCACTTGCACAGAAGCCATCCTTCTCCTGGGATGCTTCCAGCCACTGCCTGACCAGGCCGGGGTTCTGGTGCCACCCACTTCTATAGGAGTTGGGCCTTCACTCACTGTCAGCTTTGATTCAGGGACTGCCACTGACTTGGCAAATCTTTCCTAGAACCATTCTGCGGTGTGAGACTCTTCCTGGAATCATCTTTCCTTCTCCCCCTCCTTTCTCCAGATGTCTTGCCTGCTTTGAAGTCTGAAGCTTCTTTTATACTTTTAGCTCCTCACCTTTATCCAACATGGGTATTACTCCTCATAAATGTCTTTCATATCTCATCCTACCACAGTGCCTTCTTCTTGGAGGACCCCAAATAAGACATGGAGATAAATAATTTAACATCAATAAAAATATTTAGACTATTGCCTACACATAATAAACACTATATAAAGTATTATCATATAAAAATAAATAGGGTGAAGTGGGGAGGGGTCATAAGGTACAAATTTCTGCTTATAAGCTAAATAAGTCCTGGGGATGTAATGTACAGTATGATGATGATGGTTAATAATAACGAATTGCTCATTTGAAAGCTGCTAAGAGAGTAGGTCTTAAAAATTCTCATCAAAAGAAAAAAAATTGTAACTATGTGAGATTAGGGATGTTAATTAAACTTACTGTGGTGATCATTTCTGAATATATACAAATATTGAATCACTATGTCATACAACTGAAACTACCAATGCTTTCTGTCAATTATGTCTCTATTAAAAAAGAAAGAAAGATTTTTAATTAATTCTATGTATACAAAAAATAACAGAGATACAAGAATTATTATTCTCAAACATGACAAAAAATGTCATTATTGGTCATTTTGCTAGCAGTAGTATTATTTTGGCAGTTGTTCCAAGCTCTTGGCATGAAGAGTAAATTGTGAACTTATATATAGAAACAGGAAATTATGTTACAGGTACTTTAATTTCCCTTCAAACCCTTTACCTAGTGTTGAGGAAAAACAACCTAAAGAGCAAACGCAACATTATAATCTCATAGCTTTCTAAGTACTATATATAGTGGCTCAAGTTTATTTAGCTTGGTAGAGCATTAATTGAAAATTTAGCAGCCTAGGCTGAATTAACACTATGATCTGTGTGTGGGTGTGCAAAAATAGTAAGACAAAAGCCTCTGGTTGCTTTGAAGAATTTTCTTTCATTTTGGGTGGGGAAAGGAGAGAATGATTCATAAAGTTTAGTAGTTATGTTTACAGAAGACTAAGTGATAATTAAAACATACAACTAAAAAAAAAAAAAAACATACAACTGCTTGTAGGCAAAATAACTCAAATACAAATATTCATTAATGATAATGTACTTATTAAAGATAATTTGTCTATATGAATATTTAATATGACAAACTACCTCAAAATTATTTTTAGCAGCTTATCTAATTCTTATTAACTTATCAAAATTTGGTCTACAAATTCTATAAAACATTTATTGAATTTTCTTACATAAAACTTGCATAAGAAAGAAAGAAGTTTCTAATTCACCCCAGAGCACTTCCTTTTACTTTTTTAGAATTTGATTAGTGAGCAAAGACACTTAATTCTTTGAACTAAAGTAAAACGAAAAACCTGGGTTTGAGTATGGCACTGCTGCTTAATAAAATTTGCTATCCATGACTTTTCCAAGCCTAAGCTCATCTATTAGATAATATTCCATGTTTTATATTAGTAATTATGGATATTTTTATTTATGTTTTATATTTCCTGGAAGTACCTGTGTGAATTTTCCTCTATGTGCATTATTTTCCATTTGTTCCCCACTCCTCTCTGCCACCTATTATGAAATTGGTGGTTAATCCATCTAAAGCTGCTTCCAGACTAAAACTCACTGGGCTTAGAGTAATTAATCTTGTGTTGGTTTTTAGCCTAATTACTCAAACTGATGGGACCTTCAGCAGAGTGGCAAACAGGGAATTGTACCGAGCAGCAAGAAAAAGGATTTGGGACAATTTCTTGTTTCACAGGTCTTTATAGTCTCATCAGTGCTCATTCCTCTCGGAGTCCTTCCAGGCCCTCAGGTAGTATGGACCCGATCAGATGTCTCCAGATGACCACAGCTGCAATCTCCTGTCCATTCAGCATCCAGTGGGAACCACCAACAACTAGGAAGTCAATGAAACTAGTGTGCTTCTACTAATTATACCAACACGCAGACACTCTGCTGATCTCCTAAAAGGAACTCATTCATACAGAATATTCAGCAAAGGAGAAAAACGAAAAAGGAAAAACAAATAACTATGGGAGGAATCAATGTTGAGAAAGAGGAAAACTTCCCTTTGCTCACTTCCACTTCAAGTATCTGAGGAGCTCACACCAGCACAATCACATCACTTCCAGTTAGGGCTGCAGATTTCCAGATTTCTACAATGCACTCCCTTACTTTTGATCTCATACTGATAAGAATAATTTCATAAGCATCAGTGACTCAACTTGTTCAGAACTACTCATATGATTATGATTTTCATAAGGGAAAATGGAATAAGAGAATACAAATTTTGAGGTGTCATTTGTGTTTTATAGATGGAAAAGTTGGGGCTAATTACAGTGATGTAAGTTGTCCAAATTCATGCATTTAAGTAGCAGAGTTTTAAGTCCAAATATCTCTCTATTTTGTCACTTGTCAAATATTTTTTAATAATTTACCCCAACTAGGGATCCCTGGGTGGCGCAGCAGTTTGGTGCCTGCCTTTGGCCCAGGGCGCGATCCTGGAGACCCGGGATCGAATCCCACGTCAGGCTCCCGGTGCATGGAGCCTGCTTCTCCCTCTGCCTGTGTCTCTGCCTCTCTCTCTCTCTCTCTCTCTGTGTGACTATCATAAATAAATAAAAAATTTTAAAAAAAAAGAAAAAAAATAATTTACCCCAATTAGTTCAGGGAAGAAAATGCTTATTTCAGAGCTCTATAAATTCAATCTGAAGGTAAATAGTCTCTCAATTCTGTCTTCTGAAATCTCCGATATTACCATCCCTAACATCCCTCTTTAAATTTCTATTTTTGTTTTTTGTTTTCTATTTTAGAAGAGAGAAATAAACATACAGTGTTTTCCTTATCTTCCTACCACCAGAACTTCCAACCATGGACCTTTGTTTTCATACTCTTTTAGGTTCTCACCTATTTTAGTGAAAAATATCACTGATTCTATTAAATGCCATTCTTGCTTTCTCATGAATTTTACTCCTGATGTGACCATCTGTATTGCTGTCATCAAATGTCTTGCTTTTTTCTGGAACTTGCATTCCAGGTTAAAAAGATGCTCTGGTATCTCCCATCTTATAAAACAAACAAAACAATTAACCAACAAACCAAAAAGTAAACATAAGCTCAAACACTGCATAATTGATTCATCTCTCTGTAATGCAGTTTCTATGTTCTTTTCAGAACAAAACTTCATATATATATATATTTTTTTTTTTCAGTGTATCATCTTCATTTACATAGTTCCCATCCACTACATATGGGCTCTGTTCCTCCAAAGACTGCCCTTGGCGAGGTCACCAATGGAGTTCACATTGATTAACCCATACAACAAAATACTACTTAATTAAAAGTAAAAAAGTATTGGTATATGCAACAACATTATTAAACCTCAAAATAATAGCGATGAGTGAAGAAGCTACATTAAAAAAAAGAGTATATATTCTATGAGTATATATTCTATGATTCCATTTATATAAAATTCTAGAAATGCAGACTACTCCATAGTCACAGAAAGCAGATCAATTACTGGGTGGTCTGGAGTGGGTGAGATTGATTACAACTGTACACAAAGAAACATCTCAGGTTGATTGAAATGTTCATTTTCCTGATAGTGGTGAGAGTTTCTTGGCTGTATTCATGTATCTAAACACATCAAATTATGCACCTTAAGTATGTGTAGTGTACATCATTTACATCTCAATAAAACTATAAAAAACTAATGCAGATTTTGTGTTCTGTCCCATGTTAGGCCTATTTCCAATATATAAAATTTTAAATTATGTAGTTAAATTATTTACTTGTACTTGAAACAAATAGTATATTCTTTGTGTTAAGTTGGGAAAGAAAATTGTATTCTCCTTATGCCTCTGTATTTATTAGAAATGCATTTCATGTTCAAGGAACTAAAAATTCAGGCAGCACAAAAATGAATAAAATGAAGAATATCTTATATTGTCACCTCTTTCCTATCCCTACTGCTCACAAGTAAACAGTTTTTAGAATTTCTCTTTTTAATAATTGGGATGGATTGTCTCATTATTTTTAATAACATATTCTATATTCCCTGTTATAAATTATATGATTATATTATAATTATATAGTTATAATTATATATTCTATTTTGTTATTTTATAGTATATTATTAAAATTTAAATATAATTGTATAATTGCATAAAATTATAATTATATAATATATGTCAAATAACATTGTAATGCCTGTAATTTTATATTGAATTTTCTAAGCCTTCCTTATTTTTCCTTCCCACGTATGTTGAGAAATTTCTTTACCTGCGTAACAAACCCCCCAATGGTATTTTGCTACCAATATCTATAATGATGTGTGTGTATAATAAAGTTATTGAAAGCTTTATTTACAATTGGAATCATTGAATAAGAAAGGAAAAACAAATAAACCTAGAAAAGGAGCTAAGTCATCATCAGGAATGTCCTTAGAACATCCAGTACCCTAGTAGTGATGTTGCCTTTGTACCTGGCTGGCACGACAATGGGGGTCCACATACACAGCAGTTCCACTAACAGCAGTCCAAATTTTCCCCTAAGGCTTGCCCAGGATAAAGCAAGAGGATAGGAGGAGAGCCTAAACTCTGCTAAAGTAAGTGTATTTAAATACTGCATGGAATTATTAACAGCCTGAACCTCTTCCCCTCATTTTTGATAGTTGCAGATGGATGTAGTAACTGCCATGAGCAAATGCAAAAGGCCTGTTGAATACTATAGCACTTTGCTATCAATACTGATAATGGTTGGTTTTTCCTATGTAACCAATTATCCCCAAAACTCAGTTGGTTTGAAACAACAACCATTTATGTAGCTTACACTTTTGCAGAGCATAGATTTTCTAGTATGGACTGGGCTTAGCCGACACTGGTTTTGGATGGTCTCACTCTAGTGCCTTGCAGCCAAGTGCTTGTCAGCTGGGTCAATGGCATCCAGGGAGCACATGTCCCTCATCAAATACCAGTCTATCCTACTTCATTAACAAGGCAACAGGTTTTTAAGAGGAATTAGAAAAAAAAAAAGTCAAATATGCAAGCATTTTCACATGTCTATTTCACATTTGCAACAGTGCTTTTGACCAAAATGCATTACAAAGTTAAGATCAGAGTCAGTGTGAGAGGTTATTGTTTATGTAGGTAGATATAGGGAGATGTGAACAAGTTGCAGGCCTTTCATTCAATCATATAAATGCAGAGTCATACAAAAGCATCTCACCTTCCCTAATTATACTTTGAATCTTTTTGTTAATAATATCATTATTTTTCATTCATTTTTAATTATGTTTATGACTTTTTAAAAAAGATTTTTAATTTATTTATTCATGAGAGACACAGAGAAAGAGGCAGAGACACAGGAAGAGGGAGAAGCAGGCTCCCCACAGGGGAGCCTGATGCAGGACTCAGTCCCAGGATCCCAGGATCATGACCTGAGCCAAAAGCAGATGCTCAACCACCGAGCCACCTAGGGTGCCCATATGCCTTCTTTTTGATGTACCTACTAAACCTCTCATTCTTGTTCCATGAACATTAGACATTATTGTTTGCTTTTGGTTATATGTATGACTAGGTGTAGGCTGGGTTATCCTGTAGTAATCAGGAACATAAAAATCTGTTAATTAAAAAAAAAAAAAGGTTTCTCTTTATTTATAGCATGAGTCAGCACATGGGGAATGTAAGGAAGGGCTCTTCTCCTGATAGTGTGGGGATGAGAGAGTGAGATTTTTACCTTGTGCCCAGGAGGGGTACAAATACTGAAAGGTTAGTTCTCCAGTATTTGTTTTGTTTTGTTTTCCTTGACTCTAACTTTTATACTTATTAACTTTGTATTAAGTATTTTGCAGTATATGATCATTAAATTTATAAATTTATAAATTTAATTTACTCTTTCAAAGATAGGTGAGCTAATTAGTAACTTCTTATTTGTTTCAACCTTTCACTTGGATTCATTGCTTCACCGATAGAAATGATCTCTTTACCTACTCTATCTGTACAGCTAATACAACATTCCCATGTACCTAATCTTCAAATGATCAATTAGTTAACAATTATGCAAGCATGTGTACAGAAACTATCAAATAATCTTGCCCTGTTAGGGAGATCTATTCACCTATAGAATATCTTTGGGTGGACAAAATTTTTTTTAAAGATTTTATTTATTTATTTGAGAGAGAGAGAGAGAGAGCATGAGGATGTGGGGGAAGAGGGGAAGAAGGAGAGAGAGGGAAAAGCAGACTCTCCACTAAGCAGGGAGCCTGACACCCTGAGACTCAATCCCAGGACTCAGAGATCATGACCTGAGCCAAAAGCAGATAAGCCAGGGACACCCAGGGTGGACAAATTCTTGATTTTTGGAATTTTCTTCCTTCTAGTGAACTGATAAGAAAAATTTAGAATGTTTGATAATCTTTTTTTTAATTGTTTTATTTTATTTATTTATGATAGTCACAGAGAGAGAGAGAGAGAGAGAGAGAGAGAGAGGCAGAGACATAGGCAGAGAGGCAGAGAGAGAAGCAGGCTCCATGCACCGGGAGCCTGACATGGGATTCGATCCCGGGTCTCCAGGATCGCGCCTTGGGCCAAAGGCAGGCGCCAAACCGCTGCACCACACAGGGATCCCAGAATGTTTGATAATCTAAACCAGTTTTCTTCTAACTCTCCATAATTTCCTCTGAAATTCTTCTTCTTACTATATGTTCCATAGTTTCTTCCTTACCTTCTCTAGATATCTGTCATGTTAAGGAAATGGTGGACTAGATAATTTGGGAGATTTAATTCATTTTTAATAATTCCACTTTTGTACTTAATATAGAAAGAATCCCTTGATTTTCAAACAGCATTCTAGGGTTGAAAGCAATCTTTCTTAAATCAAGGTAAAAGCCTTTTGGGATTATGTCTTTCAGTTTCTCATGTTACTACTGAAGGTTTAAATCCAACTTTTTAATGTGATGCACCACGAATAAACTCTGATCATAGCAGGGATGCTCCAAAGCCTACCCAAATGTACATGTTAGTGTAGTATTTTTACCTATTTTAAAGAATTATGTGAGTGTTCATGGGTCATGTAAAGGTTTTGTGTTTGCCCCCATCATAATTGAGTAGAAGTACAGCTACTAGTGTGTACTCACTGCATCCCCAGTACATTATAACTGTTCATTTTAAGAAGTAAAGATTATAGTTCCAAATAATTTTCTTACTTGTGTTTATTTATTTAGTTGGAGGTAACTAAAAAAATGTGACATTTGCAGACAAAAGATAAACAAATCCTAAGTTTAGAGCCTTGTGGATTTTCACACAGTGAAACACAACTATGTAATTAGTACTAACTCCAAAAGTATTACTGTCTGTACCCATAAGTCCCCCTTGGGACTAGTTAATACCTCTAGTTAATAGCTCTCCAGGAGCACCATATTGGCATCTAGCATCATATAGTAATAAAACAGTAAAATATTAAAGTTGACAAACAAGCTCAGGAATATTTTGGGAAAAGATTTATTTAATATAAACAAATTATGATATGGATAACTGTATAAAAAAGAATGTGAGAGGAAAGCTGACATAAAGGGCAAGTTGAACTTGAAAAGAACAAAAAGCATTATTTCTATTTATCCTCACTGGGAGGTATATGATGTCAAATGACCAAATTACTTCTGAAAAAGTGGTCCATAGGTTAGGTTATAATAAATGCAGTCTCATTTTTACAATGCCATTTATTTCCTCGGGGTAGTGAAAAACAAGGACAATTTTTAGTAAAAATAATAATGCTTTAGGAACAAATCCTTCCTGTTCAAGCTGTTAGGGGATACAGATGGCATGGTGCAGATAAACACAATTTTAACCTTGTGCTTTTCAAGGTTTTATCAGCTATTATACTCAGCTATGCTTTGGGGGAGTTCATTCTCTGGGAGCGTAATAGCAAAGATTTGCCTCCCTAATATTCTGGTCCGCCTAATAGAGAAATTAGAGCCACCATTAGTCTGGAAAGAGCTTTGCAGAGTGAGTCATTTAATGTCTAAAAGCTGTAAAGCCTTTTGCCCAGATGGATGATGGGTATACATGTTGGCTAGCTTTCCAAAGTATGACTGATTAAGCTGAAACTTTTACTGAGTGGTTTTCTTTCTATTTTAAATCTCAGCAGGAAAGTCATGCTCATGGATGAGAGTGTGTAAGCTTAGTGATTCAGGCTATGTATAGAGAATGAGCAGGCACAGGGCAAGATTCTCGGTAATGCTCATTCAGCATCTAACTGGATCAGTGCGGTACTGGGCTCCTTTCCTGAAAATACCTTCAATTACCTGAAGATATTTTAGCAAACTGTGTTGTTGTTAATGCTCAGATATGCACCTCTACTATTGCTTCTGCTGCTGAGGGACAATTTGGACATCACTTCTTGAGTTGGGATTGTTTCTGCCGCTTCTGGCCTGAGTCACACTCTCTAACTTTGGAAGTCATAGAGACAGGAACCTCAAAGTGACCTCCCCATACTGGAATACCAGTAGTTCAATTTGAAAACGTGGAGCTAGCTTTTGCTTTATTCCTTTTACACTCAGCATTTATCTTCTCACCCTTGAATTCCCTATACTAATGCTTTTTTAATTATTTCGTACTTTTGTGCTCTTCTACTATATTATGATTTTCCTTGACACCTGGGGCTTATTCTCAAGGTTTTTGTTGAATGTAAAAGACAATGTGTAAAATGACTCATAGTATGTGTTAAAAATTATTTTTTCTTCATTGCATTTCTTTTTCAACACACAAGTATTTATTGGTTATCCTCTGGATCTATAGGATTTTTTTTTATTTTTTTATTTTTTTAAAGCCTAAGATTCTAAATACTCAACAATTATTGACATGAATAAACATTGGAGAATCTCCTTGAAGCAGAGAGGGAGTATTCACATGGTAACATAGGTTTGTGCTGGCTGTCTAAGAATAAAAAGAAAAAGTAAGACAATTCAGAAATTCTAGTCAATACAGGGTTTAACTTGTGAAACTTAATGATCTGTTTATTTCTAATATTTGGTTCCTAGAATTATTCTTGTGACTTATCAAGTCAGAAAGGGTACTATTCAAAACCAGTGTAATTACATCACCAACAGTTTATGTATAAAGCATTGATCAAATTTGTATCTGGACACATTTTTCTCTGGCAACCCTGTTTTAAAAAAGTGTTCTTCCCTGATTTTCACATTACAGACACATGATTATCCATGTCTCAGATGCCCCATTACATTATAAGAAGCCTTATAGGATAGTGGCTAGAGTAGATAATCTGAAGTTATACTGTCTGAATTTGAATCCCGTACTAATATTTACTAGATTCATGCTTCAGGCATTAAGAGCCTTATTGATTTATAGATTCTTATCTATAAATCAATAATAATAAAAATGGCAATAATATTAAGTGACAGGAATATTATGAAAACTAAGTAAAATAATTAAGGCATCTATTTTGTTTAGAACGGTGCTTGACATGTGTTAAGCTCTAGAAAGGTATTTTTATGTATGCTTCCTAATATTGTGTAGAGCTCCATGGTTTTATTGATCTCTTTCTGATCTGGGACTGGATCCAGAATTTTTTTTTAATTTTTTAAATTCTTGTTCATCAGATATATTGATCCTACTTTCTGTTAAGTAAAAAATTGTTAGATTACTCAAAACTTATGTCTCCACACCAAAAAAATAATGCCAGTAAACATAAGCATGTATTTACAAAGGTCTTTTGTAAGTAAATGTGTTCATGAGAATTCACACACCATAACAAGTCAATTTAAGATTGACTTTAAGTTACATGGGCATTTTGGTAACACTCACACTCACTAAGTGTTTCTTTAAAAAAAATTATTTACTTATTTCAGAGAGAGAGAGAGAGTACACAAGCATGAGCAGGGATGGGGTGAGAAGGAGAGAAGCAGACTCCTTGAGGAGCAGAGGGCCCAGTGTGGGGCTTGATCCTGGGACCCTGGGATCAGGACCTGAGCCTAACCCGGCCACTTAACAGACTGAGCCATCCAGGCGCCCCTCACTATGTGTTTCTGCTAGTAAGGCACAGGGAAGACCATGAACAGAGTACTTGACCATAAACTCTTTTTAACCAAGTTTTAAATTCTTATTTCCTTTAAATGATCCTGTTAGTTTCAATTAATGATTCAAAAATAATATAACTGAATGGAAATGTGAGTGTTCATCATGAGTTTGAAAACTAAAATATTTATATGCTACACTACAAAAAAATCCCACCATAGAAGGAATACCTGATTGCCATCTCTGATGTGCTTCCAAATTACTACCATTTCCAGCCAAAAATAAGAGAAAAAAGAAGGGCAAGAGGCTCTCTCAACAAGATGATGAGAAACAGACACAACATTACCAGTTGTACACTATTGGAGCCAACTGAGTCAAGAAATTGCATTTTGCTGCTATCAAGTCTGGGACATATAGTTTCCAGCTGTATAAGTGTATCTTCAGTTTAAACTGAGGTGAGGTGGTGGTGAGTAGAATCTATTATTATAAGAAGGGAGGGAGGGTGGGAGAAAAGGAAGGAAAACAAAGAGGAAAGAATAGAAGATATGTACGTGGAGATAACACGCTCCATCACAAATATTTAGATTTACTTGTTATGAGGTTAAACCATATATAAACTGTTATTACTCAAAGCATTATATCCTGTTCTCAGTGATACACGCATGATAACTTTTTTCCAGTGAGGTTTATATGGTTAGAAAAAAGCAACTTGGTGCTACCTCTTGACTCATCAGTCAGATGAGTGGGATTATGAGCCCAGTTTGTTGTCTGTGAAACCATTGGCATGTCATTTAATCTCACTGCATTTCAGTTTGCGCTTCCATAAAATGAAGGCTGGATTCAATTATTGCCATAACACATTTTAAGTTTAGGGTTATATGACTCTAAACACTGTCTCTTTGTAAATACACAGTTGAAGATAGTATGACACTAATTTATAATTCAGTTAAAGATTTGGATATTTCAAGATATGCAGCTATTTATTGACACATATTACAGATAAACATAACTATTTTATTTTCCTATGCTACCCAGTGAAAACAAATGTCGAAGAAAACTGTGACAGCCTGTATTTATGTCAACTGTACTTAGAAACTTTTCTATTGGTTGTTTTATTACGAATAGAGATCAATTGGGGCACCTGAGTGACTCAGTTGGTTAGGCATCCAACTCTTTTTTTAAAAAATTAATTTGTTCATGAGAGACACAGAGAGAGACAGAGACATAGGCAGAGGGAGAAGCAGGCTCCCTGTGGTGAGCCCCAAAAGGGACTCAATCCCAGGACCCTGGGATCAGGGCCTGAGCCAAAGCAGACACTTAACCACTGAGCCACCCAGGCACCCCAGCATCTAATTCTTGATTTCAGCTCGGGTCATAATCTTAGGGTCCTGGGATCAAGCACCAAGTTGAGCTCTGTGCTCAGCATAGAGTCTGCTGAAGATTCTTTCTTTCCCTCTACCTTTACTCCTCCTCTCACTCACACACACAATCTCTCTCTAAATAAAGTAAAATCTTAAAAAAAAAAAAATGGAGATCAATTGTTAGAATAAAAATGTGTGTTCATTCACTATTACTATTACGGGGATTACTGTTTCCCACTTTTTTTTTTTTTTTTTTTTCCTCATTGTCTCTAGAAGTCATACTGTGGGCAGCCCGGGTGGCGCAGCGGTTTAGCGCCTGCCTTCAACCCAGGGTGTGATCCTGGAGACGCAGGATCGGGTCCTGCGTCGGGCTCCCTGCATGGAGCCTGCTTCTCCCTCTGCCTGTGTCTATGCATCTCTCTCTCTCTCTCTCTCTCTCTGTCTCTCATGAATAAATAAAATCTTAAAAAATAAAAATAAAAAAATAAAAGTCATACTGTTTATCATCTTAATTAGGAAAACACATACAAGAGTATCTCACACATACCATCCTGGATTTCTCTTCCTTTAAATAAATTTCTCTCATTGCCCTAATGGGTCAGTCTTATACTGACATGCAATATATATTTCCATTCAAATAGTTGAAATATATTTACAAACTATGGCCTATGTTTCCATTTTCAATGCCTTTAATTTCATATGGAATCTTAACATATAGACAGTCAACTAAGATGATTTTATATTATGATCAAATAAGGTCTAAAATTATAGATTTTGTAATACCTAAAAAGCAAAAACTGAATAATCAAAAATAAAAAAACTGAATCTGTCTACTTTGATGACCTCAAGTGATATTTGTCATTTTAAGAGAAACACAACTCCTGTTCTGGGTTGCTTTTTAATTTATTTTATTTTATTTTATTTTATTTATTTATTTATTTTTTGCTTTTTAGTATTTTGTGAAATGGGTCAGGTTTTCTGAAAATATATCATGTTTGAAATATTAATAAAATGTGTTTCATTTTTCAAAAGCACCTTAAGTACGTGTTGTCATTTTTTTCTATGCGAGGCAGCAAATCATCAAGTGGGATTTTATTTATCATCTAATCATAATACTTAGTGAAAATGGATAGGCAATGCTCAATTTAACATGGCTTTGCAGCTGATCTTTCATAAGAGTATTATGGTATACTTTTAATTCTTTCTAAAGTTAATATTTATTTTAAGGGATTATTCATTAATAACTCTAGAGAATGTAGCCTTCCTTTGGCAAAGTGTCACGACTGAAAGAATATCACAAATGAGAAGTCTATTGAATGTGCATTGTTTTCCCTTTCTGCCATCTACCTCATTCTTCAGCACATGAAATCATTAAAATATCATTTACTCTTCTCAATTCAAATGCAAATTGTATTTTGGACATATGGTATGAGAGCAAATTTGGCAGTTAGTACAGAGATGAAGCACTACGGATTTCAGTTTAAGTGCCTGAAATTTGTGTGGAAGGTCAAATGTTATTAAATTAGGTTTTCTCAAAACAAGTGGATAGTACTGATTAGTAAAATCTAATCAGGGATGCTTCTAGAAAAGAAAAATAAAGATTATAAAAATGTTTTCTTGCCTCTTCATAAAACTGTAAAATGTTTCTTAATATTTAAAATGTAGATAGTTTTGCTTTTTTACCTATTGTTTTTTTAAGATTTGTTTATTCATGAGAGAGAAAGATAGAGAAAGAGAGAGAGAGAGAGGCAGAGACATAGGCAGAGGGAGAAGTAGGCTCCTGCAAGGAGCCCAATGTGGGACTCGATCTTTGATCCCAGTATTACACTTTGAGCCAAAGGCCGACGCTCAACCGCTGAGCCACCCAGGTCTCCCTATTTTGGATTTTAAAACTGCTTTTAGCAAACTAAATTTTTTTGTTAAAAATGTTATTTTCTATATTAACAAGTCGAAAGGTGAGTAGATATTTAAAGGAATTTTGAATACATTAGCTTTAAAACAAATAATGACCTAGGAAATCTTTATTACATGCTAAATAATATTAAGCTTTTTTAAGCTGGAAAGTTAGTAAATCAGAGTACTGAATATTTTCAACTGGATATTTTGCAAATAACAATTTAGTATAATCTTTTACATTTCATATTATATAATAAGGGATAGCTACAAACTATTTTAAAATTCTCTAGAAATCTGATATAATCACTATGAAACATAATTTAAACACTTAAAAGCTAAATGAATATTTTAATGGCTTCAAAGTTGCAGGAAGTGTCATCATACTGGGGGTTGTGTGCATTAAAAATAAATTTTACGTAAAGGAAAGAATGACTTTTTAAAATTTTATTAGATATTACCAAATTACCCTCAATAATCTTTTTTGTCTATATAGGGTTTATATAGATTTATTCTTTTGCACTTGACATTTTCTGATGTACTAAAAATAGTACATTATTTTAAATTTTATTGTCTATTTATTGATAGAAAAAAAATATATATAGTTGATTCTTGTATACTTACTTTCCCTCCATCAAATTTGGTAGATCTAATTATTAATTCAAACAGATCATTTATATATTATTTTGGATTCTTGAGATAACTTAACCTGTGTTCCAGAATGAAGCTACAATAGGGAAAAGGAAAAAAAGCACTAAGCAGCTATTATAGGAAAAATTCTATGCTATGTTGTTATGATTTTATTTTATTATTTTTTAAAAGATTGTATTTATTTATTCATGAGAGATAGAGAGAGGCAGAGACATAGGCAGAGGGAGAAGCAGGCTCCCTGGGGAGCTTGATGCAGAACTCAATCCCAGGACTCTGGGATCATGACCTGAGCCCCAGGCAGATTCTGAACTACTGAGCCACCCAGGTACCCCAGTTGTTATGATTTTAAAAATAAGTCTCCATCTTTCTCCCTCAATTTGTTTATTATTCCCTGCGACCTCCTGGTAATGTATACAAGGTCTTGTCTGCTCTTTCCAGTTGGACATTTAGCATTGGTTTGATGCCTCCAACTTGCTGTCCACCAAACTCATTAAAATATGTCTGTGTAAGGATGTATTATCTGAGATAAAAGCTCACAAAGATTCATGGATTGCTATTTCAGAAATTTCCTGTGAAGTTACTATCCTAAGCCTCGTGGATGATTCAAATAGTGAGAGTTACTTTTTCTGAGTAGAATGGTGGGAGAAATTTGGTTGAGGGTACTTGTCTGAGTTTTCTATGATTGTGCCTCTTTAATCACTTTCATCCTTTGCTCCCAGCTATATATCATAAAAACCTAATATTTTAATTTGTATGCTATACCAAATAGAACCCCCACTAAAATTTGGCATAGAAATTGCTGCCAGTCAACTGTATCAAAGAGTTCTGAATATCTTTTACTGATGCCAATGCTTTAGAACAACTTAGAAATCTAAAACCACTAGAGCTTATGTGTATAGAATTTGAAAAATAAATAGCTGTTTCCAGTTAGTATCAATGAATGAACATGATGCACTTACACTTGTAAGGCCTGTCTCCTGTCATTACCTGGTCACCTCATGAATCTTTATACTTTCTCACTCTGTCTTCGGTGTCTTAACTGTGGCTTGACATTTCTTGATAAGAAAACTTATAGGATACAGACAGTTTACTAAATTTCATTGCTCCTTAGCAGACCTTTTACAATAAAATGAAGGAATGACTTTTTCATAAATTATTTTAACCATTGTCACTTAATAGGTTATGTCTTTAGGCATTCTAAAGGGAATTTACCATAGTTTTATAAGCCTAATTTTAAGAAGTCAAGAATAAAAATTTAAATATGACCTGTATTATGCAATTATGTTTTCATTAACATTCAAAAGAAAGAATGAACTAAACATTTAAAGGCTAGTGTGCTACTTCATTTTGTTCAGCTAGGACTGCAGTTTAGTTTTTATAACTCTTCTTAAAGTTGTAATGATATAAATTAATTTCTTCTGGAGTATCTACAGGGAAAAAATTGTCTTGTTTAGGAAGATAATGTGATAGTCCAGAAATGTATTAAAAAGCTAGAGTCTGGGAAAAGAGGGTAGAACAGAGAAATATCTAAATTGCTTTGGAATCAAAGAGAGGACAGAGAGAAAAATTAAAAAGGACTCAAAAAGATGAGGAGAGTATGAAGTTATCTGGGTGAGATAAGAACAAGGAAGTAAAAAATTCATAATGGGGGATCCCTGGGTGGCGCAGTGGTTTAGCGCCTGCCTTTGGCCCAGGGCACGATCCTGGAGACCCGGATCGAATCCCACGTTGGGCTCCCGGTGCATGGAGCCTGCTTCTCTCTCTGCCTATGTCTCTGCCTCTCTCTCTCTCTCTCTCTGTGTGACTATCATAATAAAATAAAAGTTAAAAAAAATTCATAATGGTAGGATGGCCAAATTAACTTCAATAGATAGTGAGTCTTATAATTAAGTTGCTATATTTTCTGCACTATAATTATTTTTCTCAACCTGCAGTGATGTCTGAAAAACATCTAGAGCCTTCGAGTGAGAGTGTGTAAATGTACATGGTGTGTGTGAGCTCATATATGCATTTGGGACTATCAGTGCATGTATTAAATAAAAAGGTTACATGACTCCTTTGCTTATATCCCCTGAAGAAAAAAAAATAGAAAAATATGACTAATACATTCAAGTAAATTAACAGAAGCCTGAACTTTAAGGTTATTAATGAGCTTGTAGGTCATCAAGTGGCATAAAACTCAGGTTTTGAAGAAATCTTAGATGCTATATGACTACAAACAATAAAATGGAAACCAACCAATTTTATCTAGACTTTAAAGGATATAATGACTTTAGTTGACATAAAGTGTTTGATTAACCAACCCCTCAACAATTTACTTACTTTGTTTTGTTTTTCTGTTCATAGTTTATAGATGTTGAATCTGTTAAAATTATCACAGGAAATTTGACATGCATATAAATGAGAAAACCTTTCATATATGAAAACAATTTTGTCTATTAAAAGCAATTTTATCTGGATATCATTGAGGTAGTAGACCCTTGTAGATATAGTGTATCTCCAGATGCTATAACAGATAAACCTTAAGATCTCTGTTATTAATGCAATGGAAGTTTACTTCTTAGCTTACATAAGTTCCAATCACTGTGCATGTGGTGAGTATGGCAGTGTTGGTCATGGTGGTGTATTCTTTCCCACAGTTGTTCAGAACCCCAGACTAATTGAGGCTTTGCTATCTTCAGTGTTTGACTCCAGAGATAACCAATGTCCATCTAACAGAGAGAATCATTAGTGAAAATTTCTTATAGGCTAAATACTGAAGGGTCTGACATTATGTCCACTCATCTTTTATGGGTTAGAACTCAGTCATAGACTGCATCTAACTGTGAAGAGGCTAAAAAATTAATCTGGTGTAGTGTTCAGGAGAAAGAGAAGATAGATGTGGTGCGAAGATAGCGCTCCTTGGCAGCTGTAGTATAACCTGTGATCCCCAAATAACTGCTTCACTTCTTTCAAACTTAAGAATACGCCCCTTTCCTAATAGAGATGGTCCAATGTTCCAGCAGCTCATTGTTATTTGTGGAAGGAGAGAACAAAGATAATGTTCATATACTATTTACATTATAGAGCTTTTTAAAAATGTACACAGTCAAGAAAACTCACCAAAGAAGATAGGCAAATGGCAAATAAGCATTAGGAACGATGTTAAAGATCATAGTTATTAGGGAATTACAAAATAAAACAAGAATGTATGGGATCCCTGGGTGGCTCAGTGGTTGAGCGTCTGCCTGTGGCTCAGGGCGTGACCCCGGAGTTCTGGGATCGAGTCCCACACATCGGGCTCCCTGCCTGGAGCCTGCTTCTCCCTCTGCCTGTGTCTCTGCCTCTCTCTCTCTCTCTCTCTCTCTCTCTGTGTCTCTCATGACTAAATAAATAAAATCTTAAAAAAAAATAAAACAAGAATGTAATATTATTATGCACGTATTTAGATGGCTAAAATCTAAGATACTAACACACCAATTGTTGAGGAGAATGTGGAGCAACAAAACTCTCATTCATCGCTGGTGAGAATACAAAATGCTAGTTACTTTGGAAGGCAGTTTAGTGTATTACAAAGGTTAAACATAGGCATACCCTAAGATCCAGCAGTGGCACTCCTATTTACCCAAACGAATTGAAGGCTTCTCTTTACATAAACATCTGTACATGAATGTTTATAGCAGCTTTTAAATAAAAATTTGCGATAAATTGAAAGAAAGAAAGTTCTTCAACAGGTGAACGGATAAACTGTGGTGCACCCATGCAATCAATGGAATATCCAAAAAAAAAAAAAAAAAAAGTTATCCAGCCAGGAAACCCTAAATGCATATTGATAAAGAAGTCAATCTAAAAGGATGATAAACTATGTTTCTAAATATTTGGCATTCTGGAATAGCAAAAATATAGGGGCAATAAAAAGAAGTGGTTGCCAGAAGTTCAGGGAGAGATGAATAGTTGGAGCACAAGGCATTTTAAAGGTGACAAAACTATTCTGTATGATACCCCAATGATGGATACATGACATTCTGCATTTATCAAAACCCACAGAACTGTGCAACAGTGAACCCTGATGTCAGCTATGTACTTTGATTAATAATAAATGTATCAATATAGTTCACTAATGGAAAATATTATAAAGGAAACTATGAATGGTGAGAGAGATGAGAGTATATGAGAATTCTCTCTACTGTCCATGCAACCCAGTTTGCTGTATGGAAGATACCTTTTGGGAAATAAGTAAAAACATAGAAAATCCATTCACAAGGTCTTCAACAGAAACTTCCTCATTTTCCCAAAAATCATCAGCTGCTCTAAGTAGCTCTTGTGGTATTGAGGGTTCCCCAACAAAGCCCCCACTTCAAATGAAAATTTCACCACACTTAGTCTCAAACCCTACCTCCTCTCAACAATAAAAAAATACAAATAAATATATACAAACCAAATACAATTAGAGAAATGAAACTATTATCAAGTAAAATGGATATTCTTTGGATTTGCCACTCAGGGATATTTCCTTGGGAATAAGAATTATTTGGCAACCTCATGTAAAATAAGCTTGTCATAAATGGGTGACATTTCTTATAGTTTAGAAATTTCTTGTCAACCAGACTATCAGATTTGGATCTTAATCCTCAGTTATTTTCAGTGTATCTTCTAATCCAAGGATTTAGTAACAAGAGTACTTGAAACAGTAAGAAGAGTAAGAAGTCAGTACATATTTGCAAATAAGTAAAATCTAAATGGGTTAGAGACTCCGCCCTCATGTTAATTTTTGTTTTGCTTTGCACTGTGCATTCTAGATTTTGAAAGCTCTTGATATCGGTTCCCTAACCCCAATCAATGTTCACTGAGTTCTCTCCTGATCGACACTCTTACATAAGAACCATAACTGCCATATCCCAGATAAGCACTGATTTCCTACCAGTTTTCATGTTATAAATTCAGCAGGAACTTTAAAGAACTCAAGTCTCTTTTTCTAAGTATTTTGTGTAATACATTTACTTTGCAAAGCCATTTCTCTCTAAGACTTAAAAGTTAAATATTGACATGGTTTCTATTACAAATCAATGAGTATCAATATTTTCACAGATGTGTAGGACCCCTTGAGAAATTATGACTCAGTCTTCTGGCTTTAAGCAGATATAAAGTTCCTTTTAAAAAGGAAAATATTTTATTTATTTATTCATGAGACACAGAGAGAGAAAGAGGGAAACAGAGACATCAGCAGAGAGAGAAGTAGGCTCCATGCAGGGAGCCCGATATGGGACTCAATACCCGGACTCCAGGATCATGCCCTGGGCTAAAGGCAGACACTTAACCACTGAGCCACCCAGGTGTCCCAGATAAAAAGTTTCAAATGAAAGCTTTCAATTATGACAAAAATTAAAATGGTTTAGGGTATAAAACAGTACTATCATGGAGATGATAAATTGTTTAATTCCTCATATTTTCCTTAATTTGCAGGATTCACATGCACAAAACTTGTGTTATGTTTTCCAATCAGACTTTGAATATCTAGAAAAGACATTGACATATGAAATAGTATTTTAATTAATTCTAGAAACAATTTGAAGTTGTTTTCTAGAAATAAATAATTAAATAAAATGATGACTATAGTGACCAACCAGGGTGAAATACAATTCTTGAAATATGTCTCCTAATTCCTTATGTTATTTTTTTCCTTAAACAGTTTTGTTATTTTTAAACTAAATTTCTGGTTAATGCTACAAATTATCTCTGTCCACATTTTCCACATTTATAAAATAAAAATAATAATAAGAAACTCATAAATTTGTTGTATGAATCAAAATCAGATAAAGGTCCACTTCTGGACAAATTATCTTCCTACTGGAAAAAAGAAATATTGAGAAAATTTATAAAACTTTCGATGAATGGCAGATTATAACATCGTACATCAGGAAAAAATGGACAGTGATTCCTAAAAGATGGGAAACAAATGATGTAAGGACTATGATTGCTCTAGCTTATTTTTTTTTAAGTTTTTTATTTATTTATGATAGTCACAGAGAGAGAAAGAGACGCAGAGACATAGGCAGAGGGAGAAGCAGGCTCCATGCACCGGGAGCCCAACGTGGGATTCGATCCCGGGTCTCCAGGATCGCGCCCTGGGCCAAAGGCAGGCGCCAAACCGCTGCGCCACCCAGGGATCCCTGCTCTAGCTTATATATCAAGGCAGATCGCAGACAAATGCACAGAGTGGGAAATTATCTTGGATTGGAACCCCAGTCATTAACAAATATAAAGAAAACTACACTAACATACTTCATAATTAAATTGGTCAAAATCAATGATAGAAAATCTTAACAGCATCCATGAAAAAGAACATGTGCTCAAAGGAACAATTAAAAGGATTATTGCATATATCACTGGGAGTAATGAAAGCAAAGGAGACTGTAGCAACATCTTTAAACTGTTGAAAAAAGTTTTTCAACATAAAGTTCAATAACGAGCAAGTAGACTTCCAAAAATGAAGACTAAATAAAAATGTTTTGGGGCATACAAGAAGTACAGGAATTTATCACCAGCTGACCTTTACTACAAGAAATATTAAAGGAAGTCCTCTGATTGAAAGCAGCACATCACCAATAACATGTCACTATATGTATCTACACAAAGGAATGAAGAGGATTAGAAATTTCAGGTATTTTTATTTTTTTCTTATTGCTTGATCTATTTAATTGAATACTTAAACAGAAATACTGACAATGTAGTGTGGGATTTATGAACATAATAATAATAATACTTATATAAATTATAAAATATAATTCTAATAGTAATACTGATATAGTGAATATAAAAAATATATGTATAGTGGGAAATATATTAAAGTGAAATATATCCAGGCAACTACACAAAGGCTGAGAGGAGCAAGAGTATTTACTATTGTAATTAAATTAAATTATTATAATATAATACATTTATTGTATGAAATTAAAGAGGAGCACAATAAACTTAAAGTAACAACTAAAGCAACAAAACAAAGAGTTATAAGTAATAAGCCAATCAAAGGAGATAAAAATCTACTGTTATTCTCCTGTAGAATAACAGTAGAAAGTATGGGCAACTGGGAAATAAATAGACCTCCATTTCATTGCGTCTTATTGAAAAGGAATTAGGAAAATGGGTACAGGGTCAAGTACCTGAAAGTAGGTTCAAAGGTGGCTACCTGAACAGTACTTTGATTGTTTCTAATCCTCTTTTGTGCAGAACTCGTGTAGAAATTTAATGGTTAGCCTTGACTCCCCCCACCCCCACCTTGTAACAAGTATTGAAATCTGTTCTGGTTAGTGCAAACTTCTATTCCTTTTCAGTCAAAGTACATGCTTACCTTAGGATGCAAGAAGAGAAAGCCAAGATCTAATATGAATGAAAACAGGTGACTTGTTGGAATTTTGGCTAGTTAACATAGGATATGAAGGAGCAGGACATGTAGGAGTTTTAAGGATGAATGGAAATAGTTGGACCAGTTTACTATTAAGCTTTTCCTATAGTTTATCATATCAATCTTAGATCCATTTGAAGATGATCACAAAAAGTCCCAGGAATTTTTTAGTGGATCCCAGCTGCTATGAGGAAACTTTGGCCTATATGGGGGAGCTATATGTAAGACAAACACCCAACACCATGGGAAACCATAAATGAGGACTTGACTGATGTTCAGGTTCTTTCTGTCTCAGATTGTGTTTACAGTGCTAATGCAGATGATCCATTGAAAAATAAAAAATAGACCTGTGGAAATCTAGATAAATTATAACTGGCAGCCCCACTGTCCTGGAAAACTCATCAAGCCCTTATATTTTAACTGATTGAGAAATTAGAGATTATCTAGAAACAGGGCATCAGTTGTCCAAATTAAAGCAGACCCAAAGAATATATATAACTGTTTTGTGAATCAAGCCTGAGTTAGGCAAAGAGTGCAAATCCATTAGCACAAGAGGAAAGCAGTGTTTCTCTAGCTATTGAATCAAAGATGAAATAAACACTGTCAGCCATGAGAATTTTGTCCAGTTACTAGCTTTTGGTAGACTATAAACTTTAGAAGCTCATTTTCTGAGCAACTTCTGTGCCACTTGTACCTGAAAATAAATGTTATTTGATATTAGTGCAGTGCCATTTTCTCCTTTTGTACCTTCTGATCCCTTAATCACCTTCTACCCTGACAGGTGTTGTTTAATTAGAAAATGATTAGGAGTGTGACCCATGATTCTGTCTCCACAGTATCCCAGAGCCATATGCATACATATGAGTATACCAAGAAACTTCAGGAAGAAGAGGGACTCAAAAATGTTATGGATAAATTGGATATACTCTCTCAAGTCACATTGGGCATAATGTGAACTCACTTAAGTTGATGGGGTTTGGCTGAAGTGTGCAGAAAAGATGGAAGTTAATGTGACCTGTTGGGTAGGGACACTATAGTTCACATCAATGTATTTTTACCTCTACATCTGAATTTAGGGTAGAGATAGATGTATTATGTACTTGTATTTCTCTATTTCTTAAGTTTAGAGTAGATTACCATGATTGGGAAGAGCTGCCTATAAAAACATGCTAGTTCCTTTGAAGGCCCATAACCTTAAAATGTCCTGTGACTTATAAATCTCTGTGCTGAGATGCTGTTGAAATACTCAATATTGGTACCAGCTATGAGAAAGCAAAAATGGGCATGATCACTCCATTCATTTGACATGATTCAAGTCTTTTCTCATAGTCAGCCTGTGATACCCCTTGATGAACTTTGTTATGTTTCTACTGATTCTTGGACTTTGTCTGTAGCCTAGCTATTTTCTTTTTGGCTTGAAAAACTTAAAATGCTTCTCTTTGGGAAATATACTCTGAGACATATATTGAATAAAATGAGTCTCTTCTTATATTGATCCAATTAGTCATAGTGGCCAAGAGAGTGGTGTATTGAAAGAATTAGCCAGAAGCCAAAATATGGGGCTGGCTTAGAATGGTGAGGTGAATATTCTGAAATTGCTGTTTGTTCCTTCCCAAATTAATAATTTTAAAAAAGCTATCATAGTCTATATTAAAGTTCTCATAAACTCGTTTTAGGTAGCAAGGTTTTCAGGAGATCCTTTCAATTGATTTTCTTAACGGGAGACATTGCTAGATACTCCTCTTGTAGCAAGTTTAGTTACTCTATCAATGAGAGCAAGAAGCTGGGTTTCAATGTCATAATCTTAATGAATCTAGATAACATCATACTGGTTGCTGCTTCTTTTTAAATGCTTATGAACGATATCATTAAAATCTCTTATAAACTCTCTGCTCCAGTCAAGATGTAGTAAGCAGACTCAAACCTAAGTCCCTCACTGAGTACAATTAAAATCTCCAGACCGAATGCCTGGAGCAGCTACCCGAGACTGAAAAATAAATGGTAGCAAATGGATCATGAAAGGAAAGCATAAGCCCCAAATACCATTGAATCAGCGGTAAATGTCCTTCAGTATTTCCTGTCTTGGATTACAATAGAACCTACAATCTGAAACTTCACACTGAATGCACTCAGCAAGTGCTCCATAAGAACTCTTTATTCCACATGCAAATGGGAATGGTGACCTAGGATGAGGAAGAAATCCTTGCTTTTCTATTTGTTTTCTGTTGTTTCTTCCTCAGATGCTAGAGAACCTGATGGTGTCAGAGATAGCAATGGTGTCTGAGCAGAAGGGATCTCTCTGGCCAGAAGACAGAGCATGGGGAAAGTTCTATGTTGTTGGTTGTTTCTCTCTCTCTCTCTCTCTCTTCTCATCTTCTTGCTGTTTGGTTGCAGAACAGAAATGTTTCAGGAAGTATGGAAATAGGATATAAGGTACTATACTGGGAATGTGGCCACGTTTGGTCCAGAACTCTCTATCTAGTGGAACACTGAAGTTACAGACAAGGTAATTACTCAAAACCATGGTGATAAAAAATTATGCAGATTTCCAGTTCTATGGTTTTGACCAAGATAGAGAATATTAAGACTTACTAATAAGCAGTGAGACCTAGAAGTCACCTGGGATGGAGCTAAAGGACTAAAGATTATTAGACTTTAAAAACTTTAAGATTAAGTCAACTAACAAACTTATAAACTTTTCTGATCTTTCAACCAATCTTTTTGATCAAGAAAAAGGAGACGTGTTACAAATACAGCAAAAGGAAAAGTTTTTGTGGTAATAAGTCTTTGCATCACCATGAGAAGATAGAAGGTCTAAGATAATAATGGCTATGTTTAAAATAAAGGAAGCTATCATTTATCTATCTATCTATCTATCTATCTATCTATCTATCTATCTATCTATCTATCATCTATCTAATCTATTTACCTATCTACATCTATGTAATATAATGCTCTGTGTAATATAACATATTATATAAATCTCTCTATCATTGCCAGAATAACTGAGAAATTGAACACTATCTTATCTTATTGTTTTTCCTTTTAATGCCATTAATTAAAAACTTCTTTCATATAGTAAAATATTCCATTTTTATTAATATAGTTTTGTATTTGTTTCCTCTATTGTTTTGATGCTTCCTTAATAATAAGGAGAGAAGCAGACAGAGAAGAGACAGAGACACAGAGAGAAAGAGAGAGAAAAGAAAATTAAATACTTAATACTGCTTCCTGGCACACTCTCTTTGATAATAATCTCTCATTAAGTATGGGCTGGACCTCGTGACTAGCTTCTAACAAACAGAATATAACATAAGTGATCAGATATCACATATGAGATGAGTTAAAACAAGACTGTAGCACTCATCATTCTACCCTATTGCTCTTTGGCTGATCTATTTGTACCAAGTGAAGCAATTTCCATGTTGTTAAGTGCCCTAAGGAGAGGCCCATTTTAGTGAGCAATTAAAGTCTTTAGTTAACAGTCAAGGAAAAGCAGAGAAGGCCCAAAGTCCATCTCATGAGGAACTAAATACTGCCGCTTGAATGAGCTTGAAAGTGAATCTTTCCCCAGCAGAGCCTCTCAATGAAAATGAAACCCTGAGACTTCTTAATTGCACCCCTTTCAAAAAACTTGATACAGGGGCACCCAACTAAGCTACACTTAAGTTCCTGACCCATGAAAATGTGAGATAATAAATGTTTGTTGTTTTAAACCTCTATGTCTTGGACCAATTTGTATAATGCAGCAAGTAACTAATATGTCAAAGATATGATACATAAATGGAATTATGTGTTTATGAAGTAAACATCACAGTTGTTTAATAAGACCACCAGAGTGTACTTTTGTTCAATACAGATAACTATAATTCATCTGAAAACAGCACCGTTGAATTTATCTTGTCACATCTATTCTGTTCGTTGCACCTATGACTAAAAATGTGTATGTCAAGGAAGCTTAAGCCTAATAAAACATAAAAATTATGACATCAACATTGTAAAATGTTCATCCATCCACATTTTCTAACTAAAATGTATTTTTCTCAAGAAATCTGAACAATTTCCCTTTCATATAGATAAGTACTAAGGGGATTTATACATGCATTCATACATACATTCATATATGAATAAAACATAAAGATACATTCTTAAGAAAAAAGAATAAGAAAATATGAATTTATGTATTTTGTTGTATATTTATAAGTGTAATCAGCATCTATATGAAATGAGATGCTTGTCTTTAAAATGTTGTTTCAATTGGAATGGATATATTTATCTTAAAATCACGGTCTTTTAAAATTTTGTGATGAATACCTTTAAGATTTGTTTTCGTAACAGTTTTCAAATATACAGCACATATTTTTATCTATAGTTACCATGTGCATTATACCCCCCAAGATTTATTTATTTTATAAATGAAAGTTTGTACTTTTTGACTGTCCTCTTCCATTTTGCCCATCCCCTACTGTCTGTTTGGTCTTCTCACAGTTGTCTTTTTCAATATTTTTAAAGAGCTTTTTATCTGGATGTCAATGGAAGATAGAGGATATGACTATACAGTGATGTTACTGATATTTTAACAAACATACCAAAATTCAGATATTCAAATGACTGTTTCTTCTTAAAATGTATTCAAATGTGTTGCTATTTCCAGAAATGTATTTTTTGAATTGCCTTCCTTAATCTCTTACTCATAATTTTGAATATCCTAAATGATGGCAAATAATTATGTCTTGAATGTAGATTTTAAATTAGATAAAAAACAGGTGTCGTTTTAAACATGAGAATAAGATGGGTTACCAAAATGGACAGTACAATTTCTGGTAAAAAAATAAGATCTGAATACATAGTAAGGAGAATGTTTTTCCTCATTTGCTTTATAAATTGGTTCTGAAGGAAGGCATATGAAAACAATTCCAAATATGGCAGCATAGCTAAAGTAAAATACTTGGCCTCCCAAGGTAGTCATTTCAAAGGACAAGATTCATTTGTTGTGTAAATTCTGTTTCTGAATGAAAAACTGTTCTTATCTAGAACCAGAATAGATATCTTACACATGAATCTTGTTATCTTTGTATCAGTGCAACAGTTTGCCTTTTCACTCTCAAAAAGTCTTCATTTGTATTATAAAAATGTGATCACCTATTGATAGATCAAGTAAAATCTGTCAAGATTCATGAATACCTCCTTGGAGAAACTGAGTTGAATATTTAGCAGCTTTTGACAGAGTTAATCAGTTTCCTACTTGATACATTCCTTCTACTTGGCTTCCAAGACAACATCCTCTACCTAAATTGATTTAACAATTTGAAGACTATTGATGGCATTGACAAGAACAATTTAGTATCCTATTAAGACAGACAACTGATTGGAATGGTTTTAAGAAAAATTAGAGATAATGGGTGTGGATTTTTTTTTAAATAAGAAAAGTAGTAGTTTTAAAAACTTTTTAAAAAGCAAAGTTTTATAGAGAATAAATAACAGATGCTACAGGACAGAAAATGAAAAAATTCTTGGGAAAGATGTCATTAAAAGCTAAAGGGAGAATGAGAGATTTTCAATAAGTGAAGGGATTGGCTTTATAAAGGAACATGGATAGTTCTTCTATGATCAAATATAGTAAGACAGGTCTATGGAAAGAGATATTGATAAGTAGGTAGTTATAATGATGGTTCTCTATGGACTTTTGCTTCTGACTTCTTCCATTTCCTAAGTGAAGTTAAAAGCAAAGTCTTCCATTGAGTAAGATGGTGGAGAAACTATTGTAGGTTTGAGGAGAGAGGATAAGGTGTGAAATAATCATTTAGAGCAGTGGTTAACAATGTTATCTGCCACAAAGGCCAATTATGTATTTCAAGATTTTCTAATGTTTAACTCTACATATTTGCTTACGTGTTGTATATAATTTTTCAAGCTATAATGGCAGGATTGAGTAATTACAACTGAATCTATATGGCCTGAAAACTAAAAATATCTACTATCTGGTCCTTTAAGAAAATGTTTACTAATCCCTGTTCTAGAAAAATGAAAGAGTGACTGGAAGAAACATATAGTGTAAATGTACAGAATTGTGATTCATTTAATATTTGGGTCATAAATATAAAGTGAAAGCACTTTATGTGGTTTCTTTCAGCTATATTTATCCACATAAGTACAGATATGGAGTTGTGAACCATTGGACTAAACTTTGGTGTGGTTTGCCAACTGAGAATAACTGCTAAGATAAACAAGAGAATCTAGGATGTACTAAGGGAATGATTATAAGGATTGATTATTCAAGTTGGTTAAGAGGAAGAGGGAGGACATCAAAGGAAAGACGAGTGATTGAAAAATTAATTGGAGATCTCAGTGTGTGAAATGATTGTGGGAAAGGGGTAAAAAATGGCTAGCTCAAAAAATAGGAGTGGAGGTCATTGATAAGTGTGGAATTAACGTTTCAAAGAACCTGTGATTTTTGGTAATAATAAGTTCTAGGGTATGCCACGGTTGGGGGGTGCGGGAGGGAATACCTGAGGAAAGGCAAAGAATAAGACAATTGAAGAAGCAAATTTTAAGGAATTGAGAAGTTAAAATATGGAAAGTGTTGTTTATGTATTTATTTAAATCCCAAAGGAATAAGTGTGAGGAGTTTAAGTAATTGAGAAATGGGAGTAGGTTCACAAATGTTAGCAACTATGTGAGGAAGTGGATGATAAAAGACTGAAGCGGAAGGTTTACAGAAAGAAGGGGAAACTGAATGAAAAGCTAGTAAAAGTGGTACAGAGACGGGGGGGAGGAAAAAGTAAAACCTCCAAGACTCAAAGAGAAGAGCAGAGAAAGCAATATCCTCAGAGAGAATCAGATCTCTACTAGAGCAAGAAGGTGAAGGGAAGAGTAGGAATGAGCTTAGACAAAATGCATTGAATGAATCTATACAACCAAAAGAAAAGCCTCTTAAAAAAATTATAGATAATCAGGAATCTCTTCCCTATTCCTTATAAGGAAAAATTTAAAATAAATGTAAGTTTCTCGGACAATTGTAGATACATGTAATGATTTGAAATGAATTTTGCAATATTGTTATATAAAGTTTCAATTATTGATCCAATTACTTTTGTTTTTTTCCATGAATATTGCATTAATAGGACAACTTATGAAATAAAAATTCAATTTTTAATTTTTTTTAATTTTTAATTTTATGTTTTATTTATATTTTATTTGTTTGTTTGTTTTGAAGTTCTGTTTGCCACCATATAGTATAACACCCAGTGCTCATCCCATGAAGTGCCCTCCTTAGTGACTGTCATCCCGTTACCACAACCCCCAATCAACCTCCTCTTCCACAGTTCTTTGTTTCCCAGAGTTAGGAGTCTCTCATGGTTTGTCTCCCTCTAATTTTTCCCACTCAGTTCCCCTCCTTTCCCTTATAATCCCCTTCACTATTTCTTATAATCCCCTTCACTATTTCTTATATTCCTCATATGAATGAAACCATATGATGACTGTCTTTCTCTGATTGACTTATTTCACTCAGCATAATACCCTCCAGTTACATCCACGTCGAAGCAAATAGTAGGTATTTGTCCTTTCTGATGGCTGAGTAATATCCCATTGGCTATATAGATCACATCTTCATTATCCATTCATCTGTCAATGGACATCCTGGCTCCTTCCACAGTTTGGCTATTGTGGACATTGCTGCTATGAACATTGGGATGCAGGTGTCTTGGTTTTCACTACATCTGTATCTTTGGGGGTAAATCCTCAGCAGTGCAATTGCTGGGTCGTAGGGCAGGTCTATTTTTAACTCTTTGAGGAACCTCCACACAGTTTACCAGAGTGGCTGCACCAGTTCACATTCCCACCAACAGTGCAAGAGGGTTCCCCTTTCTCCAAATCCTCTCCAACATTTGTTGTTTCCTGTCTTGTTAATTTTCACCATTCTCACTGGTGTGAGGTGGTATCTCATTGTGGTTTTGATTTGTATTTCCCTGATGGCAAGTGATGCAGAGCATTTTCTCATGTGCTTGTTGGCCATGTGTAGGTCTTCCCTGGTGAAATGTCTGTTCACGTCTTTTGCCCATTTCATGATTGGATTGTTTGTTTCTTTGCTGTTGAGTTTAATAAGTTCTTTATAGATCTTGGGTACTAGCCCTTTATCTGATATGTCATTTGCAATATCTTCTCCCATTCTGTACGTTGTCTTTTAGTTTTGTTGACTATTTCCTTTGCTGTGCAGAAGCTTTTTATCTTGATTATGTCCCAATAGTTCATTTTTGCTTTTGTTTCCTTTCTCTTCATAGATGTATCTAGCAAGAAGCTACTGTAGCCAAGTTCACAAAGGGTGTTGCCTGTTTTCCTCTCTAGGATTTTGATGGATTCTTGTCTCACATTTAGATCTTTCAACTACCTTTTGTGTATCTTTGTGTCTGATGTAAGAGAATGGTCTAGTTTAATTCTTTTGCATGAAACTGTCCAATTTTTTCAGCACCATTTATTGAAGAGACTGTCCTTTTACCAGGGGATAGTCTTTTCTGCTTTGTCGAATATTAGTTGACCATAGACTTCCTATTTTCTGGGTTCTCTATTCTGTTCCATTGATCTATGTGTCTGTTTTTATGTTAGTACTACACTGTCTTGATGATCACAGCTTTGTAGTACAACCTGAAATCTGGCATTGTGATGCCCCAGCTTTGGATTTCTTTTTCAATATTCCCCTGGCTATTCAGCATCTTTTCTGATTCCATACAAATCTTAATATTATTTGTTCCAACTCTTAAGAAAGTACACCCTGGGTAGCATTGACATTTTCACAATGTTAATTCTTCTAACCCATGAGCATGGAATATTTTTCCATTTTTGTGTCTTCCTCAATTTCTTTCAGAAGTGTTCTGTAGTTTTTAGGGTATAGATCCTTTACCTCTTTGGTTAGGTTTATTCCTAGGTATCTTATTCTTTTGGGTGCAATTGTAATTGGGTCCTAGGTATCTTATTCTTTTGGGTGCAACTGTAATTGGGATGGACTCCTTAATCTCTCTTCCTTCAGTCTCATTGTTAGTGTATAGAAATGCCACTGATTTCTGGGCATTGATTTTGTATCCTGCCACATTGCCAAATTGCTATATGAGTTCTAGCAATCTTGGGGTGGAGTCTTTTGGGTTTTCTATATACAGTATCATGTCATTGGTGAAGAGGGAGAGTTTGACTTCTTCTTTGCCAATTTGAATGCCTTTAATGCCTTTTTGTTGTCTGATTGCTGAGGCTAGGACTTCCAGTACTATGTTGAATAGCAGTGATGAGAGTGGACATCCCTGTCTTGTTCCTGATCTTAGGGGAAAGGCTCCCAGTGCTTCCCCATTGAGAATGATATTTGCTGTGGGCTTTTCATAGATGGCTTTTAAGATGCTGAGGAATGTTCTCACAATCCCTATACTCTGAAGTGTTTTGATCAGGAAGGGATGCTCTATTTTGTCAAATGCTTCCTCTGCATCTATTGAGAGGACATATGGGTCTTGTTTTCTCTCTTGTTCATGTGATCTATCCCATTGATTGTTTTATGAGTGTCGAACCACCATTGCATCTCAAGGATTAATCTAACTTGGTCATGGTGAATAATCTTCATGTCCTGTTGATCCTGTTGGCTAGTATATTGGTGAGAATATTTGCATCCATGTTCATCAGGGGTATTAGTCTATAATTCTCTTTGGTGGAGTCTTTGTCTGGTTTTGGAATCAAGGTAATGCTGGCCTCATAAAACAAGTTTGGAAGTATTCTGTCCCTTTCTATCCTTCAGAACAGCTTTAGTAGAATAGGTATTATTTCTTCTTTAAAAGTTTGATAGAGGGATCCCTGGGTGGCGCAGCGGTTTGGCGCCTGCCTTTGGCCCAGGGCGCGATCCTGGAGACCCGGGATCGAGTCCCACGTCAGGCTCCCGGTGCATGGAGCCTGCTTCTCCCTCTGCCTGTGTCTCTGCCCCTCTCTCTCTCTCTCTCTCTGTGACTATCATAAATAAAATTAAAAAAAAAAATTTAAAAAAAAAAAAAAAAAAAAAAAAAAAAGTTTGATAGAATTCCCCTGGGAAGCCATCTGGCCCCAGACTTTTGTGTCTTGGGAGGTTTTTGATGACTGCTTCAATTTCCTCCCTGGTTATTGGCCTATTAAGGTTTTCTATTTCTTCCTGTTCCAGTTTTGATAATTTGTGGTTTTCCAGAAACGCATCCATTTCTTCTAGATTTTCTAATTTATTGGCGTATAGCAGCTCATAATACATTTTTAAAATCGTTTATATTTCCTTGGTATTGGTTGTGATCTCCTCCCTTTCCTTCATTATTTTATTAATTTGAGTCTTTTTTCTTTTTAATAAGGCTGGCTAGGGGTTTATCTATCTTATTTATTCTTTCAAAGAACTAACTCCTGGTTTTGTTGATCTGTTCTACAGTTCTTCTGGTCTCTATTTTATTGAGTTCTGCTCAAATCTTTATTATCTCTCTTTTTCTGCTTGGTGTAGGTTTTACTTGCTATTCTTTCTCCAATTCTTTAGGTGTGAGGTTAGCTTGTGTATTTGAGTTTTTTTTTCAATTTTTTGATGGAGTATTGTATTGCAATTTATTTCCCCTTAGGATGGCTTTTGGTGTATCCCAAAGATTTTGAATGGTTGTATCTTTATTTTCATTAGTTTCTGTGACTCTTTTTAGTTCTTATCTAATTTCCTTGTTGACCCATTCATCTTTTAGTAGGATGCTCTTAACTTCCATGTGTTTGAGTTTCTTCCAAATTTCTTCTAGTTCTAGTTTCAAAGCATTGTGGTCTGAAAATATGCAGGGGACAATCCCAGTCTTTTGGTATTGGTTGAGACCCGATTTGTGACCCAGTATGTGGTGTATTCTGGAGAAAGTTCAATGTGCACTTGGGAAGAATGTGTATTCAGTTGTGTTCGGATGGAAAGTTCTGTATATATCTGCGAAATCTACTTGGTCAGTGTATCATTTAAGGTCCTTGTTTCTTTGGTGATGTTTTTCTTAGAAGATCTCTCATTTGCTGAAAGTGCTGTGTTGAAGTCTCCTACTATTAGTGTATTATTATCTAAGTATCTCTTTACTTTGGTTAATAATTGATTGATATACTTGGTAGCTCCCACATTAGGGGCATAAATATTCATGAATGTTAGGTCTTCTTGTGGGATAGATCCTTTAAATATGATATAGTGTCCCTCTTCATCCCTTACTACAGACTTTGGGATAAATTTTAAATATCTGATATGAGGATGGCTACCCAGCTTTCTTTTGAGGACCTTTTGAATGGTAAATGGTCTCCACCCCTTCATTTTCAGGCTGGAGGTGTCCTTAGGTCTAAATGAGTCTCTTGTAGACAGCAAATAGATGGGTCTTGCTTTTTTATTCAGTCTGATACCCTGCATCGGTTGATGGGATCACTTAGGCCATTCATGTACAGAATAACTACTGAAAGATATGAATTTAGTGTCATTGTAATACCTATTCCGTCCCTGTTTTTGTGGATTGTTTCTTTGGGCTTCTTCTTTCTTTTACAGGGTCCCCCTTTAATATTTCTTGCAGAGCTGGTTTGGTGGTCACATATTCTTTCAGTTTCTGCCTATCTTGGAAGCTCTTTATCTCTCCTTCTATTCTGAATGAGAGCCTTGCTGGATAAAGTATTCTTGGCTGCATGTTTTTGTCATTTAGTACCTTGAATATGTCCTGCCAGCGCTTTCTGGCCTGCCAGGTCTCTGTGGAGAGGTCTGCTGTTAATCTATTTCTCCTCATATAAGTTAAGAATCTCTTGTCTTGCATTGCTTTAAGGATTTTCTCTATATCATTGAAATTTGCAAGTTTAACTATTAAATGTCGAGGTGTTGAATGGTTTTTATTGATTTTTTGGGGGGGTCCTCTCTATCTCTTGGATTTGAATGCCAGTTTCCTTCCCCAGGTTAGGGAAGTTCTCAGCTATGCTTTGTTCAAATATACTCTGCGGTCTTCTCTTTCTCTCTCAGTCTTTTCTGGAATCCCAATTATACATATATTCTTCCTTCTCATTTATTTCCCTAAGCCTTTCCTCATGGGCTGTTTCCTCAGCTTCCTTCCTTACCATCAACTTTTCTTCTATGTCATTCACTCTCTCTTCCAATCTCTAGAGTCCTTTATGCCTTTTTTTTCCCCCAGAGCTGCCATTAGCTTTAGAATTGTGCTTCTGAATTGACTTTCTGACAAAGTATTGCAATCCAAATTCTGTAACTCTGTAGCAGAGTACTGTTTCCAGTTCTTTCTTTTGTTGGGAATCCTTCCTTCTAGTCATTTTGTCCAGTGCAGAGTGACTGTATGAGTGGGCTGAGTAAAAAATATCAACCATGACGTAAGTAAAATATACCCTAGATGATTCCAAAGAGGTCAGAGACCAGAAACTAAAAGAAAAAAAAGGAGATCAGAACAAAATAAAAGTACCACTAAAGTGAAAAACAAATTTTAAAACAAAGTAGTAAAAATAGAAAGGCAAAAACCACAAAGAAGAAAAAAAGAGGGAAAAAAAAAGTAAATAAAAAAAGAAAAAGAGAAAAGGGGGAGGGGGATGGTGGTGGTTAAGAAGTGGTAGTGGAGAGAGAATGTAGTGTCCCTGAGGGGTCCTAGAGCGTGATTTTCTTGGTTCTGAGTGTACTAAGTTCTGTATGTTAGAAGCTGAATCCCAAATTTATATAAACCAGCAATACTTGTAGAAAGTTCCAACGCTGACTACAAAAACATGAAGAAGATAAAAGAGGGGGCAGAATGGGAAGGCAGAGAGAATAATCTCACAAGAATGAACCAGCACGGTATCCCACTTGGTTCTGGGTATATGCTGATTGTGTTTTAGAAGTATTAACTTCTGCCATTGTAAAGCAAAATGAGGCAGAAAACAAACAAACAAACAAACAAACAAAAACCCTCATATCTCTTATATATCCCCAAATTAAATTGAATACATTGAAGGGAATCCAGAAGTGAAAAATATTATTTCCCTAGACGTGGAGATTTCCAGCGCTGCTTGGCCAGGAACTTGCCCTTCCCCTGTCCTTCCAGCTCCTCTTCTGAAGGAAGGCCTGCTGTGCGGACTCTCAGGTGTGGGCACCTGGGGAGCTGCCCCCCTCCCATGCTGGGTTCAGTGGGGGCTGTTGAACCATGAGGCCTCTGTCCTCTGGGGCACCCCCTCTCCCAGGCACACAGTGACACAGGAGGAATGACACTACTGGTGGTGGCCAGGTCTCCAGCCTTGGGGTCAGCTAAGCCAGTAACCACCTGCAGCTCCCAGTCCGCACTGGCCTAGGTGCTCCTGGGTGGGGGCGCTGACTGCACAGCTGGGGGTGCCCGGCGGCAGGAGCGTCCTCGCTGTCCTGTGCCCTCCCTGCCTCCGCCTGTCCCGGGGGGACCGCAGGATGGGGGCTGTGTCCCTCAGCGCTGTGGGATCCGGGGCCTGTTGCTGCTGGAATCGCGCTCCCGGGGCCAGTGGCTCCCGAAGGCAGCAGGGCACAGCCCGGCCGGAGCCCCCGCCTGACCCACCGGCTTCTCCCCAGGTCCCGCCAGGTGCGCTCCAGCCCTTGACCTAGATCGGCCGTGGTGTGGGTGTGCTCTCCCCGGTGCCCTCCTCTCCCAGTGACCCCGGGAGACTGGAGGTCCCCCTCCTCCTGCGCTTCTGCCCGTTTCCCTGCTGAGCACTTCCCTCTGGGAAGAATCCGAGCGGATTTTTAAAGTTCCCGCATCTCCAGGGCTGGGCTCTCCTGTCCCGAGGCTCCCCCCGCCCCCCTTAGCCTGCTCCTCATGGGCCCCTCCCCCACTCGATTCTTTTTTATTTTATTTTATTTTTTTCTGCCTTCCTACTTTGTTAGAAGCGAAAACCCTTCTCTCTGTAGCGTCTTGCTGTCCTCTCTTTAAATCTCAGGTTGGATTCGTAGGTGTTCAGGTTGGTTTGGAAGGTATGGGGGGGTGGCTGGCTCTGGGTGAGGGGAGGACCCATTCTTCCCTGTCTTGCCCCTCCTAAAAATTTAAGACTATATTTTATACTTACTACAGAGTCAGGCTAATTTGGCTAGTTATTATATATATATATATATATATATATATATATATATATATACAGAAATGGTTGAAGTCATTTTAGGTGGTTCCATGATAAAGCTACTATAGTTGTCCTGAATTATTTAAAAAATAACCATATAGAGGTGGAGTTAACTTATTCTGTTTTTCAGGGAGTCAGGAATAGAATCAATATATGGAAATTATAAGGAGATGGTACTTAATATTATAAAAGATTTCACAATTCCAAGTATTTAGCAAAGTAAGGAATACTTCTAGAGATAGTAAATAAAATCTTTATCATTTGAAGAATTTAAAGTTTATTTACAAGTGATGCAAAAGAAGGAATTTATGCATTGTGTATTTGTGTTTGAGTACATTGGTTTTGAAATATTCAGATGAACAGTGTAAATTTGTCTAATATGCCTTTCTATTCCATTGATTTTCTTTCCTAGCTTCTTCTGGATGTTTATTACTGCCCATATGGATTTATAGTTTATTCTTGAAGTAGTGTAACATATTTATATTTGTTGTCATCATTCAGAGGTATTTATTTGGGCAAATATACTTAAATCTAGCATTTAAAAAAATTTCTCTAGGAAGATTTACCTCTGGAAGTTCTCTCAGTAGCTCTGGCTTTTTAATTCTTGTACATAAATTTTCTATGACAAAAAAATCAAGTTTCAAAGACATTGTCAAATTTGTATCTGGCCCTACAGGAAGATTTCCTGTCTGCTTTCATTAGTTCAATCTGCTAAAGATATTAACTCCTACATAGTAGTTGGTTGTGGTAGAAACAATATTCTGTGTTAAATGAAAGAACTAAATCTAATATTAGTGTGAAAGTGAATCATTAAAGTGAAATAAATAAAATCATAAGCCATGTTAGTGAAACTGAGAAAATTCACTGTAAAAGACATTTGGAATTTTGCTATTAAACGTTGAAATTAAAATTCTTCTGTAACATTAATTTTGTTAAAAAACAAACAAACAAACAAAAACACCAGGGGATCCCTGGGTGACCCAGCAGTTTAGGGCCTGCCTTCAGTCCAGGGTGTGATCCTGGAGACCCAGGATCGAGTCCCGCATCGGGCTCCCTGCATGGAGCCTGCTTCTCCCTCTGCCTGTGTCTCTGCCCACCCCCTCTCTCTGTCTCTGTGTGTGTCTCTCATGAATAAATAAATAAATCTTAAAAAAAAACCACCCAAAACATATTCATGCTATGCTATGCTATGCTATGCTATCATGGTGATTCTGAAAGATAACCAACTTTGGCAGCAAAGAGAGCCTCTCAGTGAAGAAATAAAACTTATAGAGCAAATAGATGGTGAGATTAAGTTAACAAGAAAGTAGTAGATAATATGCTGCCAATTTGAAAGGCTTTTTAAAATACAAGTTTTACTGCTAAGTCTGAAAAACTGGAAGGAACTTTGCTTCCTCCAGTTTCATAAGTGATAACAGAATGAGACTGGTCAGGTAACCTCATTCACTTTGGGAAAGGCAAATATCTATATTCCAGGAATGTTTTGGGCTAGATGGTTGGAGGAACACCTAGGAATAAATGATGTAGTGATCTATCAAATTAAGGCATTTTCATATACTGGGAAACTATAATCTCCCAGATCAGTGTAACTATAAAAGAAAAAAGCTCAGACTTTAACAGAAGTGCTCAGATTTACATCTTTCATAACATTACTTAGTAATTTGTTTCATGTAAAGAGTCAAATATAATTTCATACCCAGAGGAAACACTAAAATTTCTCCTTTTTATGTTCTTTGTAGGTATTTTTAATATTTTCAATCTTTAATAAATTAATATGTTCAACTTTTGCAGTCAGAGAAAAAATATGGCCACAACCCATAAAAACTGTGACACTTGATTGACATGAGATTCAGATCAGTCAACTGATCTAACTTTTCTAACTTTTCATTAACTTTTCTAACTCAATATAGTGAAATTTGCTTTGTAAAAAGAGAAATGCAGTAGTCCCCTTATCTACCAGGGATACATTCTGGGATTTCCTAGTGGATGCCTGAAACTGCAGGTAATTCCAAACCCTTTATCTACCACATTTTTTCCAATACATACATTCCTATGATAAAGCTGAATTTATAAGTAAGAGATTAACAATAATAACTGATAATAAAATAGAATAATTATAATAACATAATAAAACAATGTAATATAAAAATATAATAAAAGCTATGTGAAATACTTTATTGTATTTTACTCACCTTTCTTCTTGTGAGGATGTGAGATGATTAAATGCCTACATGATGAGAAGTGAGGTGGATGGTGTAGGCATCCTTATATGCATTATGCCTTCTGACAGGATTATCTCCTTCTAGATGGCAGTTGACAGCAGGTAGCTGAAGCCATGAAAAGTGAAACCATATATAAGAAAGAATTACTGTAACTGTTTCTAAGAGGTAGATTTATTTTTAGAGGAGTTTTCAGAGAATTGTTGGTTGACTTATGGTCTTCTCAGATACTATGTATAAGGAGTTTCAATGTAAAATCCTGAAAGCCAAAGGTAAACTTGATCTCTATTTTGCTAATTATAAATATATTCTCTAGTATGTGTGACTTGTCCTTAGTTGATGGCTATACAAATAGATAAATATATAAGAAACATTTTTAAAACAATTTTTATATGAACTATTCATATGGAATGAGAAATATATATGGCAGGCAAATAATGCCAAAATCACTGTACTACTGAAAAGGAGAAATGACCTTTTCTGTATTTTAATCTTTCACAATTATTGCAATTTGGTAATTATGTTCATCTAGTTCTTGTGTTTGATATTCCCAGTTATTTGCTCTTTTCTTTTTGTCCCTTAATTTTTTCTTTTTTAAGTGGAATAATATTTCATTTGGTTTCCATAAGCTTTTTAGTCTCTCCTTTGTAGTTCATTAACAAATATTTTGTAGATCTTGTATTGTTTCCATATGGTTTAGACAGTTTTTTACTTCATGACTCTTGGCATTTAAGTAAATTACAGTTTATCAACTATAATGTATTTCTTTTGACCTATTGCCTATTCATGTCAAACAACCTTTATTAATGAACAAATGAGGATTACTTGATTTACTAGATATTTGCATATTTATTGTCTGATTTAACCATATGAATATCAAACCCAGTTGAAACTTCATGAAACACATTAAATGCATATGTATCTTTTTCCTTTTAAAGATTTCATTTATTATTCATGAGAGACACACACAGAGAGAGGCAGAGACATAGGCAGAGAGAGAAACAGGCTCCATGCAGGGAGCCTGATGTGGGACTCGATCCGAGGACTCCAGGATCATGCCTTGGGCAGAAGGCAGATGCTCAACTGCTGAGCCATCCAGGTGTCCCTGCATATGTATCTTAAATGTATAGATAAATTTATGCATTCTATATTAACTTAAAATATATTATTAATCATTAGATAAATCTCTGAAAAAAGAAAACACTAGATTACTGAATCCTCACTATATACCCATAGCTACTGCAAGTCCACCACAAATATGTAGAGAGAGTATATATTAAACAATTTTCAACTTTTTATTATGTTAGGACTTTATATTCAAAATATATTTTATTTCCAACTCACTAGTTGTACTAAATCTTGAGTACATAATATAATGACTCATGTATAATAGGAAATCAATAATTGATCATTTTTTAATGAAAAAAAAGGTGAATGACCATAGTTGAATTGTTCATATGAGTTGAATAGCTCAATCAGTGGAAGCTCTAACTGTTCTGTGTTCCACCCAGTTCTAATTAGGTATCCTAAGGGCTAGATTGTTTCTTCTCAGGGTGCCTATTTTATCACACCAGCTATATAAGAGAAACTAATCAAAAGAACCTGAAATGGATTATGCCATTTAAAAGTTCTTCCATTAAAGAGCTATAGCTGGAATTAACAGTGAGTCTCAATGATAGAAACTATTCCATTTTCTGGGGGAGGGGATATACTAAGTTAGAGGTAGACCTGAACCCAACAAAAGATTAGAATGTGTCGATACCACCATGATAACATTTTAACTGGCCTCTCTGGGCCATAGAAAATGTTTCCTTCTTTTATCTATCCTTAGGGCCAAGCACAGTTCCAACAAGAGTTTATAGAACATAATAGAAACTTAACAGGTGGTAAATGTCCCAGAATAGTAATAATCCTGTATGTCATCCTTTCTTAGATGTAAAATACTTCACATTTTATCATCTTCAAAATTGAATTGCAACTTACAATCAACAGCATTGTATATTTGCTATTGTATATTGCTATTCTAGATGGCAGTTATGACTTAGTTGTCATTGTCAATGCAAGCATCAATTTGGTCGTAACAGTTCATATTGTAACCATTTCTATTGACTTGTATGCATTGTTGGCATTTCGCATGTTAAGTGTAATTTCCATTTAAATATTACTCAAAAACTATTTAAAAATGAAAAAAAGAAAAAGGACCATTCACTGATTTGACATTGAAACAAAAAAATTATTGAGAATACATAAAGTCATGACACAAAAAAGCAGGATATACATGATATGAATGAGACAAATCAACTATGAAGTGGTTTATGAGACCTAAAAGAGGAAGATACAAAAAGTTGAAACTATGTATATTTTGTTATTGAAATGAAAGTGATGGCATAAGAAATTTCAAGTCTTCCAGAAGAGGGAGGAAATCTGTCAATGAGACTAATGAGACTAAAATATGTCATATTGGACTATTTTAAAATATTAGTGTCATTGTTTATTTATACTTTTTTTGGTGAGATTTAACATCATGTCTTATAAACTAATAGCTTAGATTCAGTGAAATTGAATTTAAAATTTAGTTAAAATGTATTGAGCATTTGGCGTATGCTGAACAGTTTATGACATTTATTTCAGGAAATATTTAATTTCAGGAAAGATTTAAAGGCAACTGTAAACATTACATTTAATCTTTATGCTGTAACTCAAAATAGGCCCCATCCTACCCACTTTAAATTTATGTAGAAAAGGATTCCATGAAGAATTCATATAAAGAGTCTATACAAGAACCAGGAATCAAATCTAGACCTTTTTGGCTCATGAACTCATGTTATTTCTACCATATTCCATTTCCCCCTTGGGGGGAAAAACATACAGTACTTTTGTTTCCATTTAGCTTAATGGCAATATATTACATGTTATTCTACTGGTTAAAGTGTAATATTGAATTTAATTAAAGACTTTAGATTTTATTTTTTAAGATATAGACATACAAAAATCAATCACACATACAAATATCCCCACACTTCCATTTATACAAGCATTCAACATTTTTCACAATAAAACATAATTTACTTTTGGCATTTCATTGTTTTGAGGTTTTGCATTTCTTTAGTACTTTGGTTATGAAGAATCACTATTGTGAATTTCTTTAATCAATTTAGTAAATTTTAAGAATTTTTAAATTTCCAAAAGACAAGTCCATGACTAAATGATTGTTGAAAATCTCCAAAATGATATTCTTCTTTAATTATGTCAGTGGATTCTAGAAAAGAGCAAGTATCTTCTAAGGACAGCAAAGCGGATCTGATTTGGGTTTGGAAATAGAATACTCATGTTAGATTAAATAAAAGTGCCACTTAGATAACTAGGAGGTTTTGCAGATTCAGCTTTCCTATGAAAGAAACTGATTTTCATAAATTTTCACTTCCGATTAGACACCATTAGAAATCCCTAGGGGCTTCCATCTGAAGTGTGCACACAAATTCCATGAGAGCCCAATGCTAACAATACTCTCAAACAATTGTACTTCTTTTGTAAAACCTACTTCTGTTTCATTAAGAGATGACATCATTTGTCTAAGGGAGTGGTGGAAAAGCTGGTTTAAGACCAAGGAATATAGCTTAGCAGTAGTCCTTCAATACAGAGTTTATGGTTTTAAAATTAAATCATTCTTATTCCCAAATAAATGGCATTAAATATACTTTATTGCATTCTAATATTGCATTCTAATTTTATGATTCCATGCTTCCCAAATATACAGGTTTTATTTTGCATACTAGTTCAGGATTTTAGATTAATTAAACTTTGTGGAAGAAAGAACTTTTTTCTTAAGCCATAGACATGAAAGAAGTGATTAGGTATGTGCAGACGGCAATTTGTTCTAATGGTTTATCTTTGTTTCTAACCGTTTTTGCTTGTGTACATTTCCACCTGTTAAATTACTCTGTAATTTACTGTTTCCTGCTATTTGACAAGAAAACATTACAATCACAATAAAAAGTAATTTAAGGCTATTACCAATCAATGAAATATATCTCGGCCTCAAATGAGATTGAAATAATTTATGGGAATTTTACAGTCAAATTAGAATGGAGATTATTCCACAGGGGGGATTCAACTTCTACAAAACTGCAAGCATTATATATTTCCTAATAAGTTCTCACAGCTGAAACATGTCATTATTGGAAGGCGGCTTGGGAAATTCAATGCAATCAAAAGAATCTTACAAATAAATGCTAGCAAAAAAAGGGGTATTTGTGAACTCATAACTCAATAATGGATTTGAAGTTAATGCAAAATGAAGTTAATGCAACATTAAACCTAGGAGGCACATTGAGTTTGGTACTGGTGGATAACTCGCCACACATATTGTTTGTTGACTGACTGACTGACTTATATTCTTAACCCTAGGAAAGCTTCCTAATAGTAGGTAGCAATTTAGCAAAGGTACCACCTCTTCCTACTGCCGTTCAAAACTGAAATGTTGTAAAAAGGAAGCATTTTTGTTTCACTGTTGAAAAGCAATTACATTCATTTCCTCTTTTCCTGGCAAATGAAACCTCTGAGTTTGAAGGCTTTATGAGCAATGACAAGATTTGAATGTATTTTCTCAGAATTTTACGCTGAAAGTTCATGCAATTGAATTTTACTTATTTATAAATCAACTCACATTCATCAAAAAAAGTGACAATGTTTGGAAAGGACAACAATTTCAAGAAAATAAATACTTAGGAACTATTGATAACACGATTGAAAAATGGGCAAATCTATTATACCACCCTTTTGTTTTGCTAATAAACAAACATCAAACACTTATTTATTCTCTATTCACTTTCTCTTTTCCTTCTCTCACTGCTCATCTCCCAAGCTTTACCTGCCTGAATTTTTGTCAGTTATCTAAGTGAGAATAAAAAGTTGAATTCCCCAAGTTAGACAAATGGAAACCAAACTGTTGTGGGTTTGAGAACTACATTAATTAATCATTCCTTTCGTGTGGATTTGCTAAATTCCCTCATCTGTTCAACTTAAAACTAGAATCTTTTTACTTTCCGTAAGGTCTATAAAAATGAGAAATGAACATGAAAGACGTAGGAGAATGATGTGGGGAACAGTATTTCATGACAAAAGGGGTAATACAGCTTTTATGAGAATACAAATTGTATCAAGCATGAAAATATGTTAAGCAATTGTTTTTAAGGTAATCTTAACTCCCGTGAGGAAGTATTGTGATTTAATTATCTTTATGTGAGTTTTAATGAAATACAACAAATTATTTCTGCTCAAAAAATCACTATTGGAATTAAATTTAAATGCATGAGAATAAATTAAATAAATAAATAAATAAATAAATAAATAAATAAATAAATAAATGAGAATGTTGCTCTACATTCCTGTGAGTCATCCAGAATGCTTATCTCATTTAAATTTTGGAAATTTCCAATAATTCCCTGGGATAAGTGAACATTATTCATTCTTTAAATGAGAAGACATTTATTGTGTTACTCAAGTGTAGTAGCTAAAAAGACAAGTAAAGTATGGGCTCAGCTTTCAAAGCAATGATAAAGGGTAAGAAGGCAGTGATGCAACAAGCTTAAGAATGTAAAAGATCTGTTTCATGCTTTCTTATGGCATGATATGTACACTCACTTATTTGTTTGACATTTGAACAAACCTAAATATGGCAGATTATACCTTTGTATCTTCTAATTTATACACTAGGAGCTAAATTGTTGAGTAATGCGTTTGAATAATCACATAGACACAGGCTGTTGGAAAAGATTAGATTTGTCATCAGTTGTTTTTTTTTTTTTTTGCAGCTCAGCAAAGTTATTTGTGCAATTATTAGAAGATGAGGATTGCCGTAGTGAATGTAGCTTGAAGCCACTTTCAATTTGCCACAGGACTGGCAAATAGAGCCTCACCTTAATGACTCCAAAGTGCTCCCTAACACCTTGATCGTGAAGAAAATTGATGAAACTCACAGATGCAGAACTGCTGAGGGAGACAGAATTTAACTACAGACTCTGTGACCATAAATGAAGGCTGCCATCTTCCTTTTTTATGAAATAAATAAAAAGAATATTGATTCTTTCAAAGTAAACATCTCAGTCTTACTAGTGGAAAGTGCTATTGCCTATAAAGACAACGTTAATATCTATATTTGATCTGTATCTATAATGTTTACAAAATAATATGTCCTTTTCTAAAATAAATATTTTATTTATTTATTTATTTATGAGACAGAGAGAGAGAGAGAGGCAGAGACACAGGCAGAGGAAAAAGCAGGCTCCATGTAGGGAGCCTGACATGGGACTCCTGGGTCTCCAGGATCAGGCTCTGGGCTGAAGGCGGCGCTAAACCGCTGAGCTATCTGGGCTGCCCATATGTCCTGTTTTTATTTGCCAAAGAATTATGTCTATTTTTCTTTTAATCTTCTTGAAGAACACTGTATTCCCAATTTATGAATGAGAAAAATGAAATAGAGAATTAAGAAAATTGTCCATGATCATTCATTCAATAAAAGGATGAACTAAGGTTTAGTTACAAGCCTGTTTTAGGCTGAATGTTTGTGCACCCCCAAATTCATATTTTGGAATCAAAAACTTTGATGTGATGTAATTAACAGGCAGTGCCTTTAGTAGATAGTTATATCATGAGCATGGAGCCCTCATGAATAGCATTAGTGTCTTTTAAGATACACAAGAGAGATGATTTCTCAGCCATGTGAAGATACAACAAGAAGGCGGCCCCCTGCAAACCAAGAAATGGGCTCTCACCAGACACCGTAACTGCTCGTGCTTTGATCTTCGCCTTCCCAGCCTCGAGAAATGTGACAAATAAATATTTCTTATTTAAACCACCCAGCCAATATTCTGTTAGAGCAGACAGGGTCTGAATTCCAAAAACAATGTTGTATGCTACCTCATGTTGAATGTTTTATTATCTCACACGTACAATAGGTAGTACTTATGTAGATTAAATACAAACTGTTTTACCTTAAGAGTTTTATAGTTTTCAGATCTTTGAAAGTTTGATTTATATTTATATTCCACATTTAAGTACTTTCTCAGGAGTACACTACCTCTGCAAGAATGTGGTAATGATTCTATAAAGACGCCATCTGCTATACACAAAACTTATCCTATTAATAGGAAACAAAAGAGAGAAAGTAATTTGATTCCTTGTTTTAAAGAAGGTAAAAGTATAATACACTCAAGTGAAAGTGTTGTTTGTGATTGGAGGGAATACAAATTCTCTCTTCCCAATCTACTATGGTTCAAGGTTTGGATTTGTATATTCAATCTGCTATTTACTGTTGGGCAAGTTACCTAATCTTTTTCTGCTTAAATTTCCATATATATTAAATGAGAAAAATGATATCACATATCTCATATGGCATTCTAGTAATTGAGGAAACTCATATGTTTAAATTATTTAGGACAGTGTTATTTAATAAGCTCTCAATAAATGCTCACTGCAACAACTACATTTATTATTCCTGATAGTGCTACTTACTATGTATAATCCAAACCCCCTATTGTTTAATTTTATTTTCTTTTTCTCACAATAGCCTTGTAAAGCTGAGACTCATTAAAATATTTTGGATTTTTACACAACATTAAATAGTCCAGTTGCATTAATTTTTCATTGAATATATAATCATGTTTTTAATGTCTTGAGATCTTTATTTTTCTGACTTTGATAGAGTATAATTTTGAGAAGGTGCTTGAATAAAAGTAAGAAATGAATATATGTTAGTAATATTTTTACTTTTTTGACAACAAAGCTTAATATTCACCATTTTTATATTTATTTACATGCATACATAGCAGTTCTGATTATGTTGAGATATTTATGTCTCACCGCTCAAAGTTTAACTTGATATTGAGAAAAAATATATATACTCACCTATACCTTTATAGATTTCCATGATTATTCTGAATTATGTGTCACTGATTGTTTTTTTTTAAATAGAGTCCTTTCCCTATATACAGTCTTCGTAGTAACAATTTTAACTTTAGTATAATGTAGGACTTAATGAGCATATTATCATTTCTTCTACAGAAATTAATAATAGAAATATTGAATAGCCTTAGTATATCTGAAATACTTTCAAGTATCTGCAGTTTGCTAGAGATAACTACGTTGTGGTTTAGAGAAAAGTTAACATCAAGTCATTCATTCCCAGGTTTTATTTTAAAACAGAGCAACCTTCACATGATCAAAAGCAATTGTATCTTTTATATACATATATGTATTGTAAGATGTATATTATAAAACATATAAGATAATGTGCAGTAGCCTTTTATTATATGATCATGTTAATAGATTTAAATTCTAAAGATGTGGTTAACTTGCAAAGGAAATCATAGTTGTTGCAACGATATCCTAGTAATAACTATTTATATTTCTTGTTCTTGGATTTGTTTTTAAATTAACTTTTAGGGACCTCTGGGTGGCTCAGCAGTTGAGTGTCTGCCTTTGGCCCAGGGCATGATCCTGGAGTCCTGGGATCGAGTTCCACACTGTGCTCCCCTGGAGCCTGCCTCTCCTGCTGTCTCTGTCTCTGCCTTTCTCTCTGTGTCTCTCATAAATAAATAAATTAAGTATTTAAATAAAAAATAAATTAACTTTGAATATAGTTAATAAGCAAATATTGTTTAACAATAAACTTCAAACTCCAAATTGCCTTATTATGCATGTATTACCACAATATATGAGCAAAATTTCAAGTCACATGATACTTTCTCAGTCTTTGTTTTGTTGATTTGCTTTTAGTAGAATAATTTATAGTAGATTTTAAATATATAAGAGAAGAAGAAAAAATAGTTTTTTATAGTTATACATTTTTACCATTGTTGGCACTCTTCAATCATTTCTGTAGATATAGATTTCTATCCAACAAAATTTACTCAGCCTAAAAATATCTTCCTTCAGTGTTTTGTTTGGTTTTGTTTTGTTTAGTGTAGTCTTTTTTCTCTGGCAAAATTTTCTCTCAAATTTTAACTGAAAATTTAAAAAGTCATTTTGGAAGGATATTTTTTGCTAGACATAGAATTATAGAACAACAGTCCCATTTTATTCTGACCTCATTGGGAAATCAACTGTCATTCTCATCATTATTTCCTGGTATGCAATGTATCTTATTATTTGACATTTTTAGGATTTCCTCTTTATTATTGATTTTTAGCATACCTTGGTCTGGTTTCCTTTATAGTCGTTCTGCTTAGAATTTTTTGAGGTTCTTGAATCTGTTTGATATTTTTAATATAATTTGGAAAATTTTCGGCCAATATCTCTTATTTTTTTAACCCTATTTTGTTTCTCCCTTCCTTCTGGCTCACTTTATATCCATGGGTTACTGATGCTTTGTCCATTTTTTCAATATTTTTGGCTTGGAAAATTTACGTTAACTTATCTCCAAGTTCACTAATCCTTTCTCCTGTTGTTACTGATATGTTAAATCCATTCAATTAATGTTTAATTTTAAATTGTAGGTTTTCATTTTAGGATTTTAACTTGGTTTATTTTAAGACATTTAATGTCTCTCAAACTTTCCCAATTCCTTCCTCAATATTTTTACATTATTTACTATAGATTCTTTAATATATTTGTTATAATTATTTTAAAGTTTCAACCATTTGGATTATCCATTAGACTGTTTCTACTGGCTTTTCCCTCCCATTTTGTATAGGTTATTAGTTATATAATTGCATATAACTGTTATATATAATATTAATTTCTAGTAACTTTTTATTGTAAATTGGCATTGTGGATGATACATGTGGAGAATCTGGATTCTATTAACTTTCTCTATAGAATGTTGTATTGCAATAAATACTTGCAGAAAACATTAACCTTTTAGAAAGTTTTAAGGAAGAGTAGATTTTGATTCTGCCCATATTTCTAGGATGAAAGCCTTAGTCTTAGGATATAGTTCTTACTCCTAGAATGTGGCATATCCACTGCCACATTTAGGAATGATTAAGCAGACATTTACCTCTTGACTTCTCAAGAATTGAACTCTAAATCTGGATTTCCAATATTAAGCAGCTGCTTAAATCAGATTTTAAACTATCCCTCTGTTCCTTTTCCCCTGAAAGGAATTCTCATAGTTGAACTATGAACTTCTATGCCTTTCAAACTGAGGGTCATGTGCACACAGATTCAGAAGGACAGCTCTGGTTCCCTCTTTGATGGAATACTCCCTCCTCCCCACCCCCCAAATGTTCTGGTAGCCTGAAATTCTGACTTCTGATTCCCCACATAAATAAGGCTGCTTCTTTCTATTAAATTTTATTTTAATATGCCTGAAGCTAAATATTTTCCATGATGTAAAAACCAAATAAATGTGTTAACATCATCCAAGGTGTTCTTTTTCTTAATTTATGGGTTAAGGTCTCCCCAGTTCCTGACTGCTTTTGGTTGCTCTCAGTTGCCTTTAATATTGAATTCTTCATTTTTCTTCTCTCCCACCATCCCCCACTCTGGAACGGTTCTGCATTTCCTGTTTCTTTATCTTTCAATATAAAATTCTGGATAACTTATTAAGAAATATCTTTCAATTCAGTAGATCTCATTTGAGTTTATCTAAAATATATATGATTATTTTAAGGTTTTTTTTAAAGTTTATTTCCAATATACTCAATGTACAGTTATATTAGTTTCAGGCGTATAATTCACAGTTCTACAGAGTATTCAATGCCCATGACAATATGTGTACTCTTTTTTTTAAAGATTTTATTATTTTATTCATGAGAGACACACAGAGAGAGAGGCAGAGGAAGAAGCAGGGAGCCTAGTGTGGGACTAGATCCCAGGACCCCTTGATCACGACCTGAGTCAAAGGCAGATGCTCAACCCAGGTGCCCCCAATATGTGTACTCTTAATCCCTTTCACTTATTTCACCTCTTCCCATACGCACCTCATCAAACCACCAGTTTGTTCTCTATCTTTAAGAGTTTGTTATATTTTTGTTCATCTCTGTTTTCTTTGTTTCTTGTTTCTTAAATTCCACATACAAATGAGATCATATGGTATTTGTGTTTTTCTCACTGACTTATTTATAAATAGTTCCATTCACATAGATAGATTTTTGTTCCCTGGGAAATAACCAAAAGATCAGAAAAAATAGTGAATTATTTACTATTACCATTTACATAGAATATATAGAAAATAATACTAATACTGATACTAATACTAATAATAATAATAAGGTTCAAAGGAGCAGCAAATTGGAAGAATCAAGAATGAATATAAATAATATGTACAGGGAAAGTATATTTCCAAAAAAATCTTTCATATCAGAGGATAATATAATGACATCTTTAAAGAGCTAAGAGTAAAATAGCCAGGGGTCGTACACCTCTTGATTTTGGCTCAGGTCATGATCTCAAGGTTGTGAGATCGAGCCCTGTGTGGAACTCCATGTTCAGCACAGAGTCTATTTAGGTTTCTCTCTCCCTCTCCTTTAGCTTCTCTTTGAGCCTTTTCTAAAATAAATAATTTTTTAAAAAAATTTAAAATGCTTAATCTAGAATGATGCAAGAAAGATGGAAAAGAGAACAAAAACAAATGGGACAAATAATAACAAATAGCAAGATGGTTGGCTTAAGCCTAAATATCTTAATATAATATAAAAATGTAAATTGACTTAATATTTCAAATAAAACTATTATATGTTTGGATAAAAAAAAGTAAGGCTCATCTGTGTGCTTAATTACAAGAGAAAGACTTTAGTATATAAAATGAAAATGAGGGCAACCTGGGTGGCTGAGAAGATTCAGAAGATGGCTTCAGGGCAACCTGAAGGCTCACCTGCCTTCAGCGGTAGGGCATGATCCTGGAGATCTGGGGTTGAGTCCTACATCGGGCTCCCTGCACGGGAGCTTCTGCCTCTGTCTGTGTCTCTGCCTCTCTCTCTGTGTCTCTCATGAATAAATAAATGAAAATTTTAAAATAAAATAAAATGAAAATGATACAAAATATCTCTTGCAAATACTGTTCATAAGAATATTTCTATGTATATATTAGGAAAAGTAGATTCCAAGACAAAGAGTATTTACCAGAGAAAAAGAAATAGCATTTCATAATGATAATAGGGTCAATTTATCATGAAGAGATATCAAGAAAATCCTTAATGTTTAGCCACTAATAACAGAGCTTTAATGTACATAAAAAATAGTTTGACAGAACTGATGAAACAAAACACAAATAAATTTAAAATTTAAACATACACTTTTCACAGTAATTGGAATGAGAAGACAAAGTTCAATAAGAATATAAAAGTTCTGATAACATTATCAACCATTGACCTGAGAGCACTGTATACAATTTTAAAGTACCATACTCAACTTGTGCAAAAGACACTTTATTAATACACATGGTAAACTAAATAGAGATAGATTTTATGGAAGACCCTCAAACAAGTCTCAATACATTTCAAATAAATTAAGTCATACAGAATGTATTCCATGACTATAACTGAATTAAATTTGAAATCAATACAAAAAAGTCAATACAAAAATCTACGTCAGTAGGATTTAGAGTATTCTAAATATGTAGGAATAAAGTCAAGCAATTCTAAATAATCCATATATCCAATAATCAGCAAAGTAAATTTAAAAGGGATCTAAATGGAATGATAATGAAAACACAACATAGCAAAAATTATAGGATATTTGTATCTATTTGTCTAAAACTGTTTAGAAAAAAAAATCATAGTTTAGATTTAAATCTTGTAAGTTAAAATCCTTATGCAACAAAATAAGATTCTAAAATTCCACTTAACATGCTAGAAAAAGAGCAAATTAAACTCAAATAAATTCTAGATAAAAGTCCCTTCTGGAACACCTGGTGGCTCAGTGGTTGAGCTTCTGCCTTCAGCTCAGGGTGTGATCCTGGTGTCTCGGATTTAGTCCCACATTGGGCTCCCTGCATAGAGCTTGCTTTTCTCTCTGCCTGTCTCTCTCTCTCTCTCTCTCTCTCTGTGTCTCATGGAATAAATAAATAAAATCTTAAAAAGTTTTAAAATAAAAAATTAGTTTAAAAAATAGATATCTGGCATAATATAGTAAGTCTTCGTTGACAACAAATACTTTCAGATCAATGAAAAAATAAAATTTAATATTTTAACTCATGAATATTTTCCATGTAGTATTAAACAATTTTTAATTAATTAATTAATTAATTTTAATAATTTTAATTTAAATCCAAACTTGGATTCAGATGTTTTTGTAATTTACTGTATTCTCTTAAGTAAGGTATCTGTAACAATTTATTTATTATTATTTTTTATCTGTAACAATTTATATAAAATTCTTATAGATTCCTTTGTTTCTAAGGCTATTGGGATAAAATTCCTTGTCTGCAAATAGCTTTCTTAATTATATATATACATATATATATATATTTCTTTTGATAACTATTTCCAATCCCTGGAAGCTGAGATTTCTTTTATATTCCACACTGGTACTCTTAGCTTTTCTCTTCTCTAGACCTGAAATTCCTGCTTGAGTCTAAGCACATTCTCATGCATTCAGACATTTCTAGGGAGAGAAATGCAGTACTTCTGGGGATTATATTATTCTAATTAAGAAAAAAAATGGTTGCAAAAATTTGGTTCAAAGACCAGCGTGAGAAAGGATGATTCTAAATCAGAATTGAATTAGTTATTCAGGGCTTCCTTCCTCTGACCCCTCCCCCCCCCATAGATATATGCTGAGTCTTTAAGGCCTGTAATTAACAATTGAGTAAAAGCTCAAACATCTCCTTGGGACATTGAGAGCACAAGGCAGCCATGGTGTCAGTGCCAGCAGCTCCTGAAGCAGTAGAAGGCACTGCCAGCTGCTTTGGCAGCAAAATAAATAACGCCTCAAGGCAGACATCAGCGCTGTCCACATTAAACATTGGCAGCCTCAGAGTTTGGCAAGGGATTAACAGAGTGTGTATTAAGGATATATGGGGTGGGAGTGGAGGCCATTAGCATGCTAACTGGATTCCAATAGGAGTCCTCCAATGAAGAAAGTTAAACTGCCTCCCGAAAAGTTCTAGAATTCACTGGCAGGCATTTGAGACCATGCTAAAGTTACAATTTAACAGAAGGCTTGAACTAGAGGAATATTTCTTGACAATATTATTGAATTCTGTTTTAACTGTCTCGACGCTTAATATGTTCTCACTCCATTGATGTTGTGGCTCAGAAACTATGACTTATTCTAGTCCTCTATCCAGTGATTATATAGCCACGGAATCTTCTTGCTAATCCCAAGGACATAATTACTTGGTCATCCTGGAATAACTCTCTTTTTACCACCAGTAATCTACCTGCTTGGTAATTAATGGCTTATGTTTAATAACAATCTTTTTCTAAAAGATAAGTGTTGCCCTGAATATTTACTCTTTTTCAATATCACCTAATGCACACTCACTATAGGTCTAGGATTGTCAACATACACTATTCTAACAACTCATATGCTATTTTTAATAGCATATTAAAACTTTATTTTAAACTTTATTTAAACTTTAAACTTTATTTTAAACCTTATTTTTCAATCAAAGCAAATTTTTAAAAAACATTATCTAAAATATTTAAAAAGAAAACTCAGAAATTTTTCAGTCATTTTATGATAGCTAGTAAAATCATTCATACCAAATCAGAATCTGACCTTTCAATGAGGACTCATGTCTAATATTTGAGCAAAACAGGGCGTGGAGGCAAGAGTAGAAAAATCTAATGTTATGTCCTATACCAGTGCATCATGTTTACTCATATGCAGCTGTGTTATATTTATGGGCAATGTTTTTCATTTAGACCAGTATGCCCATATTGGAAATGTTTGTTAAGTAGAGGATATTTAAGACATATTTTAATGATATCAATGTTTTTCTGTATCATAATTTTCAGATTGGCCATTTAACAAAGAAAATGGAGTACAGGCAAATGTACTTAAAATATTTTCACAAAAGAGTGGATCGTCTATTTTATGACACATGCATCTGGAAGACAATTTTAATACCTGTTTCTAACACCTCAGGTTTAAAAGAAAGTAATAGTATGGCTTAGAATTTTAAAGGGTTTCTGATATTTCAAAGTCAACTAATACAATTTATACAGAAATTAGGCACATTTACTTCAAATATTAGGTCTCTCTAAGAATACAGGAGTGCAGTACATGGTTAACATGTTTCCCAAGACAACACATAAGCAATACTTTCACAGTTTTGGAAGAAAAAAATTGTGTCCCATAAAGCTCAAAGATTCTTATTTCTGGACTTCTTGTACAATCTTTCAATCATATCGAAGTTCGGAAATAAGAGCCTCCTTTAAACTGAAAATGAAGGGACTCAGATGTATGGAAGACTGACAGAGATGCCTCGTTCTGTGTGTAATCTGAATACTTTTCAATAAAGGTATTTTTCACTTTCTCCTTTTTTTTTTTTTTAAATCTTATGCAAAATGTGTGTTAGGAGTATTCCTTCAATTTTATGCCTCATTGCTGTGGCACTCCAAGGCAAATGTTCCATTTCTCATTGTCTTCAGCAGAATTGCTGTCCTTTGTAAATGGTCCTTACTTGATTCCTGATGGTTGTCACCCCCTTTATGATTGCTAGGGTGATCCAGGACAGCACAGTATTTCCACTTCCCCTCAGGCTAACTCTACTACAGAGGTCCAGATTCTTCATACTCCTCTGATCTCAGCACTGATTCTTGAACAAAAGCTTTTATTAATATTTATGTCTCATCCAGAGAGACACCTTGTTTGGAGAAGTGAATGAAAGATTGTAGTGAATAATCATTATTCATCTGGGTAATGATTCACATTTCTCATCTCTGAAGTGAGAAAAGTTTTGAAGTTTGCCCAGCATATTCAATGTTAGCCTGAGGGATTATATTGACTTTAGATATCCTATCACCTCCAACGTATAACTGAGGCTCTTCTTCTCAAGTAAATCCTATATAAACAACATAACTTTAATTACATATACTTTATAGTTTTGATTTGAGGATGCTATTAAGATGCCATTGATTTGAGGATGCTATTTGTTCACGATTCAAGAATTTACAAGTATGTTGCATGCTGCATAATTTTCTTTACAGTAAATTGTATATGTTTTCTTTTACTTAGTCCTGTAAATTTTACATTATTTGCAGAATAAAACCATGATTTTGCTAGTGTTTGAACATCCTAATCAATTAGTAGCTATGCTATTATAGATGAAAGATGCTTAATTGGCCTTAGATAGGTCATTTCACCTCCCTAGGCTTTATCTCATCTATAAATTAAGCATTAAGTTGGATGTTATTTATTGTTTCTTCACACCTAAAAAGTCTTTTTTTTGTATGTGACAAAGCAGGTAACTAGAGCAACAGATTCACTAATAGAAGTTGTCTTTTCTCTCATTTCTGAATACAATCCTACACACATACCCCGTGTGTCTATGCCAGCTGTATGAACAATGATCTAAACATCACCTATATAATTATGAAAATATATATAATTATACATATAGAAATAAATACAAACATAACAGCTTAGAATTTTATAAATGGTCCTACAATCATCTCTTCCACTATGTTTTGGACATCCTATCTTAATGAACTCTTCTTCATTTAGGAATTCCAGCCACACTATCCTCCTCATTATTATTCCATAATATTGAGCCTTCTCCAGCCTCAGGAATTTTGACCTTGAATTTTCTACTTCCTTAAATATTCTTTCCCCAGATACTTATATTTCTTGTTCTTTCTCCCTCTCTCTCTCTCTTAGTCTCAATTATGATCTTACCTGTCCAAAAAAAAAAAAAAAGCCAATTCATTTTATATAAAACTACATCCACCTTTTTCATACATACCTATGAATACATAAGAAAAAGAAAAAATAAGTTAAGTGATGTGCAAAATGTATTTCTATACATTGAGGTGAAGCATATAGAATTGAAGATTGCTGTTTGTGTTGTAACTGTACAACCATTGTGCCAACTAAGCATATCCTATTTTGGTGGAAGGAGCATTTAAGTGAAACTTCATTACTTTGATGAGTTCAATTCTATGAAATTCATTATTTTTTAATGAATTTCTCCATCTGCTAAACGATGAAGTGAGAGAAAATATATAAGTGGTAGCTGTAGGGAAAAGCAAGAATAAAACACTAGGTAAAGCTTGGAATGGCAGAAGTCTCTAAGAGGTTTTAGAGACCAGGAGTTTGTGGCTTTCAGGAGAAGAAAACTAGATCTGGCATGAAGAGCTCACCTTGAACTCCCTAAGGTAAACGTTAGTAGCCCTGAAGCCTAGGCACTTGTCTGTAGGAAGTCATTTCAAGTGTTAATTTAAAATCCTAACAGAAAGCTAGTGCAAAGTGCTATAATGTTAACATCAAAGGGGGGAAAAACATTATTAAGAAAGGGAAGTTGATCTTTTTAACCAATGCATTTTTCAATAAACTTTATTGTAAAAGTTGAAGACAATGTGTCTATGTGGAAATGAATCACATCTCAACTGTGGCACCTCACACATCATGATGATATATCCAGGTTGCAGGCTTTCTAAAAGCACATCAGTTGAAATCATGACATAAAAGCAATTTCTCCCAAAAGTCACAGTAAGATTGCCTCGTTTTTAAAACAGTAACTTGTATAGTTTAAAAAATCTCCTTTCCCATATTTCCTTCTGAAGAAATATAAGAAGACTGGCAAGATATAGAAAAGCATTACACATTAAATGTAAACATAGAACAGATATTCTTGATTTAAAACCGTGAATGAGATTTTTAAGGAATCTCGGAGACGTGTGAAAAAAAAATCCAAGTCACAAATCACATTTATCCAAATTTTAACATATATCCAAAGATGGAAGAAAAGTGAATCATGAATCTACACAGGAAATGTACTTTTTTACATATTCATATGTTTATGTTTAGTTATGTATATATGTGCACTCAATCCAAATCAGAGGGATGTTTTTTAAATATACAAAACATAATATCAAACATAAAAGCAAAATATATTTCTCGGATTAATATTTTTGACAATGTGAGCAAGAAATGTGATGATTGAAAGAGACTTGAGTCCATCCTTAATCTCTCTCCTAATTTATCATCCCTTTACCGATGTATGCATGCACATGTACACATATAATCCAAAATTGGCTCCTTCTCTTCACCATCTTTTCTAATACAAACCTGATCTGACATGGGATCATCTATCTCTCTAGGAGACTCCTATAGTAGCATCCTACATAGCACCCCTGATATTAATGATAGCTCATGAGGAAGATACTCTTTTTTTGGTTTAAAGATTTATTTATTCATGAGAGACACAGAGAGAGAGAAAGAGACACAGGCAGAAGTAGGAGACTCCCTGCGGGGATCCCGATGTGAGACTCAATCCTAGGTCCCGGGGATCACGACCTGAGCCAAAGGCAGAGGCTCAACTACTGAGCCACCCAGGCACCCCAGAAGATACTCTTCATAGAGAAATCATTTTAAATGGTCAGATCATATGATGCTGCTTCTCAAAATCTCCAGTGGCTTCGCATTTCAACTCACAGTAATACTCATGAGCTTAGAATTTTATAAATGGTCTTACAATTATCCCTCCCACTTTGTTTTAGATCTCATATCTTAATATTCTCCTTCTCTTTCAGATACTACAGCCACACTGGCTTCCTGGTTGTTATTCCAACACACTGAACCTGCTTCTGTCCCAGGAATTTTGAACTTGAATTTCCCACTTCCTGAAATGTTCTTTCCCCAGATAGCCCTATCGTTTCCCTCCCTATTTTCTTTCAAATGTCCTCTAATCTCACCTTATCTGAAAAGCAATTCTTATTCATCCTTATAAAAAGATATCCATTTCACTGAAACCCTATCCTTATACCCTGTCTTACTTCTCTTCGTAACACCAATCTCCACTTATCATATTATATATTTGTTATTTATTTGTTTAACAACAAGGGCAAGTGCTATATCAGTTGATATCTACTGATGACAGATTGGATATTCAGCAGCATCAGCAGTGAGATAAGGTTGGTTAGGAGGAGCCCAACATGTTTGTCTCTTCTACAATTGATTCACTTTTAAAGGGCTCATCACATAAGCAATGGGAAGGATGAGAATTATTGATCCTTTTTAAAAAATCTTCTAGTCCACTTTGCTGGTTAACTGCTTCTTGTGTAATAGGTGATCTCTGGTAGGCATTAATAGGAGACACAAAAATACACATGTCTTTTGCCTACTTCTGAAGGTCCACTCATATTCCTGTTTCCTGATTTCTGTTTATCAGCTCTTCCAAGGCCCCTGACCAACCATTCAAGTCATCTGTCACTGTCAAGGCATTTATGTGCATGTTTATATATACATGGCTAATCCTTCCAACTATATAAAATAAAATAACCAAAAATATCACTCATAACTCAGAATATCCCTGAGTAGTGTTGTAGAGCAATCCATTTTCAGACCTATCAGTGAGCTGGTATGTTCCAGTCTACCACAGTCCATTAGGATAAGGGTCTTTTTATTTTTATTTATTTATTTATTTTTGATAGGGTCTTTTTTTATTTTATTTTATTATTTTATTTTATTTTTTATTGGTGTTCAATTTACCAACATACAGAATAACCCCCAGTGCCTGTCACCCATTCACTCCCACCCCCCGCCCTCCTCCCCTTCTACCACCCCTAGTTCGTTTCCCAGAGTTAGCAGTCTTTACGTTCTGTCTCCCTTTCTGATATTTCCTACACATTTCTTCTCCCTTCCCTTATATTCCCTTTCACTATTATTTATATTCCCCACATGAATGAGAACATATAATGTTTGTCCTTCTCCGACTGACTTACTTCACTCAGCATAATACCCTCCAGTTCCATCCACGTTGAAGCAAATGGTGGGTATTTGTCGTTTCTAATAGCTGAGGAATATTCCATTGTATGCATAAACCACATCTTCTTTATCCATTCATCTTTTGAAGGACACCGAGGCTCCTTCCACAGTTTGGCTATTGTGGCCATTGCTGCTAGAAACATCGGGGTGCAGGTGCCCCGGCGTTTCATTGCATCTGTATCTTTGGGGTCAATCCCCAGCAGTGCAATTTCTGGGTCGTAGGGCAGGTCTATTTTTAACTCTTTGAGGAACCTCCAGACAGTTTTCCAGAGTGGCTGCACCAGTTCACATTCCCACCAACAATGTAAGAGGGTTCGATAAGGGTCTTTTTAAAACAGTCATGCAGAACTTCTAGCTTTCACAGCATTCCCTAAATTGAACTTGATTGAACTGAATTTGTCACATCTCTTTATTTGTGACTTCTAAAAGAAGTTAACAAAGCAGTTAATAGTTAAAAAGCAATTAACAAAGTTATCAAAATCAGTTAACTAAACAAAGCACAGTCTTCCTGAGGGTGTGCTTGCTAGGGTTACTGCTATTAGTAATATTTTAGGTTGGATTACTCTGAATGCACACCTTGAAACAAGGTCTCACATGAAATTAATTCATTATATTATTCCAGAGAATAGCAGTTGGGTAGTATAGAAAGTGAGATGAAGAAGGAGAAAAAACCCATACATGGGAGAGTTATTCAGGTCATCACCATGAGAGGCTTGTTTCAATTGGGGCCTTTGCAGAAGCACAGAATGCCTCCAAATGCTATTTGCCTTTCCATAAGCTCTTAACTTTAGTTGGTTGAATATTACCCCTAAATGATAACTTTTCCTTATTTCTATGTCACTCCTGCTGCTCTAAGTGTCCACTACATAGTAAAAGTCCTAGAGCTAAAAAATGAAATGGTGGTATGCATGTGAAGTGAGGCCCTGTCAGCTTAAAGTGAATCTTTGCCTGGGAAGACTGCATGATACCATTTACCCAAGCCTTGAATAGAATCAGAGATAAGGTCAGGTTGATGAGCTTGAAGCAAGCATTCTTGCTATTACCTTAGGCCTCATAAATCAGCTACTTAACAATTTGGTCCAAATTTTTGTCACTTATTGAATTCAAACATATAAATGTAGTTTTTGGAATTCACTTCCAGCACTTAATTAATAAAAAATTCCCTAGACAACATATTCTCTCTCCAAACATTTTGCAAGTCAGTGATTTTACATGATCACAAAAAAATTTAGCAGAGATTATAGAAAAAAAACAAGGTAGAAAATTTAAATCATAATCTTAGATTAGGGATCCCTGGGTGGCGCAGTGGTTTAGCGCCTGCCTTTGGCCCAGGGCGCGATCCTGGAGACCCGGGATCGAATCCCACGTCAGGCTCCCGGTGCATGGAGCCTGCTTCTCCCTCTGCCCGTGTCTCTGCCTCTCTCTCTCTCTCTCTGTGACTATCATAAATAAATAAAAATTAAAAAAAAAAATCTTAGATTAAAGAAAAGAAATATATTCCAGAAATTAGCTGGGGCATGGATAGTAATTTCCTGAGTCTCAATTCCATTGGTAGACTTTCCCAAAATTGATAAGACTAAGACTCTACTAACTTAATTTCCAACTCTCCTTTCAGAACTATCTTTCTCCTGTTCTGAAGGGGAAAGACATGCTTCTCATTGGTATCTTATTACAACAAAGCTGATACCCATAGAAGTAAAACAAGAGAGATTTGCTAAGATATTCAGAGGAGGTTAGCCTGTGTTGTTTTTTCTTTCCTTTTCTTCCTTCCTTCCTCCCTCCCTCCCTTCCTTCCTTTCTTTCATTCATTCGTTCATTCATTCTTTTTGCTTTCTGCTTTAAAATTAGAAATTTAGAAGGGCGATGTTTCCACAAGATATTTGTTAACCTGTTTTTTTAGAATTAAAAAAAATAAAGCTAGATTGTTCTGAAAGAAATTACTTCTGATTTGATTCATTGGTTTGATGATATTAATGAGCTTTGTCAACTTACCTATATGGCAGATACTTTCCAGAAATGAAAATGAACTAAATATCCAGCTTCAAGGTTTAATGAATATATGAAGTACAATACACTGGGATTAAGCTTTAAAGTTATTTAAATGTATGTGAAAATGCTATATATCAATTAAACTGTGTGAGAAATCAATAATTTTAAAATAGGGGATAAGAATTTAAAAAACTGAGTACAATTAAAGGTAGAAAAGGGTAACTGATTATTACACTTGTATTTGTAAGAATATTATAAATAAATACCTTAGTAATACTGGAGGTTATATTCACCCCCTAAATTACCCAGCATATGTAAATTAAAATATACTTTAGTATCAGGAGCTTATATGGGGGATGAGTTTAGGATGAACCCTGGCTTGATTCCTCTAGTAACTCAGGGAAACAGACCATGGATCAAAGCAAACAACTTATTGATTGAGAAGATCTCCCTTTCTCCATTAGGGAGCAGATGGTTGAAGCTAAGCATTTATCCTCATCAGCCACTTTGTTGCTAGTTTTATACAAGGGTGCACAGTTCAAATTGGATGCTTAGATGGCGATCAGAGCCTGGTTTGGATTTCTTTCTTTTCTTGTAACTTATCCCTGGGAAACAACAACAGCTCATTTCTTTTAACTTTGTTCTTTTCTTCTAAAATCCCTCTCCACTGTTATACTCTCAAGCCTCCAGCTGATTGTATATTCATGAGTTTGCAATAAAGTTGCTGAAGCAGTATGGTCTATATAGCCATTATAGCATCTTTAAAATTTGACATACAGTTCTCTCTCTGCCTCTCTCTCTCACTAGGATATTAAATTATAGATTACATTTTGGGTAAATTAAGATTATTTATTCTTTTGGTGATTGTGAAAACCCTGCCAAATAGCAGCCCTAAAAACAACCCAAAAGTGAAGTCTATTGAAGCTAGGTCTGGACCGTAAAACTAACAAAAACAAATAAGAGAAGATTAAGATGGCCAAGAAAAACAAATTAAAAAAAATGCTTCTGATTTTTTTTAAATCATTCTCCTATATGTATTCTACCTTGTAATCTCATGTATATTGATGATCATCTCTGAGTACAATTTCCAATACATTTCTATATGGAAATAGGTATTAACATGGTGTTAAAACAAAATTTTATTGGTATATATGTGTAAGTAAGTGAAATATCCATTTCGGAAAACATAATACACAGTCCTTTTAACTGCTAAAAGCTGGGAGGAGATGGTAGATACTTATGTCAATCAATGATTATAAGAATGGTTTACTATAACAATAGCTCTTACTATGTGCTAAGTTCTGTGCTAAGCATTCTGCATATGTTATTTACTCTACAATAACCTAATAAGGTGGGTTGTATTAGAATTTTTTTGCACTTCCAGAAACTGAGGATAAGAGGTTAAATCATTACTCCATATCTTAAAATAAATGAAAGAAGAATTTGAATGGGACTCCTTTTTTTTTCTGAAGGTACCCTTATTTATTCTAAAATTTGTGTTATTAACTGCAGTGTTTTATAGTATTTGTTCTGCTGACTTTCATCTTTCATTTGAGGTTCATTCATAAAAATAGCCACTATTGGGGCACCTGGGTGTCTCAGCCAGTTAAGCATCTGCCTTCCATTCAGGTCATGATCCCAGAGTCCTGGGATTGAGCCCCTAGGATCAAGCCCCGGTTGGGCTCTCTGATCAGTGGGGAGCCTGCTTCTCTCTCCCTCTGCCTACCACTCTGCCTTGTGCCCTTTCTCTGTCAAATAAATGAATAAAATCTTTAAAAAAAATAGCCACTGTTATCATTTTCCTTGTTCTTTGAGGATGATCTTCTTTAGCCTGAGAAAGGACAAAAGCAATCCTTTTTCTTTTTCTTTTTTTTCCCCTCTTCTAAGCACTGTTGAGTCTGGATGTTTTCTAAATGAAGTTTCTAAATAGAAAATAAGAAGAAACATACACAAACACATAAGAAGCATTATCCTACCAATCTTATATTGTGTAGATATTCCGGGGTTCAGACTGACTAAAAACTTTTGTCTACTTCTATAATCTATTTGAGCAGATAATTGTACTCTAGATCCAAAAGATGATATATTTTACAAGCTAAATGAATCAGTTTCCTTCCTTCCCAGCTATGCTTTGGATACTTATTCATTTCTTACTACCTGAAAACGATCTCATAAATTTCCTTTCTAATCCTAAAGCAGCCATCGTGAAGAGTGCAGATTTCTCACCATTTTCCTGGCTTTCCTCCTACTTTCTATTTTTGGTTCAAGACACCTGAGGAGTCTACTACGGAAGACCAGTCTGACACAGTCAATAGCTACAGGTTTGTGGGACATCACCCACTTGCACGGGGTGAAGTGGGTATATGGGAAAGATGCCAGAGGATTCTTTATGTGACTAAATATATAAGTACCTTATATATTATGAAAGTACCTTATAACAATGAAAATATGAGAATAATAATTCTCATAAAAGAGTTATGTGCATATAAGAGAGAACTGAAGAAAATGATACATAACAGAGTAACATTTCAATCATGAGTGGACTAGAAGGAAAGGTGGCTGGAAGCTGATGACACACTCTAATATTGCATTCTCTTAGTGTTGGTGACCAAGGGAAGACTTATTATGCATCTGCTAAAGCTGAAATTGTAGCATTTATCTATATATTCAGTTTGTTGTTGTTCTCTAAACCTTACTAGCTGGATATTTTACACTTTCCAAATTGGATTTAGATTTTGTTTTCAGTTATTCAGTTTTATTACATGCATTTAATTTAGTGGTGTGTGTACCACACACACACACACACAGAGAGAGAGAGAGAGAGAGAGAGAGAGAGAGAGAAAGGTGTAAGCGCTTGGAGATACAGTGATGCATTGGTTAATTTATTCATTTAACCAACAATTACTTTGTCGATGGTGTATCATGAGCTAGACCCTGTTCTTATTACTGGATATATATGGATATCATTCATTTTAGAGTCTAAGACTCTAGGATTCAGGGCAAGGAGGAACCTCTAGCATACTTTATACATGGGGGTAGACATATCTGAGCCTCTATAATTTACATTCCAGGGTATTTGGGGCATCTCTGTGCATTCATTGTTGCCACATATAAACTTAATAATTAACAAAACTCTATTATTTTGCTAGCTCTGTACTATATTCAATACTATTTCTGGTCTGACAATCTCTTATAAGATTGTACTATTGATTTAAGCCAGGTTTTGTTTTCTTTTAGTTTCTTGTTATCTGGGGAAGGTTAAGTCAATTAAATAGGTTCCAAATAATTTTCAACTATGTTGAACCACAAATGTGGCTCAAGAATTGTGTTGAAATGCATCTTAGTTTGATTTTAAAAAAAAAAGCCTTTGGTCAACTAACTGTGCCTCCCATATTTGGAAGGTGGAGATTGCAGTGATTCTTGTCTTCCATATTACTGATTTAAGTGATAAGTATATAGAATTCATCATTTATCTTTGCTATCTTATTTAGATGTCTCTCCTCTGCTAACCTGTTCTTCTCCTCTGTTTCAATAATTAGCAAACTGTCAAGTAATTCTTAAGATCTCGAAAATTTAAAACATGAGGGTACCACAGCTCAGAGAATGTTTGCCTTATAATAGAGGCCTATAATTGTAGAAAACTTTAAATGTTTCATGAGTAGGGGATTTTAAAATATCCACAGTGGTGTTTAGCATAGTGATAGCATGACTCTCTCCTGTCATCTGGTGGAGATTTTCCAATTTTTAAAATAAGGCTGTCTTTGTCTCCTTGGACTTATTTTGGTATTCAAAGTTGTCTGATTTCTTACTTGGTTATTTTCAATTTCCTTAATTCCTTAGTGATCTAGATTCTAGCTTTTATTGATATTCTCCAGCTCCTATTATTCTACTAACTATTATTTCTATTAATGCCAGATAGTAACTAGCTCAGTTCTTGGACCAACATGGGTGTCTATTCAACACTTGGTATGAAACGATTGAAAGTTAATACTTTCAGGAGAACAGGAGCTTTCAAAGGTCTGTGAAAATAGACCGCCCAAACAGACTCATACCATTTGAATTCTATTGCTACATAGTTGTTATAATTAAGTTTATTATAACATATCAAGTATACTCCTTATCAGCAATCAATAGAAATGGTTCTAATCCAAGGTATAATTTGTTTCTATAGTTAACTATGGGAGTAACTTCCTTTGGCATCAAAGCAAATGTCAAAAGCACAATTTTAGATATGAGTAGCCTTTCATCCTTCATATGACCTTCATTTCTTTTTTAAATAAAAGAATGACCAGGAAAGAATATTTATTGTGAAGATAGTTGGTTAAACTAAAAGTTTAAATATTAACTTTGTTAGTGAAATCTATAGAAATACCTAAGTAGGAGACCACTATGGTGTTGATTGAATGAAAGAAAAAGAAGCAATAAAGAAGGACAGATTGAATATAGATGTGAAAGAGGTAATATTAAATGAAAGATGGTATCAAAATCACAGATGTAAATTTAGAATCTAACTTTAAATTATTCTGAAATTTCTTTTTATTTTTGAGTTGATTTATCTTTCTCATAGAAGCAGATTTAAAATAATTTCCTTCTATATACTGACATTATTATAAACTAGCATTTTAATGTATTATGAAATTAATATGCTATTGAATATATATGTATATATTAAAATATTATATATGTTCCCAATAAATATGATTGTTGCTTAGTTTTATGAAAACTTAGGCATTTTACGTTGTTGAATAATGTTGTTTGGGGAAAAGCACAACTTTTTTTAAGTTAAAAATCTTTTCCTTGAGCACATTTTTGTATTAACTTTTGATTGGCCCCTCAGAACCTTTCCCAAGGTTACATTCTTACAGTTGCAAATTTGTGAAAATCTTGTTTCAAGAAACAACTAGGGATATATTGGTTTTATGATCTGGTAATAGAATGTCTAGTTTTACATGCTCAATTTTAATGAAAATGTGGTGAATGTAAAAAGCCTTTCAAACTGTCACTGTGTATGTCAAACACATGCAGTCACTGTTTGTATATTAAAATCCCTTCTGGCCTGACAGCATGCCTACACATTTTTTTTTTTTTTTAATTAGAGTACTTCACGTCTCTTCCCTCTTTCTCTTTCTGTATCACAAAGGGAATAACACTCAGTTACTATTAACTCCAGCCAGTTCTGGACACTACTAGATCTTTCAAATTAGCTAATTATCAGCAAGATGCTTTCATAGCTATTTTTCTTGCTCCCCTTCAGACTCAGTTGCATGGTCCATAAAGAGGCAATAGAACGGGCATTATCATCTATGTCCACTATAATTCTGAAACGGTGAGGCATTAAGTGGAAGCAGCCGCTGCTTTCCTAATTGTAACTAGTGCAGAGAAAATAAGGAGAATAGTGAGGGAGAGCTTTTAAGGTCCCATTTCCCACATCAGGCACAGAGCATCTGGGCTGAGATTACTTTGCAAGCAATTTGTGATTTCCAACGATAACATTAAGCACCAAAAAGTATATATATAATCACCTTAGGAAGAAGATGCATAACTTTTACTGTTTTAGAGCTTAAGTAAATGAGCATCATTCAGTATGTTTTGAGATGTTACAATTGGCCATTATCTAAAGGCAATGACATGTTTCTCAGGGTCAATTTCATATTACTTGGTGGCTCCTTTAATTCTCAAGAGTAATAAAATGATTGAAATTGTAGAAGTTATTATACTGGTGTGTGGTGAAAATTAGAGCTCATACAGGAAAATGAGTACCATCTTCTGGTTGCAAAACATAGAAATCAGTTCTGACTTAGTTCAGCCTGATAGATATTTATTTTTCTTTCTTTAAAAAAAAAATCAAAGAAGTTTGATATTTTTACCCAAAAAAAATCTAAAAAGGGCATTGACAGATTGGATTCATGTGCTTTTCTTCTAAAGCACTATTTGTGAACTTTCTGGAAGCTAGATTAACATTTTATATGGGTGGAAGTCTTAAATTTTTAGAAAAATAACTACAGACTTTTAAATAAGAGTACAAGAAGTTGACCATGGGAAATTAGATAAATTAAATTCCAAGCTTACTGTGTCTAAATCAGGAAGTCAAAGAAAAAAGTGATCTGGAATCACACGCACAAAGTGTTTTTCAGAAGAGCGAGAAAAGAAGATGAAGTGGGGGAAAAGTGAACATAGGCAGTACATGAAGTTAAAATGCAATAGGATACATAGAATATAGCCACCGTAGAATGTGGAATAGAATAGTCGGGACTGTGTAATCCTGAAAAAAATCTCTCCAGTCAAAGGTCACAAGCCTCTAGAATTTAGAGCAAGCTATAAAATGGGATACCTGAGGTCTGACCAGGTGGTTTTTGAAAACTAGATGGGAGCTAATTATAAGTTGCCCGAAGCTACAAACTCGCATCATAATTTAATGTAGCCATGAAACATAGCTAATGAGATAGTGAAAATATGTCACGCTGGCGAAGAGAAGGAAGAAAAGTCGTATACATGCAGGCATAGCTCTAACAGAGATAGTATTCTAGCTCTACTGATAAAAGGGCAGCATAACACACTTTTTTCATCCAGGGATGGAAAGGAGCACTGAGAGAAGAATAAGCCACCTCTTAAAAAAAAAAAAAAAAAAAAAAAAGCCACCTCTTTCACCTGTAGCACGTTCCAGAAGGGATTTTGATAAATATGATCACCATGGACCCTAAAGACCATCACCAGAGAAAAGAAACATTCCTAAGTGCCAAAGCTTGAGAAAAGATCTCAGGTGAATCGAGTTCATACCAAAAAAAAAAAAAAAAAGGTTTATTTTCATATATGAAAGAAATGCTTTTGTTTTATTTATTTATTTATTTATTTATTTATTTATTTACTTACTTACTTATTTATTTTAAGTAGGCTCCACAACCAGCTTGGAGCCCACTATGGGGCTTGAATTCACAAACCTGAGAGGATCAAGACCTGAGCTGAGAGTCAGACACTTAACCTACTGAGACACACAGTCATCCTGCTTTGGTTTATTTTTTATTTGTATTTTTTTTAGCATTGCCAATGCAAGCAACGTGCCCAAGTAAACAACATCAACAAAAACATTCCAGGTGATTCCGAATTGTGTGGACTATATTACGTGACTAAGAGGAAGGCATTTTTAGAAGAATATTTTATATCAAGTCACTAAATAGTCATATAAAATTCTAATAAAAGCAGAGTTAATGTTAGCATTAAAATACATTTCACAAGAGCTTATGATTGCTAAATCATGACATATGTGTTAAATATAACTTTTAGAGTAATTATTTTATAGAATCAGGTGGGCAATTTGAGCCCTAATAAGGATATAAAAAGGCAAGGATATTTTTTAATGTCTCAAGAAGATTAAACTGTATTTTGAGATGTTTTATAAATAATGATGCATCTAGGGCTTTAAAGGTAAAATGTTTTGCACTAATTCAAAAAGATATATGCAACCTTATGTTCAGTGTAGCATTATTTACAGTAGCTAAGATATGGAAGCAACCAAAGTGTCCATCAGTAGATGAATAGATGAAATGTATATACATATATACATATATATATACACATATATGATTATGTATATATATACACATACACTTGGGAAGATTGCTCAGCTATTAAACAAAACAAAACAAAACTTGGGCACCTGGGTGACTCAGCCAGTTATGCTTTTGACTCTTGGTTTCGGCTTGGTTCATGATCTTGGGGTGGTGAGATTGAGCCCCCTGACAGGCTCCATGCTATCTCTCCCTCTGCTTCTCCCTTGACTCTCTCTCTCTCTCTCTCTCTCTCTCTCTAAAATGACAACATTTTTAAAGAAAAAGATTGTAATAATGTTGTTTTGTGACAGATGGTGACAACACTTATCATGGTGAGTAGTGAGTACTGAGTAATGTATAGAATTGTTGATTCAATATGTTGTACACCTAAACTAATATAAGATTATATTTTAGTTATACATTAGTAAGAAAATATTTTTAATTTAGAAAAAATAAATTTTTTTGTTTTTAAGTAGTCTATTTTTTGACTAAGTAGACTATTTTTTAGAGTATACTGGAAATGTAGCATGGTTTAAAAATGTACCTATCTTAAGACCACTGCCTTTTGCATACTCTGGAAAATATCTGGTGCTCTCTTAGATGACTGGATTTATAGACGATAGGCCTATACACACTCACAGTTGATTTAAATCAGATTTGAAGCAAATAGTCATTTTACTTTATCTACAGCTAATTAGTTGTATGTCATTAATGGGATTTGAAGTTTCAGGTTCATGTCCATTCATCTATTGAATCATTTAATACATTTTATTGAAAACCATTATACGCTAGATTTAGGGCTTGGTAAGGCAGATGATAGTGGCCAATTATTTTTTTCTAATACCTAATTTTTAACTAGTTTTATGTGTATTAATCTTTTCTCTCCAAATAATTATAATCTACATAAAGGAAAGAAATGTGTATATATATTTTGATACATTCTTTAGTATTGTGCAAATTTTACAGGAAGCATTTATTAAACTGAATTAAATGAGGTTCTACATTGCTACTGAATGCATCAGATATTTTGTTCAGGTATGTTGGCTGTCTTCTAATGGAGCTGTGACTAGAATTTAGGATAGATTTTCATGCTTTACTGAATTTATGGATAATTTCCATATTAGAAATAAATATAATCTAAAACCTAAAACTTCAAATGGGCCAATTCTTCATGGATTGCTAGCTTTTATATCTTTGTTTAATTCTAACAAGATTCCATAAATGTTCATATACAATGTTATCTACCCAGCTAGATTTTGAGTTCTCAAAGTGGAAGAACAAAGGCTCACAAGTCTATTGTCCTATAATAATCAAGACTTTATTTTTCACATAGCTGGTATTCAGCAAACGTTGATTATGAATGGATTCTCTACAACTTAAGATAATCTAGTGTTTTAGGCCTGAGCCCTTTCACTCCTATATAGATAGCAGTCTAATTAAATTTTAAATTAATACTTCCTGGAAGATTAAATTCTCTACAATTTAGGATGATCTGGTATTTTAGGCCTGAGCCCTTTCACTCCTATATAGATAGCAGTCTAATTAAACTGTTATTTTCCTACTGAGAGATTCATAATTGACTTTTATTTAGTCTAATAAAAATTTTATATCTACAAATTTCAATGACATTTCCCATGTTTTAGAGAATCTTGTTATTTGATAAATCCTACAGTAGGAATCTATTCATGTTAATATGAACGTTTATTGTTATTCTGAAGCTTAGCCTAGACAACCAAACCTCCCCCATGAAGGAAAAAAAAAAAAAAAAATAGAATCTGAGGAATGCACCTGGAAATACAGGAAAGAAACAACTATTGGGCCAGAACAAAAACAAAAACAAAACCTTCAAGGTTTTTTTTTTTTTAATTTTTAATTTTTATTTTTTATGGTCCACTTGTTAAAAACATTAGAAGACACAGGAGAAAATGTACCTGAATATTTCCAAAATCATTCAGGTGGAACAGAAAGTGACCTTATTGTAATGCCATAAGGTAAATTCATTACTAACTTTGAACAATTTTGAACAATTCTGAGAGGATTAATTCAGCAAAAATGCTTTTAGGAAACCCCAATAATTGATTTTAAAGACAGCCTCTCAAGGGTGCCGGGACAGCTCAGTGGGTTAAGTATCTGACCTTTGGTCATGATCTCCGGGACCTGGGATAGAACCCCACAATGATGGGCTCCCCCATCAGCAGAGTCTGCTTGGGATTCTTTCCCTTTGCTCCTGATCCCCCAAGCTTTCTCTCTCAAATAAACCAAAAAAAAAAAAAAAAAAAAAAGAGTCAAAAAAAAATAAAGACTGTCTCTCAAGTATATAATGTTTAGTTATGTCAGATACAAAATCTGATTATGTCTTCCATCATGCTTATAAAACAAAGATGAAAATAAGAGTTCAAAATAAAAGATCAAGTGTTTGGCAGCATTGACAATTATTGACTAAAGTCTCTCATTTTGACAGAAACCAAGGACATCAGAGAGCAAATATTGAGAATTGCACAAAGATGGAAAGATTCATTATTACAGGAAAGCTAACTGTTACTAGTTTTGATTCCTTTTACTTTCTTTTTCTAAAAAAAAAAAAAATATTCTCTTCACTGATCTCTCCCCCTGACCACCAATAATATTAATTGTGATATTAATATTCTGATTATTAATTACTTATCAGGAGATAAGTACTACAATTTTCTGATTATTAATTACTTATCAGGAGAATTGAGCTATATCTGGGCAAAATAGGTGTGCTATCATGAGATATTCTTGTGGAAACTATAACACTTAAGAAGGAAATGAGAAAGAGAGAACTCAGTCATCAATTTGTGGACAGAAAAGTCAAAAGGATATCAAATATACTGGAGAATATAAAAACTTATGCTACCTTACCTCACTCTTTTGTGCCATTTCCCCACCCTGCAGTCATCACATGAAGCATAAAGTTGCAGTTCAGATTGCAACTAGTTGTTCTAAGAATTTGGTTCATGCTTATAGCTCCCTATTTGACCTACTGTATCTCAGATGAATTATTTAAAAGTGCTTAAGAAAGTTATCTACCAAGATTAAGAAGGGACAGTTGAAAACAATAATGATGTTAAAGATATTTTCTTTCATATTCAAATAACAAGCATTTGTCAAGAGATTATGATATTAAGAACATTTGGATTAGATCAGTGAGGGTATCTCAATCTCAAATGGAAGAACACACACACACACACACACACACACACACACACCTCGAAATGGTAGAGCACAAATAAATATTAATCAAACAATGTACATTCAGAAACTTCAGGAGAAAAAATAGGGGATCAAAAAATGAATGGTATTAAATTGCTGATAAAGATCAGAAGTTACTGTAGTGAGTTTTGAAGACGTCACAGAAATTGTGAGATCTGAGAAAATGTGATCATTACAATAAACAGTGATGAGGAAATTATTACATAAAGCAGAAAGGCACTAGCAAATTAAAGATGATTTGAGAATAGTGCATAGATTGGTTTGAACTAGCAAAGGTCTCTCTCTCCCAATAGCATATGATAAGATAACTGTGATGTTGACGACAGACCTTGAATGTTGAATAGACTTCCTGTGATGTCAGGAAGAGACTTCCATAACTAAGCCAGTTAATGTCATCAGGTTTGTCCTGTAGCAATTCACAGTTTAGGGCTATGTAGAGACCAGAGAAGAGGTAAATATTATATAAGAAAATACCAGTGGCTTTCAGGGATACGTTGGATAGGTAAGCAAGGCCTAAGAAATTTATTTTTTATTTATTTTATTTTATTTTATTTTATTTTATTTATTTATTTATTTATTTTTTGCAGTGAAAGCTACATACCTGAGGGAATGGGAAAAGCAAAAGGAAGGTACTGATATTTAAAGTGAAATGTGTTGGAGCAATGGAATTAATCTTGATTAAGCTCAATAAAGAACAATCTTAAGAAAGGGACAGAATATATTTTAACAATTTTAGAAATTGTCATGTGTTCATGGTTTTCCAATCTAACCATACCACTTCTGAAAGTTATAAACTTGGGCAAATAAATTAGTCTTCTATTTCCTCATGGCTACACCAACATAAGAATAATTGTAACTGCCAAAGAGTTTTTACAAAAATTGAAAAAAATATGGAGAAAGTACAGATTGGTGCCCTGCACAGAAGTACTCAGTAAATGCTAGCTTATATAATTATGATTATTAATGAAGTTCATTACATGTAGAAATCAGGATTTGTTTTTGGAATTTGTAGCTTCAGTATTTCTCAGCACAAAAACAGAAGCTTACTTAACATAATAAGGATATTTACTAAATCAGTTTCAATTGTGTTTTTAACCACACTGCATTGCATACTGTTAGTATCTTTCTTTTTTTTTTTTTTTTAACATAAAATAAGTAGAGGAGCTGCGCCTACAATTCAAAGGAAAATATTTGTTAGACTTGTTATATCTCTTTTATTTCATTTAGTATCCTGTAGGGCACATCCAAGTAGACTTTGTCGAAAGTTAATTAGGGAAACTGACACTCAATGTTGACAATTTCTTTATGTTGATCTTGCCGTTTCAATGCAATGTTGAAGTTTTTGAGTTAAGCCTTTCATTAAATTATGAATCTCTTTTAGGCTCACTGTGCTAAGAGGTTTGTTAAATAAATATTCCTTTTTTAAAAGTGGAGAAAAAAAGAAAAAAACAATAAGGCAAGTATATTAGTAGCACAAAGTTTTGGTAGGATAAAGGCTCATATCAGATTGCTTGCCCAGAGATGACCAAGGATAAACAGGTGTGAGTGTCACTTGGAAAAGAAATAGAGGACCAAGATTTGATGACTGTTTCAATAGGGAGGGATTAAAGAGTCTTAAGAAAAAATGCCTCAGAGGTATGAAGTCGGGGATGACTAAGCACAAAAGAATTACTACTAAAATGGCAGCATCAGAGAAGTGATCCACTTGGGTCAGTCATGGTAGACTATTTACCAAATGCTTTTTTAAATTCTCTTGGTTCCTATGGCTCCTTCATTCTGTTAGGAGCAGGGATATTGATTTTACATTTATAATCAGCCCAAGAGACAAACAGGCTGCAAGTTGCACAAACATGCTTAGCTTTTATTCTTTCTAGGTTTTTATTTAAATTCCAGTCAGTTAACATACGGTGTGATATTAGTTTCAGGGTACGATATTGTGATTCAGCACTCCCATACAACACCCAGTGCTCCTCATCACAAGTGCCCTCCTTAATCCCCATGAACTATTTCCCCCATCCCCCCCCCTCAGCCAGCCTTCCTTCAGTAACCATTAGTATGTCCTCTATAATTAGGAGTCTGTTTCTCAGTCAAGCCTAACTTCTAAAGAAGGGGCAATGTAGAAATACTATAAAGTATTTTTATCCAAAGCATAATGAAGGTCTTAGAACTCCCAAGCACATCTCAGTCCTTTAGCACTCCAGATGTTCACAGTCATTCGAGGAGTGCTTAGTATGTATATAAACCTTAGTATGTGTAAATTACCTCAGCTTAGAAGAACCAGCTCCATGGTAGGCAGTAATCTGTGTAGCCACCCTACTATGTACATAAAAATATCCATTCCTTTGTCCTCTGCAGCTCATCAATATTGGTCACACTTTGATCTATAAACACTTTCAACAATAGATCATGGACTTTAATCTACTGTACAGTACTCAGATGGACTCTCATGGAACTAGTAAAATTAATTTCCTAGAAATGTTTTAGTTTAATATTATGAGATATTTAATCAGGATGAAATTCTCAGACTTCTTAAAGGTTAGGAAAGGCCACATAAGAAGCCATTTACTTCTTTCTTCTACTAGTTCACTTTCCATTTTCAGGTGCTGAGCAATCATCTTTTGGATTATTTAGATCTTTGCTTAAATACATTAGTTCATCCTGTTAAAGCCAATATATGGACCATATATAGGCTTGTATGTCAGCTCATTGTACCACTAATAGTCTTTGTTTAAACAAACAAGTTTCAGTCTAATGGCTATTCTTACTTTAGATTACTTAGAATGCATTAAGAGCTCTTAATATTTAAAATCAATTTATTTTCTAAGGAGTGTGTGTGAGAGAGAGGGACAGAGACAGAGACAGAGACAGAGGGAGAGAGAAATTCTCTTGAGATATTTATAACCTGTATGATCTCCCCTCTAGATCAGGATGGTTCTGAAGCTTGGATGAAGGAACAAGAGGGTGAACACTAGGCCTGAGGCCTAAGAAATCTCAGTGTGGATAGGAGAGAAAGACAGGATAGCAACCTTTACTTTGAAAGTCTAAAGGGGGGACGCCTGGGTGGCTCAGCAGTTGGGCATCTGCCTTTGGCTCAGGGCTGATCCTGGAGTCCCAGGACAGAATCCCACATCGGGCTCCCTGCATGGAGCCTGCTTCTCTCTCTGCCTGTCTCTGTCTCTGTCTCTGTCTCTGTCTCTCTCTCTCTCTCTCTCCATCTTTCATGAATAAATAAATAAAATCTTTAGAAAAAAATGACTAAAGGGCATGAAGCCATTTCCACCAGTGCAGTGGGGTGGACTACAGAGAAGAGCAAGCATTTTCCGGGCACACTAGTGCAGTGATTAGTCCCTGAATGCTTCTTTCCTTCACATCCAGTGAGGAAGGTACAGACATAGCTGCCATTGAACTGGGTGCACATGGTATAGCTGTAATTATTTCTAAAATGTTGTAAGAGGTACTTCCTTGAGGTCCGTAAGCACCTACTACCACTCCTGCCCTTTCCTCCAGGACTGTCACAGTGCTATACACAGTGACCGTTCAGATAGTTTGGTTCTATCATATTTTTCCCTACTTTTATTGAGGTATAACTGACAAATTAAAATTGTATGTATTTAAGATGTACAATGTGATGGATTGGCATATATATATTGTGAAATGATTACCACAATCAAGTTCATCACCTCATAGTTGTGTGTGTGTGTGTGCGTGTGTGTGTGTGTAGTCCCATCGTATTTTTAATATCAGTCTTGTTATGCTTTCAAAAAAGGGATTGCTTTGTAGGATATTGTCTCCCTGACATTTTGTCCCTCCTAACGTTCACTTTCTAATTTAGCTTAACATACTTTAATACTGGTTTCCCCTTCTTGGTTCTAAGTGTCAGACTCTGGTCCTCATGTTTGCCTATTCTTGGTTCTGCTCACATTATTGCTAGACTTTCCTCATCCTAGGTTCTGATTTTTCCGTATCTACTACTAGTAAATGATGGAGGTAGTCTAACCTTAAATTTGTGATAATGTCAGACATAAAAACAATAAGTGTTTAGAAAGAGCAGGGCACATAGAAGGTACTAGTATGACATTTTATACTTATTGGGAATCTATCCATCTGATCTGATTACATCTCAAAAAATAATGAACTAATACACAAGTGAATATTTTTTAAAAAATACCTGGTTATCTACATAAGTCAGGTTGGATTCAGGGGTACAGGGCACTGAATGTTTCTCTTAGATATAACTTTATAAATCTCAGGTGCCATAAACTGCTGTGAGTTAATGCACCTTGATACAGATATAGATGAGTCAGGCTAATTATAAGTCAAGGCAGTTTGCTGCATTCTCTGTAAATAGCAGCATTTACTATAGCATGCTGAATGCCTCCTGTTATCACCTGGGACCGTAGACTCTATAATTTGAGTTGCCTCCAGAATGTTTCCAATTTCATGACCTTTTCTTAAGTTATGTTGGATTTCTCATTTTAAACTGAGCAGGGGAAAATTATTAGGAAGTGTTTCTTTAAGCATCGTTCTTATTGTGTCTCAGTTGTGCCTACAAAGCAGATCTCTTTTAATCTGTGCTCATCCCTGTAATATTGTAAGCTTTCACTGATGGTCTTAATAGTGGTCTCCACATACTAGTTAAAGGAAACTCTAAAAATAAAGTTCTCCTAAGACCCAGCAATTGAACTACTAGGACATTTATTCCAAGGATGCAAGCATAGTGATTTCAAGGGAAACATGCGCCCCAATGTTTATAGCAGCAATGTCCACAATTGCTAAAATATGGAATTAGCCCAGATGTCCATTGACAGATGAATGGATAAAGAAGATGTGGTATACATGTACAACAGAATATTACTCAGCCATGGAACTAGAGGGTATTATGCTGAGTGAAGTCAACCACTCAGAGAAAGAAATACCATATGATTTCACTCATATGTGGAAGTTAAACAAAACAGATGAACACAGGGGAAGCGAAGGAAAAATAAGATGAAAACAGAGAGGAAAACCGTGAGAGAGGCTGAACTCTAGGAAATAAACTGAGGATTGCTGGAGAGGAGGTGAGTGGGGGGAAGGGATAATTGAGTGATGGGCAGTAAGGAGGGCACTTGATGTAATGAGCACTAAGTATTATATGCAAGTGATGAATCACTAAATTCTAACCCTGAAACTAAAAATACACTATATGTTAAATTCATTAAGCTGAATTTAATTAAAGAATTAAAATAAAGAGAGAGAGAACTCCAAGAACAAGAAATCAGATAGATGGGATGGCTATGGGTGGAAACTTGTGTTTTTCAGCTGAATGGGACTTTTTTCCACCTGTCATATTAAAAGGTAAACACCCTGAGGCATCTTCTTTCATCCATTAGGAACCAACTGTAAGAATCTTATGGTTATATAAAAACCTCTTTAAAGAAAACGGAAAAGCCAATGATAACATGGCTCTCGATCTAATAAAATCTGGCCCTCTCTTTTTTTTTTTTTTTTAAGATTTTTATTTATTTATTTATTCATGAGAGACAGAGAGAGAGAGAGAGAGAGAGAGAGGCAGAGACACAGGCAGAGGGAGAAGCAGGCTCCATGCAGGGAGCCCAATGTGGGACTCAATCCCAGGTCTCCAGGATCAGGCCCTGGGCTGAAGACGGTGCTAAACCGCTGAGCCACCCGGGCTGCCCCCTCTCTGTTTTTTATATTCCCACAGTCCCTTGTTAGCTCTGGGACAGCCATTTTTAGGAGTAGTGGCAAGGCTTCCACTGAGACTGGTCTTCATTTGCTGAATTCACTAGCAACACAGCATGCCAGTGTATTAAGCCATCTTACTAAATAACAAAGGAGATTCTAGAGGCTGAGTCTCACTGAGAAAAACATTCCCCTTTCACTTCATCTCCTTGGGGCTCAGTAAAACAACCAAACACCTCACTGGCCTAATTTTTATAATGCTTTGTTTTGTCCTGGATAGAGCAACTGGCTCCTGACTTAATCGGGTTGGAGTCTCTGCACACAGACTGCATCCCAGCTTTGCTTGAGGATGGCGACTTACTCCAGTATTACTTTGCCCCAACTAGTAAAATGTACCGTTGTTTATCCTCAGTGCTAAAAATTACCTTCATGCTTTTTCTGCTTAGCTTCAATTGTATTCTCTTTTCATTAATTAAATAATTAATAACCAATGAAAGCTTTATTGTAGTCAATGTTTCTATTTTTGTTTTATTCTAGGAATTCAAAAACTATTAGATTCAATTCTTTACCTCAAGCAACTTGCAATTCACCTTGATATTCCTTCTTCTTTAATGTTTTAAGTTGATCCTGAGCTTGAGTATAACTTGTGGTTCTTTACCTGAGTGACAATATCTCATTCTATTATCTGCTTCCTTAATTTCATGATAGTTTCTGTAAAATCTCTATATGTGAAGATCAAGTAGCATTGCACATAACTCTAGATTCTTTATCAATGGCTTATTTCCATGTAGTGATGTGTTCAATAAGGTATAAGATAAAAATACAGTAATGGTTATTTTATGGAGGAAAGGCTTCTTGGCCAATATAATGTCAAAGATTTAAGAAGGAACATAGGAGGAGGGGAAGAAAGAAAAAGACAGAAAAAAAGAGATGCAACTGTGATATATTCATAACAAAAAAATTTCAATACTGATTTCTTTTGTTTTTTGATATTTGTAAAACTCTTACTGACTAGAATATCATTCAAAAACTTTACTATTTCTATGATTGTGGAGTTACTGACAAATCATCACTGTTTTCAGGACCTTGTATAAATTCAGTAACAGATACTTCATGCCAGATTACAAAGGTGAAAGGGAACAAACACTGGGATAGGACAAAAATAGAGCTGTGTGAACCCGTAAACTATACCTCTGTATTTGGATATGTGGGTGCTTATATATGTATAAATCCACACACAAAACCACAGAGAGAGGGAAATAAATCATAGCATGCTGTTGCATAGCTGGTGCGTATATCAGTATCTCAGGCTGACTCTTTCCCCCTGGCTTACAGCTCAGCTACTATATACTTCATATTCTCACAATCTAACAGCATGGTCTAATAGATCGGTATTATCCAGGGGAAAAACAGATCATTGTGAATTAAAATATTACTTGACCTACAACAAGGAAACTTCTAGGTCTAGTAGGCAAAAGTTTGACTTACATTGCCCTAATGGTCTCTTTATCTACTTTTCAGATCTAAGACAGTCTGAATGGGAGCCTAGGCCTCCTTGAGAAAGGATGCTACAATATTGACATGAGCGTGCACTGTAATTACTCCTCCAACCTTTCCCCAATGAGAAATATATCTGGAAGATCTCTGCATGAGAAATGAAAACAGCCAATTATTTCAGAGTTTGCTAGACACTGGCTATAAATTAAAGAGACCCCAAATGTCACTTCGGTCTACTAGTCAAAATAGGGATTTCCACGATCCATTTTATCCTTCTACCTTTTCTTCTGCTATTTTCCCATCTACATCTAATACTACTGCTTGGATATTTCTTTTTTCTTTTCTTTCTTGTAGCTAATACTCAGGCTAAGGCATTCTGTTTAATAGACCTTCCCTTTATATGTTTAATGTTCTTTTGCTTTTAAATCTCTTGAGTTAGTCCCTAATTCCTGTTCCATCAATGCTTAAGAGTCAAAAGTAACTTAGATGCTTAAGATAAAAATTTTAAAAACAAAGCTATTGTGGGCATCCTTTAACTGTTTTCAACTCTTTGTTTTATATTAAAACTTATAGTCTTGATTCTGTCCGTGCTAGATTTTTCCCTTCATGCCATATCATAGACTAGAAATCTTTCAAGGAAGGCTGTTAATTATCTGTAGAAGTCTTTCTTCATGTTTAGCATCTTCATCCTTTCTTTGTGTGGCCTTAGAATCATTATTCTTCATACTGTATTATTTCCTGCTCCTTATCTATCACTCCAGCTTTATCTTAAATCTTGTACTTAATTGTCTAGCTATACTAAATTACCTTTGCTTATGCTCTTCCCGTGCCTAATATCCTCTCTTTCCTTCACATTCCACTGTTCACCCTTCAGCACCTGTCTTCTCCCTGATTGCCTGTGATTCAGTTGGGGACTTTTTATTTTTATTTTATTTTTTAAAAATATTTTATTTATTTATTCATGAGAGAGAGAGAGAGAGAGAAAGAGAGAGGCAGAGACACAGGCAGAGGGAGAAGCAGGCTCCATGCAGGGAGCCCGACAAGAGACTCGATCCCGGGTCTCCAGCATCACGTCCTGGGCCAAAGGCAGGCACTTAAACTGCTGAGCCACCCAGGCTGCCCAGTTGGGGACTTTTTAAATGTGTTCCATTATCAGATTAAGAACGCCACTGTAGCAGTATCATGTTGTTTCCTAATGTTTGCTTCATCTGTGGCTCTCACTAGAGTACAAGCTCCTAGAGGACAAGTCACTAAACGAATGCCTGATTTTGGATGAATTGATATGTTTATTAATCTGTTCATCAATCAGCAAATCCACATATAGACTCCTTTTACAAATTCCTGAGGCTTTAGGGAGGTTTTCAGAGATCTGAGGTCTAAAAAAAGTTGTAGAACCTCTTCTGAATGTGAAGCCTGTTCTTTAAAAAAATCACTCTCTAGAAGTCTTCTAAGCAAAAAATTCTCTTGCAAGTTCACCAAAGAGAAGAGAGATACAAAATTGCATGAAGTTATAGCCACTATCTTAAGATCTAAAGACAATACATATATGCCATTTATGCGGTATCCAAAATTGCACCTTTGGTTGTGTATTCTCAGCTACCTCTCATTTTTTTTCTTTTAGAATATCTTGCATCAGTAAAATATGAAAGAGCAGTAAAATATTAAGGACCTGGCTCTATCTTAAATAGTTAAAATGCAATATTTTGTTTACTTCTTACAGTGGCTCTGTGAGATAGGTCCTACTATTCTAATTGCTGTACAGATGGGAAAACAGAGAGGTTCTTTAAAGCTATCTGATAGAAGTGGTAGAATTGGTATTTGGAACCATCCAGTTGGCCCTAGAGCAATTTGCTTAATTAGTAAGTTACACTTCCCCTGTGACTGGGTATTTGAAAAACAAAACAGTCTAATAATGGACTTTTTAATTTATGAATATTCCCAGGTACTGTAACAATTATTTATCAACTGTAAATGCTAACCTCCCAAAAGTTAAAATCATAAGTTTTATCAGAAGAGAGAGAATAGAGGACAGGTGCTATTAAGGGGCAGACCGCTGTCTGAGTGCTGGGCTCATAGGCAAATGACGCTTCCACCCCGATGTGCTCTCTCCTTCTCAGGCTGAATTGGGCCAGTCCATATCTCTAGGTTTGGTTCATGAATAAATCAGCTTCCGGGGCAGGGTAGTTTGCCTTGGCAGTTACTAGAAAATCCATTTACAAACTAGATCAACAGACCATTTTCAGGATAAAGGAGTGAATGGATGAATGAGCAGCATTTTTATTTCTGGTCTACTTCAAAGTTTCTATTAACATATACAGCTTCACCCCCTACAATTCTTCCTGCTGTTCCCTAAAAATGAAATGCCACATTGCCTAAAAGACCATTGCTGAATAAACATGGTAAAGTTAAAAGGAAAAACAAAATATTTCATAGCTTTAGATAATAGTTATTTTAAAATCTTTCGCTGGGACATTTTCTGAAAGAACACATTTCTTTTCAATTATTTATTAGTAAATATTCCATTTTTATTATTCTAAAAATATAATAATTGATAGCAAAGTTTTATCTTTCTAAGACACTTTTAAGTGAAACTACTACTCTGTCCTTACAAATTGGAATAGAACTATGGATATATGAACATTTGTTGTTTTTTATAATCTGTTTTGACTCTTCACTTTGAATGTCCTTCTCTTTCTTTTCTTTATTTGAAATCATTCTGTCCCACAAATTATGGTATTATTTAACAAAACGCAGATTGTTTTTGCTTTAATCATTTTGAAATGTGGGAATTTCTTAGCAGAAGTGAAATTATGACTTTTAGGTTTATTATACTCTGTGGATTGTAACAAGGAAAAGAGATTGCATAATTCCTATATTGGGCCTAGTGCCTCATCTGTAACTGGACATCAGAGCTCTGCCTCATGGTCCAGACTACCTGATACACTTTTAGGACTTATAACCATTTTTATACTGTGGTGAAAATTGAAAGATCACAAAGAAAAATAGTTGTGAAGAAGTAGAATTCATAAAATAACAAGTATTAAACTACTGAATCAAAAAAAAATAAATAAATAAACTACTGAATCTTGGGTATATTCCCTTTTGAGATTAACTAATAAACCGCTATGTTTCGTACTTTATTTATTAATGACACTTGTCCAACCTCTTTGACATTATTGGAATATTGACAATATATAAAGATGGGTCATAATACTTTTATTTAGCTGGTATTGTATGCATAAGCAAACTACAGTTTCCTCTAAAAGTGTTCCATATTCACTGTTTGATTTACTCTGAATCTTGGAACATATTTTTTTTACATTACTGTGTTAGCAATATTTTTCACATTTATTGTGAGCTCTCTTAAATCCATTGAAAGAATTGGGGTGGGGTGGTTTAGCTCTTGAATTATGTTAACATAGTCTGAATATAGAACTATCTAGAGAATTAAAGAAGCTACATGATTTGTAGATGTTAAAATTTTATGTGCTGTATTTTACCCTATTTTAACTCTATGAAAAATGTCCTCAAATGAAGACATAAGACTACAATGACAAAATTATTCTTGAGGTCGATGGAAATATTCTGGCAATATATAGCCCTTAGTTTAAATTATTTATAAAACCACTAAAGATATATTTAGAGTGGAGGTAATTGATTTTATAGGGTGGCCTGTTAACAATCAAGTGTTATCATTTGTAAACCTCAGGCAACATTTCACATTAGCAATGTACCATGCCTTTCGGCTAACAACATAGCCTTTAATAGCATATATTAATACAACCAAGGTAGATGTAGGCTACCTTTTGTCAGGAAAATAGATCCTCTGTATGAAGTCCTGATTATTAATTTTAGTAATGTCACTTTTGTATACCTAAATTATAAATGACCTTTCATTTAGTGATTAATTATCTTATGCTTTGGCATTTTTGTGTTTTGTTTCTATTTTCCTCTGTTACTACTAAATGCTGATGGCTGCCTGCTTTGGTTCAATATTCTTGTAAGAATGTGACAGAAAACAGCCTAGTACAAAGCTAAATGACATATTAGTATCCCGATGAGAATAAGTGGCATATTGGCTAAGGTCTGGGGAACAACAGGATTCTTTGTGATTTCTGCCATTTAGAGTATATGAATTATAGTGAAACAGGGACATCTGCTGTGTAGAATAAGGATGCAAAACTTACAATGGAAACAAGAAAGACCAAGGTACCTTAAAATTATATTCAGGTCACTAAAGATTTATGCATATCACTGCATGTAAATTTGACTCCCTAAAACATTAAACTCCATTTAATATATGCATTCAGAGTATTTGGGAATAGAGTATATGAAATATGATAATTGAACAATGAATAGATAGATATGTCATAAACATATCAAAATTTAACGGTTGTAGATAAAATTATAGGTATATGATATAGTCAATGAGAGTTTCTTTTATTTTTACTGTATGTTTGAGAGTTTTCATAGTAACATATTTGGGAAAAATATAAAAGTCACACTTAGGAATAAAATTAATTTCTGTTGAAATTTAAATAAGTAGTCCAGAACATGAAAACTAGGTATAACTCCATACACAGGGAATGCTTTTTTTTTTTTAAATAAAAGAGATTGTTTGTGTCTATATATATATTTTTTAAGATTTTATCTATTTTACATGAGAGACACAGAGGGAGAAAGAGAGGCAGAGACACAAGGCAGAGGGGGAAGCAGACCCCACGAAGGGAGCCCGACGTGGGACTCAATCCCGGGTCTCCAGGATCAGGCCCTGGGCTGAAGGCGGTGGTAAACCGCTGAGCCACCCGAGCTGCCCTATTTATGTCTTTTTGTTTTCAATATGAATATAATGTTTTTGTCTTAGCTGTTGCTGTATCTTCTGATATCACATAGTAAACTAAGGTTATGCTATTAATTGCGCACTTTTCTGTCCTTAGTATCCTCTGTGGATTTCTTTTTTCCCTTAGGGAATAGGAGAAATATAAAAGATAGATGAAACTTGTACTTTTTTTTTGTTTCTAAATGAAAAATATATTCGAATTTGAGAATCCTTTGATATTTTAGAATTTACAGTAAATTCTTAAAATGAGTTTAGTTGTTTTGTATATCATGACACAATATAGTTTCAGAAATTATAAACATCTGAAACTTCAAAGATTGGTTTAGTAATGATTTTGTGGTAATATGTAAAACCTGAAATATCTTTACTTAAAGTAAATCCATGCTGAAAAGGCCTAACACTTTATTAAATTTTAATGTAATTTTACTGCTATTATTTTTCCCAAATTCCCATACTTCAGAGAAGACATGAGAAAAACATTGGCTTTAGACAGCTTTCTCTGAGTGATTAAGAAAGTTAAGTTTGTACTTGGCACACTTAAAATAATTTTATATTTTATGTAATCTTTTAGTATCTTTAATATTTAGACCACATCTAAGAAGTATAATATTCAATTTCTAAGTTAAAGTGCCCCCTTTCCTACTTCTTTTGTGACCCTACAATATTTTGAGAGTAAAAGTAAATTAATAAAGGCTGCTAGAAAGAGATTCTGAAATTTCATCTGCTTTCTTTATTAAGTGGCAGTCTGTTTAAGATCATCCAAATTGTTCCATAATGGAGAATAGTTTGAAGGTACTACTTTTAATCCTGGTTTCTAAAAGAAAAATACCTGTATTGGTGTGATCAATGATTGAATATTGCATTTGGAAATATATAAAAATTAATGAAGTTGTCATGCTTTATTCCCATAAATGAGACCATTTTTTATAAGAAGTAATATGGAGTTCCTTTCATTTATCCAATAACTCTTAAGGTTATAGAATATAAAATCATTCAGCTCTAGATATCTGCTTCAGAACTTTATATTTATGTGCCCACTGAAAGTTATTGAACTTCTCAAATTACTTATTTAGATAATGAATTGAATATAATTTACTGTGTTAGATTATTGTGAAGATCATATAACATGGAACTTAAAATCAAAGATATAATTGCATAGTGTTTAAGAACATGGACTCCAAACCACACTGCTGGATTTAAATATTCACCACTTTTTAGCTATGTGATCCTAGCAATTACTTAATCTCTTTTTTCTTCAATTTTTACAAAATGAGGAGATAATTAGAACACCTATAATTATATAAAATGTATATAAATTTTAGCTCAATTACCTGGCACATAATAAACTGTCAGCATATTGCTATTTTTTCTTGTGATTATGCATTATAAATTTGAATATCTACATCACTATGCCCTTTATAGAGAATTTGGAGTACAAAATCAAATTAAATAAATGTATTTTGCACTATCTTTATATTATTTTTGTCAAAAATGGTGACCCTTGAGGTACACAGTGGTCTGATAGCAGTATCTGAATATATATTGCTTATTGAATATGAATAGATATTTTGTATAGTCAATTTTAAAGAAAAGATATCTCTGGGGAAAATAATGCTTAAAATGAGAGGCTTACAAAGAGCAGAAATAAGCTAGACAAAGTATGATGAGGATTCTTTCTAGCAAGAGAACAGCACACATAGAAGCTCTATGAGTGGAGTTGGGTTTTTAGGTACTTGTTGGCACTTAAAAACTTAAAAATAGGGATCCCTGGGTGGCGCAGCGGTTTGGCACCTGCCTTTGGCCCAGGGCGCGATCCTGGAGACCCGGGATCGAATCCCACGTCGGGCTCCCGGTGCATGGAGCCTGCTTCTCCCTCTGCCTGTGTCTCTGCCTCTCTGTCTCTCTCTCTCTCTCTCTCTCTGTGACTATCATAAATAAATAAAAATTAAAAAAAAAAAAAAAAAAAAAAAAAAAAAAAACTTAAAAATAACCACAATAAAGCCTGACTAGGCAAAACAATCTCAAAAATGAAAAACAAAAACAAAACAAAACTGGAGGCATCACAATTTTGGCTTTAAGTTATATGATAAAGTGGTAGTAATCAAAACAGTGGTCCTGGTGCACAAACAGACACAATCAATGGAACAGAATAGAAAACCCAGAAATGAACCCACAACTACAAGGTCAATCAATCTTTCGCAAAAGAGGAGAGAATATCCAATGGGAAAAGACAGTCTCTTCAACAAATGGTATTGAGAAAACTGGAGAGCAACATGTGAAAAAATGAAACTGGACCACTTTCACTAATGTACACAATGACCGGGAGGAATCACCAGAGAATGATGCTGGGTGGGGAAGGAAAATCCCCAAAGTTTATGTACTGTATATTTTCACTTACATAACATTCTTGAGATAACAAATATATATAAATTGAGAACATATTAGTGGTTACTAAAGATTATAATATACACAAAAATAAATTCAAAGAATGGAAGAATGATTTAAATCTGAGACCAGAAACCTAAAAACACCTAGAAGAGGACACAGGAAGCTGTAGCAAACTTCTCTCTAGGTATGTCTCTAAAATAAACTGTTGGAACTACATCAAAATAAAAAGTTTCTGCACAGCAAAAGAAACAGTGAACAAAAGTAAAAGGCAACTTAACGAATGGGAGAAGATATCTGCAAATGACTTACCTGATAAAGCATTAGTATCCAAAATATATAAATAATTTATGCAATTCAACATTCAACACCCCAAAAATGAATAATCAGTTTAAGAAATAGGCGGAAGACATGAATAGATGTTTTTCCAAAGAAGACCTTCAGATTGTCACCAGACATGTGAAAAGATGCTCATCATCACTTAAGATCAGGAAATGCAAATCAAAACTACAATGAGATATCACCTCACAACCATCTGAATGGCTAAAATCAACAACATCAGCAACACAAGAAATGACAGTGTTGATGAGGATGTGGATAAAAATTTTTGCACCATTGGTGGAAGTGCAAACTGTGCAGCCACTGTGCAAAAACATTTCCTCAAAAAGTTAGAAATAGAACTACCCTATGACCTGGAAATTGTACTACTTGGTATTTACCCAAAGAATACAAAAATGTTAATTCAAAGGGATACATGCACCCTCACATCTATAGTAGCTTTATCTCCAATAGCCAAACTATGGAAACAGTCGAAGTGTCCATCAAATGATGAATGGATGAATGGATATATATATATAATTACTCAGCCATAAAAAATAATGGGATCTTGTCATTTGCAACAAAATGGATGGAGCTAGAGAGTATGATGCTAAATGAAATCAGACAAAGATCTCATTCTTATGTAAACAAATGAGCAAAGGAAAAAGAGAAGTGAACCAAGAAACAGACTCTTAACTACAGTAAACAAACTGATGGTTAGCAGAGGGGAGATGGTGGAGGATGGGTTAAATTAGTGATGGGGATTAAGGAGGGCACTAGTGATGAACACCAGGTGTTGTATGGAAGTGTTGAATCACTTCATTGTACACCTGAAAATATTACTCTGTATGTTAACTACGTGGAATTTAAATAAAAACTTAAACCTCCATAGAAATTATTTTAGAAAATCTAATTACACTGAAAATGTTATTATATTGAGATGGAGACTAATATTGTAGAGATGCATATTTCCCTCAAATTATTGTAAAACTCAGTGTAATTCCACTCAATAAGCAAGCAGAATTTTAAAAGGGTGCTGAGAAACTGATTCAGAAGTTAATATGACACAGCAAAATCCATGAATTGTTGGAAACTATCATGGTCCAAAAACAGAAGAGGGAAGCCTGCTCCACCAGGTATTTGAGAAATAAGACAAAGCTGTAGTAATTAAACTATGCACTATTGATGCAGAGACAGGGAGTCTACTGGAACATAATAAAGAGTTCTGAAATCAAGATTTCAGAATCTTGATATGGGTATATCTATGATAACAGATATTAATGGAAAAAAAAATGAAGAAAAATAAAATTAGCAGTCTAACTTGAGCCACATGGAAGAGAAGCTCACACTACTTTGACTATGAAAATGAAACAATAACATCAATAGAAAAAGAAAGGAAAACTTTGATCACAAAGCCAAGGGAAATTCTTACACAAGATTCTCAAAACCCACAGTTAATATATATATATATATATATATATATATATATATATATATAAAATCAAGATGATTTCTCATTAGTGAAATATATTGATAAAATTTATAAGCCAGGAATACATTGGTCAATTCATTGCAATATTGAAAAACAACAATAGCACAAAAGACAATGAAGAATATGAATAAATTCCTTCAAAGGAGACCAAATTAAAAATGGCCAAAAAAGAATAATCAATTTTTATAAATGGAAACTCATATAGTTAAAAAATTATGGAAAGATATACAACCTCATGAGTAGGCAAAGAAATACTATATTAAAGCTTAATAAGATGACCACCTTATACTTAACAATTAGATCATTGAATGTCAATTGTGGTATAATAAGGCAGGGATTTTGCAGAACGACACAACATTATTAGTGAAACTATTTATGGTATTACGTTTTTGCTGCGTCAAAATTAACCTCAAAAATTTCACACACACATGAAATACTTATATATTTTTGTCCATATATCTGCAGCTTTGGTGTAGTTTGATCAAGGCTGGATTTGGTTGGGTCCAACTAATTTCTGACTTCTAGTTGGGTTCATGCCAACTCCACATATTATCATTCTGGAGCTCAGATTGAACAAACAGTTGCTTTCTGAGGCAAGTTTTTCTTTGGGTATATCTTAGGAGCACAAGAGATCAAGAAAAATAGTGTATGCACATTTAAACTGCTGCTTTCATCTTGGCCACTAAAATCTCAATAGGCTTGCTAATTATATGACAAATTCTGATTTTATTTTATTTCATTTTATTTTATTTAATTTATTTATGAGTGACACACACACACACAGAGAGAGAGAGAGGCAGAGACACAGGCAGAGGGAGAAGCAGGCCCCATGCAGAGAGCCTGATATATGGGACTCATCTCGGGTCTCCAGGATCAGGCCCCGGGCCGAAGGCGGCGCTAAACCGCTGAGCCACCGGGGCTGTCCCAATTCTAACATCAATAGCGTAAGAAAATATATTCTATTATAATGAAAGGCACTGCAAGGTTGACCATGGGCATAAGTAAATAAATTTATAGCATAGAGGAACAAAAAATTGGATACAATAAGCCAATATTTCCATTCACTGTGTCCATAACCTATCACCTCAATCTGGCAAAAATTCACAAAGAATCATATGTAGAGGTGTCTGTCATAACATATGTCTTTGATTTCTTTCAAAGCCTTCACTTGAATTAAGTTGACTCATTTGGGAGGTGATCCAAGGAATCTGGAGAAAGTGAGTGAGGAGAGTTTGACAGGGAAAGAAGAAAAACCAGTGAAGTATGTTTTATAGAGCTGACTAGAGTTGAGTTCTATTGGTGCCCAACTGAGGAAACATGGAGAATGTACTTCACAGTTGTCCTCTGCTAGCTATGCTCAGGTCACCTGTTTAGTCTTCTGCTTGTTGAGGGTAATTCCAGGTTTTAATTCCCCATGGCTACTGACTGAGCAAGCTTCTTCTGAGCCAAAACAGGAAGAACTTGTCTTTTTTTGTGAAGTGGGCTTTCTGTATTCCTGGTGACTTTCGATGACATCTGAAGCTGAGGCTACACAGGTAGCCCAATGAATGTATCATGTAGCACAAAAAACTTTGGCTACATATTGCTTATAATAATGACATATTGAATACATATTGGTTTTTTATCACTAGTCTGACATAAAAGTAAAACATGTTATCTGAATACAATTGTTTTTCAGCAATTCTGAAGAAATAAAAAACTATATTTGGGAAACTTAGCCTAAAATACGTTGAACCAGAAATGACAGACACTATCAAAATTTATATAAATAGCCTCCAAAGAGTAACATATATTTATGTAAGCACATATATCACTGAGATATGAATTCAATAATTCTATGGGAGTGAGTGCCAATGTCAGGAAGAAGAATACAGTTGGAGGAAGAAATTAGAAAGAAAACATTAGAACAATAATGAACAAGATGATGATGATAATGTCCAGTGAATGGAGTCTAAACAACTTAATTCTATCCATCTGAAATTCCTGCACTTGGGATTCCTCCAGATAGATAGATGATAGGTAGGTAGGAAGGTAGATTAATAGATGGACGTGTAGATATGGTGTAGATATGGATAGATATCTGTACTTAGCCCATGTATAGATGGTAGATCTATATATTGAGATATATCTCAATATCTCTGTCTCTATTAATGAATCTACTATCTATTTTTCACCATTTATTGATCTGCATGTTTAGCAACCTACATTTCTCCTAAAGACTGTTTTCTTCCTCCTGAAATAATAGGTTGATTTAGAGTTAGAAGAAACTATAAAAAGAAAATAAATAAGAAATCTACTACTTAGAACAATTCATTGTTTCCAAACTTTCTACAACAGAACAAATAAAACTTCTTCATGGGCTTAGAGAGAGCTCTACAGATCTCCCCTACTTTCAAAATAGAGGCAATGATTTCTGAGTTAAAATGAAACAACCTTCTAAAATAATTTATATCTAAATACAATATGTGGATATCAGTGCTAAAATCAGGAACAAAGCCAGAGCTGCAATAATTTAAATGATACTTTAAAATCAACTTATGTTTTGAGAATATTTGTGCAAAAGCTCTCATATTTAATATTAGTGAAATCCTTTCTGTGTTAGCAAAAACATGAAATTGTAGTTTTTAGTATATGGGACTAGTATTTTTGCCTGAAAACTTCAGAATTTATTTTTGTGTATGTTTAAAGAAACAATACATATTAAGCACGTAATGCTATATATTAGCTTTGAAAATTCTATAGATAGTATGTTTAATTCTTGGAGTTTAAATGACAGAGTTGTTTAAAGTTTTGTGGACTGGAATCCAACTAACACCTATTTTCAAAAATTTTGAAACAAAATGACAATGGATTTTCATTCTCAGCCTCTTCTCCAAATTCTAGTTCTCTGAATGTTTAAAAAATAGGAAAAAAGGTTGTTATATAGATAAAATATATGTTAACTCTTTTCTACAAGTGGAATATATTGCAACTTACCGTCGCTCTGAGAATCAGTGATGAGTAAATGTTATGATGTACACCAAAAAAATGTCTAGTGCAGTTAGAGTTTATTATACCTTCATGTTAAAAAAATCTGAGCTGTAACTACTTAATAAAATAATGAAGGAGAGTCACAAAACAGTAAATTCATTTGTTACAATAAATATCTTTATAGGTTCAATAATATCTAAGAAAACTAAGATTAAAAAGTATATCATGCAGTACATTTCAAATAAAGAAAACATTTAAAACTCATGTTTGGAAGAGAAAAAGTAATTATGGAAATATATAAGCTATTAAAATATATTCCTTTTCCTTGGCATGACAGAATTTCCACTTTAAATCTTTTTAATACTTCTCATATTTGCATAAAATATCTCTCAAAGGATACACAAGAAACTGGAAACTAAAGTTACTGCTGAAGAGGAAATGTGAAAACTGAGTCTGAGGGAGAAGGGGGAGGTTTACACTTATATCTCCCTTTTTATCTTTTGAAATATATGCTATTACCTTCCCCAAAATAAGCAATATAATTTTTAATCAAAAATTTAAAAACAAAGCAAATTTGTAAAAATCAGTAATTAGTACAGAGAGAGCAATTACGTGAGACTTTATGTTATTGCAATTTAATACTCTTTCTTAATGAAGGAAATCTACTTATTTTTTTAATATTTATTTTAAATCTTTGTGTTCAGATCTCTGAAACTGCTAAGACTAAGGACATGAAAAGAAATTTTAGTCCAGTTTATTCGCTTTCAATGTAACAAAATTTTATTGTAAAATTAAAAAAAAAAAAAAAAATTTAAGGGCAGCCAGGGTGGCCCAGCGGTTTAGCCCCACCTTCAGCCCAGGGCCTGATCCTGGAGACCACGGATCAAGTCCTGCACCGGGCTCCTTGTGTGGAGCCTGCTTCTCTCTCTGCCTGTGTCTCTGCCTCTCTATCTCTCTCTGTGTGTCTCTCATGAATAAATACATGACATCTTAAAAAAAAAAAAAAAAAGTTAAACCTAAAGGTCACATATCACTCATAAGTAAATACTGTACATTTCTGTGAATCTGATCTGAAATGTACACTATAAGTTTTGGCCTGTGTGCAAAGAAGAGCTCCTTGCCCATAGTGGAAATGCAAACTTTAAGGGCAGAGAGGCAAAATTAGATTTGTGGTATTTAAGAAAGAATTAAAAACAGCATATTTGTTCATTCTTTCTACTTCTTTGGTATAGCAAGAATATAAAGGAGGCTTTTTTGTTTTTCCCTACTCCCTCAAAAGTTTTATATTGGATAATACAAAATACACCTAATGAAGGAGAGCTAGGTAGGTGGTTGGTAATGTGTATGTGGGAGCTTGTCTTGTTCACGGATTATTTGCCTAGGCTATAACTTTCCTATAAACTTCATTATGGTCTTTGTTTTTGCTATACAATGCATGGCGAATATTAGTTTTATTTTGTCTTTATGAATTATCAATTGGCAAATGTAGGATAAATAATACTTAACAAATAATGTTTCACAGTAGATCCTAATGTTCCCAGTAGCACCTGAACTGCAGTTTCTAGAGGACTTGCAGAAGAAATACATTCTTTTCATCTTTTTGAACTCAAGAATAAGAACCTTCATGCAAATAATTTCATGGCCAGTCTATGGAAAATTCCAGTTCCAGTTATGACCTTTTGTGCTTTAAAATAGAAAGTTTGTATTTCAGTATTTTACAAAACACAAGATTATACGTGTTCTAAAAGCAGTTTAAATATTACTCACCCATAAAAAGAATGTGATCTTGCCATTTGCAATGGCATGGATGGACCTAGAAGATATTATGCTACACGAAATAAGAGAAAAATAAATACCCTATGATTTTATTTGTATGTGGAATCTAAATGACCCAACACAAGCAAACAAACAAACAAAACCCCCAAATCAACAAAAAGTAGAAACACACCCATAATAGAGAGAAAAAAAATGTTGGTTGCCAGAGGGTAAGAATGGGCAAAATGGGTGAAGGGAAGCGGGTGATGTAGGCCACTTATGGAAAAAGTGAGTCACGAGGATAAAGGGTGCAGCATAGAGAATGTGATATCATAGTAACTAACATTGTATGGTGACAGATGATAGCTAAACTTGTGGTGAGCACAGTATCCCATATAAACTTGTCTGATCACTGTGTTGTCCACTGAGAACTAATGCGACATTGTGTGGGAATTATACTTCAATAAAAAATAAGATAAAAGTAGTTCATTAAGAATGATAAAATCCAAACACTCCTACATATTTATGATAATCACAGTTGGGTTTAGGAATTCTGTAGTGGGTTTCACATTCAACAAATACTAGTCTCATCTCATTTTATTTTATTTTACTTTTTTTGTAATTTCTGGATTTTGTTTTTGCTTTCAAAGACACAGGAACTCAGAAATCCCCTTTCTATTAACTTTGTCATGAAGTTTACTGCCAGTTTTTCAGTTACTATGAAAGCCTGGTAAGGATTTTGGCATGTCTACAAATATTTAATTCTGTTGGATAATATTAAATAGTTAATGATTTGGTCTAATAGTAAATCAGGACTATATTTTGAGGAAGAGTTAAAGCAGAGAGAAAACCACTGGTTTCATAAGAGTTGTACAGAAGCTAGATACACACACACACAAACACACACATCTGTTCGTGCAAGTGCTTTTAACTATATATGTTTTAGTGAATGTACAAACTCAAAATATATTTCACTCTCTATAAATCATTTTTTGGTTTCACATTTCAATTAGATTGTGGAAAGCAAGGCAGGTCAAGGGGAGAGCAATTTAAAAGGTGAAATCTCAGATGTTGAAGGAAGAACAAATAAATGAGCTGGTAATTCAGGCTGTAGGAAAACAAAAACAAAAACAACCCACTCTGGTGATTTAATAGCTCCCACAGCACCCTGGCAGGCTGTATTTTACAACTCACCAATTTTGTACTCTCCCATCAAGACCTGCAATCCATGTTTGTTCATGAGAGAACTTTTGAGGAGAGATTTGAATTGCATTTTTAAAAAGATGTACTTACGCAAAGAAATGGCCTCATACTAAAGTGAGAAGTATAGGCTCAAATCACATGGACTTGAGAGGTAATTATTATTTGAATTTACATTATTATTTGAAGCATACTGTGTTTTTAAACAATAGGAGAGGATAAATATGAAAATTAACCCAGGCAAAGTTTTTTTCCCCCAGTTAGAAGAAAAAAAACCCTCAAGGAAAACATGTTAATTACATTAATAATTAATTTTCCATAATAATGCATAATTGTATGAATTAAAATACAACTGGACTAGATAGAACAGGGCTGGATGGACCTAGAAGATATTATGCTACAAGAAATAAGCCTTCCAATTTCAAGAGTAGAATTTAGTGATTCATCACTTACATACAACACCCAGCGCTCCTCCCAGTGCCCTCCTTAATGCCCATCCCCCATCTCGCCCATTCCCCCCACCTCCCCTCCATCAACCCTGTTTGTTCTCTGCAATTACGAATAAGAGAGGGAGGTATGGTTTGCCTCCCTCTCTTATTTTTTCCTTCCCCTATGTCCATCTGTTTTGTTTCTTAAACTCCGCATATGAGTGAGATCATATGATGTTTGTCTTTCTTGGAGCAACATATTTCACTTAGCACAATATACTCTAGCTCCATCCATGTCCTTAAAAATGGCACAATTTCATTCTTTTTGGTGGCTAATACTCCATTGCATACATACATACCACCTCTTCTTTATCCATTCATCGGTTGATGGACATTAGGGCTATCTCCATAATTTGGCTATCGTGGACATTGCTGCTATAAACCTCAGAGTGTATGTGCCCCTTTAAATCAGTATTTTTGTATCCTTTGGATATATACCTCTTAGTGCAATTGCTGGCTCATGGGGTAGCTCTATTTTTAACTTTCTGAGGAACCTGCACACAGTTTTCCAGAGTGGCTGCACCAGTTTGCATTCCCACCAATAGTGTAAGAGGGTCCCCTTTCTCTGCATCCTCACCAACACCTGTTGTTTCCTGTGTTGTTGATTTAAGCCATTCTCTTAGGTGTGGTGCTATCTCATTGCAATTTTGATTTGCATTTCCCTGACGAGTGATGCTGAGCATCTTTTTATGTGTCTGTTGGCCATCTGCATGTCTTCTTTAGAAAAATGTCTATTCATGTCTTCTGCCCATTTCTTAACTGGATTATTTGTTTCCTGGGTGTTGATTTGATGATAAGTTCTTCATATATTTTGGATACTAACCCTTTATTGGGTATATAGTTTGCAAAATCTTCTCCCATTATGTAGGTCACCTTTTAGTTTTGTTGATTGTTTCCTCTGCTGTACAGAAGCTTTTCCCCTTGATAAAGTTTCAGTAGTTCATTTTCCTTTTGTTTCCTTTGCCTCAAGAGACAAATTTAGTAACAATTTGCTACAGCCAATGTCAAAAAGGTTACTGCCCGTGTTCTCCTCTAGAAGTTTAATGGTGTCCTGTCTCACATTTAGGTCTTTCATCCATTTTGAATTTATTTTTGTGTATGGTGTAAAAAAGTGGTTCAGTTTATTCTCTTGCATTTTGCTGTGCAGTTTTCTCAGTCTTTGAAGAACCTGTCTTTTTCCCACCGGATATTCTTTCCTGTTTGTGGAAGATTAATTGACCTTCTAGTTGTGTGTTCATTTCTGGGTTCTCCAATCTGTTCCATTGATCTGTGTGTCTGTTTTTGAGCCAGTATCATACTGTCTTGATGGTCACAGCTTTTTTTTATTTTTTTATTTTTTTTAATTATTATTATTTTTTTTTATGGGCACAGCTTTGTGGTATAGCTTGAAGTCTGGAATTGTGATGCCTTAGGCTTTGTTTTTCTTTTTCAAGATTGCATTGGCTATTTATCTTTTGTGGTTCCATACAAATTTTAGGATTCTTCTAGCTCTGTGAAAAATCCTTGTGGTAGTTTGATAAAGATTGCATTAAAAGTGTAGACTGATTTGGGTAGTAGAGACACTTTAATGATATTTGTTCTTCCAATCAATGAGCATGAAATATTTTTCCATTTCTTTGTGTCATCTTTGATTTCTTTCATAAATGATCTGTAACTTTCAGATTACAGAACTTTTATCTCTTTGGTTAGGTTTATTTCTAAGTATCTTATGTTTTTTGGTGCAATTGTAAATGGGATCTATTCCTTGATTTCTTAAAGTGTGTTCACTAGACCAGCAGCACTAGCGTCACCAAGAAATTTGCTAGAAATATTAAATCTTGGTCTGTGTCTCATATTTACTGAATCTGAAAGATGTGTGAGATCAGCAGTTTTCTTTTAACCAGATACTTTGATGCAACTAAAGTTTGAAAATCACTGGAATAGATGAGGCTAGTGGAATTTTAACCAAAGGGTCAGTCTTGTGGTACATCCAGTTTCCTAGGGGAACATGAAAGACAAAGATGGCATTTTGATGGCTTATTTCTGTCTGTCTTCACTTACTTAAGAGACATGCTTAAGTACAGCTTAAAAGATATTCTTTGATCCCTGATGTTTTAGAACAGAGGTGGTGAAAACTAATGCCTTACCAACTCAAAGATTCAAACCTTTCCTGTTTAATTATGAATGATTTTTAGGCATATTTGAGCTGCCATATTTATTCTAAATATCAGTGAGATAATGATATCATTACAATGATTTTAATTCATCTTTTATAAATTAGAACATTTGAAAGTATTTCTTGATTTATTATGAAGTTAATAGTAATTTTTATACTTTTTATTAAAAGGGGTAATTAATAGTTAGGATTAAATCATTGGTGTTATCTTTAGACTACCACAGGAAACATGTATTAAAGAATTTAGCAATTTGTAAAGAGCTATGCTTTAGATACTGTATCTTTATAAAAATGATACATTCTAAGGGGCATTTGAAGTCTTGAGATATTTTGGATTTTGCATCATTTAATGCCCCTTAGGAAATTTACCAGATGTCCTGAGTTATTCTTAGTTCATTTATAAAATGGGGATGGACTTCTAGATCCTTTCTATATTAGAAGTGTTAGAAGATCAGAATACCTCCATTTATACAGAGTTCAGCATGGCATTGCCTGGAGGTTGTATTAATGGAGCTGTTTTTATTCCTGGCATTTCTGTGCTCTTCTATACTTGATTTTGTTACATTATCTTTGTATATTGCCAGAACCCCATGTTCCTTACCAGGCAACTCATATGGCTGTTGCCTGTCTCCTGATTTAATACAGCTATTTTAATTCACTTTTCTCAGACTTCATAAAAACTTTGTCAAAGTGTAGATTTGAAGAAAATAAATCAAACGTGTCCATTTAGTATCATTCTGAAAATAAATCCTAAGATTTCCCTGAGGAATTTTCAAATGGCACTTTCTACTCAGCAATTAAAATCACAAGCAAGTTTTATTACTTACAAAAGCTTCATTTAATTTATACTGCTATATTTGGTTTCTGAATTAATTATATGGATGGTATTAAATTCTAAACCCATTACATTTTTATATGTAAATCACAATTCTGAGCCTTATTTGGGCATCTCTTTATTTTTAACTACCCTATCATATATGAACAAGAATTTGAAATACTTTAAATACTTTTGCTTAGAATGTCAGTGTTAACTGAGTTATTCTTGGCAGCTCCATTTTCCTTCCAACATAACTACTGTCAATCTTCTTAGGCTGAGATTCTTTTCCAATATTGTGCCTGACTTGAATTAGCAGGGTTTCTTCTTATAAAGTTATTATTATGACATTTTACTTGTACCAAAAGTTATAGAGATGTGACTTAGGTGACTTTTGAATATTTCCATATTTAAGATATCAACAGTAGTAAATTTTAATACTCATATATTTAAAATAATTAATGTGGAAAGGTTTCATAAACTTAAGAAATAATATAATGAGGGAAGCTTGCGTGGCTCAGCTGTTGAGCATCTGCCTTTGGCCCAGGGCGTGATCCTGGAGTTCTGGATCAAGTCCCATATCAGGCTCCCTGCAGGGAGCCTACTTCTCCCTCTGCCTATGTCTCTGCCTTTCTCTCTGTATGTCTCTCATGAATACCTAAGTAAAAAATCTAAAAAAAAGAAAAAGAAAAAGAAAAAGAAAGAAATAATAAAATGAAAACTGGCTTTTTCATTGTTATATAATTCAGGTAAACTCATATTGGAGTATACAGTCCAACCAACTACTGACTTACTGAATTACGAGCTTTGTGATCATTAACATTCAATTAAGCATGAAATTTTGACCATCTAAAAGCTATATTATTCAACCTATTCAATTAAATGCATTGTGCATTGTAAATAACATGATACAGATTGATAGCCTCAAAAATGTCAGAAATTGTAGAATTTTTTGAATGGAATAATTCTCCATATGTCACCCCTAAAAGTTAATTCTTTATTTGAGGACTCTGAAGCCTTGAATGGATAAGTGACATGGGTAGGGGGATGGGAAAATAGGTGATATGGATCAAGGAGTGCACTTTTCATGATGAGCCCGATGATGTATGGAAGTGTTGAATCATCATATTGTACACCTAAAACTAATATAACACTATATGTTAACTATACTAGAATTAAAATAAATACTTAATGCAACAACAACAACAACAAAATGAGATCTTGATTCTGTTGCATCTGGTACTTCCAGGATGTATATAACTCTGGGTGAATCATTTAACCATTTGACCACTGAGTGGGTATCTACTTTGTGCTTACTACATGCAAGGCCCTGTACTAGGCCACTTGATGAAGTAACATGTCTGGAATTTAAAAGGTGTCTTTAAGAGTAACACTGATTGTTGCAATAAGGTACCATTTGTCATTTGTGTGAAATATTTGGGTTAATGTGGGACTGTGGTTTAGGTCTCCTGAGACACAATTTTTTAAGTTGAAACTTTATTTCAAAAATTTCTGAGAGTTTTGGTTTAAGCTATATTGAATAAATGGAACTAAAATAAAAATAAGAATTACATAAAAAGCAAATTGGTATTATGCACCATAACTTTGAGTCATGGCTGAAAATCTGTCATACCAATGTAATAGTTTGGTTTGCACTCAAGAACGTAATTACAATTAAAAGGATAAAACTTGTTCTTTATTTCCTAATAAATACTGTCTTAACTTTCAAATGTTGCGTAGAATATTATTAAATTTAAATCAATAATATAGTCAAAATATTATACAAGTGAGACAAGTATTTTAATGATATTGACTTGAACAATGCAAAGTAGCCTTACATTATCCACCCAGGTTTAGGTTGATATCAATTAGCAAGCAGAACTCTAATGTTTGTAATCTTCATATGTATTGGGCATTGCAGACATAAATAAAAGATAATTTACTTAGAATTATGAACGTTTGAAATTCCAGGTACCTCTGAAATGAATTATTACAAAAAAGATAAGAGTGTAGATGCTTTAAATTCTTTCTGAATCAAAAAAATGTGCAATGCATTTTTTTATTATAATCCATGTGGACGTTCAAATTCACATTGTGCCCACAGGAAATCAGAATCAGAATTACACATTTGAAATGAATGTTTAAAGGAACATAGATCACTTTTTTTTTTATGATAGTCACAGAGAGAGAGAGAGAGAGAGAGAGAGAGAGAGGCAGAGACACAGGCAGAGGGAGAAGCAGGCTCCATGCACCGGGAGCCCGACGTGGGATTCGATCCTGGGTCTCCAGGATCGCGCCCTGGGCCAAAGGCAGGCGCCAAACCGCTGCGCCACCCAGGGATCCCCATACATCACTTTTAATGCCATAATAATGTGAAACTATAGTAACTGTATTATTTAAATAAATACTTTCTGACAGGTAAGATGATTGTAAACCAAATGATTTAGTGACTGAAAATACATGTACCATTCCGCAGTACTTTGAAAACCAAGTGTGTTGACAAGCCAGATATAAAAAGAACATTAAAAATAAATAAATAAATAAAAAATAAATAAAAAGAGCATTATCAAATATAGAAAAAATAATGGATCAAGGACGTTCTGGTTTCCATTATTTTAAAGGACTTCGAAATTGTGATTTTTGCTTATAAAAATATTCACTTTCTCCAAATTTGAAAATTAAGAAATTCATCTTCTAATTTTTTATTTTCTTTTTTCATGTTTTGGCTATTGTAAATATTGCTGCAATGAACATGAGGGGAGTGCAGATATCTTCTTGAGTTATTATTTTCATTATCTTCAGATAAATACCCAGAAGTGGAATTGCTGGATCATATGGTAGCTCTATTTTTCATTTTTTGAAATGTTTTTATTTTTTTACTTTAATTTTTGAGTTGTGAAACAATTGACTAAAATTCACTAAAGCCATGTCATTATTAATTCATCTCTGTGCATGTACATGTGAGACATGTGTGTGTGCGTGTGTGCATGTGTGTGTGTTTGTGTGTATGTTTAGGCTGACATCCTGCAAACATAGCAAAGTACTGATTTAGGCAATCTCTTTTCACATAGAACAATATATCAAAGATGTGTTGACTTCTTGATCATATCATTTGGGGCATGAGTTTGCTCATGAACCATTACTAGGGCAAACATTTGAGGCTCCTCCCCTCTTTCTATTTCCCATCCTCATTTCTTCATTATTTGACTATTTGCGTTAGATCCAGATTCACAATGTAGAACACTGGATATAGCCCAACTGAGCTGAAATGAGTATGTTAATAATTTCGTTTGAAATCTGAAGTAATACACTGTAAGACTTTATTAAATTTAGTAATTTTCAGGCTTGGTTTACTACAGCAGAGAGGTGATTCAGAAAGAATACTTGGAGTCTGAAAGTACGGGGCTCTAATCTTTATCCCATAATTTACTGAGTCTGAATCTTGTTCAAGTCACTTTCTCTGATCATAAGGTTGTAGACTCTTCATTTGTAAAATGTCTATTCTAACTACACCAGGAGATAGGTGCTAAATACAAAATTTTATTAGAACTATATTTATAAAATATTACACATGTGTGACTTAGTATTAATAATATGAATGCTAAAGTTGTCATTGGCAGAAAATAATATGAGAATATATTTCATTGACAGATGGAATGGAACTTCAGTTAGAGACTTAATTATATAATCGAGTCTTCATGCCTCTAGTTCTATCCTCCTACTCAGTGTTCTTTCATTGTCCTTATAATCACTGCATAATAAATTAGATCAACAAATGGATGTTAATACAGGATAATATTAGGTGGACAAATTCTTATCTCACCAAAAGGTTGAATAAAACACAAGTTAGGAAAAGTATTTATCATATTCAGTTTATTGTTACAGCCAAGGATAAATAAAGGTGTTCGGAGAACTAAATATATAGACTTCAATATTAGCCAAATGAATGGCTCTTTGAAATCATTATTTACACACTTTGATAAAACAGAATGATGACAAAAACTAATTGTTGTCTTGTACAAAATTATCTAGGTTATATATGCACACAATTTCCTTTGGGTCCATAATCATTTATCCTTTTCTTTTTCTCTGCCTTAATAAATCCAGGATAATAAAGCTAGACACAAATGGAGAAATGGGTTATCAATCTGAAATCAATGTGTTAGTTTTTGTTCTTGAGGGAGGTTATACTGCTCAAATGTAAATGAGTTTTTATTTTTGTAAATGTAAAATTTGCTACAGCTAATAAGTTGGTCTCTATCTACTGACTATTTACATTGTCCTGAAAGAAATACAGTTTCTTTAATTCCATCATTTGAAGCAAAGGATTTTTTAAAAATGCAAGAATTATAAGAAATTTAATACTTTATATGGTCATATTAGTTTATTTAAATTTAGTAGATAAAATGACACATGCCTAGCTTCTTTTACTAAAAAATATATTACCAAATGCCTTTAAATCCTTGATTTAGAAAGTACACATGGACTAAAGACCCAAATTTTTTTTAAAGACCCAAATTTTAATAAAAATATTGAACTATGAATAAATGCATATCAATGTATATTTTGTATACTGAATTTACTTAAATAAAAGTAAGTTGCGTTTTGTGAAGAAATGCTATTTACATTTTCTCCTCAGTCCATTAAGAAGCACAAATGGTTACTGACCTAAGGAAGAAACTTAAAATTTATAAATGAACAAGAAGTAACTTCAGAACACCTTCAAAATAGAAAATTATGAATATTCATTTTATTGTTTAAATACATTGATTTGAGGTATTTTAATAACATCTCTATTACAATATTACAAGCAGTGTATATTTCCTTTTGTAAAATCCTGTATGCCCTTGTTGATTAGCCAGTATTAAGAATGTGATATGGGACGTCTGCGTGGCTCAGCAGTTGGGCATCTGCCTTCAGCTCAGGGAGTGGTCTTGGAGTCCCGGGATCGAGTCCCACATCAGGCTCCCTGCATGGAGCCTGCTTCTCCCTCTGCCTGTGTCTCTGCCTCTCTCTCTCTCTCTATGTGTCTGTCATGAGTAAATAAATCAAATCATAAAAAAAAAGAATGTGATACGCAGAGATGATGGGAAAAAAATTCCAGTTCTTATAGTACTGTTAAAAATGGGTATTTTGTTGGACTTAAGCCTTCACAATCAATTTTTCCAAGATATCCTACCAAAGCATATCTAAAGCTATAATTTGTTTTTAATAGAAAAATATTTTCGTATGAGGAAATGCATATTAATATTAAAATGACATTTCCCCTCAACTGATAAAGCATTAGTTTCTTTTGCTCTCAGAGGAAGTGTCAAAAAAGTAACTTAGATTTTTAAAGTGTTGTTTTCATAACTTTCTTCAATTTAATATTTTAAGGGAATATCTTCAACATTTTAAAACTATATCCAGCATTTGACTAGAATAAGTAGCAATACTACTCCAGAGATCAATGTGTATGGTTAAAAACGGTAGTGCTAAAAATGAGGAATGTGAAATACAAATCTATTTTTTTAGGTTTGAGGACAAAATTTGTGTTACTGTGAGTCTGGCATATAGGCCTTACAAAACTAATCTTTAAAATTGGGGTATAGTTATAAACGATTTGTCATAATCATCTTTATTTTTTCATAATTAGTGCAACACTACTCAAATCTGACAAACTCAATTTCAAGTTCCTAGTCCGACCTGAATATGTTTTTGCTCTTGGGATATTTACAAACACTTCTTAAATGTCATTTTTTTTCTTCATGAAGTAAATCTAATGCAATCTACCATTTTAGGTGCTACTTTTCTGACTCAATGAAGTAATGCAAATAAAGTGTTTAGCACATGATCGATGTATAATAAATACTTTAACAATATTAAATATCATTATACTGTTTCTATTCTCCCTGCAGTGTGTCCCTCAAAGAGCTCATCATCTCTAAGGTGTCAATTAGAAACAGAATGGGAAAAAAACTATGAACTATGGTCTGAATCAGGTTAGGAGTCACAATTTTAGGTTTTTAAATATGGGTGATATTTTTCATAGCAAGTAACTTTCTGGGCATCTTTTTCTTTGTTGTATTTTGATTGATACTTTGAGAACAACTTTAGACTACTTTACACTTCTGATTCCTTCTTAAAAGATTTATTTATTTTAGAGAGAATGCCTGGGAGAGGAGCAAAGGGAGAAGGAGAGAAAATCTCAAGCAGACTCCCTGTTGAGCAGGGAACCCACTGTGGGGTTTATTCTCACGACCCTGAGATCATGACAGGAGCTGAAATCAGAGTCGGATGCTTAACTGACTGAACTACTCAGGTGCCCCTAAACTTCTGATTCTTATTATGTATATTCAATTATGACTATTTAACTATTTTCTTTTTTTTTAAAGATTTTATTCATGAGAGACACAGAACGAGAGGCAGAAACACAGGCAGAGGTAGAAGCAGGCTCCATGCAGGAAGCCTGACGTGGGACTCGATCCCAGGACTCTGGGACCATGCCTTGAGCTGAAGGCAGATGCTCAACTGCTGAACTACCCAGGTGCCCCCATTTATGTAATTTCTAATTCTGTATTTCCTAATCTTTAAATGCCTCACCGTTTCCTCCATCTTAACCAAAACTAAAGTTGACTGGCTTTATCCACAACACAAGAAAGATGCTGCTCACAGCTCATGATTGACATCCTCATAGCTTTAGCGAACCCAGGAAAAAGATAGCTTCTTTCTTCTAATATCCAAACATGAGTTTTAAGGAAAGAATTTAGTTGTCCTTACTTAAATCATGTGCTCTCTCCATGCTCATTCATCCGATGCATCTAGTTATTGGTTAGATACGTGTAAAATTTTCAACCCAGGACCTGCAAGGGTGTGTATGGGATAAATAATGACACAAAATTATATAAATAGTAAAATATGATGGCAAAGTTACCATTGTTAGGAATCATAGATGGATGAACTAAAAGCAATTTTTATTTCTCCGATGCCATCACATCTACAGCTAATTTGTGACTTCAAAATAGTTCTGAATGACTTGTTACTTTTGATACCAGAGTTACTTTAGGGACGTAGAGAAAAGAAGTCAGATAAATCAAGAAAATTCTGTAAGAACAGCAAGTTTTTATTTCCCAAAAATTCTTAAGTGTTTAAAGCCTCTCATACAGGCACTGACCACTTAAACTTCCTTCCACATACTCATGTGGACATATACATTATCTCTAAAACAATGTGGCAGAAACTTGTGATACATTTCATTGCAGTCTCTAAGCCCACATGATTTCATAAAAACTGTAGCAAACAATTTTATGCCATGTTACCAGTACTCAGTACATAATGTTTCAGATTAAGACACCTTCCTGCTTTATACCTGGAAGCTTTACTAGATACAGAAAAACACCTCAGCCCACCTACAAGCACAACCTGGAAATATAGAGGCATTAATTTGTCTGGGCAGACTGAGTAAATGAGGAATAGAGTCACTGGAAAAGAACCAGCTGTCTGTCCATCAGTGCTGCAATTGTCAACCACTTTTTTACCTGTTTTCTTAGAATTCCAAGCAAGTTTGAGTCACAGTTCTCCACAAGTGAAACTAATTAATTACATTCCTCTTCTCAAGGGCAGATACTTGCAAGAACTCAACTGACTCCACCAAGTGGAATCATGAAGGTTTATATTTAAAGGCAAATGGTACACTGCATGAGGAATGCAGGCAAGCACTGGGGACCTGAGTAACATCCAGGCACAGACTCTACAGTGTTATTTGGCACCTCGATGAGCTCTGTCTCCAGATGGCACCAACAAGAGCTATATGATGAATCTTGGTTTCACAAGAACATATGATCCTGGCCATGTAATCAAGAAAGGTTGTCTACCCAGTTATGCCAGGTAATCATTCATAACCAAATCCATTCCAGGCATCACCAGTGGGTTGTCATAAATCTCATTGCTCTGATCTTTGTCAAATGGTAGAAATCATAGCAAGTTCAATCAGTTTGTAGTATCAATAATAGATGCTGTGATTAATATGATACTTTTACAGGAACCGATGAACAAACTGTGCAGCTATTGATCTGCAATATGTCTTCTTGTCGACAAGGATCAAAAGTTGGTTGCCTTTGACTAATAATAGTGATGACACACATTCTCATTCCATAGATTCTTAAATCTTTTTATTTTTGTCACAGTATAGTTTGCAGAGACTTGATTGACATTCCTTGGAACCTTGTTTTGGTGTACCGTATTGTTGACTCTATGCTATTGGGCCCTGATATGAGGAAATGACAGAAACTCTGGATACACTCCCAAACAAATGTGTGCCAAAGATTGAGGATAAAACAACTCCACAGGGTTTCAGGGTTTTGCTTCAGTGATATTTTATGGTAATCTGGATTAATGGCATGGCATTTCATCTAATACTCAAGGTCATTTATTTTTCCCCGAATTATCTATCACTAAGAAAAAGATGGAAATTATTTGGGCCTATTTTGCCATGTTTTGTATTTCCTTTTGGGGTACTGCTCTAGCCAATTTATCAAGCTACAGGTTTGAGTGAAGACCATAGCCAAAGAGAGCTTTGCACAAGGTTCAGAATATGGTGCAAACTTCCTGTCAACTGAATTATATGACCCAGCAGATCCATGATGCATCAGAGATAAGGGGTTCATCAGAGATAAGGATGTAGTATGGAGCCCACAGCAAGCCCCATGAAGAGATATGCTGTATGCACACTTCAGTTATATAGTGTATCAGTAATTATTATTATTCATCATTCAACAGCTCCTGGAGGCCCACTATGCCTAGTGAAGCCTGAGCACCTGACTGTGGTAACTAAAGTGCAATCAGAACTGCTTCTCATGACTTGGATGCTATTAGGTTAGTCTACTTATAAATTCAGACAGGCAAAGCAGTAATCATTTACAATGAAAAAAGTGTATTAGCAATTTTATCTGGACAGATCCAGGAGACAAACAGAATCTGAAAACATGGGTGGCTCAGACTTCCATGGAATTTCTACTATACCAACACTTCTTTCTCAGAGTAAAAATAAAATAATAATAATAATAATGAATTAATGGTGGCTTCCTACAATTATATAATGGAGGAGGAAAAATGTCCTGGGTCATAGATGGGTCTGCATGATACATATGTACAAGTCCCACAGCTCCAATCCAGAATGGCCTTAAAAGATAGTGAGGAGGAGAAATATTTCATTACAGAAGTAAGAACTCTGGTAGATCATAAACCTAATATACAGGAATAAGCAACTTGGTGTAATTATATAAACAGACTACTAGGTAATGAGAATGATTTTTGCTAATTGTTCAGGATCTGAGGAAGACAGTCAAAAATTCAGAAACAAAGGCAGCCTGGGTGGCTCAGCGGTTTAGCACCGCCTTCAGCCCAGGGCGTGATCCTGGAGACTGGGATCCAGTCCCACGTCGGGCTCCCTGCATGGAGCCTGCTTCTCCCTCTGCCTGTGTCTCTGCCTCTTTCTCTCTCTGTCTCTCATGAATAAATAAATTTAAAAAATATTTAAAAAACATTAAAAAAAAAAAAAGAATGTGGCAGGCAAAATAATAGGGATGGGGGCAACGCGTGGTCCCACTGATAAGGGATTTAACTCACTAGGGTTAATCTAGCTACTGCCAATGTTAGATACCAATTAGTCAACAACAGAAATTGAAGTAGTGTCTTGATAGTGCGCCATCCATTTAAGATCCAGGCCAGTCACTTGATCACAAGTCAATCTCATTGTTTCTTCTCATCCTGAATGGGAAAACAATTTTCCTTACCAGAATTGACACAAAATTGACATATTTTTCACCTTATAGTTTTTTTATTAGTTTCAGAGATAGAATTTAGTGATTCATCAGTTGCATATAATACCCAGTGCTCATTACACCAAGTGCCCTCCTTAATACCTATCACCCCACTCCCCCATGCACTCACCCACTGCCTCTCCAGCAGCCCTCAGTTTGTTTTCCAGAGTTCAGCCTCTTATGATTTGCCTCTCTCTCAGTTATGTCTTATTTTTCCTTCCCTTCCCCTATATTCATCTGTTTTGTTTCTTAAATTCCACATGTGAGTGAGGTCATATGGTATTTGTTTTCCTCTGACTTATTTCACTTAAGATAATACCCTCTACTTCCATCCACATTGTTGCAAATGGCAAGATTTCATTCTTTTTCATGGTTGAGTAATAGTCCATTGTGTGTATGTATCTATTCATTTTCTTTATTCATTCATCTGTAAATGGACATCTGGGCTCTTTCCATAGTTTGACAAATATAGACATTGATGCTATAAACATCCAGGTGTACTTGCCCCTTTGAATCACTATGTTTGTATCCTTTGGATACATACATAGTAGTGCAATTTCTGGGTCATAGAGTAGCCTTTTTGAGAAACCTGTGTACTGTTTTCCATAGTGGCTGTATTAGTTTGCATTGTAAGAGGGTTCCACTTTCTCTGCAACCTCACCAATATTTGTTGTTTCCTGAGTTGTTAATGTTAGCCATTCTGATTAGCATAAGGTGGTATCTCATGGTGATTTTGATTTATCTTTCCCCTGATAGATATTAACAATATCTTTTAACAATATTTGTTCTTCCAATCCATTTGTGTGGAATGTTTTTCTAGTTCTTTTATCATCCTCAATTTCTTTTATTAAGCAGTCTATAGTTTTCAGAGTATAAATCTTTTCCCTCTTTGGTTAGTCTTATTTCTAGGTATCTTATGGGTTTTGGTGCAATTATAAATGAAATCAATTCCTTGATTTCTCTTTCTTTTGCTTCATTGTTAGGGTATAGAAAGGCAACTGATTTCTCTGCATTGACTTCATATTCTGTGTCTCTTCTGAATTACTGTATCAGTTCTAGCAATTTTTTGCTGAAGTCTTTTGGATTTTTGATGTAGAGTATAATGCCATCTGTGGAGAGTGAGGGATTGACTTCTTCTCTGCTGATTTGAGTACCCTTTATTTCTTTTTGTTGTCCAATTGCTGACATGAGGACTTACAAGATTATGTTGAACAACAGTGGTGTTAGTGGACATCCCTGTCATGTTCCTGGCCTTAGGTGAAAATCTCTCTGTTCTTCCCCAGGGAGGATGATATTCATTGTGGGTTTTTTTTTATATGACTTTTATTATATTGAGGTATTTTTGTTCTATCCCTACACCACAGAGAGTTTCTATCGAGAAAGGATGATGTATTTTGTCAAATATGTTTTCTGTATCTATTGAGAGGATCATATGGTTCTTGCCCTTTTATTAATGTGGTGTATCACATTGATTGATTCACAGATGTTGAACCACTCTTGCAGCCCAGAAATAAATCTGACTTGGTCACAGTGAATAATCCTTTGAAAGTACTGTTGGATCCAATTAGCTAGTATCTTGATGAGAATTTTTATATCCATGTTCATCAAGATATTGGTCTGTAATTCCCTTTTTTTGTGGTGTCTTTGTCTGGTTTTGGGATCAAAGTAATGCTGGCCTCATAGAATGAGTTTAGAAGCTTTTCCTTCCTTTTGTTTTTCTGAAATAGCATCAGAAGAATAGGTATTAATTCTTCTTTAAATGTTTAGTAAAATTCCACTGGGAGGCCATCCAGCCTTGGACTCTTGTTTGTTGTGATATTTTTTGTTACCAATTTAATTTCTTTGTTGGTTATGAGTCTCTTCAGGTTTTCTATTTCTCCCTGTTCCACTTGTGTTTTCATTTTCATTTGTTTTCACATATTTTTAAAATTATTCTTTAATTTCCTTTTTGACTCATTCATTCTCTAGTAAGATGCTCTTTAACCTCCATGTATTTGTGTCCCTTCCAAAATTTCTCTTTTTTTTTTTAATTTATTTTTGTATTCATGAGACACACACAGACACACAGAGGCAGAGACACAGGCACCTCACAGGGAGCCTAATGTGGGACTTGATTCTGGATGCCAGGATCATGCCCTGAGCCGAAGGCAGGTGCTCAACCACTGAGCCACCTAGGCATCCGCCAAAATTTCTCTTGTGATTGAGTTCAAGTTTAAAGCATTGTGATCTGAAAAATATTCATGGAATAATCTCAATCATTTTCTATCAGCTGAGAGACCTGATTTGTGACCCATTATGTGATCTATTCTGGAGAATGTTCCATGTGCACTCAAGAAGCATGTGTATTCTTTTGCTTTGGTGTGAAACGCTCTATCTGTTGAGTCCATCTGGTCCAGTGAGTCTTTCAATGCCCTTATTTTCTTTTGATATTCTGCTTAGATGATCTGTTCATTGCTGTGAGTGGAGTATTTAATTCCTCTACTATTATTGTTTATCAATATGTTTCTTATCACCTTATAATTTTGACTTTTTATGCTAGTGAACAAGCAGAACAAAAGAAAAAAAGGAATTGCTACACTGATTGTGGTAATTGATTCTAGTTATAATCAGAACCTAGTAGTGCTGAAACAAAATGAAATGAAAGGAGTAAATACTGAAATTGAGCTACGTATTGGGGCATCTTTTGTCTTTCTTTATGGTGATAACTTTAAGGAAGGAGTTATGAAAACAAGAACTCTCAAAACGTAAGTCCCTCTAAAAATGAATACTTAGATCATCTCACGAGGAAATCAACTAACTGAAGAGCTGGAAAAGTGTGAGAGAAGTTTGGGTTGTAGATAATATGGGATGGTATCTATTAATATTTGCCTTGAGAGTACCCTGAAATAAGGGATTTATGCTTTATTTAACTAAATTTCTTTCATTTATCATCCACCTATTGATCAGTTTGTTTATTTATTTATTTATTTATTATTTATTTCATCTACCTACCTATGAAGAACCATAACCATGAAGAGTAATTGCAGAGTAAGTTTAATAAAAGGCACAAATAGATCTAAGGATATAGGGAGTCAACTAAGCAAATATTTGTCAACAATATCACATTACCTCACACTCTTGGTTTCAGCATAGCTATCGTGGACAATTCCATGTACCTTGCCCACATTCCACACCAGGCATGTCCCTGGACATCCCTAGTATCTGTTACTTTGAGGCTTTCTTTGAAATTGTGTTTATTAATTATCTATTGCTATGCAATAAATTATCCCTTAATTTAATAACTTAAAACAGCACATATTTATTTTTCTTATAGCTCTGTGAGCCAGGAAACTGAAATATGCCTTAGTTGGTTCTTCTGACTTCAGACTTTTCATAAAGATGCAATTAAGGTATGCAATCATCTGAGGGCTTGATTAAGATATGATCCACTTCCAAGATCACTCTCATGGCTATTGAACTTTAAACTGCAGGCTTCAGTTTTCCAATGACTGTTCACCAGAAACTTCCCTCAGTTTTGTTGTTGTTTTTGTCACTGCATTGCTCTCTCTATAGGGAAGCTCACATCATGGCAGCTGATATCTATCACTGATCAAGTAAGAGATCAAAAAAAGTGTACAAAGTGGAAGACAGAGCACTTTTATAAGATAATTTTGCAAATGACATCTTGTTATTTGTGTGTGTGTATGCTACTCATTAGAAGTTAAGTTGCTAGGCCAATAAACTTATATCAACTATAAAATAACTAGCAAAAGTTGAATAATTTGCAAATATGGTATAAGGATAGAGTTAAGATATTTGGAAATTTTATAGTAGTGCCTGTGCACAGAAGAAAAACCACAACAAAATGTACATATATATGTTTATATATAATCTGATGATTAGTCTTCAAATCTCCCTAAATTTGTTTGATGAGAAAACTAGACTGTGACATAAATGGGAAGCACTGTTAAGTCCTTAATGATGGAGTTAACTTCAACGCTTTTTATCTTAATTTATCTGCTTGTATAATCAATATTAGTCATAACTATGTTACTTTATGTAGCTAATTTGTAAAATATTGCATGAATTATAATAGCAAGTTCTAATAACTAAGTATAGTATCATTACTATTTATTTATTTATTTTTATTTTATTTCATTTTATTTTTTTTAAATTTTTATTTATTATTTATGATAGTCACACAGAGAGAGAGAGAGGCAGAGACACAGGCAGAGGGAGAAGCAGGCTCCATGCACCGGGAGCCTGACGTGGGATTCGATCCCGGGTTTCCAGGATCGCACCCTGGGCCAAAGGCAGGCGCCAAACCGCTGCGCCACCCAGGGATCCCTATTTATTTTTATTTTAAAGATTTATTTTAAAGATTATTTATTTGAGAGAGCATGAGCAGGGGAGGGGCGAGGAGAGAAAAAAAGAGGGAGAGAATCTCAAGCACTCTCCACACTGAGTGCAGAGCCTGATGCAGAATAGTCTTTTGACCCATGATTTCATGACCTGAGCTAAAACCTAGAGTTGGACTCTTCATCAATTAAGCTTTCCAAGTGCCCCTATCTTTTATTTCTTTATCTAATTTTAAAATTGAGTCTTTAGGTCTACAAATATTTGTTGTTTATTTTCAGTCTTATAAAACCTATTTATTACAAATGTAATTTCTGAGATTATATAGCCTGATAAATAAGTGTTATGACAAAGTCACTCATTGAATATGAAATACATAAACAAATTATAATTGGTTTCCTATTTCAACATTCACAGAAAGAGTACATACAGCAATTTGATTTTCTGAGACAAAAATTAAGATATATGGTCCAATGCACTGACTCAAAAAAAGTCAGAATATTATAATCAGCATTGTACTGAAAAATCTGACACCTATGCTTGCCCTACGTATATATACAATTTTCTGAAAAATACTTTCTGAGCATTTTTCTTGAGTTATTTTCTTGTATTTACTGTGTCATTTTCTTCCCACTGAAATTGCAGTAAATTTTACTAAACCCAGTGCATTCCTAGGAATAAAAAACAAAGAATCTAAATTTAAAAATCAATAGCTATAGTGCTTCCAAGTTATAACCATGCAGAACTTGTCCTGTTTGACAAGTGTTTGAATTTCAAACTGATGAATTGGGTTGCAAGAACATGAGCTCATAAAAATCATCCTTTTCCTGCTTCCATCTTGTACTACCATGTAATCAACATTTCATCTCCCTTTTTTCCCCTCTATCTTTTCAGTACTTTACAGAAAAGAAGCAAAAGTGTTTGTGTTAATCCTTTTTTCACTGTTCTAGCAGAGCATCTCAGGACATGACTCATTGAGCCAACTGCCCTGGAAAACAGAGAGACTGAATAGAAAATATATTAAGTTTTATAATTAAAAACACAATTATTTCCTCAGTATTGTTGGTTATCTCTCTGCTGTCACTACTGCACTAAAGTCCACCCAGTATTACTATTACCTGAAGTCTGTATACAGTTTCTCTCTTCTGCACATTCTACCAATATTTCTGGTGTAAATATTAAGGGACTTTTCTTCACGCTGCTAGAAGACAGAGAGTTTCACTTACAGCCTTTGGCTGTCTACAACTTGAGACTTCTCATTCCCCTCTTACTATCTCTCAGTGGCTAGGAGCTGTCTGCTCTTCTGTGAGTTTTTGAAGAGGTTGAGAATGGAGAAAATGGCCTCAAAAGCTTATAAGCTGAGTATATTAATTGTATAATTTAAGTATTGTAAGTATATCATAATATACTGGAACTTTGCTAAATTTTGAGAGTGTGTGGTAAATTAGAGGATTTCAGTAATACATAAGAAGCTATAGTGGGTGGTGCTTGGACAGTGTTATATGAGAGGAGTCATTCCTTCCAACAAGAGACCTTTCTGAGACAGCAAGAAGAGGCCACCATTGAGAAGGGTAATAGGATAGTGTAAGGGAACTCCAGGGGGAAAAGAGGAAGTTGGATAGGGGACTCATCTATCTAGGTATAGCTCAGAAGCAAGGTGGGGAGTTGCTGGGTCAGAGAGTTCCAAAGGATGGCAGCAGTTTGAGGTCTTTGTTAACTATAGCATTTGTCTTGCCTATGGTTAGTAAATATTGGGTGTGGCTTTGTGGGGGTATGCCACACAAGCAGGCTCCAAATAGCTAAATATATGTTTAGTTGAACTACATATGAAGCATTTTGTGTGTAAAAATTTGGGTTTTGTGCCATCAGGCTTTGGCTTAACAGTGTAGCGTGCTGTGGAGAAGTAAACAGCATGGAGGCCATTTTAGGCCAATACACAGGGACCAACTTGGGCCCTTTGATAGAACAGAGTATTCCAGCAAAATAAAATGTTCATACCACAGACAAATAAAATGTTCACCACAAAATCTGGAAGGTGAAGGAAATATACTGTATACTTATCTCTGCAATGGGTGAAAAAGAGGGTAGAAAATGAAAATGGATTCTGAGTACTATGACTCTGCTATGAGATTTGGATAAGTTTCATTTTAGATAGTTTGGACTATAAAGGATGAGGTGATTGCAATGGAAACGGAGAGATATGAAGTTTCTTAACACACTCAGCCAAGACACTCAAACTTTAGATTCCCATAAAAATATCTAGAACAAGATACTGTTTATACAGCTTCAGTATTATCTTGCCTCCCTATTCGGTTCTGAATTCCATGTGATCTGCTATTCATTATCTCTATCCCAGGGGCACTGGAACATTTATTGACCATTATCACAACATTATGAAACAAGAAAGGTTAACTTCAGCAAAAGTACAGCTAAAGAACACTACTAAATCACTTGGTTTGGGACTGGACATGACAGAGATCGTTACTGTTATTGACCTCCAAGAAATGGCTTATGAAAGGAAGGTAGAAAGATATTGAGGGAGAAGTGCCAGTATTATAAGTTGACCTGTGTAATTCTGATATAGTGTAGTTCCTAATAATTTTATTTATGAGTAATTTTCCTATGTAACTAAGGAACTTTCTGTACAATGGAGGAAGAGCTAGAAGTATCCATGGCAGATGACACAAAATATGATAATTCAGGAATGGCATGAGAGGAAATCTCCAATTATTTTGAACAAATATTTATTAACATGGCCCCAAGTATACAGGCTTTTAACAAATTTTTTTTTCTGCATATGAAGAGTTACCACCCCCACTTCCCCATCCCCCAGGGAAGGATTTATTTCTTCTGGGTTCCTCTACAAATATCCGCTTCCTAGACCCATAGCTACAGAAGAGTATAGTGGTGGTATTGGTGTTTTCCACTGTCACAATCCAGTGGTATTGTTGACCAATTTTTATGGCTGTGTTGCTACTGATTGCATTGCTCCTGGCTATGTAAATTTACCATTAAGAAGGTAAGATCAATTGAAATCACTTGATAACCCAGTTGATTAATGTAAAAGGTTAAATGCAGAGGACAATAATGCTAAAATGATGGAAGTTCTGACTAAATCAGCATATAATGTTGAGAGCCCATTTATATAGCTCAGAGAGAAAAGGCACTGTGAACCCAAACAACTTGTACTGTGCTGAGTTACCTAGAAATTAATTATATATGTGAGTATTGTTAAAGCCAAACTCTCCTGTTATGTTATGAAAATGTAGTCTGCCCTAGTTACTGGCTTTGTTAGGGTTCTCCAGAGAAATAGAACTAATAGGATTATTTATCTATCTATCTATCATCTATCTATCATCTATCTATCATCTATCTATCTATTTATCTATCTATCTATCATCTATCTATCTATCTATCTATCTATCTATCATCTATCTATCTATCATCTATCTACTATCATCTATCATCTATCTATCATCTATATATAGAGAGAAAGAGAGAGAGAGAGACAAGGAGAGAAGAAAACATTTATTTTAAGGAATTAGTTCACAGACTTGGTGGTGAGGGACGGGGAGGGGGAGGTGTGGGGGTTGCTGCTGAGTTGCAGTTTTCCTTCCTAATTCTGCAGGGCAGCCCAGGCAGGTCGAAAATTTAGGGAAGTCTTCTATGTTGAAGTCGTAAGTTCAGATTCTTTCATTCTAGGGAAACCTCAGTCTTTGTTCTTAAGCCTTCAACTGTTTGAATGAGGCCCACCCACATTACAGAGAGCCATCTACTTTACTCAAAGTCTATTGATTTAAATATTAATCACATAGAAAAATGACTTTACAACAGTATCTAGACTGCCACTGGATTAAACACTAGGCACTATGGCCTGGCTTTAACACTTAAAATTAAGCATCACACCAGCCTACTAGATACCTAGACTCACAGTACTGGGTTAACAATTTTGTACTACATTATATTGGGATTATGACTCAGCACATTCTACCCCATAGGCTAAAATTACTTATGGACTAACTTGTAGATACCTATGTTTCCAAAAGGAATCATATTTGCATACTACAACCTGTCTAAAAATAACAGAACGTCTTAAATTCTTGAGTATCATACATCAATGAAGATAATATGTGTAATTGTTAGAATCAAAATGCTAGTAATAGTACCCAAAGCTTCTCAAGGTAAACAATTAAATTTAAAGTTTTCCCATCAATTTAATTTTTGAAGGTATCAGATTACAGTTTATTTGCAGAAAGTTATCTATTTCTGTACTGAAATTATCCAGGATAGGATTCATATATTTTTGAGACTTTAGATTACCTCTCAGAAGATCAAACTTCCCTCCTCTGGTAAATATGGCTGGAGACTGACCATTAATGCTTGAGTAAATTTATGATAGCACTGATGATGCCAGAATAAAGTTGAATTCTTTATCATATTTATATAGAAGTATGTCAGTTATCTGCATTTCTTAAGGACTCTAGGAGTAACTATCCTGAGTTTACGAAAGTGTTAGACTGAAGACTTTGACAAATTTCTATGGCCTTTCAATTTGATCTGAAAAAAAAAAAAAAAGGTGAGTTATAAGCATCAATAATAGAAAAGGGTATTTTAGTCTAGAAATTAAATATTTAAATAAGTCAATCTGTTCAGAGTCATTGTGTCAATATTTGCATACAAATATATGTGTGACTCTACTCATACAAAAACAAGTAAACAGCTAGTAAAATCCATTTATATAAATGACATTTGACTTTATAAAATTAAGCTAGACCCAGGTTACTCTCTTTGTTACTTGACTTTCTATAGTATTGTGTGTTTGAAAAATAGAAAAGCTCTTCAAATATGATGGAGCTAATAAAAAACAGAGAATTCCAAAGATACCTACATATCTAGTATCCTTCCTATTCGAAAGTGGAATACAGCTTTGGTGCTGCTTCACATCTGTCCAGGAAGTGATAAGAATGATTTAGGAGTAAAAGACACATTGGCAGTTTTATTATTCTTAATTTAGGGCCTTATGTGGGAGGACATAAAAAGGAATGTTAGAAGAGATTAGTTACTGATTAAAATTCAAGTACAGGCTCCTGAGAACAAGGGAGGGTCATACTCTTGATCTCCCTGGTTTTTCGATGACAACACAATATTTTAAAATAAACATTGCAGACCGCAACAACAATCATTAACAATTTCAGTTCTTCTCTAGGTGAGGAATCTTAATTTGATTTAAAACCAAGCAGACAAAACAAAAAAGCTCAAATATTACCTCTGTCATGTGAATGTAAATAAAACATATATCATGGCAAGGCAATTACTTGGATAAAAGAAAAAAGAAAATGCTTCTTCAGTACCTCCTATAGGATGGTAGGCTGAATGCTTCATGATCATTTTTCTCTTTAGCTGAGAAAGTATTGGGTAGGTCTTGCTACATAAAGCTGGGTAACACATGACCCTAAAGTCCAGCAGTGGAGCTAGTGCAGCTAGTGCAGCTCTTTTTATCTCAGGTGGACTCAGGTGCATGCCGAAGAGTTGGCTGGGCTCAGCTGACAGAGGGTGATCTTGGCTGGGAAGTTCTGCTTCAAGAGGCAGGCCTAACAGGTGCTGGCTCCTGACCGCTGAAGGCCGTGCTTGGGTCAGTTTCCAGCATTTTCAACTGGAGATTTAAGTATAAAGGAGCAGCAGCTGGCTACTCAGGGAAGTCCTTCTCATGGCAATGGGAGAGGTAGGGGAGAGCAGCTCCACCTTCACAAAAATATTTGAAACCCTTCCTGTTCCGTGTTTGGTAAATAAAGTGGGTTAGCCTACAAGTGAGGAGAGATGGGGGAGGGAGTGAGGGAGGAAAGCACTTTTCCACCGAGAGGTCTGAAGGGGAAAGCAGTGAGTTTTTCTCAGGATGATCTTACCTACTGTGTGCAGACCTCTTTTCCATTCACTTCGTCACCTGCAAAACCCACTGGTCCCATTCCATGACTGCAATTAGGCTTATCCAATGTCAGGATCAGCTTGAAATCCAAGACTTCATGTCTTAGAGTATTTACTTTTTTTTTTTTTTTGAACATTTACTTTTTAAAAAAATTTTATTTACTTGACACAGAGAGAGAGAGAGAGAAAGAGAGAGAGCATAAGCAGGGGGAGTAGGAGAGGGAGAAGCAGGCTCCACACCAAACAGGGAGCCTGATGTGAGGCTTTATCTCAGAACCCTGGGATCAGGACCTTTTGAAGGCAGATGCTTAACTGACTGAGCCACCCAGGAGCCCCGAGCATTCCCTTTTTCAGTGAAGACCTACAATATATAGAAACAAGTTTTATTTGTCTCCTGAACACCTATCATAGAATGCCAAAACAGGAAAAAGATAACAGTAATAGAAACTTCTTTTTGGAGAAAGGAAACATAGTCATTTTCTTATGGCAAGTTCAAAATCTCATGAAGGAAATGTCAGTTCCTTTAAACCTGGTTTTCGGAAACATACCTTGTTTAGGGTGCTTAGTAGTGACTCCGTAGTCTTCTACTTCTCTATGGTCCATTACCCTGCCTTCTGGAAGATTCTTTAATAACTCTGCCTGGTTATTATCTGAAAAGTTTTAAAATAATATTTCCTTATTGGCAACTGGGCTGTTTTCTCAACCCACTTTTGTTATGTAGAAATTTAGGTGACAGAAATCTTTTATCTTAGTCTCCTTATCTTTTATTCCAGGATCTCTCAAATCTGTAAAGTTTAAAGGGCATATTATTTGAATTCATGCAGTAGCCACACAATAACTCTTAGAGACAAGTCTCTCCATATATACTTGATATATGGGTATCTGGGTACATCAGGTGGAACCATGTTCTTAATCTTTTTGCAAGTGATTTTTAGTAGGTAAGAAGTTCTAACAGGGATAACCATAGTTTTTTTTTTTTTTTTTTTTTTTTTTAAGAGATCTTACTATAGGCAGAATGGCCTGCCCTTGGCTTGGTCAATGGTCAATTACTATGTCCTATTGCCTTTAGTATTTATCTAGGCTACTCTTAATTTGAGAATCTTGTCCTATTTGGAAATACTGGTGTTATGCATTGAATTGTGTCCTCAAAAAAAAAAAAAAAAAAAAAAAAAGATATGTTGGAGTTCTAGCCTCTCCCACTTCAGAATATGGTCTTATTTGGAAACAGGTCTTATAGAGGTAATTAAGTTAGAATGAAATAATTAAGGTGGACCCTAATCCAATATGACTGAGTCCTTATAAAGAGGTGACATTTGACACACACACAGACATACACAGAGAAAAGACTATGAGAGAGGACACAGAGAGAATGCCAGCTGAAGATTGGAGCTATGCTAGCACATCAGTGAATGTCTGGGGTATGAGACGCAGGAAGAGGCAAAGCAAGACCCTTCCCCTACACGTTTCTTGAAGGATTATGGGTCTACTGACACTTCGATTTCAGACTTCTACTGTCCAGAACTGTGAGGCAATAAATTTCTGTTGTTCTGGGATGCTTGGGTGGCTCAGTGGTTGAGCATCTGCCTTTGGCTCAGGGTATGATCCTAGAATCCTGGGATCGAATCCCACATCAGGCTCCCTGCATGGAGGCTGCTTCTCCCTCTGCCTATGTCTCTGCCTTTCTCTCTGTGTCTCTCATGAATAATTAAAAACTTAAAAAAAATTTTCTGTCGTTCTAAGTCACTTAGTTTATGGTATTTTGTTATGCAAAATAGAAAGCTAATACAATTAGAGATGAGAAAGATTTACTTTTCAACCCCCAAGATCTGAATTCTTCATATTTACTCTCAATTCTATTATTCTATTAGAATATTATGAATATTCTATTCATATTACTCTCAATTCTATTATTATTCATTATTATTCTCAATTCTAATATTATGAATAATATTATTCATATTTACTCTCAATTCTATTAATCCCTCACCACTGGCCAAGTACTTTTTCTAGACCCATCTTTCTTATAGTATGTGATCAGAATGCAGTGTTTTTTTTTTTGGGGGGGGGGAAGAAAAGGAATTCATATAATATGATCAAATTCAAATAATGTATTCAATGGTACTCAAAAGCCCCTACTCTAATGTAAGACCTTGAAAATGAGGCTAGAAAATTTCTATAAGCCCTCACAATTTTTCTTTCTTTTTTTTTTTTTTAGTGTATTTCTACCTCTACAAACTATGATCAAAATACTTAAGCCTTATTCTATATAGCTAACACTGCTTGCTAAGTTTGAGATGCAATCTATTATACCAACTAAGAATATAGGCTCTGGTACAAAACTCTACCACTAAATGTGTGGTCATCTCCTAGTTAGTTAGTTCTCTGTGTTTCAGTATCTTCTTTACAACCAAGATAACTGAAGCACCTGGGTGGCTCAGTGGTTGAGCGTCTGCCTTCGGCTCAGGTCGTGATCCTCTGGTCCTGGGATCAAGCTCCGCATCTGCCTCCCCGCATGGAGCCTGCTTCTCCCCCTGCCTGTGTCTCTGCCTCTCTCTCTCTGTGTCTCTCATGAATAAATAAATAAAATCTTAAAAAAAAGATAACTATCTTCCTCATAAGATTATTGCCAACTTAAATGAACATTGACACATTAGGTGTTTACCAACTGTGAAAGGTTATGATTAATATTAGTTATACTGTGTATTCCTACCCTAACTTCAAAAAAGAATAGAAAACACTAGGTATGCAGTTACTAAAAAAAGTTTGATATAAGGGAGTCTATCCTTCCTTCTGCTTTCCCATAAAGGAAGTTTCACTGTATTTTTATTTTATAACCCTTTGAATGTGGACACATTTCTCCTTAAGTTGAAGCTCCTTTTTTATACCAAGTTGCCGTAAAGAATTGTCTCCACTTGTTATTTTCCTTTTCACTCAGCCTCACCCTTCTGGCTTCTTCCTCCGCTCCACCTTTCATTTGAAAAGATTATGCTGCAGTTAATTTTTTTAAGCTCTTCGATACATTTTATTATTTTACGCTTTCCTGTTAATACTCTGTAGGGGCAAGAGAATGCCCCCAGTTTGAGGCTGCAGGCTGAGGATGGACTCAGAGAGTCATAAAAGGAATCTGACCTACATTATACAGTAGTATAGTGTAAAACTCAATTCTTATGGCAGATTTCCTAGAAAAATAAGCAAACAAAAAACATGCATGCTCAGGACTGCCAACTCTTTGAGCCTTTCCACTGAGGGGACTCTGATGGAATTATAATAGCATTTCTCTTCCGACCATCAATACACCCTCACCTCCAATCCTGGTGCCCAGTATAAGAATGGCATTTCAGATCTATGTGCCCTCCTACATGGACTTTTGGCCTTTAAATATATAGTATTTACTGAATAGAGAAAGAGGAGAGCTTTGGCAACCGACACGATTAATTTCTCAATTCTCTTTTGGATTTTAAAGCCCTTGATATTTATTTTTCTACTCTTCTGTTATAGATCCTATTGTACCTGTACCTTAGCTTTAGGCTTTATCTGTTTGTCAGGACAGAATTTCTCTTCTCTTTGCTACTCCATTAGCTTCTTGTTTTCATTGCCCCCTTTTCCCTGCAGCTGATCAACACCATGTTAGGCTGCACACTCTAGCAACCTATCTTTTCTCAGGACTTGCCATTAAAAGAATGAATAAGGGTACTAAATTAGTAACAACATCTTCTTCTCCTTTTCCTCATCAGAAAGCATTTTATTAATTCCTACTGGGGTCTTTTTGCACTGTGGAAGACAAGGCACCATGACAGAGACCCCAACATTTATGTTCATACAAAGAGCTTGTTTCCATTATGTAAACTCAGTCATTCAAGAATTTAAAGAAATAAAGGACAAAAAAAAAAGGCTGTTCTTATTCATATTTGAACATGACAAAAATAAATTCATTCATTTGCTGAGAGTTCCATGGGCACACAATATAATATATATATATCTGATCAGATAAAGTTAATAAATGAGCAAAACCTTCTGTTCCAGAGCCAAAACAATGATGCCAGTTAAAGCTAGAGAGCTAAAATTACTACTTGTTGTATAGTTAGTAAGCAGAAGGCTATTTTAGTGATAACTATGATATTTTAATGAGAAATCTTGTCATTTTCTCTTCTAAATGCTACCTTTCAACTTAAAAGTTTTAAACCAGGATGTATGGGGCTTTATTTTTCAAACATGCAGAAATATAATGCCAATAGCAAAGCTCACATAATTTCTATTCACTCTACAAACAAATTCTATGTCAAGAGAAGGGGATGTATTTAAAAAGCACTTTCAAGTTTGCAAAATTGCATAACTTATGATCTTATTGTTCTGGAGTAAAATGTTTTTAAATTTAATGCACACCTGACAAACTCTAATTCTGTCACTCTGTAGAGACACTTGTCAGATTGTACTCTGTAAAGAGTATTTATCTTTTCCTTTTAGATGAAAACCAGAGCTAATTGAGGCAAAGGTGATTTAAAGGTGAGGCTTAAGTTTCTTGTTCCTCAAATTCTGATCTTTCTCCATTCAATAAAAATAATAGCTCTATGAAACTTGTGAAAAAGAAGCAGCTCTGAAATTTTATCGGCATGGAGTTTATAGTTATATACTTTTATCTAATATCTACAGCAGTGCTCGCTTCGGCAGCACATATACTAATATCTACAGCAGTAATTTATCTTTATTTTTCCTTAATTTTACTTCATTTATTAATCTGCCTACTACATGGTCTATCTCCTTTTTCCATATAAATCTCTATCTATAGCTGTCTTGGCATGTTTCAGAACTATCCAGGGGTAACTACTTCCTGGCTGTTCTAGCTGCTGCTGCTGCTGCTTCTTTCAAGATTGTATTATTTATTTATTTATTTATTTATTTATTTATTTATTTATTTATTTATGAGATAGAGAGAGAACATAAGCAGAGGAGAAGGAGAAGCAGGCTCCCTGCCTGCGGAGAGAGCCTGATGTGGGGCTTGATCCCAGGACCCTGAGATCGTGACCTGAGCTGAAAGCAGCCACTTACCTGACTGAGACACCCAGGGACCCCTTGTTCCAGCTTCCAGATCTTAACTAGCTCTCTTTCCCTCTTTTCATTTGATTTTCCTGAAATATATCCTATAGTATCTTTCATAAAAAAAAAAATGTGAACAAAGATAATCTTTCTGTGTTCTTACATGTCTGAAAATGTTTGCTTCTAGCAATTTGGCTGAGTACAAAGTTTCTCAAGAGAACATTATTTTTCTTCATCCCTTTGAAGGCAACCACTGTTGTATTACTAGTAAGAAATCTGGTAAAAGTACAATTACTAATCCTTGGAAGCAATTTTTTTTTCATTTTTTCGCTCACTTTTGTAAGCAGTTAGCATCCATTTGTCTTTGGAATTCTGATCTTCCCAAGAGCAAGTCTAGTTATTGTCTCTTTGATTTTTCCTGCTTGCCATTTGATAAACATTTTTTTTAAGTAATCTCTCTCCATAACATGGGGCTCAAACTCATGACTCCTAGATCTAACGACTGAGCCAGCTGGGCACCCCCATAAGCAAGTTAAGTTTGAAATTCCATTTCTTACTTAAGCTAGAGAAATATTTTTTCTTAAAATTTCTTCAACAATTGTTTTTCTTCTCCATTCTCTCTATGTTTCCCTGGAAACAAATTTCCATGCATATGACTATGTCTGGAATTTCCCATCACTAATCATACTTATTTTTTTTAAGTTTTTATTTATTTATTCATGAGAGACACAGAAGAGAAGCAGGGTCCATGCAGGAAGCCCTATGTGGGACTCGATCCCGGGCCTCCAGGATCACGCCCTGGGCTGAAGACTGCGCTAAACCGCTGAGCCACCCAGGGATCCCCTCGTACTTATTTTGTAGTTTGTATCTGTTTCTATTTTTGTAGTCCATTTTGGGAACACTCAGTTGATCTTTCTGCCAAAAAATGTCCTATTTGGTTAGCTCATTCTGTTAGTCATCATCAATTGAAGATATTATTCTTACAATCAATATTTCTTATCCTAAACATACAAGTTATGCTAGAATACTTGTTTAAGAAAGAAGAACCATATCTCTGCACTGAATACAAAAACAGTTTATTCCTTTCTTACATCGTTCTCCATAGCAAAACAGATGAGCTTTCTGGTTTCACGCAGACACAGGTCATTTCCATTGCTTGGTTCAGCCATTCTTGAGAGTCCTGCAGACTCCTCTGGGCCCTCTGCATCTGTTTGGCAACAACAAAAAAAGAGAGGAGAATATGGAGAATCCCAAAACAGGTTTTAGAGGCCAGATGGAAATGTTGGAGTCATGGGAGAAGAAATGAAGTTTCTGATTAGGAAAAGCCTTCTGTCCTAAGAAATTTGGATTTTTCCTGAAGGCAGTGAATCTTTCAAGGGTGTTAAGATTTTTAGCCAGCACTATCAGTTGTGTGATTTAGAAATATCATTCCCACTGCTCTGTAAATTATAGATCTCGGTTGAACAAAGACAACTTTTAAGGGAATGTTGTCAAAAACTAGGTGATAAATCATGGTGTTTTGAACCATAAACATGAACATGGGTAAGAAGAAAAGTGACAAACTGCAAAGATGGTATTAAGGAAACAACAGGGCCTGGTGACAACTGGGCGGTGGTGCAGGGGCAAAATAAGTCAACACAGACGAGTTTCTCATTTCACAATGGGGTGGACTACATTTGCTAAGGTAGAGGATTTTGTGAGAAAAGCACATTACAGGAAAAATTTGAGTGTTTTGAGAGATAACTGAAAATGCTCAGGGTGTATTCGGATTTGTGGTTTTGCAGCTCCAGAGACACATAAGAGCAGAAAGAAAGACTTAGAAGGCATCACTTTATTAACTTTGATGATGATAAAAGAATAAATGAGACTCAAATAGATTATCTATTTTCATTTTATTCATAGACCGAGAAAATTATAGCTATCCAATATGTTTTTCTTTTCATAAAACAATATATAAGATAATAGAAATGATATTTATAAGATTTTGAACATTTTAAAATACTGATGAAGAGCTAGTAAAAAGGAAAGATTGTTATTAGAATAAATTAGCTGTTATTTAGCAAATAAGGCAAGTAGGTAGGACTCAAAACAGGAGTCAAGGAATTAGTCTTTGGCAATAAAAATGGAAGTTTCTTTATAGTGATAAAAGAAAAGATACACTTGCATGAAGAACAATAAGGTTTTGAGAATTAATGTAGTTCTTTTCCCACGGATGACATTTTCTGTGTAAAGTTAAATAGAAAATAGTGGGAAGGGATATCTGACAAGTATGAGTTTCAAAAGAACTGCTGTAGGGATTGAGGAGAAGTACTCAATGGGAAGATATACAGAGCAGTCAGTTTTTATTTATGAACAGTGCAAACAGTGTCACAAGAACTGCACTGTGGTGTAATGGGGAAATAGATCTGTCTTAACAGCAAATCAAGAAAGACTAAATGTTATATATAGCTATTGTGAAAGCCTTAAGGAAGAGCAGGATTTCAATATGAAGAAGGTAGGGGAGGTAAAGAATGAGCAAAGATGTACAGGAATAGGCAGGTAGATACATTGCCAAAATGGTGTTATTAGTTTAGGAGCTAGAAGAGGAAGGGAAGCTAGTCAGTTATTTTGAGGCTAAACCATCTAAATGTCAAACATCTAAATGTCCTTCTGAAGAATTTTGATTTTATTCTGTCAGTGCTGATGTCCATAAACAGCAACAATAATGATTTATTCTTTCTGGATTTGAGAGCGAGAAAAGATAAAGCATCTATTCAAAGATGCATTAGAGATTATTTTGGTACAGAGCAACTGGATGGTTCTCCTTCTTGAAGCAAATGTATATAAAATGTGAATCGAGCCCTCCTGTGATACAACATAGGCCCTAGTTATCTATGTGTACAATTGCACATATATTTGTGATTTTGTTTGCTAAAGGGGTAGGGGATGTGGTAGGAAATAGAAGGATCCATTCCTGTAGGATTTATATGCCATAGTCCAATTTGTAAAGAGGAAACTGCCATATTGGTGCTGAGCACTGGCTCTTTCTTCCTCCCTGCCTTTACTTGACACAGTTGCAAGAGGTATTAAAACAGCTAACACTCATAAGTTCTGAATTTGTGCTAGACGCTGTAGGGAGCATCTTCTGTATCATCTCATTAAATGGTGCAACCATCTGAGTAGGTATTGTGATATCTTTTTTTTTTTTTTTTTTTTTTTATTGGTGTTCAATTTACTAACATACAGAATAACACCCAGTGCCCGTCACCCATTCACTCCCACCCCCCGCCCTCCTCCCCTTCTACCACCCCTAGTTCGTTTCCCAGAGGGTATTGTGATATCTATTCCCTGGTTCCTAACAACCTATGTACAATTTACTACCTTTATTCATTTCACTAAACAAAAATATACTAAATGCCTAGTAGCATTAAACATTATTTTTGATATAGGTGCAAACAAAATAGTAAACAAATTAGATAAAAGCTTCTGTTCTCACAGAAGTGACTTTCTAAGATGAGAAGGCAATAAGCATTTCTCTAATGTGTCAGGTGGTGGGAAGTACCATAAAGAAAGATAAACTGAGGTAATGTGATAAAAGATGATGTATAGTATAAAAGGCAATTTCATAAAGGATGTTGAAAGAGACCTTTGATAAAAAAAAAAAAGGTGTTGTTTTTTTTTTTTTTATAAAAAAAAAAACAACTTAAAAAATATCTGAATGAATCTGTGGGCCAAACAGGTTGTGAGAGAGCAGTCCAGGCTAGGGAAAAGGAATGACTAAAATTTTTATGTGCTTATCTGAGGAACGTGATGAGACCTACAGATTTGTAGGGAACGAAGGGGAGTCAATAAGAAATAACTTCAACAAAACAGATCTGGGATCACAGCCCTTCAAGCATTATGATCTTGGGTAACTCTTCATCAATAAACATAGATAACAGGAACTACTAGAAGTGAGGGTAAAGAAAATGAGATTATTAAAGCCATTTAAACATTGTAAGTTATGGCAGAAACTGCTATTTTTGAGGTCTACAAAATATATCAAAAGTGATGATATGATTGGATGATATGCTCATTTAATACCATTACCACTGTGGCATGGCTGTCCACATCCTGACAAAAAAAAACATTGAGGAAGCGGAAAAGGACTCATATTTATTTGTTTTGTGGGTGTATGTATATATGTGTATATGTGCATATATATATATAGTCTATATGTGTATATGTAGTTAAAGACAAAAATAATTGAAAGCAAAAGGAAGTAGACACTCCTAAACACTTAAAGCCTGGAGGGAAAACTGGGTTCTCATGTCCCCTTTGCTGTATTCTATGGTGAACGCAGTCATAAGGGCAGCCCAAATTCAAGGGTAGGAGGAAGAGACTCAAACTCTCAAAACAAAGACTATCACAGACTAAGTAGCCATCTTTAACAAATCATAGCTCTCAAATAAATATCGCTTTTTACTCACCACGTTGGCAGAAATTAAGAAATTTGATAATCTGGTGAAGATGGGAAGTAGTAGGAATTTTTATGGTTATACATGCATGCACACATATGTATGCATACATATGTACAATTTTACCAAATTCATTTATTAATTCTAATGTGAAGTGTGTTTGTGTGTGTTTAGTGTTTAGGGTTTTTGCAAGCAGAGATGGTTTTATTTCTTCCTTTCTGAATTGGATGCCTTTGATTGCTTTTCTTGACTCATTGCTCTGACTAGGACTTCAGTTACTATGTTGAATAGAGGTGACATGAATGAGCCTTGTCTTGTTCCCAATTTAGAGGTAAAGCTTTTGGTTTTTCACCATTGAATATGATGTTAGCTGTGGGCTTTCATATATTGGCCTGTATGTCTTTCTATTCCTTGTTTGTTGATAGTCGTTGTTGTTGTTGTTGTTGTTGTTTTCAGCTACTTTGGAAGCCAGTTTGGCAGTTAAAATTAAGCATAATCTTATCACATAATTCACCAATCATGCTCCTGAGTCTTTACTCAAATGAGTTGAAAACTTACGTCCACACGAAAGCCTGCACATAGATATTTATAGAAACTTTATTCATAATTGCCCAAGCTTGATTGAAAGGACAACTAAGATTTCTTCAATAGGTGAATGGACAAACAAACTGGAATATCCCTACAATGGAATAATATTCTTTGCTTAAAAAGAAATGGACTAGAGGTGCCTGAGTGGCCCAGTCAGTTAAGCATCTGTCTTCAGATCAGATTTCTCCTTCTCCCTCTGCTATTCCCTCTGCTTGTGCTCTCTCTCTCTCTCTTTCTCTGTCAAATAAATACATAAAGTCTTTAAAAAAAGAAGAAAATTAACTGTTGCGAAGAGAAAAAGAAAGAATGAAGGAAAGAAAGAAAGAAAGAAAGAAAGAAAGAAAGAAAGAAGAAAGAAAGAAAGAAAGAAAGAAAGAAAGAAAGAAAGAAAGAAAGAAAAGAAAGGAAGAAAGGAAGAAAGAAAGAAGAAAGAAAGAAACTCAAATGTATATTGCTAAGTGAAGGAAGTCAATTTGAAATGGCTACATATGATTTCAATTATATAACATGGGGAAAAAAACAAAATTATACAGATGGTAAAGAAAAAAATATAATTTGTAGAGCCTCAGGGTAGAGAAGGGCAGAGGGAGAAATGCATTGGTGGGGCACAACGAGTATTTAGAGCCCTGGAACTATAATAGTAGGACAGCAGTATAATAGATACATGGCATTATGCGCTGGTCAAAAATCTGTGGTGATTTATAAATCAAAGAACAGGCCCTAATATAAACTGTGGTCTTTAGTTAGTAAAAAATTATCAGTAATGATTCATCAATTGTAACAAACCTCTACCACAGAATAGAGGGACAATGGGGCAAAAGGGTAGGAATGGGGAGAGCCAGATGCATGGATGCATGGAACCTCTACCTTCTTCTGTTTTTTTTTTGTTGGTTTTTTTTTTTTTTTTTTTTTGTAAACCTAAGCTTTCTCTAAAACACAAAGTCTATTGATAAAAAATAAAAGTCCATTTATAATATTTAAAAGTAAGCATTTATTGTATTATTCATATTCCTTCAGACACTTTCTAAAACTCTATAACTAGTGACAAGGCTATTTATACATTTATTTAGTGTTTCCCATTTTGCATAGGAAGAGGCCAGCATAAATGAACCATCCCCCATCTGGTCTAAGCTGTTATCCTTTGTGCAGTTTGTCATAACAATGCCAGGAGAAAATGAATAACTTTCAAAATATCATCAATAAGTATCATGACGAAAAGAAGACTTTCTATTCTGAGATCTAAAAGTAAGTCACTCAAATGTTTGGAGACCCTGTTTTGTAATACAATGCAAATAATTATTTGGAATTCAGAGAGTTGAACCAGCTACTGCCTGTGTTAAAACAACAGAGTTATCTTAGCAAAATCTTTTATGTTAGTGAGCTTATTGTCTTCATTTGTATAAAGAGTAGCTTGTATTATCTCTGGGGTCCCCTTCACCTCTACACTCTATTGTCTGATCATATAGTTGTACTTGTTAATGAGGAACTTATGATTTTATGTGCTGAAACCCTTCATGCAAATGAATTCTTAAGAATCAGAAGCCCTGTTTTCATTCAAATAAACCAAATGATGAAAAATAAAGGAGAGACTTGAAGAAAATTATGAGCAATATTAATTTGCCATCTGTACAAGTCATTTTCTTCATTCTTAAGTCTTTCTCTAAATATGAAAATAAAATTTGAAGGAATAAGCAAACTGAATCCATCATCATAATGACTGAGTCATTTTCAATACCCAAATATGCACTTCAGTATTTAGAAGCATATTTGAAATTACTGAGAGGATTATGAAAAATGGGTAGATTCATCAGACCAAGTCTTTTTGAGAAAGGAGGATTTGGGGTATTTCATTTAGGCAATACCTATTTTGAAAGCTTAACAATTAACGACAGTTAAGCTTTGTTCCTTGTTTAGATTATTGGTATAGATCCTGAAATCTGTTAAAAACTATATTTTACTTTTTTAATTTCATAGAAATAAATGATGAATTATAATTATTTAGTTCCTTTTAGATATAAATATGTGAAAAACTGGCTTTAAAAATTCTCATTTTCATACCATTCCATCCTTAACGTTGATACTTATGATCATATAACTAATTATAGAGGACCAGGGTCAACAAATCATTACAATTAAAATTTTTAAAAAACTGTAACATACTCTAAAATTTTACCTATATTCCTTAATAATCAATGTGTGGTTTTATGTCAGTTACCAAAGAGTTAATACTGAGGCCATTAATTAATAATTTTCCTTTTAAATTTAGTCTGATTATTTGATGGTACATATATTTTGGTACTGAAGCACTTCAATAGTTCATTTAACATAAAAATTGTTTTTGTTAATTCGTGATTTTTCAGAATTCTGTGAGTGTATAGTTATTCTAGGTGTTCCATTTTAAGATTTTTTTATTAACTTAAAGTTATTGTCCAAATGAGGTATAAATCAAGTGAAACAATTTCACTGGAGACTGATTAATGAGGTACAGTGCTTGCTTATTAATGGGCAGTGGGCAATATTGTGTGATTAACTGAAGTGGATCATAAGAAACTCTGTTCTAGTGAGGTTGAGTATATATACTCAGGAAAACAAATGATAGATCAGATCATTAGCTGGAAAGCATTGAATTGGAACAAAGGGAATTTGATGTTCTTTTAAGAAATATTTCTAAAAAAAAAAAGAAATATTTCTATCATGTTGTAGTAAAGAAATGAATTTCCTTTTTCCCCTCTAGAGAGTTTCCTGTCTGAACACTGGGCACAGATCACACAGAATCAGATTATTTCTCTTTTGAATGATGCTAGGAAAACCTAGGTAAATTTTCACTCTATAGCTCTGTTTGGCAACATTCTTTCAATGCAACAAAAAGTTTTCCCCTTAAAAAGTCTCCTGTTGGAGCACCTGGGTGGCTCAGTAAGTTAAGCAGCTGCCTTAGGCTCAGGTCATGATCCCAGGGTTCTGGGATTGAACCCAGAGACAGTTTGGCTACCTGCTCAGTGGGGAGTCTGCTTCTCCCTTTCCTTTTGCCCTTCCCCCCTCATTTGAGGAAAATACTTTAGTTTGATAAACTTCATTTAATATACTATGTGCTTGTATATACTTTTTCATAAATTTTCTATAGAAGAGTAATAGATTTTTCTCTTCACATTTATATCTATTTTTAAAGTTATTTCCTGACCTTACACCTAACATCTGGAGCATTCCTCTTTGTGGCCAGGTTGCCATTTTTCACTAAATTCAAACCTTATACCAGTCCTTGGTGATCTCTCTTGCCTCAGACATGCCCTTACGGTTTATGTCACTCATTTGGCCTTGGCTCATGTCATTAGTCTTTTTAAAGTTTGCATTCGTTGAATTACCAGGGGATTTTAAACTATTGTATAGCAGGGTTCATGCTGATAATGAATTCCGAGGAGGGAGAATGTTGTGGATAAGGATAATAAAGAGAGATTTCACAGTTAAGTCTGTATGTAAACTGAATCTTGGGAGATTTATCTAGGCAGAGAAGAGGAAAGAAGTTGACCTGGATGTTAACACTGATGCAACGGAGGCACAGAGATGGTGACAGAGATCTAGGAATATCACTGCTATCTAATCAACACTTGATGAGCATCTGTAAGTTTAAACAAAAGTGACGATATCAGTAATGAAAATCAAGGGATATGCAACATTTAATTTAGAATTTAATCAGAGTGAAAATGCAACATTTAATTTAGAATTTAATCAGAGTGAAAATCTGTTAAAGAAATTCTTTTGTACGGGAAAGTTTGAAGCTCTTAATGTCTATCTTATAGTTCAATTTTTAGATTCTATATTCCAGATTTTTGACTACTCATCAAACGTCAGAGGTATTGCCAAAATGAGGTATGAATTATGTATACTGAATTCAAAGGAGACTGATTAATAAACTAGAATCCCTGCTTATTAGCATAATGGTAGATTATTGAATCTAAATAATACAGCACTATTAACTGGAATCAGACACCTATCCTGGGGGGTTGCATATGTCTACACAGGCAAACAAACAATAGTTTAATGGTAACTTTAACCTCAATTGCAACTTTTTCTGTGTGCTCCTTGACCTTAAACTTGAAGATTGAAAATAATTTTTGGATTAGTTTTAATGTACACATTTAGATATGTATTTGCATTTAAAATACCCTGTACCTGAGAGATTCAAGAGAAGTTGGGAATGGGAAAGGAGATAATAGTTTTCATCACGGTATATTTCATCAAGGAATACTATTTAATTCCTGGTTATTTTTAACTTTTAACTTGGCTGAGCAGTTGCCATTTGAGAAGCAAAGTTACTATTTTTGAAAAATGATTCTATGAGTTTAGATCAATAAACACTGGCAGCTCTCTATGTGTTACTAAGGCATACACTTAGTAAAGAGTTTCCCTTCATTGGAAGTCACCAGTGCACACGAGCAGAATGTGTGGGCTGCGTTGCTGAGGATTTTACTGGCTAAGATAGCCTTTTGGTAGCATGATTTCAAAAGAATTCTTACCTAAATGTATCACTTCTAGTTTTCTTTTTCCGTAACACATCTCTGGGAATTTGATTCTTCATTTTGTTTTCTACCCATTGAAGTCTTAAGCAAATTGTTATATGGAAAATTGATATAGTGTTAGGTCTAAAGAATAGTTTTCTGACTATTTTTAAGGGGTGTTTTATCATTCCAACCCATATGTTAAACTATTGAAGCACATAACCCTAGTAATAGGGAGTAGCTCAATTCCAGGTACTAGTGAGGGCATAGAATTTTAAATTTGAATTCCATCCTGTACCTACTAAAGTTTCAGCTAGAGAAACTAGTGTCTGGGGTATGTCAGACAAAGATCCTTGCTTCATCTTGGAAAAATATACAAAAAGAGAAACACATTTTTTTCATCAGAAATTTAGGAGACTTCATCAACCATTGCTTCCTGAAGGCATTTTGGGAGACAAACATCAAGATGCTTTAAATGTCTTTGAAAAAGACATATTTTGACTAAGGTCTATGGTGTCTAAGACAATACACCTTCTTGCATGCAACACTTTGCCTAATTATTTCCATTTTCCATAACAACATTATAACCTTCCACAATGGTACAATTGGAATAGGAGAGCAGAATAAAGAGGTGTGCATGTGTGTATTTTTGTATATGGGGAAAGGGCTAGTGTTATATATATTGTTGGAAATAATCTTATTAAGAAAGAACATCACCACTGGTTTCCAATAGTCTTGGCTTTTACCTCTCTGAGCTCAGGTTGATATTTTGCTTTTGTAGACCATGTTTCACATAACAAATATTAAAAGATTCAGGCAAGAAAGATACAGGCAATCAGCACAGATACTCCAAGTCATTAAATTAGAAGAACTGTGAATAGAAGTTTGTATGAAAATAGCTCACCAATCACACTACTATTCTATATTAAGGTATTTATAAGCTGATGAAGAAAAAAAGTGCCTGGCATCCTTATAATTAACATTAGGCCTTTGATTATTGATAATTTATTCCAATATCTAGGTTATATAAAGTCTTCCAAATATATAAATAGAATTTTTAAAGGATATTTGTTATTCTATAAGTACAAAAACAGATTTTTATTTATACTGATAATCAGAGACATTAATATTTAAAATAGAATATTAGACACTGTAAAACTGCTTTTATTTGTACTTTGGACTGTTGCCATCTGAAAAAAAGTTTCAAAAGAACCTGTGAAATTCTTGGCTGTAATTACTGTGAAAGTGTCATTATTTGTTCTATTATGATTGCTCTTTTACCCACTTATGTTGGAAATTTCAAATATCCAATAGTAGACTTAAATTAGAAAACCCTAAATATCTGTCATTCAGTGTCAATCAATCTAACTAATGACAAATCTCATTCCATTTATAACTTCCTTTTTCCTTTTTCCCCTGTTGAATTATTTTTAAAGGGTATCTCAGGCATTGTTTTAATTTTACCCATACATATATCTGTATGTGTTTCTAAAATTAAGCACATATTCTCTAATATAGCCACAATTCCACTACAATACAAAAATGACAAACTTTTCTTTTTTTTAATAATAAATTTATTTTTATGGTGTTCAATTTGCCAACATACAGAATAACCCCCAGTGCTCATCCCGTCAAGTGCCCCCCTCAGTGCCCGTCACCCATTCACCCCCACCCCCCGCCCTCCTCCCCTTCCACCACCCCTAGTTCTGTTTCCCAGACTTAGGAGTCTTCATGTTCTGTCTCCCTTTCTGGTATTTCCTACCCATTTCTTCTCCCTTTCCTTCTATTCCCTTTCACTATTATTTATATTCCCCAAATGAATGAGAACATACACTGTTTGTCCTTCTCCGATTGACTTACTTCACTCAGCATAATACCCTCCAGTTCCATCCACGTTGAAGCAAATAGGGGTATTTGTCATTTCTAAAGGCTGAGGAATATTCCATTGTATACATAAACCACATCTTCTTTATCCATTCATCTTTCGATGGACACCGAGGCTCCTTCCACAGTTTGGCTATTGTGGCCATTGCTGCTAGAAACATCGGGGTGCAGGTGTCCTGGCATTTCATTGCATCTGTATCTTTGGGGTAAATCCCCAGTAGTGCAATTGCTGGGTCAGGGAAGATCTATTTTTAACTCTTTGAGGAACACAGTTTTCCAGAGTGGCTGCACCAATTCACATTCCCACCAACAGTGCAAGAGGGTTCCCTTTTCCCCGCATCCTCTCCAACATTTGTGGTTTCCTGCCTTGTTAATTTTCCCCATTCTCACTTGTGTGAGGTGGGATCTCATTGTGGTTTTGATTTGTATTTCCCTGATGTCAAGTGATGCAGAGCATTTTCTCATGTGCATGTTGGCCATGTCTATGTCTTCCTCTGTGAGATTTCTGTTCATGTCTTTTGCCCATTTCATAATCGGATTGTTTGTTTCTTTGCTGTTGAGTTTAATAAGTTCTTTATAGATCTTGGAAACTAGCCCTCTATCTGATACGTCATTTGCAAATATCTTCTCCCATTCTGCAGGTTGTCTTTGAGTTTTGTTGACTGTATCCTTTGCTGTGCAAAAGCTTCTTATCTTGATGAAGTCCCAATAGTTCATTTTTGCTTTTGTTTCTTTTGCCTTCGTGGATGTATCTTGCAAGAAGTTTCAAAAAGGGTGTTGCCTGTGTTCTCCTCTAGGATTTTGATGGAATCTTGTTTCACATTAAGATCTTTCATCTATTTTGAGTTTATCTTTGTGTATGGTGCAAGAGAATGGTCCAGTTTCATTCTTCTGCATGTGGATGTCCAATTTTCCCAGCACCATTTATTGAAGGGACTGTCTTTCTTCCAGTGGATAGTCTTTCCTCCTTTATGGAATATTAGTTGACCATAAAGTTGAGGGTCCACTTCTGGATTCTTTATTCTGTTCCACTGATCTATATGTCTGTTTTTGTGCCAGTACCACACTGTCTTGATGACCACAGCTTTGTAGTACAACCTGAAATCTGGCATTGTGATGCCCCCAGCTATGGTTTTCTTTTTTAAAATTCCCCTGGATATTCAGGGTCTTTTCTGATGCCACACAAATCTTAAAATAATTTGTTCTAACTCTCTGAAGAAAGTCCATGGTATTTTGATAGGGATTGCATTAAACATGTATATTGCCCTGGGTAACACTGACATTTTCACAATATTAATTCTGCCAATCCATGAGCATGGAATATTTTTCCATCTCTTTGTGTCTTCCTCAATTTCTTTCAGAAGTGTTCTATAGTTTTGAGGGTAGAGATCCTTTACCTCTTTGGTTAGGTTTATCCCTAGGTATCTTATACTTTTGGGTGCACTTGTAAATGGGATTGACTCCTTAATTTCTCTTTCTTCAGTCTCATTGTTAGTGTATAGAAATGCCACTGATTTCTGGGCATTGATTTTGTATCCTGCCACACTGTCAAATTGCTGTATGAGTTCTAGCAATCTTGGGGTGGAGACTTTTGGGTTTTCTAGGTAGAGTATCATGTCATCAGTGAAGAGAGAGAGTTTGACTTCTTCTTTGCCAATTTGAATGCCTTTAATGTCTTTTTGTTGTCTGATTGCTGAGGCTAGGACTTCCAGTACTATGTTGAATAGCAGTGGTGAGAGTGGACATCCCTGTCTTGTTCCTGCTCTTAGGGGAAAGGCTCCCAGTGCTTCCCCATTGAGAATGATATTTGCTGTGGGCTTTTCATAGATGGCTTTTAAGATGTCGAGGAATGTTCCCTCTATCCCTACACTCTGAAGAATTTTGATCAGGAATGGATGCTGTATTTTGTCAAATGCTTTCTCTGCATCTATTGAGAGGATCATATGGTTCTTCGTTTTTCTCTTGCTGATATGATGAATCACATTGATTGTTTTACGGGTGTTGAACCAGCCTTGTGTCCCGGGAATAAATCCTACTTGGGCATGGTGAATAGTTTTCTTAATGTACTGTTGGATCCTATTGGCTAGTATCTTGTTGAGAATTTTTGCATCCATGTTCATCAGGGATATTGGTCTGTAATTCTCCTTTTTGGTGGGGTCTTTGTCTGGTTTTGGAATTAAGGTGATGCTGGCCTCATAGAATGGATTTGGAAGTACTCCATCTCTTTCTATCTTTCCAAACAGCTTTAGTAGAATAGGTATGATTTCTTCTTTAAATGTTTGATAAAATTCCCCAGGGAAGCCATCTGGCCCTGGACTCTTGTGTCTTGGGAGGTTTTTGATGACTGCTTCAATTTCCTCCCTGGTTATTGGCCTGTTCAGGTTTTCTATTTCTTCCTGATCCAGTTTTGGTACTTTGTGGCTTTCCAGGAATGCGTCCATTTCTTCTAGATTGCCTAATTTATTGGCGTACAGCTGTTCATAATATGTTTTTAAAATCATTTGTATTTCCTTGGTGTTGGTAGTGATCTCTCCTTTCTCATTCATGATTTTATTGAGTCTTCTCTCTCTTCTTTTTAATAAGGCTGGCTAATGGTTTATCTATCGTATTAATTCGTTCAAAGAACCAACTCCTGGTTCTGTTGATCTGTTCCACAGTTCTTCTGGTCTCGATTTCGTTGAGTTCTGCTCGAAGCTTTATTAATTCTCTTCTTCTGCTGGGTGTAGGATCTATTTGCTGTTTTTTCTCTAGCTCCTTTATGTGTAAGGTTAGCTTTTGTATTTGAGTTCTTTCCAGTTTTTGGATGGATGCTTGTATTGCAATGTATTTCCCCCTCAGGACTGCTTTTGCTGCATCCCAAAGATTTTGAATGGTTGTATCTTCATTCTCATTAGTTTCCATGAATCTTTTTAATTCTTCCTTAATTTCCTGGTTGACCCTTTCATCTTTTAGCAAGATGGTCCTTAACCTCCATGTGTTTGAGGTCCTTCCAAACTTCTTGTTGTGATTTAGTTCTAATTTCAAGGCATTATGGTCTGAGAATATGCAGAGGATGATCCCAATCTTTTGGTATTGGTTAAGACCTGATTTGTGACCCAGTATGTGGTCTATTCTGGAGAAAGTTCCATGTGCACTTGAGAAGAATGTGTATTCAGTTGAGTTTGGATGTAAAGTTCTGTAGATATCTGTGAAATCCATCTGGTCCAGTGTATCATTTAAAGCTCTTGTTTCTTTGGAGATGTTGTGTTTAGAAGACCTATCGAGTGTAGAAACTGCTAGATTGAAGTCACCAAGTATAAGTGTATTATTATCTAAGTATGTCTTAATTTTGGTTATTAATTGATATTTTTGGCAGCTCCCACATTCGGGGCATATATATTGATGATTGTTAAGTCCTCTTTTCGGATAGATCCTTTAAGTATGATATAGTGTCCCTCTTCATCTCTCACTACAGTTTTCGGGGTAAGTTTTAGTTTATCTGATATAAGGATGGCTACCCCTGCTTTCTTTTGAGGACCATTTGAATGGTAAATGGTTCTCCAACCTTTTATTTTCAGGCTGTAGGTGTCCTTCTGTCTAAAATGAGTCTCTTGTAGACAGCAAATAGATGGGTCCTGCTTTTTTATCCAGTCTGAAACCCTGCGCCTTTTGATGGGGTCATTAAGCCCATTCACGTTCAGAGTTACTATTGAAAGATGTGAGTTTAGTGTCATCGTGATATTTATTCAGTCCCTGTTTTTGTGGATTGTTCCACTGAACTTCTTCTTAAAAGGGAATTTTAAGAGTCCCCCTTAAAATTTCTTGCAGAGCTGGTTTGGTGGTCACATATTCTTTCAGTTCCTGCCTGTCTTGGAAGCTCTTTATCTCTCCTTCCATTCTGAATGAGAGCCTTGCTGGATAAAGTATTCTTGGTTGCATGTTCTTCTCATTTAGGACCCTGAATATATCCTGCCAGCCCTTTCTGGCCTGCCAGGTCTCTGTGGAGAGGTCTGCTGTTACCCTAATACTCCTCCCCATAAAAGTCAGGGATTTCTTGTCTCTTGCTGCTTTAAGGATCTTCTCTTTATCTTTGGAATTTGCAAGCTTAACTATTAAATGTCGAGGTGTTGAACGGTTTGTATTGATTTTAGGGGGGAATCTCTCTATTTCCTGGATCTGTTTCCCTTCCCAGATTAGGAAAGTTTTCAGCTAGAATTTGTTCAAATACATATTCTGGACCTCTGTCCCTTTCGGTGCCCTTGGGAACCCGAATTAAACGTAGGTTTTTCTTCCTCAGGCTGTCACTTATTTCCCTTAATCTATCCTCATGATCTTTTGTTTGTCTCTTTTTTCCTCAGTTTCCCTCTTTGCCATCAACTTGTTTTCTATGTCACTCAGTCGTTCTTCCACCTCGTTAACCCTCGTTGTTAGGACTTCTAGTTTGGATTGCATTTCATTCAATTGATTTTTAATTTCTGCCTGATTAGATCTAACTTTTGCAGTCATGAAGTCTCTTGAGTCCTTTATGCTTTTTTCTAGAGCCACCAGTAGCTGTATAATAGTGCTTCTGAATTGGCTTTCTGACATTGAATTGTAATCTAAATTTTGTAACTCCGTGGAAGAGAGGACTGTTTCTGATTCTTTCTTTTGAGGTGAGGTTTTCTTTCTAATCATTTTGCTCAGTGCAGAGTGGCCAAAAACAAGTTGTATTGGGAAAAGGAGAAAAAGAGAGGAGAGAAAGAAGGAAAGAAAAGAGAAAAAGAAAAAAGAATAAAGGAAGAAAAAAAAAGAAAAAACAGAAGAAAAAGAGAAAGAAAAAGAAAGAAAGGGAAAAAAAGGGGTGGGGGAAGCTAACAGAAATCAAAAACCAAAAAAAAAAAAAAAAAAAAAACCATGGGGGAGTATCCTCTGAATCTGTATACATCTGTATACAGTAAGTCCCTTGGCTTCCCCTGGAACTTGTCCGTCCAGCTGGTCTTCTGGGGGAGGGGCCTGCTGTGCTGATTCTCAGGTGTGAGCACTTGGGGGAGCTGCTCTGCCCCTGCCTGGTGCAGGGCTCAGTGGGGGTTTTTCACCCCGTGAGGCCCCAGGAGGAACAACCGCAGTGGCGGGGCCAGCTCTGCAGCCCTGGAGTCAGCCCCCGCAGTAGCTCCGCAGCTCTCCGTCTGCAGGGCCTGGAGGCTCCGGGCGGGGCCGCTGATCTGCTCAGCTGGGGCAGGAGCGTCCTCGCTGTCCTGGGCCCTCCCGGCCTCTGCCTGTCCCGGGGGAGGCGGGATCCTGGGCTGTGTCCCGGCGCCCTGTGCTCCGGAGCCTGCGCTGTTGGATTCGCGCTCCCGGGCCGCGCAACCCTCTCCGCGGAGCTGCAGCCCAAGCCCCTCCGAGCTGCTCCTGGAACCGCGCAGCCCCCTCCGCACGGAGCCTCTTCCTCTGCCCGAGCCCCTCCGAGCTGCTCCCGCCGCGCAGCCCCCTCCGCGGAGCCGCCCCCGAGCCCCTCCGAGCTGCTCCGGGTCCCGCCGGGTCCCCCGTGCGCGCTGCAGCCCTTAGGGAGCTCGGCGCACTCTCCCGGGGCGCAGGTGTCTGTTAGTGTCCCCGGAGCCCGAGGGCATCCCCGCCCTCCCGGGTCCTGCTCCACCTCCCCGCGAGCCCCTTTCTGCCCGGGAAGGTCGGTGCAGCTCCTGCTCCTCCGGGACGGGGCTCTCCTGTCCTGGGGACACTCGCCCCGGCCTCAGCCCGGCTCCTCGCGGGCCCCTCCCCCTTGGAGGCCTTTTGTGTCTTTATTTCTTTTTCCCCGTCTTCCTAGCTGATAGAAGCACGAACTCTTCTCACTGTAGCATTCCAGCTGGTCTCTCTTTAAATCTCAGGCCGAATTCAAGATTTTCAGGATGATTTGAAGGTTATCTAGGTACTTTGGTGGAGACAGGTGACTTGGGGACCCTACTCTTCTGCATCTTGCCCCTCCCTCGACAAACTTTTCTTAATATAAAAAATATCTAATGGTCAGTTTTCTGTTGTTTCCCTATATTATATTTTGATATAGATTATATGTTAATATATGATATCAATATTAATAATATGTACATATGCGCAGATATATAATTCTATCATTATTCATCTATCTAAATGATACATATATGCTTTTGGATTTCCAGGATCCAAAAATATTTACAAATTATATTTGCTTTAGAGATCTTCTGAATATCTTTCAGTCTATAGATTCTATAACCCACTTTTATTCCTTTGAATTTATTTGTGGAAGAAATAGATGGTCCTCCAGAGTACCTCTGTATTTTAAATATTGCTTTAGTGCATTCTAGTAGTTTAACATGATCTTTAAATTGTATATTTCCTGTAATCTGATAGCTACATCTAGAAATTAGTTTATATAAAGGTTCTATCTTTTGGCAAAAAAAAATAATTGATGGTGCTTGTTTTTTTCAACAAAAGGTTCTTAATATGCAATTGAGGTGTTTTTTTTATTATTATACTTTCAGCTGTCACTGAGGATCATTGATAGATCCATTATTTTTCAGGAGTTTGCATTTTTAGTTGTATTTGTAAGTTTTCTAAGTGACAAAGAATCTATTATTGATTTCAGCCTTTTCACTGTGGTTTAATTTTACATGAAAAGAAGTATAGGGATCCCTGGGTGGCGCAGTGGTTTGGCGCCTGACTTTGGCCCAGGGCGTGATCCTGGAGACCCGGGATCGAGTCCCACATCGGGCTCCCGGTGCATGGAGCCTGCTTCTCCCTCTGCCTATGTCTCTGCCTCTCTCTCTCTCTCTCTGTGTGACTATCATAAAAAAAAAAAAAAAAAAAAAAAAGTGCAGGGCAGCCTGGGTGGCTCAGCGGTTTAGCCCCGCCTGCAGCCCAGGGCATGATCCTGGAGACCCGGGATGGAGTCCCCCATCGGGCTCCCTGCATGGAGCCTGCTTCTCCCTCTGCCAGTGTCTCTCTCTCTCTCTCTGTGTGTGTCTCTCATGAATGAATAATTTTTTTTTAAAAATCATCTTCCAGTCTGTTAAAAAAAAAAAAAAAGAGAAGTGCAAAGAACAGTACACTGCATTTTGACAAATGTTTATATCCATGGAACTGAAACCATAATCAATATTTTTGCTTCCGGTTCCTACCTCTATCTTTGGAAAAAGGCAGACTTAAAATTTTTATTATTGAAAATAAGCTTTAACTCTTCTTGAATTTCATATAAGAAGAATCTAAGTCTGATTTCATTTGTTTAGCATAATGTTTTGAAGATGCACCTGTATTATGTATCATTAGTTTATTTCCTTTTATTTATTAGGTAAATCCCATAGTGTGAGTATAATAAAAGATAAACTGAAGTATATTAAAATTTAAAGAGTTTATTTGAGCAAAAATGGATTTGAATCAGGCAGCACTCAACCAGGAGTGGTTAGAAGCACTACCCAGGTCAGGAGCCAGGAGAGAGGCTTTTATAGAGAAAGTGCAGAATCAATAGAAGGAAATAAGTTGATTGGCTATAACTTAAAACCTAGCTAACTGCAGTTTGGTGTCTTCGATGTTTTGTTTTCATAACCTTGAGCAACTAACAGGCTTTGATTTTGGTTTGTTTATGTAGGCTGCCGCAGAGTTAGAGCCACCTCAGTCTATTAGCTTCCTTGTTTAATTAATTTAACACTATGATTTATTTTTTGATACTCCAGTTGATGAATAATTTTCAAATATTACCTACTCCTGAAAATTTCCTATGAACATTCTTGCAGAATAATTTTTGTGAATATAGACTTTTAAATTTATTGGCTACATAGGAAGGAGTGGAATGAGAGTCTGGATCACATGTTAAGTTGTATACTTAATTTTCTAAGAAACTACCATGGGTTTTCTAGCATGGAACCACTATGCATTCCCAGAAGAAATATATGACCGTCCAGATTATTCCATATCCATGTCAACACTGGGCCTTATAAATCTTCTTTTATTTTTTTTTTAAAGTTTAGCCATCTAGGGTATGTAGTGGTAACCTATTGTGATTTACTTTCAATCTAACAATTGATAAGCATACGTTTTCATACGCTTCTTGGACATTCAGTATGTCTGTTGATGTTTCCCCATTTTTTAGAGAATTTGGCTGTTTGCCTTCTCATTATTGAGTTGTAAGAGTTCTTTATATATCTATCCTACATATAAATCCTTCGGTAGATATATGAATTACAAACATTCTCTCCCAGTCTTTTTTTTTATCTTAACAGGATTTTTTATAAACAGTAATTTTCATTTTAATGAATTGTCATGTTATTGTAGAACGTGTCCTTTATATCCTATGTAAGGAATCTTTGTCCACATGAAGAAAATGGAGATAGTCTCTTTCTTCTGAAAGCTTTATAGTTTTTCACTTAAATTAGATCTACTGTCTATCTCCAATTACATTTTGTATATTATGAGATTGGGTTTGTTTCTAACCATAAAGGTGTCTAGTTGTTAGCATGGTTTAGGGAAAATATTTTTTTTGAAAAATTTTTTTAATAATTGTATTGCACTGGCTTTTTGTCAATAAATGCTTGATTGACTGTATACATGTGAACCTATTTCTTTGCTCTCAACTATGTTCCATATCTTAAGGGAAGGACATGCCCCTCTGTTGTCTTCCTCCCACAAACCCTAACACCAGCCTTGGTATGATAAAAATCACCAGACAACCTCAAATTGCAGAAATTCTACAAAATACCTGATTAGTACTCCTCAACACTGTCAAGATCATGAAAAACAAGGAAAGTCTAAGAATCTTTCTGAGCCAAGAGGATCCTAAGGATACATGATAACTAAATATAATGTAATATCTTGGATAGGATTCTGGACTAATAAAAGGTATTAGGGGAAAACTCATGAAATCTGAATAATGTTTAGAATTTAATGAATAATAATGGACTAATGTTGGTTCCTTATTTGTGACAAATGTACCATAGAAATATGTTAGCCACGTGGCAATCTAGGTGTGGGGTTAATGGGAACTCTGTACTAATCTTCCAATGTTTTCATGAATCTAAAACTACACAAAAATAGAACATTTATTTACAATATGCTCCATTTTTGAATTTTGAAACCAGACAGTGCAAATTCTCCGACTTTATTCTTTCTCTCCCCTTCTTTTCCTCCTTTCTCATACACACACAATTCCTTCCTCTCCTTCTCTCAATACCCTTTACATTCTACGTATTTTTAATTTCCATTGAAAATTTAAAATTTATTTGCCCATTTCTACAAAAAGAGTTGGCATTGTTGAGATACAATATGAATATAATTTATATTACAATAATGCTGAATATTCCAGTTAATTGTTATATATTTTCCTTTTAAATTTTCACTAATCTCTTTCAGCAATATGTTCTAGCACTCAGTAAAAACATCTTGCACTATTTTTATTTGTGAATTTTGTTGAATTTATAATTATTAAATTTATCATTCAAGTAAATATTTATTGTCACTGTAAATAATATTTTTTCAGCTTTATTGAAAAATAATTTACATACATTATTGTACAAGTTTAAGGCATTTGCATAAGGGTTTGGTTTATATATAGTAAAATGATTATAAGAATAGGTTCAGCTAACATCAATCTTCTCATATACTGACAGTGAAAAAGGAAAGAAAGAAAAAATGTTCTCTTTGTGATAACTCTTAAGAGATATTCTTAACTTTGTGATATTCTTAAGAGATATTCTTAACTTTGTGATAACTCTTAAGAGATATTCTAACAAATTTCTTATATATCATATATCAGTGTTAGCTGTAGCTATAAAGCATATTTTAAAATTTAATTTTCCAGATATTTGCTGCTAGCATATATATATTAAATTGAATATTGATCTTGTACCTTGAGATCTTGCTAAATTCATGTATTATTTCAGGCTACTTGTCTGTAGATTCTTTTGGAATTTTTATGTTGATAATCATGTCATCAGCAGAAAGAAGTCATATCTCTTTCCAAAGTTTATACCTTTTATTTCTTTAAAAAAATTTTTTTCTTTGGCCTCACTGCATTTAACTAGAACCTAAATTGTAATGTTGAATAGAAGTACTAAAATAAAGCATCCTGCCTTGATCCTGATTTCAGGAAACAATATTTCATTAGTAAGTATGATGTTAACAATATGTCTTAGGTTTAAATCCTTTATTAGATTGAAAGTTTGTTTTCTATTTCCAAATTATTGAAGTTAAAATGTCAATATTGTAACCCTGTCATTTTTTCTGTACTTTTACATAGAGTACTTTCTCAAGAGAAATTCTCCTTCATCAGTCAATGGTTAGCTTGAAGGAAAATTATACTAGAAATCAGAATAAATGTCTTGTTATTTACTTTTGTTCTAATTATAAAAATTACACATTGTTCACTTTATTTTTGAATATCAATTAGCAATTTTCTTTCTTTAATATTATATTTATGATCTCATTGATTTTGATACCTTTGATCTGATTAACATATGTGATTATTCTTAACTGATACTTGATAAAATGTTAGCATTTTTTACTAGCTTCATAGCTGTCTGATAAGACATTATTATAGGCTCATCATGTAGCATGAACATTTCTTTTTCCATAGCTACCACCAACTATTTCTCTAAAGTATGTGGCTATTCTTATTTAGAGACCAAAATTTTAATTTTGGTCTAAATAAAAGCTATAGGTGTTTTTTACTATTGTATATCCCCCTTTTTTCTAGGCTATTGAAACAGTAAAAAAAAAAGTTTTTTTAAAATTAATATTGAATTTATTGCAAGTTTATAAGTTTATAATTATATTTTGAATTCAACTTTAGGAATCCTAGAGAAGAAACTGAGGGTTGTTGGAGGGATGTGGGTTGGAGATGGGCTAAATGGATGATGATTATTATTAAGGAGGGTGTTTGTTGTGTTGAGCACTGGGTTTTATTTGTAAGTGATGAACCACAAAATTGTATTCCTGAAGCCAATATCATACTAAATATTAACTAACTACAATGTAAATAAAAATTTGTTACAAAAAAGAATTATAGAGTCACATATATTATTTGAGTACATATGCAAATATACATTAAACATACTTTTTTCCATTTTAAACATCATAATATTAGCATGATTATTCTTTGCTTTATTCTACACTGTATATATTAACAGTTCCAAATTTATATTCCCATGTTACGATCAAGACTACAATTATTGAAAATAGAGTCTTTTTTTTGGCATATATCACCTAGTAAGAATTTATTTAAGATATCTGAAGGAGCGTAAGAGTAAAGTCTGCCTTCCAGTGGTTAAGAGGCTTGACAAAGAGTACTGGAGAACGAACGTGCAAGCGATAGTGATGGCTCTGGAGTTGGAAAACGGGTTACACAAGCTCCTGCAAGACCTGCAGAACTTGGCTTCTCAGAAGAATGAAACTGATCTCTTAGAATTCCTGAAAAGGTTCGTGGGTAAACAGAAGAGGAACATAAAATATCTGGAATACCAGCATAGCTATCAGAAGGAATTAGAAAGGCTGACTTCGAAGGAAGGCATCTCGGAACAGTTTGGTGAAGCATCAGGCAGACAGGCTTAACATCCGAAGGCAACACAGCAAGTCTTCCATCATAGTAGTTTCCAAAAGCAGCTACTTAAAAATCTGGATCTCTATTTGACAGAAGACTGCTTTACTTTTAATAGTATCCCAATCTTCATTGTCGTACATGGAAATAAATTGGTTTTGCATTACAAAAAAAAAATTTTTTTGCATTTTAAATTTATTTGAAATGATTCCTTTTTGTGTAGTTATGCCATCAGTTTTGCCAAATATATTATTAGTGAAAAGACTTTTGGAATTATTTTATTTTTGTCCTTATCAATAAGGAAAAGATTAACAAGCATATTATTTAAACATTTTTTACATTTTTTAAACTTAGATTTAAAAGGGTTTTTTTACTTTGTTAGAAAATGAATAAGGATAAAGACAATTATTAAAATATTAAACCTTTAATTTTAAAGCTTTTTAAAAATATTTTTTTATAAATAGGTAGGGTATGGTTATTACATGCAGTAATAAAATATATAATAAAGCAAACATGAAAAGATATTTACACTTATTCTACCAAAAGAGAGTGGTGTAGGCAATTTAGTGCATAGACTGCCATATATATTTTATATGTAGTCTATTTATCTAGATTTTAGATTCCATATCAATATGTAAATTCAAAAACAGTAAATAAAACTGTTTCTAACTAGCTTGATATTTCCTAAAGTCATATCATGAATGCATTACATTTGCATAATAAAATTTAGTGGCTGCACAATATGAAGAAGAAGAGGGAGAAGACAGTTAACATTAATTTAATTAGGGTTTGCCATGTTCCAGGCACTATTCAAAATACTTGAGTTGCATTAATACAGCAAATCTTCACAACTATCCTATAACAGAAGGATTACTATTATTTTGCTCATTTACAACTACAGGAACTGAATCACAAATAACCTGCCGAAAGCCATTCTACTAGTAACTGGTTCCTTAGTTCATGCTCTGAAACTTTCTCATACCATTCTAACATTGCTCCATAGCTTATTTAACTGTTCCATTGGAAGTGGAATATTTTTGTTGTGCCCTGTGTTAAGCTATTTGCAAATTGTCTGCAATAATAATCTTCTATGTCTTTTAACATTTAATTATTTTCTTAACATAAATCCTTAGAAGTGTTTTTTGCACAATGCTTTGACAATTCGATGATAACGTGAACAATGCCTGTCAATGAGGCTGGTTTTGCAATTCCAAGCATATCTTGCATTATTATACTTAACTATGCTTCATAGATACTGTGTTGTTTTTGGTTTTGTTTTTGTTTTTTTACAAATTGAAAGGCTGTGGCAATCCTGCATCCAATAAATCTATTGATGCCATTTTTCAAACAGAATTTGCTTACTTTGTATCTCTATGTCACATTCTAGTAATTCTTAAAATATTTCAAACCTTTTCATTATTATATTTGTTATCATGTGTGATCAGTGATCTTTTGTGTTACTATTGTAATTGTTTTGGGGCACCACAAACTGTGCCTATATGAGACATTGAACTTAGTTGATGTGTTCTGACTAAACCACTCACTGCTGTTCCCCATATTTCTCCCCACCCACCCATTAAGCCTCCCTATTCCCTGAGACACAACAATATTGAAATTAGGCTGGTTAATAAATTTACAATTGCCTCTAAGTGTTCAGGTGACAGCAAGAGTCACACATCTCTCACTTTAAATCAAAAGCTAGAAATGGTTAAGCTTTAGTGAGAAAGGCATGTCAAAAAATTGAAGTAGGCTAAAAGTGAGGCTTCTTGTGCCAGCTACTAGGCTGTGAATGCAAAGGAAAATTTCTTGAAAGAAATAAAAAATGCTATTACAGTCAACATATAAATGATAAAGAAAGCAAAATAGTCTTATACCTGGCATGGAGAAAGATTTCGTGATCTGGGTAAAAGATCAATTCAACTGCAACATTCCCTTAAATCAAAGCCTAATCCAGAGTGAGGCCCTAACTCTCCTCAATTCTGTGAAGACAGAGAGTGAGGAAGCTGCAGAAGGAAACTTGGAAGCTAGCAGAGGTTGGTTCATGAGGTTTCAGGAAACATGGCATCTATATAACATAAACATATAAAGTGAAGCAGCAAGTTATCCAGATCTAGCTAAGATAATCAATGCAGGTGGCTACTCTAAACAAAAGATTTTCAATGTAGATGGAACAGCCTTACATTGGAAAAAGATACCATCTAAGACTTTCATAGCTAGAGAGAAGAAGTTAATGCCTGGCTTCAAAGGTTGACTCTTGTCAGGCTAATGCAGCTGATGACTTTAAGTTGAAGCTGATGCTTATTCTGAAAATCCTAGGACCCTTAAGAAGTATGCTCAATCTACTCTGCCTGTGCTCCAGAAATGGAACAACAAAGCCTGGATGACAGCACATATGTGTCCATCGTAGTTTATTGAATATTTTAACCCCACTGTTGAGAACTGCTCAGAGGAAAGAAAAAAAAAATGATTCCTTTCAAAATATGACTGCTCATTTGCAATGTGCCTGGTCATCGAAGAGCTCTGATGGGGACATACAGTGAGCTGACTGTTGTTGATAAGACAACTTCCATCCTGCAGTCTATGGATCAAGGAGTAATTTCAACTTTCCGTTCTTATGATTGAGGAAATAAATACATTCCATAAGCCTATAGCTGACCAGGTAGTGATTCCTCTGATGGATCTGGGCAAAGCAAATTGAAAACATTCAGGAAAGAATTTACTGATCTAGATACCATTAAGAACATTCATGATTCATGTAAAAAGTCCAAAATATCACTCACAGAAGTTTGGTTGAGTTGATTCCCACCCTCATGGATGACTTTGAGGGGTTCACAACTTCAGTGCAGGAAGTAACTGAAGATGTAGTGGAAACAGCAGGAAAACTAGAATTAGAAGTAGAGCTTGAAGATATGACTGCATTGCTGCAATCTAGTGATAAGATTTTAATGGATAAATTTACTTCTTTTGGGTGTGTAAAGAAAGTGGCTTCTGGAGATGGAATCTACTCCTGATGAAGATGCTGTGAAGGTTGCTGAAATGATAACAAAGAATTTAGAATATTACATAACTTAGTTTATAAAGCAGTAGCAGGTGTGAGAGGATTGACCACAGTTTTGAAATAAATTCTGCTGTGAGTAAAATACTATATCAAACAACATCATATGCTACAGAAAAATCATTTATGAAAGTCATTTGATGCAACAAACTTCCCTATTGTCTTATTTTTAAAAATTGCCACAGGGATCCCTGGGTGGCGCAGCGGTTTAGCGCCTGCCTTTGGCCCAGGGCGCGATCCTGGAGACCCGGGATCGAATCCCACATCAGGCTCCCGGTGCATGGAGCCTGCTTCTCCCTCTGCCTGTGTCTCTGCCTCTCTCTCTCTCTCTCTCTCTCTCTCTCTCTCTCTGTGACTATCATAAATAAATAAAAATTAAAAAAAAAATTGCCACAATCACCTTAACACTCAGTATGCACTGGGAAATCCCCCAAAATGGTCTTACTGGCTTTATTATGATGTTTACTTTATTATAATGGTTGGGAACTAAACCTGTAATATATTTGAGTATACTCGTACAGTTTTCAGAAACCCCATGCCTAAGATCACAAAGAATACTATAAAAGGATGAATTAGAGCTTTGAGCTAAGAGGCATAAAATAAAATATATTGTTTATTAAACTAAATATAAATTGACAGAATTTTCTTCTTAAAAAAAACAGAAACATTGTGTGTTTATTTACTTATTTATTTTAAGAGCCCAACAACAACTAGTTTCTAGAGAGAGAGATCCTCTATTCCTATTATTTTATAAGATTTTCTTGGTAGTCCTATTGAATGTTATTACACAGTAAAATGTGAACATCAAGAATCAAAATAAGAGTCATCTTAGAAAGAGAATCTTGCAGGAAACAAAATGTAGAAAAGAAAAGATTGAGTTAGAGGTGAGTAGTAAACTATAACTAGGAAGGTTAAAGGAGAATCTACATGTGATTAAAATCTATGGAAATTTAAAAAAATTTGGAAGCTACAATGAGAAAGAACGCCAACCACAACTGAAGATCTAGTGCTTCCAAAGGTAGGAGGGAAAATAAACCCAACACATAAAAAAATAAATAAATAAAAAAAAATAAACCCAACACTTGAGGCCTACAAGGGAAGCAGTATTCTCTAGGAAAGTCAGTTTTAAGTTGGAGCAAGAAAGACAATGAGAACATTTAGCAAGCGTTTGAGGACAGAGGGATTTTGCTTATAAAAATCCTCCAGTTTCAGAGTCAGGTGTAGAGATTCAGAAACTCAGAAGGCCTGAGAGATCAGATCAGAATGGACAATACCCATAGCGATACAGGGACTAAAGTGGGAGATGAGGAGTGATCCTGACCAAGACGTCTTGCAGTGAACAGGATAAATGGGGATAAAAGGTTTACTCACAATGTTCTTATGGTAGAGATTGAAGGTGAAGGATTTGGGGAAAATGAGAAGGGTATGCTCCTTCTTACATGATTCCCTTTATCTTTTTTTTTTTTAAAGATTTATTTATTTATTCATGAGAGACACAGAGAGAGAGGCAGAGGCAGAGGCCGAGGGAGAAGCAGGCTCCATGCAGGAAGCCTGATGTGGGACTTGATCCTAGATCCCAGCATCACACCCTGAGCCAAAGGCAGAAGCCCAACTGCTGAGCCCCACAGGCATCACCTCACTTTATCTTTAAACATAGAAGTAGGACAAATAGTTTTTAGCCAGTTAGGGATGTGAAGGATTTGTGTGTGTGTTTTAAAGACAAAAGGAACCACATGGGAAGGAGCAATAAGAATCAGTCTAGGACACCTTAAAAAGAAAATTGAAAGGACATTTTCCAAGAACTTGCCCAGGGCCATATAACTAGTAAATGATAAGGTTGGGGTAAAATGCTAGGCATTCCCTCTCTGGATATTGTTTCTGACTCACCTGAATGAATTGCAATTGGTCACAGGTTTATCCGGTTTCCCTTCAATTTAACAGACAAAAGTTTTTATAAAACAAAATTATTTTATGTGCTCTTCACATGGCTAAATGACTCAAAAGTATTCATCCTGCTTCCATGCTTAATAAACAAGCAATATTTCATCATTCAAGATTTAATGTATAAATTATAAAGCAATTATTAAATTTCATCTAAATTTCAGTTAATTATTAAGCAAACTGGTCATCTCTTGAATGTTAATTAAATATCTGTTAAGTACTCATCCAATGAGAAAATGAAATGCTACACAAATACCCTTAACTGCAAATTACACTTATTTGAGAATCTTTTATAACTGAGACTGGTGTAATTTATGGTCAACTTGTCCTCCACCTAAGACTTTAATAATTTATGTATAAATTATACATCTGTAAATATATCATTTCTTATTTGTTGCTTTAACATTCTACTACCTATAATATAGCAATTTTATTAATTGTTTTTGATAACTAAATCTATAAATCATAGTTTATAACATTTATACATTCATTAAATACTAAGAAAATTAATTTTATGGTAGACAGAATTCTAAGTTGGTCTCTAATATTTATGGCTGCTGGTGATTCATACTGTATCATCTCCCTAACCCCCTTGAGTTCAGGCCCATAAGCTATGAAATTATATCCATGGCCTAAGCTGTGAAATTATATCCATGGTAGCCATATCCATGATAATTCCTGTGTTAGGTTATGTTATATGAAATAGTTAATCATGAGAGAGAGAGAGAGAATCATTGATGAGACTGGACTAATCAGGTGATTTTTAAAAAAATTAGAAGACGATTTTTTTAAAGATCTTATTTTTAAGTTATTTCTATACCTAATGTGTGATTCGAACCCATATCTCTGAAATTAGAGTTGCATGTTCTACCTACTGAGTCAGTCATGTGCCCCTGAGAGGATTTGATATGAAGGAGAATGAAGGATATGCTCTATAGTTGGCTTTGAAGATAAAGGAAATCATGTGGGAAGGAATGAGAATGGCTTATGGAGCCTGAGAAGGGCTCGTAACAGATAGCTGGCAAGGAAAGAACTTCAGTTTATTAAGCAATTATTGGGTGAGAGAAAAGGTCAAAATATAGCCTTATATGGAGTTAAATTCTATACCTGTTCTCCAGTGACTCTCAAGGTACCATAGTACCTGTTTCTTAGCTGTATCAATTTAAGTGTCTCAAAATAATAAACCTTTTGTTTTAGATTAAAATTGCTTCCTATTTTGTTTTTATATTTATTTTATATTTTACATATTATTTTATATTTTTGTATTTATATTTTGTTATTTTATGTGTTTTTAATATAATGCTAGCCTGAGGGAGCCTAACTTAATAAATATCAGTACTTTAGCAATTCTCAATGGAATATTTAATAACCATTGTATGTAGCTCTGCTGTTACATAAAAGTAGATTCATCTTTATCTCATTGCATACTAGATTTGTTAACCTGAACAAGTTCACCGAAGCATAATTCTTATGCCTCAGTTTTCATCTTTATGAAATAATAATAATAGTAGCACCTACTTCCTAGACTTAGGTGTAATTATTTTAGATGGATAGATAGGTGAATAGATAGATGATGATGAGGATGATGATGATAGATGGTATGATAATGATGATAGATAGGTATAGATAGATTGATGATAGACACATATATACTGCTTAATACGGCATCTGCCAAAAGCTAAGCACTTAATATAAATTTATGATTATTAATAATTGTGACTATGTGGTCTGATCTTCACTAATTGCAGTTACAGAAATTATACCAGTAGTTATGATGGACATTAAAGTGCATAAAGAAAACAAAAGCAAACCTTTTCTTTCTCTTCATTTACAAATTCAAAATTTATTAAAATAAACCACTTCTGATCATTACTAAATAATTATTATATTGACATTCTATCATTCAGAACAAGGCATTTCAAATGAACAAGCTTAGATAATTCTTCTTAGGCTATATTTGGCTTTAACCCTCTAAACTTGTGAGGATCTAACCTTTTTTTTTTTAATCTTGATTTATGCCTTAGAGAACAAAGTATAAGCCAAGGATAATTCATTGACCTGACAAAAACTACAGCAAAAAGAGAAAAAAGTCAATGGGACTTGGTGATAGTTTATCACTCACAGTGACTGGGTTTATCTCTGGGCCAAAATCAATAATGTTAAGGAATAAAAACTTAGATGGAAGAATGCACTGAATGTCTTACTAGTTAATATGTCTATTTGCTTTTTTTTTTACTTCCTTTTTTAACCCAACACATTATTCTTATGAAAGCACTAATATATTAATCTATGAAGAATGCAGTTTACCTTTGAATGATGACAGAATTAAAACTAAAGTCAGTTTCCCACAAAGTCTTCCATACACTTAGTCACATTTGTATTAGTTAGTAAAGCTGACAAGATATTTAATTATATTAAATAATATTTAATCTCAGAATTATAGATTTGTTGTACATTGTCCACAAAATCGTACACCAATTGAATTTTAATAAAAATTTGCATTACTATTTTTCTGATGATACATAATCAAAATAATAAGCGTAAAAATTGTGTGCTGTGTGTCTTGGATATATAGCCAACAAGGTCCTGTTTAATCTCTATAACAAACAAACGAACAAAAATAGAAAGAAGAAAGAAAAGAAAGAGAAAGAAAGAAAGAAAGAAAGAAAGAAAGAAAGAAAGAAAGAAGAAAGGAAAGAACGGAAGGAGTGAAAGGAAGGAAGGAAGGAAAGGAAGGAGGAATGGAGAAAAAACCCCCCTCCTGCCCCCTCCGCCCCCTCCCCACCTCCTCCCCCTCTGCTCTCCTCCTCCCTCCCCCCTCCGTCCTCCTCTCCGCCCGCCCGCCTCCGAGAACCCGTGAACAGAAGCGAAAGAAGAATAATGGAAGAGTAAGAGACTGAAAGTAGTAGTCCCAATAATCAGATTATAATCTTAAATACTGCGATGGGTGAGATATTTCACCCTATTTGCAAGCTGACAATTTAGCCTTCCATAGTTCTATAGAAGCGTAGCAGACAGGAGACTTGTGGGTCAAAGATAAAGACAGTTTATTACTCACACAAATAGTGGTAGCTGGAGTATCAGAATTTGGGGGGCAATTATTCAAGTCCCAATTTGCATAGGGTGACAGCAAGAAAGTCAGGTGATACACACAAGGTGTATTACAGATAAGTAACTTTGAGTTTAGGAAATCTAAATTTTGTTTGCTTTTAGTTTTCCTTAGTTTTTATTTTTTAAATTTTATTTACATCCAATTAATTAAAATATGATGTATTATCGGTTTCAGAGGTAGAGGTCAGTGATTTATTAGTCTTATATAATACCCAGTGCTCTTTACATCATTTGCCCTCCTTCATGTCCATCACTCAGTTACCTCATCCCCTCACCACCCAGTTACCTCATCCCCTCACCACCCTCCCCTCCAGCAACCTTCAGTTTGTTTCCTATGATTAATAGTCCCTTATGGTTTGTCTCCTTCTCTGATTTCATCTTTTTTTTTTTTCTTTTTCCTCTCTTCCTCTATGGTCCTCTGTTTTGTTTCCTAAATTTCACATATGAGCGAAATCATATGATAATTGTCTTTCTCTGATGGACTTATTTTGTTTAGTCTAATATCTTCCAGTTCCATCCAAATTGTTGCAAAAGGAAAGATTTCTTTCTTTTTTTTTTTTTTTTTTTTTGATGGCTGAGTAAATCTCAATTTTTTTATGATGGGTACCAAACAGATCTACCCTTTGGTTTGGAAGGATAAATACCTTTATCTTTAAAGGCTGTTTTCTATAGAAATGCCTTTGAAAGTTTAACCCAATACAAAGAGCAATCAGTACTTTTGTTTTCAGATTGTATAAAAATGTGAGATTCATGGGAAATTGTTTCCCAAGAATCCCTTACTAGTTCTCAAACATGAGCCAATTTTGGATTTGGAACCCACTGCCTAAAATGCCAGTCAAGTCTCTGGGAGAAAACTTCCTGCAACATTATGGTGAATAAAATGATAATGAAATGAAATGAAATGAAAATGATAATGATAATGAAATAATTATATTGATGATTTTCATTATCATTTCATTATATAAGATGATTTTCAGAGTCCTCAAAGAGACTTATAACTATTTATTGAGATTAGCTAATGGTGAAAAGGGATATTTCTAGGTCCCAAATTTTTCTACCACTAATAAGTTAATATTGAAACCCAAGGAATCTTGGTCTGACTGTTAAAGTAGGGGCCTAGAGAAGTGAGGTAAAAAATAGGATCCTCGCTAATATTTGGGTTCACAGATTCTGCAGGTTTATCTAGTAGTCTCTATCAGTGAGTGCATAATTTGAACTAATATACTGAGCATGTGAAGGAAGCTCCAAACTGGTCTGTATATAAGAGTTATCACAGTGAAAAAAGGACAATAGAAAATCTCTGAAAATATCATGCACCACCATCAGTACTGCATGTCCAATGGGGTTGGGCAGATTAGTGCCACTTACAGAAAGATTCTGGAGAATTATGGTAGCCTACCAAAAACTTACATATATAGTTGCCCCAACCACAACTGACGTGCCAAATGTGGTCTCTTTGTTACAGTAGATTATTAAATCCATTGATTAACTTTGAGTGTGACATTGATTCAGCAAATATATTATTTTCCATTCCAATTAAAATAAGGGATCAGAAACAGTTCTTGTTTATCTAGAGTGAATGATAATAGTAATTTATAGTTTTGCCTTAGGAATATGTTAACTATCTTTTCCTGTGTCCTAATATAATCCAGAGATCTGGACTTTTGGATATTCCATGAAATATCACCCTGATTCATTATTTCAACAACATTATGATGCTCTGATGATGAGGCAGAATGATTAAGGAGTGGCTGGAGGTACATTGGTGGTCGCATGATGCATTTGCTGCTAAAACATAAAAGACTCGTAACTATAGAGAACGAACTGAGCGTTAATAGCCGGAAGGTGGGTGCGGGATGTGCTAAGTGGATGATGTGTATTAAGGAGGGCATTTGTTTTGAGTTATGGGTGTTCTATGTAGGCGAAGAATCACAAATTCTATTCCTGAAACCAATATTATACTGTATGTTAACTAACTGGAATGTAAATAAGGATTTGAAAAAAAGAAAAATATGTGTATGTGCTGCTGGGAATGGGAGATAAACCTTATGTAGTCTTAGAGACTGGCCACTATAGTAAAGTTTTAGTAGTAGCCCCACATCAGGCTCCTTGCTCAGTGGGGAGTCTGCTTGGGATTCTCTCCCTCTGTCCCTCCCCTCCACTCTCTGTCTCACAAATAAATAAATCTTAAAAAAAAGTAAAGAGAAGAGCAAATTACACATACAAAAAAATGAACAAAAAGCAATAGAGAAATTTGATATAATACCAAACTGTTTTTAAGTTAAGGCAAGTCTTAGAAATTTATAGCATCCAAATAAAAGGTCAGGTTAATTAACTGATAAAGTTGTTCAACTTTTTTATAAATAAGTTGAATTTCTGTCTATTTTGATTATAGTTATTGAGATTAGAGTGTTGAAATGTTCAATCTCAATTAAGAATTTGCTCACTTCTTTTTCTAGCTCTACCAGTTTTTGTTTCATTTCTTTTGAAACACTTCTATTAGGTTCATGAATATTCAGAATTGTTTTGTTGTCTTGTTAAATTGACTCTTTTATGATCTTAGCAACATCTCTATCTCCAATAGTTGTTGCTCTACAGATTGCTTTATCTGATCTTAATATAATCAATCAAACTTCTTTTTATTATAGATAGCAAGATAGAGTTTTTCCTATCCATTTCCTTTTAATCTATTGGTGACATATTTACTGTATGTTTCTTATAGACAGCATGCAAGTATTCACATCCTTTTAATCCAATATAACAATCCCTGCCTTATAATTGGATTATTTAGACAATATTTAATATGGTTTTTGATGTTTGGGTTTGAATTATCCATCTTGCTAATCAAGGGAAGGGAGGGACAGAGAGATTGGGAGAGAATCTTAAGCAGATTCCAGGCTCAGTATAGAACCTGATATGGAGCTAGATCTCACAATCTATGATCATGACCCAAGACAAATTGAGAGTTGGACATTTAACCAACTGAGCCACCCAAGTGCCCCTGTCCTATATGTTCTTTATTTCTTTTCCCATCCTTTCCTCCTATCTTTTGGTCTCCTTTGCATTAATTATAGATTTTTATTCCACTTTTTTACCTTTGTTGGTTTAATGCCTTTAATTCTTCATTATCTTCTTTTAATGTCTAATTTAAAATTTAAGTTTACATTTTTATCTTATCATGGTCTAAATTCAAGTAATATTATCTCATCTCATATGTGTTATAATAACCTCGTAACAGTATACTTTTATTCTCCTCACCTGGCCCTTGTGTCACTTTTGTCATATATTTTATTTCCACATAGGTTATAAACCTCAATTACATTGTCATTACTTTGTCTATAAATTTCAAATTTAAAGAGATATTAAAATAAGAATATAATTAGTTTATGCTTGTTCACATGATTACCATTGTCAGTGACCTTTATTCCTTTGAGTGAAACCACGTTTCTACCTGATATTTTTTTTCTTTTTCTAAATGACTTCCATTAACATTTTCTGTACTGCTAGACTGCCAGTGACAAATCAATCCAAGATTTACAAAATAACTTTGCAAAAGTTATTTTTCCTTCATTTTTTAAAGAAATTTTTACTGAGTAGAGATTTCTGGAATGACTATTTTTCCTCCTTTCAATATTTTAAATATTTTGCTTTATGGTCTTCTAGTCTTTTATTCTGTCTAGAATCCTTTTGTCATTCTCTATAATTCTCTATAATAAACATTACTTATTTTGACTCTGGTTGTTCTTAAAATTTCCTCTTTGCCACTAGTGTTAAGTGATTTGATTATGATATGCAGCTGTTTTTTGTTGTTGTTGTTTGTTTCTTATGCTTTGAATCCAGGGGCTTCTTGGAACTGTGGATTATTAATTTTTATCAAGTTTGGAAAATTATCAGCTATTATTAAATATTCCTTTTTCTTCAAACTTTCATTAGGGAATCCCATTATACTTTATTTGGCAGATTGAACTGATCCAGAGTTCATTCATGTTCTATTCTTTTATTTTAAAAAAATTTAGAAAGGTATAATTTTCTTACAATAAAAGTGGTGGTCTTTAAATGTATGATCAAGAATTTTAATGAATTTATAGAATTGTGAAACCATTACCACAATCCAATTCATATTTAGAATATCTCTTTCATACTTTCAAGGACCCTTACATACATCTGCAGTCACTTCCATTCTTACCCCTAGCACCAGGTATCAACAGTTGATTTTATATCTCTATAGGTTTTCTTTTTCTGGATATTTCATGTAAATGAAATCATCAAATATGTGGAGATTTTGTATGTTTGTTTTTTTCATTTGAAATGTTTTTGAGGTTCTTACATGTTATAATATGTATTAGTACTTTCTTCTCTTGCATTGCTTTAATAATGCTCCATTGTACAAATATATCATATTTTGTTTATCCATTTATCAATTTATAAACATTGGATTGTTTCTACTTTTGTCTATTATAAATTATTTTGCTACAAACATTCATATACAACTACTTATGTGGATATTTGTTTTCATTTTGGGGGATAAATACCTAGATGTGGACCTGTGATAAATAAAAATATATGTTTCATGATAAATATGTTTTTAAACATTTTAAAACTGCCAAATCATTTTCTGAACTGGCTGCAACATTTTATAGATCTAATAGCAATTTATGAGGGTTCTAATTTGTCCACATTCTCATTGACACTTGTTATTGCCTTTTTTTCTTTTTAGTCTATTCATCAGAGCTGTCATTCTATCAGGTGTGATGTAGCATTTCATTATAGTTGTGATTTACATTTTACAAATAACTAATTTTGAACATCATATGCTTTTTGGATATCATATATCTTTACTGAAATGAATTTTCCAACCCATAGAAATTCAATGTGGCTTCAATTATCTAGATTTTTGGAAAATTTATCTTAGTGACATTTTGTAGTTTCTGTTGTACATGATTTCACATCTTTTGTTAAATTTATTCTGCAGCCCAGGTGGCTCAGCGGTTTAGCCCTGCCTTCCGCCCAAGTTGTGATCCTGGAGCCCAAGGATCGAGGCCCACGTCGGACTCCCTGCATGGAGCCTGCTTCTCCCTCTGGCTGTGTCTCTGCCTCTCTCTCTCTCTCTCTCTCTCTCGCTCTGTGTCTCTCATGAATAAATAAATAAAATCTTAAAAAAAATTATTCCTCATTGTTTGTTCTTTTTGATGTTACTAATTCTTTAATTTTTAATGTTTTTTGATGTTACTAATTCTTTAATTTTTAATGTTTACTGCTACTATAGAGAAATATAATATCAGTGCTGACATCATAGCTTCTGACCTTGATTAAATTGTTAATTCTAATCGATTGAACATTGTATATATAACTATTTATATGTTGCTGGATTTAGTTTGCTAGTATTTTATTGATAATTTTGCATCTATAGTCAGAAGAGATTGGTATTTTAATTTTCTTGAGATTTCTTTTTCTGCCTTTGGTATCAGGGTAATACTTTTGTCAGAGAATGAATTTTTGTTCATTTTTGTGGTAGACCCTTTTCTGATACTTTATAAAAAAGTTTTTTCAGTCATTTTCATATCTTCTATGTTTCTACTTAACATGCTTACAAATTTCTATACCTTCTTCAACAGGTGGAATTAACTAACATCTCTCAATATTCTTGCCTACTAATTCTATTATCTAATTCCTTTATGTGTCTGTTTCTATTTTTTTTTTTTCTCCTCATTAGGGGTAGTATTTTTCTTCTTCTTTTCATGCCTCATAATTTTTGTTGGATGACTGGTATTGTGAATTTTACCTTGTTGGTGCTGAATAATTTTGTATTATTTTAAATATTTTTAAGCTTAACTAGGGCATGGTAAGTTACTTGAAAATGACATGATTCTCAGAAGCTTGGAAGTCAATGTTGTTAGGCAGGACCAGAGCAGCCTTGGTCAGGGCTAAATTTTCATAGCTACTGAGGCAATAACTTTCTAAATACTCAGTGTTCTGTAAATTTTGAAGAATTTCCCCTTTTTACTAGTGGGATCACAAAGTATTCTCAACTCTTGTGAAAGTTGGGATTGTGCTTTCTTCTTTCATGGGGGTTTCTCCCTGACCTCATGTAATTTCCTCATATGCATGCACAAGTGGCTCAACTGAGGACTGCGGATCTGTGTACAGCGCTCTCCTCTTGGGTGTCATCTCAAGCAAGCTCCAGCTATCTGGGCCTTCCCAGACCACCAATTCCATTTCCTCAGCTCAAGGACATTGCCAAGTTCCCTCCAGGCTTCCCTGTACTTTTGTGACAGTTTCAACTCTCAATAGACAGTGAACAGTGGCACTTATAGTGCTCCTCTTGATTGTTTCCCCTTCATCAGGTTACTACTATCCTTTACTGCCTAACGTCCTAAGTCTGCATACTGTTACCACTTATATTTTGCTTAGGTATTAGTTATTTCAGGAGGGGGGTAAATCTGTTCTCTTCCACACATTTTGAAATTTAGCAATTTCTCACACTCATTGTGTTCCTACCAACACCATAGAAAAACACTGGAGAATATTTTTTTCCTTAAAAATGTGTAGAACACTTACCATTATTCTAGTACATTTATAAATGGAAATGCATAAGAGATAATAGGTGACATGCTCAAGTCTCCAAATATTGTTGGTGATAGAGATGAGACACTAACAAAGCATTTAAGAGAATTTACAATTCTCTGCACAATTAATAGAGGAATCAAATGAAATTCAACTGACTTTCTAATACAGTTTTAGTATAATTTGGTCTAAATTAAATGCATTTATGGGAAAAATTCATGAAGACATTTTTTATTCTTTTTTTTAAGATTTTATTTATTTATTCATGAGAGACACAAAGCGAGAGTGAGAGAGAGAGAGAGGCAGAGGGAGAAGCAGGCTCCATGCAGGGAACCAACGTGGGACTCGATCCCAGGTCACGAGGATCAGGCTCTGGGTTGAAGGTGGCACTAAACCGCTGAGCCACCCGGGCTGCCCAAGACTTTTCTATTCTAAAAACAAAATTTTCAATCCTCATAAATATTAAGTTAAATAATACTAGAATTTTTGACTTAATAAGTAATATGTTTTGGAAAAATATTTAGAAAATCACATTTTTAAGAAAATTTCTTGATTAGTACTATCAATGTCAAAATATTAGAGAAGTGAAGGAAAAGGAAAGTAAAATGAAGTATTTGTTTTACAATCTCCCAAATCAACCCTCTGAAGTACCCAAATGCAAAAGGATATCAGAAATAAAAACCATGCTTTTAAGTAGCAATCATCTCATAAATAATTATGATATACTTATTGCCTTGATATACTTATAAGTGGTGTGAAGCCACTTAGCCTATGTATTGGACAAAATAATTAGTATCATGATAAACTTCCACATGTTAAAGAGAATTCTCGTAGAGTTTAAAAAAATGATTTCAGTTAGGCTTAAAAAATATGTGTTATGCAGGGAGGCAGATCAGATGAATGTGTTGTAGCAGACAAAATTTTTAAATGGTGTTAGACTTGAATTCATCCAGTTATTGTTTGAATGAGGGTGGGTGGGTAGAAGGATAACAAAATTACTGTTAGTGTTTCTTTCCTTAAGGAAAATGATGTGAATCCCAGCCTTATTTCAGGAAAGCCTTTGAAGCTATGATGGACATAAGTCTAAATTAAATGTATGTATGTTTCATTATATTGCTCTTAAGACTACTGAGGTGGCAGTTTAATTCTTAAAAACAATAAAATGGAAGCATAAATACTAAAAAAAAAAAAAGGCAAACAAAAGGAACAAAAGCAAAAATAAACTATTGGGACAACACCAAAATAAAAAAAAACTTTTGCACAGAAAAAAACCCAAGAAAATATTATATATATTACTCAGTCATAAAAAAGAGAGAGATCTTGCCATTTGTGACAACATGGATGGACCTAGAAGGTATAATTTTAAGTGAAATAAGTCAGACAGAAACAAAATATATACCACGTGATTCTACTTTTATGTGGAATCTAAAAAAGGAACCAAACAAACAAACAAATAAATTCATAAATAAAAGACAACAAACTGGTAGTTGCCAAAGGGGAGAGAAATGAGGGAATAGGTAAAATAGGAGAAGGGAATTAAGAGACATAGACTTCCAGCTATTTTTTTAAAAAATAGTGAATCTCATCTTTAGCCAACAGGTGTTTAAAATAGTTTCCAGTCATTTACAGATAATTAAAAGTATTTCTTTATATCACAGTATTATAGTCCTTTAGTTATTGTTCTGATAATAATACATTATTTGAACCAAACCAATCCTGATATTTTAAAGTTAACAATTTTGAAAAAAAAATTTAAAGTAAGCTCACAGTTTAGAATATTCTACCTTTATTTAATTCTTATATGATCATGATTTCTTGTTCATGGATTTGGGAAACTCCTCTTTTAAGATTAGTCTTTTTAATGAAGTTTCATATGGACCTAATAAGAAATCATTAAATATTTTTATTTTTCTACTAGAATAAGAAATCGTAGTGAGCATGATATCTTAAACCAGAATGAACTTCAGGAAAATATAATAAATAGGTCTGATAATGTGGGTAGTCCCGTACAGCTGTGGATAATATGCAAACTAAGTTACTGACTTTAGCTTGATTTGCCCTTAGATGTCATTTTAATCCCAGCACATGGGACTATATGTTTTAGTTATACAAATAGTTGTTATAGTAACATGACTTCTAGCTCTTATGAAAGTCGCTTGCTTCTCTTCAGAATATTAATTTGTTTCTTGGTCTATTGAGATTAATCACGATGAAAACATTTAGAAGAAATAACAGCCACAAATAATATATCTGCTTCTCCTAAAAAAATTACTGTAAGCTAGTGGTCAGTTATTTTAATAACTGAAATAAATTATGAGATAAATTATTTACTGGTGCCCCAAAAGCTAAGAGGTTAATGTGAGAGTAAAGGAGTAAGATTTATATATATATACACACACATATATTTGTTGTTGTTGTTGTTGTTGTTGTTGTGGTTTTTTTCTGTGCAAAAGTTTTTTATTTTGGTGTTGTCCTAATAGTTTATTTTTGCTTTTGTTCCTCTTGCCTGAGGAGATATATCCATAACTATACTGCTAAGGCTGATGTCGGAGAGATTACTGCCTTTCTTTTCTTATAGGAGTTTTATGGTTTCAGGTCTCACATTTAGACCTTTAATCCATTTAGCTTTTGTCTTCTGTGTACAGTGTAAAAAAAGTAACTCAGTTTAGATACTCACTTCTTAATAAGCCACAAATGATTTATTTTTTTCATGAAGAACCAGTCAAATATTCAAGGACAAGGGACAAACATCAATCATAGTCATTTTTCAACAAAGGCCAACTTACTTTCTACTCAAGAATGTATTAATTTATAATTTCAGGTTACTCTACGTGGGAGATTTTTTTTCAAAATTTTCAAAACTCTGAACAATGAAGAATCCCCTCCTACTGTCTTAGGAAGGACAAATAATCTAAAGTTTATCGACAAACCTCATGTACAAGATACAGTCATTGTTTCCCTAAGAGTGAGGTGACTTGGCAGTCTTTTTCTTTTTCTTTCTTTCTTCTTTCTTTCTTTCTTTCTTTCTTTCTTTCTTTCTTTCTTTCTTTCTTTCTTTCTTTTTCTTTCTTCTTTCTTTCTTTCTTTCTTTCTTTCTTTCTCTCTCTCTCTCTCTCTCTCTCTCTCTTTCTTTCTTTCTTTCTTTCTTTCTTTCTTTCTTTTTCTTTTTTTTTGCAATCCTTCTTTATAACCAAACTGAATGACAGGGAATCTATTACAGCTTTTCCTTTCTCATTTTGGTTTCTGTGGTTGTGTTACAGACAAAAACAGTTTCCCCAATGTCCATTCAAATTATTGTGAAGTAGCAAGTATGCACAATCTATCATGACAGACAGGATAGAAATAGTTTATAGATATGTCGTGCTTCCTATTGTGTCATATTAATTATCTTTTTGGGATCCACTAGCCCAAGCTTTGTGGTGTTATGTTCCCCAAGTTCCAGTTTATGTTTTCTTCTTGGCTGAGCTTACATTTCTATGGTCATGTCATGGAAAATGTCCAGGAGCCTCCCTCACACACCTGAGATAGCACTGCCCAAGTTTCCCCAGCACAGAAAAATAAATATGCTTTTAGTAAATAATAATTTTAATGTTTAAGGTTATGCAGTACTTTATTATCTTCTTAATCATCATAATAGTTCTGGGAACAGGGATCTCTTTTTCAAATACTGTTTTAGTTTAGAAAATGCTACTATTGTTCCAAAGTAGCATCTTCTCCTAAATGTTAGGCAGTTGAGACACTCTAGAATATTTGGCACAGGTGTCATGTTAGCATCCAGATCAAATAAAATTGTGGTCACATATCCTTTATAGGATATGTTTATGTGATTATGAATCAGGCACTAGGAACCTACAAGAGCCACCATCTAACTTTGTGAGCATTCAATTATTAGAATAATGCTGACAACTTATTATTATCCTCTATGATCCTTTAGGGCCTTTTCAAATATTCAGGAAATGTTTTAGACTTGCATATACATCAGCCCATGATGAGCTACCTATTTTGTTAAATATTTAAGGAAAGATATTTTCATGAAAATATCCTGGCATATGGTATAACTACTGAATCCATCACAGTGCCACTTTTCATATTGTTTTATGAGCAGTGAAACAAGGCACATTATGACTGCAGGGAACAATAATTCTCCAGAGGTTCTGTTTTTTACTTAGCCTGCACACTAAATTATGAAGGCAGATTGTTTCTTGGTGTTTGCTGAAATTTATGGCATGTACATATTTTTCTGTAAATGTCCTTTCAAATGGAAGATGTTACACAAAATTCAGGGGAGTTCTTCTTGGGTGATGGGTGGGGGAAGGGTGATAAATAATGTATATAGAATTCTGACTGATGTTGTTTTAAACAGTTATAGAAAGTGTTTTAACCTGGATTCAACAAATGTGCCAATGAAAATAAATATGATTGGCATAGGTAGAGCACAGGCAGCTTGCATAACATAAATTTAAAGTCTCTGAGATGTTCCCTTACCTCACTAAATCCTCTCCATTCTGTACACTCATCTTCAGAGTTTTTAACTGAGCATCAATCTTCAGTATTATTTTTTTTCATTTTTAAAAAAGATTTTATTTATTTATTCATGAGAGACACACCGAGAGAGAGGCAGAGACACAGGCAGAGGGAGAAGCAGGCTCCATTCAGGGAGCCCAATGTGGGACTCAATCCCAGGACCCCAGGATCACAACTTGAGCCAAAGGCAGATGCTTAACCGCTGAGCCACCCAGGCATCCCTCTTTTCATTCTTTAAAAAATTATAAGCTATAATATGCAAACACACTCCCAGGAAAGGCATATTTACACTTAATTTCATGTTAGTCTGTAAATGTATGATAACATATCATATTCTAACTGATTACTGATAAGACTTTGCCTACCTTATAAAATCTAAACACTGGTAAGTATATCCCAAGTAGTAGTGATCAATGTTAGTAGAAGTTTCACTGATCATACACTCTGCATTTAGATTATCGAGAGAAGTGAATTAGGTATCAAATTTTCAGATGAAGACAGGCAAAAAGGAAAAAAGGTTAGAGCTTCAATTTTACTCCTTGATGATTCTTCCAATGCCTTTACCAAACTGATTTCCTCTTTACTCAAATATACTCTCCAAAAATCCATTTAACTAATAACTGTAATAGAATGTGCATCTAAGATACATAGAATCACTTTGAAGAAATTCCTGGTTTACCCACCTTCCATTAAGCAAATACAATGTTTCTCCTTACTGCATTACACTTCCTTGATTTCTTACTCCCAGTGGAAATAAACTAAGCTGTTAAAAAGTGATCTACGATGATGGGTATAGAGCACATTCTTGAATTTTAGAAAAAAATCTACAGAGGAGTAAGAAAAAAATGCAAATCTTTAGCCCTAGTATTTTTCAATCAAAAATTAAAACTTGAGTATACACTAAAATTTATGCATTAGAAGACCACAACATCTGCCCCAGCCTGTGTTGTTGTTAATCCTGAAGCAACAGAGACCATTGAAGGAAAATGACCTAATTAAAATCGCTTGTTTGTAAAGAAAGTATTTATTGGGGGACCACATCTAGAAAATGCAAAATTAAAGAGAAAGAAAAAACATGGGATGCCTGGGTTGCTCAGTGGTTGGGAGCCTGCCTTTGGCTCAGGTTGTTGATCCCAGGATCTGGAATCAAGTTCTGCATCAAGCTCCCTGCGAGGAGCCTGCTTCTCCCTCTGCCTATGTCTCTGCCTCTCTCTCATGAGAGTCTGTGTCTTTCATGAATAAATAAATAAATCTTAAAAAAACAAGAAAGAAAAAACAAAAGTAAATCATCTAAGAAAGCATGATTTAGGCTGTTGTATAGTATTAGCTGTTGTTTTCCAGAACATTGACACAAAACTACATTTCTGAGGTCTTGTTTACCATGTGTATTTTAAGAGAACTATGGTGTCTTTAACTGAGGAAAGATTATATTGTATATTTAGATTCAATTTATAGAAAAAATATTCTTAGACACGTGAGAGGGTATGCTGCATGTCCAGTGTTGCATAGAAAGTAAAGTTGAATCAAGTAGAACTCACATCTTGTATTTCTAAGTTCCTTGATTAGAAGTTCTCTTGATACACAAAACTGATTGATTTTTGTAAGACAACTATAATAAACATTGTTAATGTTAAATGATCCATTAATATCAAATATGCTAAGCTATAGTATGACTTTCTTCCTACTGCTGAAAACAGTAATCCAAAGAAATGGCACAACAAACTACTATGCACTAGAAAACTGATTTTAGGAATGCCTGGGTGGCTTAGCAGTTGAGTGTCTGCCTTGGGCCCAGGGAGTGATCCTGGAGTCATGGGATTGAGTCCCACATTGGGCTCCCTGCATGGAGCCTGCTTCTCCCTCTGCCTCTGTCTCTGCCTCTCTCTCTCTCCGTATCTCTCATGAATAAATAAATAAAAATCTTAAAAAAGAAAAAAGAAAAATCATTTTATTATTTTCTCCTTTATTTCACAGTACTATGGGGAAATAATAAGGTAATCCAAAGATTTTCTAGCTCTACTTATATAAACTATCCTTTCCCTCAGGAAAAAATAAAATAAAACAATAAAATATTCCAAAGAAATGATTGCTTAGATGACTGGGTTTGCTTTCTTGTTTTGATATTATTTTCCAGTGAATGTGTTAGAAAAATAAAATGGGATTTATGGCAGGATTATTCTGCAGGATTTTATAATATATTTTTTAAACATTATTAACTATGCAAAAGCAGCTACCTCTCTTGCCCAAATATATAAAATGTACTCAGAATTGTTTTTAGACTTTTACCAAATGCTTAACATAGGTAGTACTATTAGAAGCTTAGGGAAATTCATAACAAAATTATTTCACATTTAAAAAAGAAGTTTCTTTAGTAGTAGTTATTTAAATAAAAGCAGCAAATGAATCGCTAATTTTAGGTATTTGGCCCATTTGTTAACATATTTGCATTTATGTTTAATGTTAATTGTTTCACTAAAGTTAATCTTGGCCTAGTTTTCAAAAAGAAGAGTCATTTACCCCTGTGTGAGAAGGAATCTGAACTGTATGTAGTTACTGATCACTGAGCATGATATAATGTATACAGTGATATTTTTAATTCCGAGTGAACCTGATATGGTCAAATCTATTACTTATGCTTTATATTTTCAATCTCATTTTCTGAAAAGAATAATTGTTAAAATTTACTACTGAAGAGTTGGCATTTATCTTTTTCTTTTACTGAATATTAATGGAATGTAAATGGCTCATTTTCATTAAATATACTATCATTTGTTGTCATGACTTGTATTCTATGAGCATGAGATCTCTGATTCTACTTGTAAAATATAAAAACCCAACATTTCCATTTTAAGAAAAATTTATGTAATCTTGATTCCAACTTGTAAGCTTTAACATTTCTTTACTATGGGATTTATCCTATTTTATGATTCTATTTTACATTTAGTATTAATCAGAATGCCTGAAATATTGGCCTTCGTTTAACTTTTACAGAGATCCAAACATGCTTACTTTTACCATTTTTAAGTTAGACTATTAAGGTACTGTTGATGATGTACAGAAAATTTGCCTTTTGGATGCATAGATCTATGATTTTTGACAAATATATAGTAGATTCATTAAACCAAAATTGCATAGAATGTTTCTATTATGGGAAAAAAATTTCGCTTTTGACCCTTTAACCAAGAATTCTCCTTTCCCCCAACCTTTGGCAACCACTGGTCTGTTTGCTTTTCTAAAATGGTATATATAGGAAATCATTCGATCATAGTCTTTTATTGGCTTCTTTCACTTAACGTAAATGTATTGGAGAATCATTTATGTTATTACTTATGTTAATAATTTATTCCTTCTTGTTGTTGAACAATGTTTCATTGTATAAATATGCCACAGTTAGTATAGCCATTGCTTGTTGAAGAACATTTGTATTATTTCTAATTTTGGCAAGTATGAATATAGTTGCTATATACATTTATATGCATGGTTTTGCATGAAAATAAATTCTTATTTTTTAGGGTAAATATCATAGAGTAGATTGGTTCTACAATAAGTGATTATTATGTAATAAGCTACCAAATTCTTCTCCAAAATGGCTGTAACGTTTTGTGTTTTTAACCAACATTTTATGAGAGTTTTAGTTACTGCACATCATTATCTGCACTTGGAATTTTCAAGTTTTTTGTTTTGTATTCATCTTTTTGTTTGTTCTTATGGTGTAGTGGAATTTCATTGTAGTTTCCATTTGTATTTTCCTAATGACTAATAATGTAGAACTTTTTATCAATGTCTTATTTGCCATTGTATCTCTGGTAGAAATATTTTGCCAATTTTAATTGGATTGTTTATGTTTTCTTACTAATTTTTAGGGTTCTTCACATATTCTGGATACATCCTTTATCAGATTGATATGCTTATAGTTTTTTCCCTAGTCTGTGGCTCATCTTCTCAATTTTTAACATGTCTTTCAAAGAGTAGAAATATGTATTTTTATATATGTACATATATATGTTCGATTTATTTAGTATACAGGTATCTGATTGTTTTTACACTATTATTTAAAAAGACCATCCTTTCTACAATGAATTTTATTTCCAGCTTTGATAAAAATCAACTATGTTTAAGGTTGGGGCTGGCTTGCCACATAGTCTCTCTCAATGCTCCTGCTTCACCTTCAACTTTCTATCTACCCTGTGTGCCTATCATTCGGATGTGATCTCTTCCCATATTCTTGCCCCTTCTTCAGTAACTGATTCTATTGCTTATTAATTAGTGCTGGAGTGTGTAGGTGTGCATTTTAGGCATGGGGAAGCCTGTTCCCTCTTATCCTTGTTCAATATCAGATTTAGGCTGTCTTTGTCTCTGTATCTTTTTTTTTTTTAAGGTTTTATTTATTCACAAGAGACACACAGATAGCGGCAGAGACATAGGCAGAGGGAGAAGCAGGCTCTCCATGAAGAATCCGATGCAGGACTTGAACCCAGGACCTCGGGATCATGACCTGAGCCAAAGGCAGATGCTCAACTACTGAGCAACCCAGGTGCCCTTTGTCTCTATATCTTAAGATCACTCTTTCAATGACTCTGCCCATCATCAAACAATGCTTTGAATCTTTGGTAAATTCTATCAGAGAGAGAATTATCTACTTTCCTACCAACAGAAGGACTTTTTTGAGTCTGTCTGGGCCTCACATAGCTTTATCCCCTTTCCTAAACCACACTGCACCTCTATGTATGTCTCTGAGGAGAGAGGATAAAGGTACTATTTCCTCACCTGCTTAAGGTAGAATTGTCTGGGAAGGACTTTTTCCCTTTTCATTGGTGGGACCACCCACTTTCTCTGGGACTTCATGGCCGCCAGGAGCTTTCTTTTTTCTCCCACCCTGTGTCCAGTCTTTTTTATGAATAACCAATGATTTTTGTGGAGAAGAGCATAAGAGTGATTATGAACTTCCCTTACGTCTGTAGTTCCTATGGTTTTCTGTACTCTCAGATTAGACTGCTCTAGCAATTTGTTAAATTTAGCTGCTGGTATGTCACCCAGAATCTCTTTTTTACTTTGTCACACATGTGCCAATGCCTGCATCTTGTCTTACCTTACAAGGCTCCATTTTTCCTTGAATTCCAAGCTACTTTTTTCTAGAGTGAGAGCAGAGCTCGTTCCAGTTTTATGCATCCTGGATGGAAGTAGAGCTCCTCCTAGGGTGAGATAGATCTAAAATAGATCTTATAAGCTTTTACATAAACATTAGTCTGGCTTTCTCTGAGAACTAAGGCCACTTTTGGGGTGGAGAGGTTGTTCCTGGGCTAGTTTGCAACAGAAGGGAGTAGAGCAGGCACTGTCTAGACTTGTTTCTAGTATGTGTGATACTACCAAATAAGAAAGGAAAAATATATGCCTATACATGAAGTATCTTGTAGAGATTGGCAAAGGTTCTGGCCTTCAAACAACTACCCTAATCCTAGCCCAACTCTTTGTCATTGAAAGATTTTGAATCAATGCACTGATTATGTGAATTTTTGACCAATCTGAACTTGATCTCTCCTTTTACATCTGTACATTATGGGTTTATCATATTACCTACAATGCCTGACAAAATATATCTCAGATATATTTTTGTTTAATTTTCAAGTGACTAAAAGGCAAATATAGAGTACTATGTAAAAAATATGCAATCAATGAAATATTACCAGCTTTATGAAAGTATTATAATTTGAGTTCATATTGAATGAAGAAACTACTTCTTTCTGTATAGATTTGTACTATTTTCTAGTTTATGTTAGAATAAAATTTAAGATTGTATTACATCCATGAACAAAGCTAAGAGGCAACAATCTTATATCAGGGAAAAATATAAAGGGACAAAATCATAATTGCTGAAATAGAACGACATCAGTGACCTTGATCATACATTAGACATTATAGAAACAAGTTTGGTAAAGGAAAAGTCCAACTTGGCACATTCTAGTCAAACTAAGAAAATGAGGAAGTGAATAAAAAATGAAAAATAACTGTTCAGCAGTCCAAACATCCAAATTTTATATAAGAAATTTCTAGATGAAAGATGAAAATCCAATGGACAAAACAGTGAACAAAACCAAAGTATAATATAAACTAACTTTTCTAAGCAAAAGAAAGATGTGAATCTGAAATTCAAAAAGGCAAGCCGTATACCCAACAACTATTTTTTTCTATAGACAAAGGGAATCATTCTATAAGTCACCAAAAAAGAGTTCAGAATGCAATAGAGGCTAGCAGATAATCCTTTCTAATAATGAAATAATACTGATTCCAGTATGTTACTGTCTTACAGATGTAAACATTATGATCCTACAAAGTTTGTTCTACATATATTTTGATTTTGTTGCAGAAGAGTCAAGACTAAATTTGTGACAAATCTGTAGTAACTATTTAGGATTTTATGGAAAGTATACCCATTTATTTTCTGACCTTATTTTTGCCACAAAATGAAGTCAGAAAATAAAAATAGTTTACATCATACAGAATTCGAAATAAATTAATTATTAAAAATTGGATATTCATACCATAACAATAAATAACAGAAAATTATGGTATAGAATCTATTTTGAGGATTATTATGGAAACTGAGATCTCTATAATAGTAAAAATGTCTATATATATATATATATATGTAGTCAAATGAAAGATGCATTAAGATTTTCTAGGAGTCTTTAACCAGTTAATGCACTACTTTTGAATGATATATTAATGAGTAACAAATATTAGTCACCTGGGAAATCTCAGTGACCTAAGATAATATAGAAAAATTAATTTAAAAAGTCAGTATAGAACTAATATAATAATAACAAAGCTGGAGTATAAAAACCACAGTAGTTATCTATTGTTGCAAAATGAATTGGCCCAACATTCAATGACTTAAAACAACACACATTAATTATTTTTCTCTTCCTATGGGTCAAGAACTGAACATGTTTTAGATGGAGATTGAACTTTAGGATCTCTCATGGCCAGCATTCAAGATATCAACTGGGCTGTTGTCATCTCAATATTCACGTGGACACAGCCCTATTTCTAAGCTTATGTGGTTGCTGTCAGAATTTAGTTTCTCATCATGTGTTAGACTGAGGGCCTCAGTTCCTTATTGGCTGATGGCAATAAGGAACTGAGTGTCCTTACTCTCAGTGTCTTGCGATGTGGCTTTTCCAACAGGGCAGCTTGCTTCATCAAAGTGTGAAAGCTGACTTGACAATAGATAACGTCTGGTAACTTGATGGAGGTCACAGTTTTTATAACCTAACCAAAGAAATTACTTCCTTCACTTTTGCTATATTCTATTGGTAAGAAGTAAGTCATTAAGATCAGCCCTCTTTACAGGACTGGGAAGAACAAAATGGCATGAATACCAAGAGGTGGGGATCATTAAGGACCGTTTTAGAACCTACCACAAAAACTGATGCTAAGCTAGTTTCACTAAAATATAATATTTCTTATTGAATTGTGAATATCATCATAAAACAAGCAATGGACAAGTCAAAATACTTCTTAAATATGAAGGCATATGCTATAGAAGAATAGTCATTTAGTCATAGACATAATCTGGGGATCCCTGGGTGGCTCAGCGGTTTGGCGCCTGCCTTTGGCCCAGGGCATGATCCTGGAGTCCCACATTGAGCTCCTGACATGGAGCCTGCTTCTCCCTCAGCCTGTGTCTCTGCCTCTCTCTCTCTCTCTCTCTCAATCTGTCTATCATGAAAAAATAAATAAATCTTTTTAAAAAAATAATAGACATAATCTAAGTTACATGATTATTACTATAGGCACTTGGGACATTTGAACATAAATGTATACAATATGTTTTATTTTGTATGGAAGAAAGAAAGAAAATAGAAAGATGATTAATTTTTTTATTTTCATTGATAATTTTTAAATTAGGTATCAAAAGCTTTTTGTACTTTTACTAAATAATCTACAAAGTGTTTTTTAAGAGTTCACAATTAGAAACAATCAGTATATAGAGAGAAAACTGAATAGTGAAATAGGATTTCATAGCACTTTTTGGTTGATATTTACTTTGCAGATATTATCTCAAATCTGAGTTAAATTATGATGTACTGATGACTAAAATGGAGCTTGGAGAATGTGAAATTGTCTTGCATCACAAATTAGCCATTGGCAAATCCAGGACCAGAAACTTGGTTTTCTAAATATTAAAGCCCTTTCATTTTCTATTAATCCACATTAAACATTACATCAAAGAGGGTAAACAGGGATAAAACTTATAGGTAAATAGAATTAGTGTTACAATGTCTTTACTGAATCTTAGTGATTAGGTTTGCAAGGATAAATATTTTCAATATATGTTGTTTTTATAATTCTTCCATGCTGATTAGAGTCTGCTACTCTAAAATGAATTTGAAGCAGGATTCTGATACAGTATTCCTTTGATAATAATTATTGAGACTTTAGACTTTACTATTTGCATTTGTATTTTTCACACTATTCAATGAGAAGCTTTACAAGCTGTAACATCTCATACTCTTGTAACACAAATGTGGGTCAAGCTCATTCAAGGTTCCTGTGGCAGACATACATTACCATTTGATGCTGATACATTTGATTTGATAGTGATTGATTAACAAATGCACAACTGGTGTCATTTTAATTCTTTTAGAACAAAATCTCAATTACAAACATAATGAAATAGTATGAACTTTAAGGTAGTTTAAAATATTAAAAATAATCCCCTTATTATAATCTTTATTATATGAAATAGAATTATATTCATAATCTCTTTCTAAAATAGGTGATACATATGCAAATATTAATAAAGTGTATTTAAACTTCTTACATATTTTCATAGTTTCTCTTATACTGCTGGAGAACAGGATGTAAACATATAAAATTAAAGAATTATGTTTTATCCTGGATATGTGAATACCTAAGAAGATTTTGTTCTTCTAATGAGAAAGATATAAATATTATAACTACCATCTTTTCTAAGAATACTGAGATGGAATTTAGAAGATATGGGGTTTTCTAGAATATTTTGTTTAACCTATTTTCTTTTTTGTAAATTTTTATTTAAAATCCAGTTAGTTAAAATACAGTGTAATATTAGTTTCAGGTGTACAATATAGTGATTCATCACTTACAACACCTATTTTTCAAGGAGATAACTGATTCCACGTGCCCATCGTAAATGGCTTATCTGGCCCAATTCAACTTCAATAAAAGATCTTTTCCCCGAACACATAACAATATCCTATTAAAAAGAATTAATAGAATATGTATAGTAATTTAATTCTCTTGTGAAGAGAAACTTTATAAGTTTCTCTTTCTCTCAAAATGACATAAAAATACCAACTTAGTTCAAGTCATAGGGACTTGATATTTCAATCAACTATCATTTATATGATTCTCTGAACAACCTCAGGCTTAAACAGTCATTTAGAAAAAAAAATGAGTTTGTATTTAGTGTAATGGGTCGCAAATTTTTCTAGGAATCATTGAAGTGTATAGTATCCAGTGTTACTTGTATTGATACATTGCCTTACAGAACCTTCATATACTTTCAATATGATAAAGAGTCAACATGAGTCTGTCTCAGATGTGTTGGCTCTGCATTTTTGAAAATAGACCCAAGGTTGGTATTGAATTGGCCACATTTTAGCCATTTTCCCTCTTTTGTACCTCCTATAGTTGTATGGATGACCCATATTTAACTGCTATTTGAACAAGTCACACTACCCTTCCTGGGAATCATTTGTCTTACAAAATTCCCATTATAGGAATATACTCTGATACTTTGTCACCAGTAGAAAACTTACCCATATTAATCTTTTCTTCCATTAAGCTATTCCTGATGCTCAAGTATTGTTATTATTGTCATTATTTTATTCTCAATGCTGGCTTCATACAATGATATAAGCAAGTATATTTTAAGTGCACAGCTAATAAGCATTTAAAATACACTTGCTTATGTTATTGTAACACACATGTATGTCAGATTCTCTCACTTGACTATGAGATTTTTGAATGCATAAACCAAAGACTTTTTAAATTCATAGTGATATTCACAGCACTCTGCATGTAAGGAGAAAATATAAAGGTGTCTGTTAAAATAAAACATTTTCCAAATTATTAATTAAGCTCTTTGAACAGAGTCAATTCAATCATCCTTATTTAACAGAAAGTGAACCATTTTAAATAGTTTCCCCACAAAATATACCAAGATACTAGTGAGACAGAATTTATGAGTGAAAGACTTAATTAAAAATTCAAAAGTATATATTATTTTTTTCAACCAATTAAAAGTTTATATAAATATGTAGAATGAGGCAGAAAGCACCTTCCTAAAGTGGCAGGCCAAATATTTTCTTTTTACTAGGATGACAGAGAAAAGTACTGCATCTTTGAACAAGGGTGATGCTTCCTGAATATCCAATCTCAAAAGGAGACTTAAAGGGAAAAAGGACAGTTGAGAGAAAAGATAGACTGTGGGATTCCATGGACTATGTTCTTGCCATGTAGATATAGACTAGCCTGAAAAACACACCAAATATCCTTACAGACCATCCTTCTCCAGCCCCCTTTTGAGCTAGTTTACACCTGCTGCTGTGTCATTAAAAATTAAATGCATTCATTCACCATATATCATAGTTAGCCAGCTTTAGTGCCCTCTTTAAGAATCTCACAACTCCTGGGTACATTGCATTTACTAGGTGACCAATAAATACTTAATGGAAAATTAATACAAGCAGTGGGAAGATCCAATAAGAAATTTGAAGAGGAATGCCATCACATCTCTGATAAAAGATCCCTCTTTAAATTTCAGTGTGTTAAAAAATGATTCAAGACAGGAAATAACACAAATATAGATGAAGTGTTTTACATTAACATTTATATTAACAACCCAAAGAGAGACCAAAAAAAAAAAAATCAGTATAACAAAACTTTTTTTTCTGATAATTGCAAGAAAGATATTTCAACCTTAGTTTGATTTGCCTATTAAACCAGTAAGTAAAGCTAGTTTCTTTATTTTTCACATATCAAGTTGTTGATAAATGACAATTTTTTAACCTCCTACTTTCTATCCAAAGCAAAAAGATTCATTTATATTTTATAGTTTAGATCATGTGAATGTGACTTACAGATATAGCTGCTTTCATTAAATAATAATGCTTCATATTTTTCTTCCAAAAAATTCAAACTGTTTAACTGACAATTACTATATCATTATCTTCACTTTCCACATGACACTTTCCTCTTTTTTTCCTTTTTAACATTACTTTACCTTGCAAAGATGCTAAGATGCAAAAATGCCTCGTAGAATATAAATTAACAGATGGAGATGAAAGAACAGAGAGGTAAAATTGTTTGTCCCAAATCACATAAGTAATCAGGGGGAAGCTTGATGAGTGTTCAATGTTTTCCTCTTGGGTTTAGAAATGTTACTCTTAATTCATATAGTTAATGCTAAAGATATAGTTTAGCAATTTTGGCTACACTATAAATCTTGTATTTGTCTCTATGAGCTCTTCAAAATGAAATCATAAGATTTTCTGACGAGATGTCCTATGGAAAGCAAAAAAATTATCGTGGTAAGATAAAAAAAATAACAGATACAGTTACCATTCTAAACCTTAGTTTATAGTAATGTGGCAAATTATGACTCACATATATAAGTGTTAAGATCACTAGGAATGATAGGAAAAGAAATATGCTACCCCAACATCTTACTGACCACCTTCTTGTAAATTTGGAGCTATTATCTTTGTATTAGTCTCAAGGTCACTATGGAGATATTTCTTAAGTCTTCCTATTTCGTATTTCTCAAAGAATAAAAGTGTAGATAGTTCAAAATATGGAAGCCGGAATCATTGGAGTTAATTCAAGATGTTATAAAACCAAAATTTTCAAAAAGACTATTGAATTGTCATCAACATGTCTATAAACCAATTCCTAAAATTTACCTTTTGTATTTGACAAATAACAGTATTTATTCAGGCTTTCAAGATTTTAGGAGCAGCCCTTAATATTCTGAATTTTCATTAAGTTTCACCTTCATTTTTGATTAAAGTAAGGCTGACATTTGGACAAAAAGAAAACCTAATTTATATTTGGTTCTGCATTAACCAAAATTGGCTAAGATGGATAAAATTTACCTTAATTGTGTGGCGCAGATAAATATAATTCTTCTCTGAAGATGATATATTATCTCCCTTCAGGATATTCTCTTGAATTATCTTTATTTTTTATGACTTTTTTATAATCATAATTTGAAATATATTCAGTCAGTTTCCCTGAAGCCAATAATAAATTAATTCCCATCAAGGAAGACATGCAAAAATGGTTCTTTGGAGTAAAAAACCTAAGTTGTCTACTTTAAGATATTATTTGTTCTCAGATCTACTTATAAATTAGACATTGTCTCTCTGCTATTCTTTGGTCACTTAATTTCTAAGAAGTGTATCCCTTTGCTCAGTATCTTTTGATTTTGTGTACCTATTTTCCTAAGAAATCTTCCATATAAGGTGATAGCATACGACATCCAATATTCAGAAAAAAATGAATTAAAAAATGATCATTTATAGCTCTTCGCATTGATACCCGCTACTAAATACAAATGCTCCCTGGAGCACAGAATTTTGTCTTGTATATCCCAGCACATTACACATTGGCTACATAGTGTCTAGGAAACAATAGATTCAATAAATGTCTACATATTGACTACTGACTGCCAAATTTAGGATTCTAAAGTTTACTAAAATGGACAGGAGAGCATATAATATTGTGCCTCTCGTACCTGATAATAAATGTGTTAGGATTCTTGTTTTATTTGCCCTAAAAATTAAAAACAGAGATGTGTTCAACTATGTTATGTTCTAGGGCAAATGATATGAAAAGGTAGCATGGTGTCCTGAAAAAAAAGCCAACATATTAAAAAAAAAAAAAAAAGGCAACACAGAAATCTAAAGTTTAGTCAAGGTGCTAGCACTCATTAACTCTGCCTTTTTTGCAAGTTTACTTACCTTCTTGGAATCACTCTTATTGCATTTATAAAGTAAGGATAATCATTATGCTATTTACTACACTGTATGTGTGAGAGAGACAGAGACAGAGAAGGAGACAGAGAAAGGAAAAGAGAGAGATACTAAATGAGATCATGGATATGAAAACCATTTTAAACAACAGACTCAAAAGAGAATGGAAGCTACTCTGAAAAGATTTCACAGTAGATATATGGGTTTGTTATCAAAACAGAACACAGAAACTGGCATCTGTTATAAATTTAACCACTGTAGCTATATTGATGTTATCTTTTATTCATGGCATAGAAAATATACCTGAAAGAGTTGTTACAACTTGTACACCATTTTGTTGTTATTTTGTTGTTGTAAGGTTAGAGTGGAAAATCGCACAATGGTTTAGAGATTTCCACAATGTCACAGAGAAATTTACATGGGAAACTGGTTTTAGAAATTAGATGCTCTGATTTCCAATTTCTCTAATTTTCAATTAGAGAACATTCAATTTTCAATGTTTGCCACTCTTAACGCTATAATTTTTATAATACATAATTAAATTATGTTAAGCAATCATAGCTTATCAAAAGTAATCCCAGTCATTCTAATTTTTCTGTGAGTAGTACCGCCTGAATTAATATCATGAATATTTGAATGAAGAACTCTTACTTCAAAATATTGTCTAGATCAGTTATCAGATTAAGGGATGAGAGATTCATCCTTTTTAATCATTGTAGTTTTGTTGGTCTTAAATACCACATTCTAGCACCATATATATAGGTCTTAATATAACTTGAGAAATAATTGTTTTTTAAGTTTATTTATTTAAGTAATCTCTATGCCCAATGTGAGACTTGAACTTATAACCCTGAGATCAAGAGCTGCATGCTCTTCTGACTGAGCCAGCCAGGCGCCCCTGGAGAAATAATTATTTAACTAGCAAACATGTTAGGAAACATTAATTAGAAATTAAGTAGGGCAGTCACAGCACTGAAGAAAAAAATTGGTGAATACAGAATTATGGAAGTGCTCTGAGGTCAAGTAGGGCAGGGAAGTTTAATAAAATGAAATTTCTCACTTTGCTTCAATGTATTTCTATTCTAATACTAAACTTACTAAAATGCATATAGTGCTTTCTATATGCCACACACTCTTCTAAACCCTCTTCTCATTTTTGTTCTATACATATAAATTTTATCCCTCAAAACAACTTGCAAGTTTGCACTATAATTGGTATATTACATATTAGGAGACTAAAACACATCAAATTTAAGTAGTTTGAATAAGTTTTCACAATTAATATGTAGCATATTGGGTTTTGAGCTCAAGAAGTCCAATTCTAAGATTTGTGTTCTTAAACAGTAGGATTTTATTATCTCTGCACTATATTATGTGATAGAAGTCTAAGATGACACCAAAGATTTCCACCTCTGGACTATATATAGCTTTCTAAAATCCTCTTCCATTACAAATATGATGAAATATCATTCTCATGATTAGACTATCAATCAGTTGACTTTGAATCAATCAAAAGAGATTATCTGGCTAACCTATCAGGGGACCCCTTAAAAGAATGGGCCGTGCCTGAAGTCGATTTGATAGTAGGAACATTCTCCATTGCTAGCTTTAAAGATCTAGGGGTCCATGTATCAAGGACTAAAGAAAACTCCTTAGTTGCTTAGAGCAATCTTTGGCTATTAGCCAACAAGAACACAGGACTCCGATCCTACAGCTGCAAGGAACTGAATGTTGCCATTCATCTGAATGCTTTTGGAAGAGGACTCCAAGACCAGATGAAAATGCAAGCTGGGTAACATCCTGATTTCAGCATCAGTAGACCCTCAGCCGACAATAGTTAACCATTGCCTGTACTTCTGAACTATAGAAACCTCAGGGTCGCAAAATGATATTGGTGTTTAACCATTTGATTCATGGTAACTTGTTTTTGGCACTAATAAACTAACACAATATTCAACTGTGATGTGTGGAACAATCAATACTAGCTTTATTTAAACATCATCTTCCTTGTGACGTGCTGCCCATATAGTTCAGTCCATTTGGAGAAACAAGATCTCAGTATGAAAGCATCCTCGGCCCACTTCATATGAGTAGCTCTCTTACAATACCTGAGTAACCAATTAGAGAGTTAAAAGAAAAACAAGAGACCTATTATGAGCTGGAAAAGTAATTTATCATTAACTTTGCATTCTTCTAAATATTTTGTGTTCTGTTAAAGTTGGGCTCCTTTGTTTTTTCTATGACCGTTGAAAGCCTGTAGTACCATAATAAAATAGTACAGATTGGGGTGCTTATTTTTTTACAGTTCTAGAGGCTAAAAATTAAGATAAAGTGGTTCACAGATGTGGTTTCTTCTGAGGCTTCTTTCCTTGTCTTGAAGATGGTTACCTTCTCACTGTGTGTCTTCATGGTCATCTGTATTAGTCAAGATTCTCCAAAGAGACAGATAACACATTCAATAGATTATATTTATCTATGAAGCATGAATACATATAAGAATATATATACCACATATATTATATATATATATATATAAATATTTTATTTTTATATGCACTACCCACTATTTGGGTAGCCCCCAAATTCCTATGTGGAAATTCTAATGCCCAATGTGATGGTGTTAGGAGATGGGGCTTTTGGGAGGTGCTCAGGTCATGAAGGTTGAGTCCTCAAATGAGATCAGTTCTTTTATAAAAGGACCACACAGAGCTCTGCAGCCCATTACGGACATGATGAGAAGTCTGCAACTTGGAAGAAGGCTGTCGCTTGACCCTGCTGGCACTCTGATATTTTCTCAGCCTATGGAGCTTGAGAAATAAGGGTGTGTTGTGTATAAGCTATTCAGCCTAGGGTATTTTGTCATAGCAACCCAAGTAGACATAGAGAGAAAGTTGGTACCAAAAAGTAAGAGTGCTGTTGTAACAGGGATCTATAAATGTGGAAGTGGTTTTGGAACTGGGTAGAGACTGGAAAAATTTAGAGGTGCATGATAGAAAAGCCCCATATTGCCATGAAGAGAGATTGACTGATTGGTTGATTGAATATTTTATTGATTTATTCATGATAGACACAGAGAGAGAGAGAGAGAGAGACATAGGTAGAGGGTGAACCAGGCTCCATGCAGGCAGCCCGGGACTCCAGGATCACGCCCTGGGCTGAAGGCAGACGCTTAACCGTTGAGCCATCCAGGCGTCCCAGAAGGGACTTTTTTTTTTTTAAATAAATTTATTTTTTTATTGGTGTTCAATTTACCAGCATACAGAATAATACCCAGTGCTCATCCCGTCAAGTGCCCCCCTCAGTGCCCGTCACCCATTCACCCCCACCCCCCGCCCTCCTCCCCTTCCACCACCCCTAGTTCGTTTCCCAGAGTTAGGAGTCTTTATGTTCTGGCTCCCTTCTGATATTTCCCACACATTTCTTCTCCCCAGAAGGGACTTTTAAAGAGAATTCTGGTGAGGGCTTAGAAAGAAAAGAAACATGTTATTGGACATGGAGAAAAGAACATCTTTGTTTAAAGTGGCTGAGAACTTGGCTGAATTGTGTTTGTACCAAGTGTTTATGGAAGGTAGAACTTGTGAGCAATGAAATTAGATGCGTGGCTGAAGCTATTTCTAAGTAGTGTCAAAGACACAGCTTGCCTCTGTTGAATGCGGGATGTCCTGGTGTGTTCAGGAGGTGGGACCTCCACCTCACTAGGCCTGGCTGGCAGAGAACTGAGTTAAAGATTATTCTGGAGATTTAAGGTGTGATAGTACTTGCCTTTTTGGATTTTGTACTTCGCTGGAAATTATCACTGCTTTCTTTCCTATTTCTGCCTTTTGAAATGGGAATGTGTGTCTCTGCTTATAACACTATTGTAATTGGGAAATATAGAACATCCTTGATTTCACAGATTCCCAGGAGAGCAATTTGCCTCAGAATGAATTGTACCTTGAGTGTCATCCATACCTGATCTAGATGATATTTTTAAAAATATTTTTTATTTATTTGAAAGAGAGAGCATAAGTGGGGGAAGGGACAAGGGGAGAGGGAGAAGCAGGTCCCCTCTGAACAGGGAGCCTGATGTTGGGCTTCACCCCAAGACCCTGAGATCATGACCTGAGCTGGAGGCAGATGCTTAACCGACTGAGCCACCCAGGCACCTCTGATTTAGATGATATTTAAATGAGACTTTGGACTTAAACATTTTTTTAATATTTTATTTATTTATTCATGAGAGACAGAGAGGGGGGGTGCAGAGACACAGGCAGAGGGAGAAGCAGGCTCCATTCAGGGAGCCCGACATGGGACTCGATCCCAGGTCTCCAGGATCAGGCCCTGGGCTGAAGGCGGCACTAAACCATTGAGTCACCCCGGCTGCCCAACATTTGTGTTTTTAAGATGGCAATGCCAGAGGTCTGTTTGTATTTATTTATTTATTCATTCATTCATTCATTCATTCATTTGTTTATTTATATTTATATTTTATTCTTAAACTTTTGAGATGCTGCTGGAATGAATTAAGATTTGGGGCTTGTTGGGATGTAATGAAATTATTCTGCAGGTGACAAGGATATGAAATTTGGGGATCTAGGGGATAGAATACTGTGGTCTGAATATTTGCGTTTCCTCAAAATTTGTATGTTGAAATGTTAATGCTCCACGTTACGGTAGTTAGAGGCTGTTCCTTAGATGGTGCTTAGGTCATACGGAGGATTCCTCATGAATGGGGTAGAGCTCTTATAAAAGAGACCCCCCAAAATTCCCTTGCCTCCTTCACATTGTGAGATTAAAACAAGAAGTCTAAGACCTGGAAAAGCTCTCTGGATCTCAGACAGCAAATAAATTTTTGTTGTTTACAGGCTACCCAGAGTATGGCATTTTGCTATACCAGCCCAAATGGACGAAGAATAATATATACAGTTGACCCTGGAACAACAAGAATTTGAACTGTGTGGGCCTACTTATATGTGTTTCTGTTTTGTTTCTAAGAGTTGACAGCAAACACGACGAGGCATGTGTTTGCAATTGCCCACCTTGGTCTCCCTGAGACTAAATTTAAAGTGACTGGCGCAGAGGTCATGCTTGCTTCCCACTGAGAGCTCAGGGAGACCCTTCGAGGTTGTCAGAAGGCCCTGGGGAGCTCTGAAACCCTCCAGGGCTGCAGGTTACACCATGTGCAGATGGGATGGTTAACCATCTGAGGCTGGTGGCCAGGAGGCTGGGCTGAAGTGTAGGATGTGTAATTGTAAGAACTCTGTGTGGAGGAGAGCCCTGGGCCTCTGGCACCTTCCCCCTCCAGGCCCCAGTGCCCTGCGGGGTTCCCGAGGTCCTAGGGTCCCTCCAGGTCCGGGCATGGACTCCTTTCCCTAGTGACACCCTGGCTCTTCAGTCTCCTGGAGGCCAGCTCGCTCTCATGTGACTACATGTGCCACAGGCCGCAGGTTGGTAGTATGCCTCCCAGCTGCCATCAGGGCCCGCAGGCTCAGCTGGCAGCTGCCACCGTTAAGCCAAGGCTGCCAGGCTGCAGAACATGGCCATCCTGGGGCCAGGAGGCCACCACAACACTGTCCCAGGAGCCCAGCCTGTCTCTACATGGACTTTTCTAAATAAATATATGCATAGTACTGTAAATGCATTTTGTCTTATGATTTTCTTAATAACATTTTCTTTTATCTTATTACTTCATTGTGGGAATAAAGTGTATATCACAAGATACCAACGTAGTAATCCACTGTTTATGTTATTGGCCATGCTTCCTGTCAGCCGTAGGCTATTAGAAATTAAAGTTTTTACAGAGTCAAAGCATATGTGAAGATTTTTGACTGCATGGGGATTTGGTACCTTTAACCCTTGTGTTGTTCAAAGGTTAACCCTTGCATTGTTCAAGGATAAAATATATTTATAAGGAACTATTTATAAGGAAAATATTTAAAAGGAAAGAAAGAGATTTATAAGGAATTTGTTCACGCAATTATGGAGACTAAGGAATTCTATGATCTACTGTCAAAAAACTGGAGACCCAAGAGAGCCAATGTTATAAATTCCAGTCTGAATGCAGGAGAAAACATGTCTCAGCTAAAAACAAAAAAACACACAGAGAGTGAATTTTCCCTTATTCTACCTTTTGTTTTATTCTGGCCTCCAACAGATTGGATGAAGCATGCTCACATTGGAATGGACAATTTGCTTTAGTCAGCTTACCAATTCAAATGTTAATCTCAACCAGAAACCTCCTCACGACATACCTAAAATAATGTTTAATCAAATATCTGAGCAGTAGTCCATTAAATTGACAAATAAAATTAAACCATGGGCATCTGGATCACTTCTTCATGTAACTTATTTGTGTCTTTTGGGCCTCCTCAGGCTTGAAAATACCACTCAGTCAAGTAAATACCACTTCCATTTAATGATGGAGTGCTGTTGTTCATGACCGATTTTATGACTTAACCAGATAACACCCAATTCATAATGGACGGCTCAAGCAACATGGTAACTTTATGACAAGGAAATTTGAGGAAAAGGGAAGGACTGCTCTAAGTGTGACTCCACACAAAACTGGGAGTTGATGTGAAGGAGAAAATTTAGTTGTGGAATTTTGGGTAGGAACAATTTGGCTCATTGAAATTGAATGAGAGACATTAGCATGACATATGTTTATATAATATTTGACACTGTGTAATGGAAAAACAAATAAGTGCAAAGTTGAAGGTCAATTGATCATACTAGGGCTTGGCAAACGACAGTTCTATTAGATTTTGTCACATTTGATTGTGAGTGGGTAGTTGAAGCTGTGCCAGAGAACAGAAATGTGTATAAATTCTTTAGGATTTAGGTCTTCCATTCTACAAAAATCTAACCACTGAAGCTATTAGCAAAACATTGGAGATTATCTACAGCATTTAAATTACAGGAAAAGATGTTTTAAAATTATGATCTGATAATCAGCTAAGTGACTGATAATCAGGCAAGTGATTTCTGTGCATCAATTTCATCGCATATAGAATGGGATTGAACAACACATTAACCTCTAGCAGATACTCTGATGAGATAATGGAAAAATATATGATTATATGTGAATAATATACATGTTCAGATTATTCTTTTTTATGTGACTCTAAGTATCTGTGTGGTATATGTATTTTCACAGCATTATTGATTTTGTATTTAACCTAATGGTTGACATAATAATAAAATAATTGTGACCATAGCTGTTGTATGTAAGTGATGAATTACTAGATTCTATGCCTGAAACTAATGTTACACTGTATGTTACCTAACTGGAATTTAAATAAAAACTTTAAAAAAGGAATACAAAGTTTAAAAATTACACATTGGAAAATAAAAAAAAAAAAGAATATGGTTACTTTTTAAAAATCATTGTGATAGTAGACAACCAGTGGAAATCAATGTCCATCATTTTGCTTCAGAAAGTAAATGAAATCCCTAATAAACAGAAGCAATAGAATGAAAGACTGTCGCAGATTGGAGGGGACTTAGGAGACAAAGCTAAAAATAGTGTGGGATTCTGGACTGTACCCTTGAAATTACACTAGAGGAGAAATGAGTAACATTTAAATCAGATCTGTAGTTTAGTTCATAATAGTGACTCAAGTTAAGTTCCTGATTTTAAAAAATGTACTATGATTTTTATGTATGTATGTATGTATATGTATATATGCATGTAGGTATATATCTGTATATGTACATATGCATGTATGTGATATACATATACAAAATAATATATGTAAATACTTTTGTATATATATACACAAAGTATATAATAGTAATATTTCTGGAATTTAGGTATACAGGAAACTTCTGCACTTTTCCCAACTTTTCTCTAAATGTAAATAGAAATTTTTTTGAAGTATTAACAAAAGATTGCTTTTCAGGGAAGTTATTTTAGAATTTAAACTATATCTGTTTGTTAAAGCAACAGGACTCAGGAGATTCCTAAACTTTTATTTGATTCTAAGTGATATTTTTCCTATATTAAAATTTTAAAGATAATTCTAGGAATAGATTTCTATGATGTGTTGGGAAAATGACTGGTGTGTTCCTGGTAATACATAATTAACTTCGAATAATGTGTGGGAAAAACAATGTATGGGAAAAACAATGTATGGGAAAAACAATGACTATGATGAATAAGTATGGTTATTATTTGAGCTAAAATATAAAATAAGTGATATAGGGTCTTGCAAGGTCTTTGTGAATTCTGAGAATTATTTTACCTAACAAAGCATTACTGACAAGCTGGGAATTTTTTATTAAAAGTTTTGTAATTTCTGTGTTAACTACACTTAATTTTATGTCTTGCTGAAAGCAATCATATATCTAAGTGATTGAGATATTTTAAATTTTTTCTTAGGTAGAATTGTTGAGCATTTTTCAGATCTTAATATGCTTCACTCCACCTTTATCTTTGCATTTGCGTCTGTACTTGCATTTGGTATGCATCTCTGTGTGTAGTTAGGCTAAGAACTAAAATGAGGAAATGCTGCAACCACCACTTTTTGGGCTGTGTCTCCCCCCAGAGGCCCATAGAGAGGAATCTTTTTGAACATTATTCCTAGTGAGTTTTGTGAAGAATAAAAGCATAGATAGACATAATGTTTATAGCCTTTACAGATTCATAATGTGATTGGTCAGTAGATAGAGATGCCCCCAAGATATTTGGATCCTAGGCATTGCAGAATTTGAAGGACTTTCCTGAAGAAAAATCATAACATAAATCAACAAAGTGTACTAGAGCTTCTGGTATGTACTTGACAATGCCCAAAGCATAATCTTTATTAATTTCAGAGTATATTACCATGATTTTTGCTTTTGCATTTTTGGCAGTTTTATATTAATTTGAAGACAAAAACTGAAGACAAGACACATGGAACTTGCAGAATTTGGGACAAACTATTTCTGAAAATAAACATTTCTAGAATCATAGTGCACTAGTATCAAATGTTTTTTTAAGTTGGCTACTCTTTACATAATTCCAATCTTCTAATGCTGTAGCTAGAAAAGTTACCATTTTTAATAAACCCATCTCTAATCATTACTATCAATTAATGGTTACTTTATTAAGGAAAAGCTTTCTTTGAAAGACTTCTGTGGGGCTATATTCTGCATTTAACAACAGTTGGATGAGGATTTTGGGTCAACAGTCTTTGCCATGTATTGAGTGCTGACTCACCTCTTGGCGAAACATAACTTGACATTTCTCTTTATTAGTTTTTCACCACTGCGCCCTCACACCTGCCAAATACCTAGCAAGGAGGCCAGCCCATCAGTTCTTCCACTTCAGAAACTTTTAGGCATTTTTGAAAGCAGCACTGGGAAAAGAGCAAATCAGGTAGTACTTTCAATTTTGTACCAAGTAAATTGCTTTTTAGAGGGGGACCAGATAGTCCTTGGGATATGTAATGGGATGCAGAGCCTCTAACCTCCAGGTCGGCCTTTGTACCTACCCTGGGTTGGTGGTGACAGAAAGCCATTAGCCTTTGATTGCTGTTTGCTGACCTGTGTGAAATGAGTTGATGGCTCCCATTCAGTTTCTAGTGGACAAGTGCATGGATCACATTTGGCAGCCTTGTTGGTAGTTCCAGAAAAATAGAGATGGATTGAGTAGGCTGTAAGGTTAAAGTACTGACCTGCTAGATTAGGGTTGAGTTTCTTTGGAGGGGAACTTTGCTCTTTCTTGGCCCATACTCCATACCTACTCAGTAGGAAGACTAATGAAGCACTTAAAATAGTAGGGAGTTCAAACCACTACCTTGAATATGCTCTAATTGTACTTAATACCATGACATGAAAACTTGATCTTATTTTTCAGAGTGCTTCTCTTGCTGCATGAAGCTTTAGAATTAACCTAAAAATGTATAGGTATTAATGTAGTCACTTATTAATCAACAAACATAAATATTGAAATGAGAATGACAAGTTTTATTATTATCTACAATTTTTGTTTTCTCTAGTGACTGTAATCTGAATTGCCCCTTTTCCTTAGAGACAGGATTCACAATTCCTCTCTCTAGTTTGGTTCATGGTTTCCCCCCCCCCTAACTATAGTGCTTTCTCCTCTCTCTGACTTCTGGATCCATTTCCTGACATCAGTACATAATTCAAGTCCAATTTTCATAATAAAGGCATCTCAGAATACTGCAATCCACCCAAATTTAATTCTCCTTTGACCACTATCTAAATCACATAATTGAACAATACATCATAGTTTTTCTGATCTTGTTTTCTTATCCATTATTTTCTATTTTATGCTTAAGTTTCCTAATAGACAATAAATACATTGAAAGCAAAGGATAATGCTTTTTATTCATTTTGTATTTCCTAGATGATCTAGCTGAGTAAAACTTAGAGACTCATTGGATGAAATTTTATGCCTTTTTCCTGGAGAATTTATTTCTCACATATTTGCAGAAGTATAAAGTATTATGGCTTTTATTGGTGTCACCTTTCATTAAATAAATAAATGTAGTCATAAGCATTATCTTTAGTGTAAAAGGCCCTAGTGAGGATCTAGAGTGGGAGATTGTACTTCTTTGGTTTTGTTTCATAGAAACCTAATAAACTGGGGAAAATCAGTAATCTCTCTGAATATCAGTTGTTTCACCTATAAAATGTAGATAAAATTTAAGTAGTTTTTTTTTTTTTAGTTGCTTTTCCCTTTATTGAAGAGACATGACTCCTGAAAAAAATGTTTTACCCAAGTCCACAAACTTATCATACCAGGTGGTTATGAGAAAAATAAATAAGACAATGTATGGGAAAGAGTTTGCTTATTTTTATATAGTTACATTAATTTTAAGATTTTACTAAGTAATGTTTTAAGTAAATATTGGGTAAGTACTTATTTATTTAATAATGCATGTGCTGTGGGTTGAATTGTATTCCTGAAAAATTCATATGTTGAAGTTCTGATCCCGAGTACTTCAAAATGTGTTTTTACTTGCAATTAGGGTAGCTGTCATTGTAATTAGTTAAGTCTAGATGAAGATATACTAGAATAAGAAGGGCCTCCTTTCTAATGTAACGATGTACTTATGACAAGGGGAAATTTGGACACAGGCACACATTCAGGGAGAACACCATGTGAAGATGAAAGCAGAGATTGGAATAATGCTTTTACAAGACCCAAATGCTAAATATTGCCAGCAAAGCACCAGAAACTTGGTGAGAGGCATAGAATAGATTGTTCCTCACAGTTGTCAGAAAGAACCAACCCTCAGACATCTGGATTTTGGACTTCTAGCCTCCAGAACTGTGAAATAGTAGTTTTTTGTTGTTGTTGTTGTTGGTTAAGCCACCAATGTTGCTGTACTTTGCCATGGCAGCCCTGGCAATTGACTACAGCATCTTATGAGTTATTTACAGACAATAAACAGAATAACCACTAAGGAAAATTACTTTACAACCTTTGTGCTTCAAAGAACATGATCCGGAAAATGAAAAGACAAATCACAAAATGTAGTAACATATTTGCAAATCATATATCAGATAAAGAATTCATATCTAGAATATATAAGGACACTTGCAACTCAATGAGTAAAAGACAAATAACCCTATTTAAAAAAAGGGCAACTGATCCGAATAGACATTTCTCTTATGGAAATATACAAATGACCAATGGTATATAAAAGGAGGCTCAAGGTTGTCATTTACCAACCAAGTATAAAAATAACCACATTTAAATATTTTTTCCACATTTAAATATTATTTCATATCCACTAAGATAGTTAAAATGATGAAAAAACAGAAACAGGTAATAATAAGGTGAAGGTGTGGAAAAATAAAAAAACTCATACACTACTGGTGGAAATAGAAAATGATGCAACTATTTTGGCAGATAAGGTGGCATTTTCTCAAATGATTAAATATAAAGTTTCAGTGTGACCCAGCAGTTCCACTCCTAAGTATATGCCAAAAAAAAATGAAAATATATATCCAAAAAAAGAATCACTTGTGCATAAAAGTTTATAGCAGTATTATTCATAATAGGCAAAAAAGTAGAAACAAATGTCCATCAACTGATGAATGGATAAAAAATGTTGCACATATGTACAATGGAATATTATTCTGCTGCAAAAAGGAATAAGACATCGGTACATGCTAGAACGTTGATGAAACTTGAACATGTTATGCTAAATGAAAGAAATCAGTTACAAAAGATATTACATTAGTTCATTAAATACAATGTCCAGAACAGTAGATCTTTAGAGACAGAAAGTAGATTAGTGATTGCTTAGTCCTTGAGGAGGGTAGTATAGTTGGTTGATAGCTAAAGGTTACATATAATGTTTCTTTTTCAGGTGATATAAATGCTCTAAAACTGACTGTGCTAATGTCATCACTTATCTGTTGTGAAGTGATTTTTATCCAAAATGGAACTAAAGAGGCACCTGGGTGGTTGGTTAAGCGTCCAAATCTTGGTTTCAGCTCAAGTCATGATCTCACGGGTCGTGAGATCAAGCCCTGAATCAGGCTTCACACTCAGCAGAGTCAGCTTGAAGAGTCTCTCTTACTCTGCCCCTCTCCCCACTTATGTGTGTGCTCATGCTCTCTCTAAAATAAATAAATAAATCTTTAAAAAAAATAAATACAATGGAACTAGTGGATATATAGAGAGAACCACACACATTTGCCCTCAGGAAAAGGAAATCGAAAAGCTGATACACTAATTTTTCACAAATGCCTGATTTATAGAAAACTGAAACTTACCCCTTGACTGATGAACACCCACCAAGAATGTCTCTGTCCTCAACCATATGATCTCGCTGCTTGGACTCTTAGCTGCCTAAACTCCAATTTTTGCACTGCACTCCCTGCTCATAAATATAGCCACTCCAAACGTTAATGGATTTGCCTTTAGCTTGATACAGTTTATATGTCTCAAATGCAATTTCCCTGCTATTTCTGAATAAGCTCAATTTCTGATAATTTGAGTTTACCTTAGTATTCCTCTTTATTTAGGTTGGCTCTGTGGATATAATAACAATCATTGAGCTGGACACTTAAAAAACATAAAAACAAAAAAGCAATTAAAACAAGATATACTCAAATAAATTAAGATACTTTCCATTTGCCCAATTAAAAGTGTGAGATTATATCTCATTTATTCATCTGGCTTACTCCCCCTAAGTTTTTCCCAGTTTCCTCAAGTTACATTGTCTTATTCTACCTACTTAACTACCCACTTAACTAATGCCAATCCTGTCCATTAATTCTTTTTATGCTATCCTGTCTTAGAATGTATTACATGTGGTTAATGTGGTATTTCAAGCTTCTCACCTTTGCAGTGTAGAGTTTTTGTAAATGTGTGCATTGATGGATGTTTGGATTCTTTGTTTTTGACTTTGTATATTAACACTTGAATAAAGATTAGTATTTTGACCCTAAGGAAGCTTTCAGATGCTACTAGTTGAATTTACTCAATTGTTTAACAATTGAGTAACAATTGTTACTCAATTGTTTAACAGAATAGGGCCTACTGAATTAAGAAAATAAACTTATCTCACGGAAAGTAGCCATTGGCAGGCTTGATTCCCGCTAGACACACACACACATATGCTGCTGTTGTGAGGAAATGATCTTTAAAGAGGAAAATAAAATAAGAGAGAGGAATTTGGAAACTGTACCTAATTGCAGAAGGTGTTATGGTTACATTTTTGTGGAGAGAGAAACTGGCAAAGGGCACTAACTCCTTAATGTCATTCATTAACTAAGTGAAGTTGGGGTTTAAACCAAAGAGGTATGGCATTAGAGCATTTAATATTAACCACTATACTTACTTACCTTTCAACATCGACTTATAAAAAGCAATACATTTCTTGTAAATCAGCAATAACAATATAGAAATATGACACAAAATAATTGTCATTATTTAACAACAAATTAAATCTTAGAGATCTTATTAATATACCTAAAGGGGAAAAAAAGGGTGAAAAGACTAGATGAGGGGCTCCTGGCTGGCTTAGTCAGAAGAACATGTGACTTGATCTTGGGGTTGTAAGTTTAAGTCCAATGTTGGGTATAGAAATTACTTAAAAATTAAAAATAAATAAATAATTATTTTTTTAAAAAGCTAGGCAAAAATGAAACCAAACTATGCAAAAATATATAATGAAGGGAAAATATATCATATTGCTGGATGGGAATGATCAATATTGTATGGATATAATTTATTCCAAATTAATTTTCTATAGTAGGTTGAATCATAATAAAGTATTGTTCCTCTAGGTATATAAAGGGGAATGATTAGCAATTTCAGGTGCTTTAATCTAAGTAATAATATTTTATATTATTTTCTTTTCACAACCATGAAGTATTTTTAAATTTAATGAGGAAAACTAATCTTTAGATCACCCACAAGAGAAAATATATAGAAAAAGCCAAGAAAATTGTCAAAAAATAAATTTAAATACATATATACATACTACATACAATCAAAACCAATGACTTAGGACTTGATTGCTATGTAGTCAAACATTTTTTTTAAAGCTACAGAAATGAGAACTATGTGATTTTGGTGCAGAAATACAAAAGTAGATTAGCAGAAAAAATACAAGAAATGAATCAATCTATACATGTCAATTTAATATATGAAGTAGATGATATTTCAAACTCATGCAGAAATTAGTTAATAAAAAAATAGTTAATAAAAACTATATTGTGGCAATTGCAAAGATGATTAAAATCCATAGAAAATATTTTTGTTTAGAAAATACACATACAAAACTTGCAAATGAAAGATACAAAAATCAATACTATATATATAATGATAAGACTTACTCATGATCAGCATGAAGCCTTAAGTAGGACACAAAATCCAGAATTCATGAATGAACAGGTTATTGCAATGTGTAGATTTAAAATCTTGTTAAAAAAATAAAGCATAAGCATTTGATGTGGAGAAAGCATTCAAAATATAGTGATACATAGGATCACTTGTTCACAAATTTCTTTCTTTTCCACTTTTTCATGACTGAACATGGCTATAATAAGACTGCTTTGATCAGGGTATGTGAAGGAATATAATGCATATGTTTTCCAAACAGATTTTAAATGTGCTTATGTGGTCACAGTTGTTCTCTTGCACTTTTGTCATCAGTATGAGAAAAACATGTCCAGAGAACCTTATACCCGAGTAGCTAGTGTTTTCTGGAATAAGGCATGCAAAGGATGCCTTCACTTGAATGACTTCCAGAATGGAATCAAGCCTAGTTATGACCAGGCAAAATTGGCCAAAACCTAGCTAATGTTTATATATATAATAAAAAAAAAGCAAATGGCTATTTTTGTAACCCATTAAAATTCAGGGCTTGTTTTTTTATTAAGCATTATAATAGCAGAAACCTGAATATTACAATATGTCATCATATATTCGTTATATATATATATATATATATATATATATATATATATATATAAGATGCTGTGGGACTGTAAAATTATATGAGCTTTTGAGATTGCAACTTAACAGATTCTGTTAAAGTATCAAATATGCATATTATTTTACCCAGAAACTTTCTAAGTATCTAGAATTCAGGAATATATACATAGATGTGCAAATATATACCTTAATATACATTTGTAGTTCTTGCTGCTTCTACTATACAAAAAAAAAAAAAAAAAAGGAAATGTTCATACATAAAATAGAGTATGAGGTAGATTTTTGTGAAATTACATGGAAGATTTTTTCAGAGATTTTGTCATCTGGAGAAAAAGGCTTTCACAAAAATATGTCTACTATGACACAGCTTCTATGATTGATTTTAATATGGAACTATATAAAATATAAATGTTAGAAACAAATTGGGAAGGTATACAATAAGTATTCGAGTGTTTCCTTCAGAGAAAGCAGAGGACTTAGAAAATTGAATAGGGGTCATAAATTTGTGCTCTATATTCTAAGGTGATTTTTTTTCTTCCTACAAACATGAAGGAAATATTAATATGTAAGTTATTTAAAATGTAAGTTAGAAAAGAATAAAAATAGGAAGTCATGTTCTCAAAGTCATTTCTTCCTGTAGTCATTAAAGTGATATTTAACACATACTGATTTTATGACAGCATTAGAATAAAAATATTAAACCTTAGAAGTTCTCATATTCTAATTCATTTGAGAATTATTAAACATTTTTAAAGCTGAACAATTCCAAATAGGGAAGCCATCAATTCTGAATGGTCAGACTGCAGATCATTTGTTTAAAGTAATCAGTCATGGTATTACAAAGACAAAATCAAAGCAGGCTTCTTACTGTGGAAATTTCATTCCTGAGAGTTCTGTAGGGTAGCTCTGGGTGCAGAGCCATTATGAAAATTGGCTTTTTGCTAATCTTGCCAACTAGACTGTGAAATTATTGACACAATGGTGGATATATCTTCTTAAATGCCATCTGTTTTTCAGTTTGCAAAAAGGAGGCCAGCAGATAGAAACACAATAACGTATATTCTGATATGTTGTATACAACCCTATAATAGAGTCTTAAAGAATACATATGTCTTTGATATTTTAACTCCTTGAATCACATGTTAAAATTTACTGTGGTTTCCTTCATAACTTTTCTTTTCTTTTCTTTTCTTTTTTTTTTTATTTATGATAGTCACAGAGAGAGATAAAGAGAGAGAGGCAGAGACACAGGCAGAGGGAGAAGCAGGCTCCTTGCACCGGGAGCCCGATGTGGGATTCGATCCCGGGTCTCCAGGATCGCGCCCTGGGCCAAAGGCAGGCGCCAAACCGCTGCACCACCCAGGGATCCCCCTTCATAATTTTCAAATATTTTTTAATCTTTCCTCATAAAATGACTTTGATCATAAAATCTTGATGCCTATATCAGTGTCTAGGGAAGTTGCTAGACTGTCTCTAATTTATGCTTTCTGGGAAAAAATAAACCTTTCTGTATTTTATCTATAGCATTTAATATATTTCAAAATTACACAGATTCTTGTAAACCATATTTCATACAATGGATTGGTCACATACCCTCAGTTTCATTCAAATTAATAGTGTATTTAATTTTTCAATTGTTGGAATGTTTATGGTTCAAACTGTAAGGATTTATTTTTGTAACTTTATGCCTTGATTTCTAACATCATAGATATGATTTCTCTATTTCCTAAGTGTCTTCCACAGCTCTGTCTCTATTCCTGTGTACTTAAAAAAAAAAAAAAAAAAAAAAGATAAACTCATTGAAATAGCAATGAACAAAATTTTTTAACCCATTTGTATCATCTTTGACAGTATATCTTCTCTGAAAATTATTTAGGAGAATATAAAATTGCTTTTGTATTTTGATGAAAACATTTGAATGAAGAAATATGTAAAAATCCCTTTTCCTATGGTTTGTGACAGTATATGTTAATTTTGGAACACATAGCATTTCTCAATGTCAACAGTGTGTCTTTCTGAAACAAATATAGAGATTTCAACCAGGTTTGTAAATGTCATCAATTGTTCATCTCTCATTATTTTACTGACTTTCTCTAATATAGAACATTTAACACTTCAATTCTCAGGGATTGTTTCTCCCAAAACTGTAAATTATTCATTTATTATTTTTATAAATTTCATATTTCCATACTATAATTAAATAATACTTTTTTGTTTTGTTATAGTTCTTTTAAAATATGATTTGCGATTATGCCTAGAATATCATATGTACAAGGATATCTTAGAGATTTCTTTGATTCTCCTCCTTTTTTAAATATAGTTGACACACAATGTTACATTAGCTGCAGGTGTACAACTTAGTGATTTGACAAGTTTATACATTATGCTATGTTCACAAGCGTAGCTACCATCTGTCTGGTTACATCGCTATTACAATGTCATCGACTGTATTCCTTATGCTGTGCTTTTATCCACTTGACTTATCCATTTCATTAATGGAAGCCTGTATGTCTCCCTCCTCCACCTATTTTGCCTAGCCTCCACCCACTCCCCACTGGAACCATCAGAGGTCTGTATTTATAGGTCTGACTCTGCTCTTTGTTCATATATTCTTTTTTTTCGATTCCACTTATGAGTGGGATCATATAGTATTTGTCTTTTTTAGTCAGACTTGTTTCACTTAAGATAATACCCTCTAAGTTCATCCATGTTGTCTCAAATGGCATAATCTCATCCCTCTTTTATTGCTGTGTAATATGCCATGTGTACACATACATACATGCACACACACATATGTGTGTCACATTTTCTTTATCCATTTTCTTTTGATGGACACTCAGATTGCTTCCATATCTTGGCTATTGTAAATTAACATAGGGGTGCATATATCCTTTCAAATTAGTGCTTTCATTTTCTCTGGGTCAATACCCAATTGCTGAACTATTGGATTATGTGGTATTTCTATTTTGAATTTTTTGAAAACCCCTATACTCTTTTCCACAGTGGTTGTGCTAGTTTACATTCCTACCTACAGTGCACAGGGGTTCCTTTTTCTCACATGCTCACCAACACCTGTTATTTCTTATCATTTTGATTTTAGTTATTTTAACTGGTGTGAGGTGATATCTCATTGTGGCTTTGATTTGCATTTCCCTGATGATGAGTGATGTTGAACATCTGACTATGTGTCCAGAAGTAGGAGAAATTGAACATTTGTGAGCAGTGTTGGTGACAACTACGGGAAGATAAATCTATAAAGACTACCAGGAAGTTAGGGAATTACTGATGGTGATAGAGAGCAGTTGAAGTTTATATTTCAATAAAATCGGTTTATTTTTATTTCTTTTGGCAAATTTAACAATTTGTTCCCAGATGTCTTATGTAAAGGCTGTCCTTTCCAATAAAGACTCCTAAATATTTTTTTTCTTAGAGTTTAGAGTAATTGTATAAGATTTCTTTAAAAAGCCATCTAATACAATACCAGCTGCAGAACTACACCATACTGAGAATCACATGAGGAATCAGAGAGATCTGCCTTCATACACTACCTCTCCAACTTTCCAGTTCAGTGAGACTTTCCTAAGTATAATGAGTCCACTCTTCCTCAACCATAAAAAAACACATCGATTGTCAGCTTGGACTTCTCAACTCCCTTGAAGTCAGAAAGACTTTTTCGAAGGAAAAAAAAATGCATCTTGTAGAGCAGGTCCTGTTCATTAATATGCGTATGTTTTATAGCTCCAAACTGTTGTGCTAGAAAATATATAGCTCCACAACTCTCTCTGGAGTGGCGTTACTATTTGTTAAAACTATTTGCTTTTACAACTATTTGTTTTAAAAATTATCCATCGCCATAGATTTCTGTAATCATTTTAGGCTGAATATAAAAAATGACTTTACAATCAAAATATAGACATAGGATGGCAAGACCAATAATTATTTGAAGATCGTTCTTTTGTAAGAATATCCCTATATACTTCTGTCAGTATAGAATGACCAAAGAATTGACTGCATGACCAAATATCCTCTTAGGTGTGTTTCGTTATCTGCAGTGAGGTCTAAAACTAGAAATAAATTTCACTTGAAAGAGCCACAGACAAAATAAACTGTGTTAGAAAATATATAGAGCTAGTAGATAAGATCTGATATAGGGAAAGTGAGTCACATTCTAATGTATTAGGTTTGTGAATTTATCTCTTGGCTCAAGGATAATGTAGATTTTTTTTTTCTTTGCAATACAACATCTGCTGCTTTATGCACCTTAAAAGTACTGTCTTCTCAGCTAGGTTTCATTGTCACACAAGCACTGAAATAAAAGCCTTTCCAGAACAGCCTGTTAGTGCCCTCTATTGATGTTTTCAGTTTCAGATCATTTTGGAAAAAGAAACCAGAAGGATTTTTTTTAAATGTCTCTGAATTTTCTGCAAAAGAAATGGCAATAAATTTACTATTTTCAGGATATACATTTTCACCCATTAAAATGTGTTTAAATATGTTACTATAACACCAGCTTTCCTTTCCTTGGCTGTATGAACGTTCCAAAAAAAAAAAAAAAACAGAGTAAGTTAAGATGATTGAGATATGCAAACTCAATATGAAATTTCATAGATTAGTGCACAAACAATAGATTGAATAAATAGCTGGGGAAATTCTAGTCAGTGTTTGCAGTCTGCAGTACAATCAAATGCTAACTTAATCTTTTACAGTGATGCTTTGAAATTATTTTCTGGTATGTTAACAAAACCCTGCAAAAAAAGGTGTGCCTGAACACTTAATCAGATACCACATTGATCATTAGTTACCTTTAGTTTTTGTTTTTGTTTTCCCCAAGCATTTCATGCTTCAAAAAGTTAAGTTTGAACTGTTTATTTCACTATACCATAGTATTTCATTGATTGTTTAAAATACATGTGCTGTCTCTTTAATCTAAAAGTGACTGAATTACAGACTGCAAAATGACTTATTTTATTTGCATTTTATTTTCAATCCCCCCTCCATTTTTTAACCTCTCTGCCTTTATTCCAGTTGGAAGCTCTCAAGCTTTTAAATAATAGTTTGGAGGGAATGCAGTTTAACTTTATTAAAGATTTTGCCATTGTGTAGGAAATGAGCAATCTTCTTCATAATGTAATTAGGTAAATACGGATGATGAATAGGAGTGAAGACAGAATACATACATTTCTAATGCCTCCTGAGTCATCTTTTCCTTTTGGTCTTTCTTTTTTATACTTGAAAAGATAATTTAGACACTAGAAATATTCATTTAAATGAACCAAAACAAACAAATAAAATATACCAAGAGCCAAATACAAATTATCTGAAGAATTTTCTTCCTGTTGCTTATGAGATAAAAAAAGCACCAGCTCTCTGATCATATTTGCTAATGTAATCATCTGAAATTATAATCCTAGCTCTTCTGGATGATTCCATAGGTAATTAATGAATTCAGTCCTTCATAGAGACAAAATTCCCATGGGTTGTTCTCTACACTTTCTACAATTTCTGTCCATTGGGTGAGTTGTATATTATAGTTATTTTTGTAAACTAGTACTAGCTACTAAATTAATTCCAAACTCTAGAGGTTTTGGTCAAAGAAATTTGTGCAAATTTTATATTTTATTTATAATCCTTATTTTTCTATGTCTCTGAGAAAACTAATCCTGGAATAGAAAAAGAAGTATGAAGGGAATATAAGCTTTTCTTTCTCTTTTACTTTTTTTTACTAAGAAAAGATCTGTTTGGATTTTAAAAGCTCTATTCTTTTAATCATGTCAAAAATTCAATAGTGTCTGAACTAATTATTTCTAACCAAGGAAGGCACATTCAATTTTAAGTGGATCACGTGAAAGGAAAGCAAAATGTTGTCTGCTGCAAAACTCTGATATCTTTTTTTAATGTAGTTACAGAGACAAGAAATGGCATCTAAAAACTCTTTTGAACCTGGCATTATGAAAACTTACCTGACCCTTATTGTGATGAATTGTTAACCATAACTCAAAGAAATAAATATATAAATGAGTAAGAGTTTTTGGAACATGTTTAGTACAATGTTTGATGGAAGAGTGAGGTGTTTAGAAGTTTTATCAGAGTTGATTCAGGAAAAGTAATACATATGTGCACACACACATACACACAGAAATCTTTTTCTAATCCATCTATGTTTCTTCAACTGCAGTATTCCATTTTCATAATGGTGAAGAAAAGACAGAAGATGAGAAAATTACATGCAAATTAAATCCTTGTTGATTGTATTCTATGTTATGCATTCACAAATATCTTAAATCACAACTATAAATCAAAATATATTACAGACACAGTAATGAATGGAATAGTCTATAAATGACAGAAACTGACTATATATATTCTTATATAGATGAAACTGCAAATAGAATTGAAATTTCAAATGAATCAGAAAAAATGAGTAACATATTTTTGGACTGAAAAGAATTGTTGGATCTGAAATTTTTAGGTAAAAATAAAATGAGGTCCTAATTTAAAAAAATCAAAATAAATTCCATAAGTGTTCACACTTTGTTATAATGCATGAAATCATGAGTTACTAAAAAAAGTGTGAATGATTACTTATGTAATTCTGGAAAATGGGAGGCTTTGGATTCCATGTGTAAACACCATAAAAAATAATTTGATATATTTGACTACATGAATTCAAAAGTGTTTTATAGCAGAAAAAAAGTGAAGATAAATACAATCTGATTTTTTTCAAAATATATGTAATATGCAAATATATTTCATATGGAAAGAGCTTTTATAAGTAAACTAAATAAAATTAATGCTCTAAGATAAAGTTGCACCAAATTACACAATAAGTAATATAAAATAATCTCATCAGTTATTAAAAATTAAAAAAGAAAAAACACAATACTCACAGTTTTATCATTGGGAAAAAAGAATGTCTTACATTAGATGAAATATAGAGAAATTAAATATTCTAGATGTACATTTTTGTTTAGAATATAAATCAATACATATATTCTGATTAGTGATATAGTACACAAAATGTAGTCTTTATCTTTTGAATCACAGAGTCCTCTTTAGGTTTTCTGAAAGGAAATGATAAAAGATTTCTAAGAAATTATTCCAAATATTATTATTTACATATTATTATAAGATTGATTAATATGAAATACTTTAAATATTTAGTATAACTATTTAATATATAAATATAAATCAGATGCATGCCTGTATCATATATTACATTACTAGGTAATCTACAGAGATATTTATAAAATCTAGTTACAAAGTACAATGTACACTATCTTCTTGTGCTTTTAACATATATGTATATATGTATATATTTCTGTGTGTGTGTGTACCCACAAATAGTACACATGCATGGAAAATATTGAAAGGATATACACTGGAAGATTAATGGTACTTGTGTCTGGATCACTAAATGATTTTTGATAGTCCATCTAAATGTTTCCTTTTCCTTTATTGGTATTTTCTAAATTTTCTGAAGTTAATATTTATTTTTTTGAAAAGTTTTGTTTTTAAAAAGTATTTGATATTCATCTCTTTTTATTCTTGCTATTCAGCAGTAGGTTTACTTTTTTTTAAGATTTTATTTATTTATTCATGAGAGACAGAGAGAGAGAGAGAGAGAGAGAGGCAGAGACGCAGGCAGAGGGAGAACAGCTTCGATGCAGGAAGCCCAACTCGATCCTGGGACTCCAGGATCACACCCTGGGCCGAAGGCAGAGGCTAAACCGCTGAACCACCCAGGGATCCTCAGGTTTACTTTTTAGTACCTTTATGAAGTAATTTATTTTTCATCTGCTGATAAAAAGAATAATTTCAAGCAGGAAAAATGGTAAAAAAAAAAGTATTTTATTTTACTTTATTATTTCACATTCATAAAGTAAGCTCAAAGGCATACTAAGTTGAAAGGCATCAAGAGCTTTGCAACGCAATACTTTTGGTTGCGGATTATGCTGAAGGTTTATGTCCTACAATATAACATAAATAAGATATCTCAACATAACTTATTTCAGTAGGATTTCTTTCTAAAGAAAACTGAGGCAATTTTTTTTTTTTATAAACCATCTGCATAAGCAGTCAGGGATGATGCAAACATACCTGAAGACAGAGGTTGTATTTCTTTTGACTTTATGCATGACAAAATATCAAAATTGGTAAAATTTTCCTTATGCTTTTTCTAGGCCATCTTGTTTTAATGAAGGTACTTTGGGATGTTTACGAAAATAAGTCAATTGAGAAAATGTAGGGGTTTTGCTTTTCTCTTTCTTTCTTTCTTCTTTCTTTCTTTCTTTCTTTCTTTCTTTCTTTCTTTCTTTCTTTCTTTCTTTCTCTTTCTTTCTTCTTCTTTTGATACATAAACTTTGTATGGGAATTCAGAAGATGGTAAAAATAGGATCATACAGTATAGAGACAATAGTGGTCTAGGTATGGGCTACTTTCTGCTTGACTATTCTCTCATTACTTTTTATCCTCTTATTTGAAATTCTTGTTAGTGAATCTATTTACTCAAGGTTATCTTTTTGAGTCAAGTCATAAGTTACTACTAGCCTATAAATAAACCAATTTTGGTTTATCATCCAGGGCTTTTGGATTTGAGGAGAATTTAGTGCTATGAAGATTGAATTCCCACACAGAAGGAATTTGGGATGTGAGTTCTCTCAGAAAGAAGTGAAGAGAAAAAGACACCTGAAATACTTCTAATGTGGGGGCACCTGAGTGGCTCAGTTGGTTAAGCATCAGTCTTTAGCTTAGGTCATGATCCTGGGATCCTGGATGAAGCCCAGCATCAGGCTCCCTGCTCAGTGGGGAGTCTGCTTCTCCCTCTCCTTCTGCCCCTCCCCCTGTTCATGCTCCCTCTCTCTCTACCAAATAAATAGGTAAAATCTTTTAAAAAGTCTCTAATGTGATTTTTATTATAATACCAGTATTTATAAATTTATTTCATTTTAGTATCAGCCTACCACATTTAATAAAGTAAATGAAGAAATATTATCTTCCCATCAATGGATTTCAGTCATTTCTTGTAGGCTTATATGTATTAAACAATATTCTTTCATCTATAAAAATGGCAATTTCATATGACTCCTCCTACTACTAAGAACTAATGCAATCCTTTATTACAGAGATTGCTCTTTTAGTATTGCTCTTTATTCTTTCCAAGGTAAAAAGTAACTTCATTAAAAAAGGGCTAATCTGTTAAAAACTCTTATTTGGAACAGGGGGCAGTGAATAATTGATACTTCTTTATACTGAATCTCCTCACCATTTCTCCATTTTTGAGCAACTTTTTCAGTTTCCATAGCTCTACAATCATGTAAAATTATTTCTATAACTACCAGTAACTGAAAGTGAAACTGATCCATCTGTTTTGTTCTTTTTACCCTGAGGTCAAAGGCCATTAAAACATTCATAGGCTATATTTATACGCATGTAACAATATGCCTGCAAAATAAAGGAAGAAACGGACAAATCTCCAACCATCCCTGGAGGCTTCACACATGGCTCTCAAGCTAACAGCCAGAACACTCAGGAAAACCCATTTGCCAAGGAGAGACTGACCCTGGACTCTATAGATCCAATGCTACATACAGTAACTCAGAATATACATTTTTTTTGGCATTTCAGATGGAATGATCAACAAAACAGAGTGTATGCTGGATGATAAACCAAGTCTCAACAGATAGTAAAAGACTGACCTCACACTGACTATGACCCTAAAAACTGGATTTCAGTGGGAAATCCACAACATGGTAACAACTGGGAAATCCCTTGCTGCTGAGGCAGGAAGCAACACACTTGCACATGAGCCATGGGTCGAGGAACACATCACAGTAAGACTCAGAAAATATTCCAAACTGAATGTAATGAAAACACAATTTTGTGTGGGATGTAGATTAGAGGGACAAACAGACTTTCACGTGTCTATATTAGAGAAGAGGAAATGCTGAAGATCTGGTAAAGAGGCTTCTCCTTTAAGAAGCCAAAGAAGAATAGCAAATAGAACAGAAGAGAGTAGAAGCAACTACATTACAAAAATAAAAGCAGAACTTCATTAAAAGAAAGCAGATGAGGGAAGGGAGAAGAAATGTGTGGGAAATATCAGAAAGGGAGACAGAACGTAAAGACTGCTAACTCTGGGAAACGAACTAGGGGTGGTAGAAGGGGAGGAGGGCGGGGGGTGGGAGTGAATGGGTGACGGGCACTGGGTGTTATTCTGTATGTTAGTAAATTGAACACCAATGAAAAAAAAATAAATAAATAAAAATAAAAAGAGGAAACAATGAAAAAAAAAAAAAGAAAGCAGATGCATGCTGGGGAATATCATAAAGTTAAATGGTAGTGGCCCGAAAAACTCAGATAAATGTGATTGGAAAAATAAATGCTTAGGGCACAGAAAAGGGAAGCACTGGAGACATGATGATGGAGAACAACAAAGTGCTGGGACAGGCCGCTCTGCCCAGAGTGTCAGCATCACCAGCCAAGTGCACAGTTGCAGCAGGTAGCCCAGTGTGCCTTGTGTTGCTTATTAGGGATTCCCCTGGCCTTTGCCTCACAGCCAGCAAGGGTGCCACATATCCAGACTTCCCTGCCACAGCAGATTTAAATGGTTGTTCCCTCAGACCCTGTAAGACCCTCCTGTAGGCTTTGTACATTGTTCTGCTGCTCAGACCGTCTCAATCATGAAATGTTCCACTTTGCCTCAGGCAGGAATTCTTCACTTCAAGTCAGCTTTGGCTTATATGAATAGAGCTCCACTGCTTTCTATGGTTTGTGTCTGTGAGGTGTTCATTTTCTCATCCTTTTATTTTAGACTTTGTGTCTTGAGTCTGCATATGCTACCTGTCAACAGCAAAGACTTTGGGCAGTTGTAATGATAGTCCACCAGTGTTTGCTGGAATGTGCTGCTTGTTACTCTACTTATATTCCATGGAAGCCCTGATGCACAATCATACTTACATTCTACGCTTGGTGTTTTGTGTCACCATTCTGCCCCTGCCTCTTTATCCCTCTTTCTGCTTTATGGTTTGATGAATTATTTTTCATTATTCCATTTTAATTTTAATTATTCCATTTTCTCCATTAGAGATTCAGCTTTCTTTCTTTCTTTTTTTTCTTTTTGATTAATTATCTTCAACGATGTTACTTCTCCTTGCTAACTTTCTAGTTCTGCATATGTGTATACATTTATATGTGTTTCTATGTCAGTGTGCGTGGATATACAGCATTATTTCAAGTCAGGTACAGTGGGGCCCTGCACAAGGAAGTCATTTCCAAATGAACTTCACAACACCCATCCCTGGAGTCAAACACCTCCACCTCCCAGGGCGGCTCGCCCAGGCTTCATCCTCAGACACTGCAGGAGCCTCACCAGGACCCCTAACAGGCGAGGTCAGGCACGGCTGCCAGAAACCCCGGGGTCTGTCTGTAAAGGGGGTCGTCCCCAAGCGATGCAAGCTGGCTTCAGGACCCCTCCCTGGGAACCTCTGTGCCCTGATGCAACCGCTTCTCCACCACACGGTCAACAGAGGGTCCCTCGGATGTCAACCTCACACTATGCAAAGGAAAACACTTACTAAGATTTAAAATAGTGAAAGGGAATAAAGGGGAAAGGAGAGAAAATGAGTGAAAATATCACTGAGGATGACAGAACATGAGAGACTCTAAACTCTGGGAAACTAACAAGGGGTAATGGAAAGGGAGGTGGGCGGGGGGTGGGGGTGACTGGGTGACGGGCACTGCGGGGGCACTTGATGGGATGAGCACTGGGTGATATGCCATATGTTGGCAAACTGAACTCCAATAAAAAAATAAAAATACATAAAATAAATAAATAAACATTCATAGGGACACGTGGGGGGAGGGGGTTCAGCGGTTAAGCATCTGCCTTTGGCGATCCTGGAGTCCCAGGATCGAGTCCCACATCAGGATCCCTGCATGGAGCCTGCTTCTCCCTCTGCCTGTGTCTCTGCCTCTCTCTCTGTGTGTGTGTCTCTCTCTCTCCGTATCTCTCATGAATAAATAAATCAAATCTTTTTTAAAAAAAGAGAAAACATTCATAAAATTTGTGGATAAATTAAAAAATTTTAAATATCAACATTTAAACATTTACAATTTTTTCTCACTAATATTTTCACTCTGGATTCCTAATCAAAATGGAGGTTGATGTTCATCAAGTGGTGAATGAATAAATAAAATATACTATACCATACAAAGTAATATTATCTGGTAATAAAAAGATATGGAGTACTGATACATTCTACAATATATATGACCGTTTTGCCATGTCAAAAAAGCCAGTTACAAAGGACCACATAATGTAGAAATGCATTCATTTGAAATGTCTAGAACATGCAAATCTAATATAGACAAAGAGTAAATCAGTAGTTATTTATGGCTAGGGAGGATATTAAGCAAGAAGCTAATATGTTCTTCAAGAAGACTAAAATGTAAAATATTCAGAAAGGCATGTATTTTTTAATATATTGTAATCGAGTGAATGACAAATTACTTCCTTTCTAAGTTAAAGTTGCACTCATAGGGATGGAGAGGAAAGATACTGTGTGAATTGTTAGGAATTAGCAATTGGTAGATGAGATGGTCAATAAAGAGATACAAAGTAAGTTATTTGGAGATTTCCATGACAAAGAAGATAGTGGAGCTTTTTTATCAACAAGTACAAATTTGGTGATGGTGGTGGTATATATGCCTGGTGTGTGTGTGTGTGTGTGTGTGTGTGTGTGAAGAGAGCGAGAGAAGACATAATTAAGTGAGACATCTAGAATAACTTTTCAGAATATTTATAATGGATATTTCAATGGGAAATGCAAGGGTAACATAGGAGAATAGAAGGTTAGGCATATAGAAATGGAAGTAATTCACAAAAATGGGAGTGTTTACGTTCTGCTATGAGATTATATGTCCCAGAAGAAAGAAAAGAACGTTGAGAATTCATCCCTTGGGAATTCTTTGGTTGACTGGATGTAAAGAAGGAAAAAAATGATCTACTAAATAATTTTGAGGTAACAGTAAAAAATGTAGAAGACCTTTCAAGAGATTCTAGTGTTGTGGATCTCAAAGTAGATAACTGAGCAGGCTCAAGGACTACTAGGTCCAGGGCTGTGAGACCTCATCATATATTTTTATGTACATGAGATCCAATAATTCACTGAATGAATACTTATACATTGTGTTTTCCTCTCCTTCTTGTTGAGAGCATCTGATAAAAACATAATCAGTGTTTCTAGTCACTTTCTCAACTGAGGAGGCCCATGTGTGCTAATGAATATAATGATAGTGACAGAAGAGGGTGCCAGAGCGTGAGAGGGATAGAATGGCACAAAGAATCTGTGGAGAAACTATAAACAGCACAAGAAAATGAAAAGATTATTTTCCATTTGTCTCAGCTCAGCTAGGAACTAGACACGTGTCCCTTTAGCTGATCTTTACTACCTTTTCCTCATCTGTAAAAACATGCCATTTGAACTTGTCCTCTAGGGTTCAGCTAGAGACTTACAATCATTTAATCTTCAACATAAGAGTTTCCAAAGTAGAAAGATAGACTTTAAAATACTTTGGAAACTTTAAAAAAGTAGAGAATTTACTTAGCACCTCAAGACTAAGAAAAAATTGCTTCCTCCCAGAAAATATATAAAAGGACAAAGACAAGACAATTGAGACAACTATCAAATGCAAATTTGATTTTTTCCCTCAAAGTAACCTTTGTAATAACTACACACAAGGCAGAGTACAGAAGAATTTATCTAAAGTCTCTTTTAATTGCATGTTAGATACATGTCGGTTTTCCTTATGATTCACTCCTATAATTTCTAAACACTAGGTAGCTTACCATAGAAAGTATAAAACATTTGAAGGCTTGACTTGATGTAGGTTCATTGAAGGTAAACTATATTAAGAAACTGTTAAAGAAATAATGTACACCTAAGTACCACCAGCAACATTTATATGAAAACATAGGTAGCTTTTCTTACCCATATATAAAACAGTTTTAAAATTTTCCATTCCAAACAATATTCAGAAACAAATATATGGTTTTCTATATATCATTTTTGCTCATGACAAGAAATTTTCAACAAATAATGATAATATAGAAATTTGAAAGAGGGATCCCTGGGTGGCGCAGCGGTTTGGCGCCTGCCTTTGGCCCAGGGCGCGATCCTGGAGACCCGGGATCGAATCCCACGTCGGGCTCCCGGTGCATGGAGCCTGCTTCTCCCTCTGCCTGTGTCTCTGCCTCTCTCTCTCTCTCTCTCTCTGTGACTGTCATAAATAAATAAAAATTAAAAAAAAAAGAAATTTGAAAGATTTTTCCTCACATTTATATGCTTCATGTATGGCTACTTTGTTACATAGGATGGTGGCTTAACAGAACCTTATATAATGCCTGCATTGTACTAAGAGCACAAATTAGAATGTAATTTTCTACAAACAGGAAATTTTTCTATCCACAAAAATTATTTTTATGTGAGACATTTCAAGGTGGTTTTTATTATGAGATAGTGATTTAATAATAGAGGCCTAAGTGCTAACTAATCTGAAGTTTGATATCAAGGGAAAACATTTCTGATTCTCTTACATATTTTCCAAATACTATCTCTCCAGAAAATAGAGGGAAGTTTCAGGAAAAAAAAATAGCCAAAATGTATATGATATGGAATGTATATGGTATGGAATGTCTAATTCGAGAAACAAAATATATACTTTAAATGTTTTATTATTTAAAAAGTGGTACATACCCTATTATCACTCTCCCACTCCTGACACAAAACAAGTTTAATGGCAACACAACCAAAAACCTCAATGACAGTTCTGGAGAGTGACATGGCAATAAATTTACCCATGCTCAGAAGAACAGGTCCTTATGGGATCTCAAGATACTTTCCTCAAGATACAGTCTGTTCACTAAACATGTAGAACCTCTCTCTGCTAGGAAGTGGACAACACTAACTACTTTCTGTTTCTGTGATAAAAAAAAAAAAAGAATCTAAATAGTAAACCACATGCTTATCATTATTTGTTTAAGGCTTAGAATTGTTAGAGATGCTCATTACCTAGGCCAACAATTCATGTACTGATCCATATAATTGGCACTATATAGGATACATCTGGATGAAGACTAGGCTGAAATAGGCAGTGATCTGTGTTGACTTGGATGGATAGAAGAACTAGGTAACAAAAACTTAAAGGAAAGAGGCCAAAATGAACATCATACCTACAGGTCCCAGAAAACATTCAGAGTTCACTTTATCTGTAGCCTGAAAAGCCGCCTGTACCCAGTCATACAGTCTTATAAAATCACAGTGCTTTCCTATGAGTCACCTACAATGAGGTAGGTTAGATTAATATTCAGAAAATAATATTTCAGGATGCCTGGGTGGCTCAGTGGTTGGGTGTCTGCCTTTGGCTCAGGACGTGATCCCGGAGTCTTAGGATCAAGTCCCACATGGGGGAATGGAGCCTGCTTCTCTTTCTGCCAATGTCTGTGCCTCTCTCTGTGTGTCTTTCATGGATAAATAAATAAATACTTAAAAAAAAAGAAAATAATCTTTCCCTTTCCCTCTCTTACCTTCTTCTCTATAGGGAAGTATAGTCCTTCTGATAATGTTTTGTCATAAGGCATGATTTGGTCAATGGAGAGGGCAATATATGGTAATGCAAGCATAGGTAGTATCATGTATTTCATCTTCCTGTGTGTTGCTTCCTATATCTACAATGAGTAGATGTCCCATGTAAATTCCATCCATTAAGTCTGGTCCCAGAAGGAAACACACATGAAGCAGACTCACAACCTGAAGCAAAGCTGCTCCAGGTAACCTGCATAATTGTTTTTGTTTATCCTGTTGAGACTTTTACACGTGTTTTTTGTTCTTATAATTAAGAGTAATAGTTAAACAAAGCACCCAGATGTGCCACTCTTCTACATTGTCCTGCTGTAGACTGATGTTTTCTGGTGCCAGGGTCAGAACTTCTCACTCATCTAGGGTGGTCACTCCAGAACCTACACCTGACTTTATGTTTCTGATATTGTAATGATTGCTTCAGCAGCACTTATTTAGCACAGGATTTTAAGTTAATAATAAAAGTAGTTTCCCAGAGCCTACCTGAAGACAGGAGATTCCAGAGAAGAGATGAGATCATCATTTTTTTCTGAATACAGTATGATATTTTGATTGAGAATTATTTCAGGAAAAGGAGCTAAAAGTTCTCCTAATAGCCTGAGCAGAGAATTTAATTTCTATGTAATAATCCAAGTTAGTGTTAACTCCTAAGCACCTCATATACCTGAGAGAGCCAAATGCAACCTATGGGAGAATCTTAATTGGCCCAACTATAAGGGTTTTACTTAAGTCATGATATTCTCCTGATTAAAACCTTTAAATGACTTTCTTTTTTAAGTATTTATTTATTTATTTATTTATTTATTTATTTATTTATTTATTTATGATAGTCACATACAGAGAGAGAGAGAGAGGGGCAGAGACACAGGCAGAGGGAGAAGCAGGCTCCATGCACCGGGAGCCCGACGTGGGATTCGATCCCGGGTCTCCAGGATCGCGCCCTGGGCCAAAGGCAGGCGCCAAACCGCTGCGCCACCCAGGGATCCCCGACTTTCAATTGTTTAAAAAGTGAGCCCCTTTTCTTGGCTGAAAGAGTCCTACAACATCTGCTAGCCTTTCCTACTCATCACTAACCAACCATTTGTCCCATTTCTTATTATGCCTCAACTTGTCTTTCTATTTCTTAGATATCATAAGATTTTTCTTACATCTGGGATGTTATCCTATTGCTCCATTTGTCTCACTGGATCTTTACCCAGATCTTCATATGACTAGCTCATTCCTATTCTTTAAAACCAATTTAAATATTATCTCTTCAGAGAACCTTTCTTACTCACACCTACCAAAGCCTCTAATTACTCCTTGTCTTTTACCTTATTTGTTCTCTCCTAGTGTATAGAGAGTCTGTAATTATTTTGTTCATTTTAAAATTTGCTATCTTGTTTCCCTTATTAGAATATAATCTTTAAAGTTCCAGAAATTATCTGTTTTATTTGTTTTCCAGCATTTAAGGTCCAGTAGGGAGAAATCTAAAGTCATATATTTGAACTTAAAATTAAGAAATTTCTTAATCGAGATGTCTCATATCCATGGATTCCCTTTTGATGGATATGTTAAACTGCTGACTAGGTGCTATATTCAAGGTATTAGTGATCTATTGCGGCATAAAAATCATCCCTAAATTTAGTGATTGACAATAAGACATTTATTATGTCATGGTTTCTGTGGGTCATTTTAGAGCAACTCCAGTGGTTCTGACTCTGTCTCTCGCTTGCAGCCAGACTTACAGGTAGGGCTTTATCATCTCAAGATTGGAAATAGGCTGGGGTTCCTGGGTGGCTCAGTCAGTTAAGCATCTGCCTTCGGCTTAGGTCGTAGTATCAGGATCCTGGGATTGGACCCTCCCCCCCCCCCCTCTACCCCTCCCCTACTGCCAAGCTCCCTGCTGAGTCTGCTTTTCCCTCTCCTTCTGACCCTCCTCCCCACTCATGCTCTCTCTCTCCTCTCTCTCTCTCTCAATAAATAAATAAATAAATAAATAAATAAATAAATAAATAAATAAAATCTTTTAAAAAAAAAGACCGGAAAGAGGCTTAACCTCTCCATAGACTACTCACAACATGGTGGATTATTTCTCAAAGTCTGAGAGTGTGTGTGTATGTTAGAGAGAGAGAGACATTAAGAGAGGGAGATTGAGAGATTCTTTTTATAACCTAACTCTAACTGATATTCCATCACTTTTGCTGAATTGCAAGGAGTACTAGGTCCATTGCATACTGAGAGGGAGGATATTACATAGGAACATCAATGCCAAAACACTGGGATTGCTTAGAATCCATCTACTACAGAGTTATTGTAAAAAGTGTTCTTGAATCGGTTAGCAGTTTATATTGGCTCATGGGTAAATTTAAGTGCTAGTACTTTTTATTAAATTTGTCATTGAAATAGGACATGGAAAAGGTTTTTAATTATATTTAAGACACATTTTCAGAATAACCCGTATCCTAGTAGGGTCATTTGCATCCAGAAAGACTCAACAATTTGAGTATGCCAGTTACATTCCTTTCTTCTTTCCTTCTTTCATTCATTCAGCAAATACTTGCTGAGTACCTACCATGCTAAATGTTAAGTAATGAAAATATATTGAAGAAGAAAAAGATGGAAGTGTCCAGATTCATGGAAGTTAATAATAGTGGGAGAGAATCACATTAATCAAATGTTTAATTGCATTTAGACTTTTCTGGATAAACCCATTGGAACCTTCTTCTGCTCCTGCTGTGGCTGCTGCTGCAGCTTCTCTAATTCCACAGATTCAGATACACCAAGGGGTTAAATTGTGTCTTTAAAACATATTGATAATGCAGAGTGAAATCACATCTAAACTTGGTTAGTTTATAAGTGAATGATAGATGCTTTTCTTGGACATTCACATTATTAAGATGTTACATTGTATCATAGTATGTATTTATTGCACTGGTAAATGAACAACAAAACAAGCTGTGGTAGATAACATTTACTCCATATTGGTTCGTGACTAAATGTTTTTGATGGGCTATGAGTCTCAGTTCATGGATTCAAAGTATAGCAACATCAAATAGCCTTGAGGCTCATATAAAGCATCATCAAAATTCATGGTAAACATAGCAGGAGAGACTGTAGATATGTTTAAACTCATTGTCAAAAAAGTATTGCCATCTTGCCTGAAATTGATAAGACTCATATAAGCAGATCAAGGAAAAGCTCTTTCCATTTGCTTCATTTATTTATTTTATTTTTTTTAAAGCTTACAGCATATGTGGGGGAATAAATCTTCAGATACAAAGAAGTGTGAATCGCTGATAGTTATTCAGCAGGCATCCTATGACTTATAACTTACAGCTTTGTAAATTTCAGAGTATGTTATTTCTTATCATCATTGCTTGTGTTGTCTTTTCCCTTAGCCAATTTTCTAGCATATTCCCAGTGGAATCGATGAAACTAGCCTGCTTGAACTTTTTCTGTGATGTGTTTGACAGAAACTTTTGTCTTTCAAAGAAAAGTAAACAATTGTGGAGGGATTGATCATATTTCCAGGCTCATTACCATGCATATTATGGACTGAAAGAATGACCTAAGAGGTCTTTCAATTGCTTATATTTTTAATAAAAGGGGTCTTCATTTTTTAAAATGTTTAATGACTTGGGATTTCATTTACACCAAATAATGAGAGCCTGTGTGAGACTGCAAATTGTATTTTGGGTGTTGTCATGCACTGCTGCACTTGATAGATAATTTATTCAGAGGCCTGGAAGAGAGCTTCTTAGAAATAACTGACTTTGAGGATGCCAATAAACATTGATGCCATGCATGTGCCAGCTGTGAAGTCATTAGTAGGTGAAACACCCTACAGTGCTTACAGCTTCAAACCGATTTGAAGAGGGATATATTTTAGCCAAAAGCATAAATGAATTCATAAATTTGTCTTGCTTTTAGTTCCCTATCTCAGTTCTGTCTTTTAAAAATTATATTTATTCTTTTTTGTTGTTGGCATAGGTTGCTGGATAAAGCAGAGTGTTCTATTCTTTCATATTTCTTAACAGATGATTGTTATTAGTCTATTAATGAAAGATTAACATTAGAAATCTGCCTTTCTATCTAGGTGGTAAATGAGAAGGCTGGTTGGAATATTGCTTAAAACTTTTTATTAAGACAAGATGAGATTATAGGAAGCCTATTCCTACATATTGGTACTAGTTTGTTATGAGAAATATACACACACGTATTATTTCATTTCTGCTATAATTAACCACGAGGAAGGAAAAGAATGAACTTGGTCTACATATCTGCAAGGATGAAAACAAGACCTAGGGAAACAAAGTAAAATATCTCAGATTTTGAATAACAAAATATTTCTAAAAATTTATCTGACCAAAGGGTTTCCATAACCAGTGAATTTCCTGTCCCTGAAATATTCCAATATATGCTGGATAGCCACTTGGTAGCAATGCTGTACTGGGAATGTACATTTCCAATAGCAAGGATATTTTGCCAGATGACTTTAGTATACTTCCCAACTTTGATTTTTATCATGTTTCCACACAGAAAATTTCCTCCAGGCGAATTTTAGCTCTATAGTTTTGGATGAAGTAAAATAAAATATTATGGCAGACAGAAATGCAAAATAGAATTCTCCACACTGTAATTGATGGTACTTAATTTCCTTTCTTTATATTCTATAACAAAATCTGCCAGAAAAAAGGAAAGAATACTGAGAAAACAACTATGAATACTGGATTATTCTTGCAGTTAAGAACAGTGCCCACTCAACATGTCATTTATTTTAATTAATTATGATTTCTATTCCTTCTCTTATTTTCCATTTCTTTTCAGAAGTGCCCAAATAAGCAAATGATAATTTTTAAGATTCATGTTTGTGGAACCACAATATTATCAGCTAAATGCAACCAATTTCACAGTTAATAGTACACTAATTAGCATTTGATTATATTAAGCATTTTAAAACATTTAATACTGCAAGTGAGGCCAGGAAATGTAGAGAAGTATTTGGCTGTTGTTCAGTGAGCTGTGAATATATCTCCTGAAAGTACACAGATACTGAGAAATGAAGCCTGAAGATCCATATGTAAAAATGTCTGTAGAGGAAGCACTGTTTCTGTAAGTTGAAAGGCCGATGTGATTATGATGGAGGCAAAGCATCCATTTAAAAATAAAATCTGAATTTATAAATATGCACTTGGTACAATATAAAAAATATTAAACTTGTCATGAATATTCTATATTGTACTTGACATTCCAGAGCATACTCCAAAATGAGACTTGAGCATTCTTATCTTCAGTTTCAGTATTTGTTTAAAAAAGAATGATAATTAGTATTTCAATTATGGAAATGTAATTCACCATAAAAAGATAAATATTGTGAATATATAATGATTCTATATAAAATTAATTTTAGGAACAATTTTTGCAGTACTTAGTTGCTCTATTATTATCTGAGCAAAAATAATATCAGGTTAGGAACAAAACTTGTGAAACTGGAAAGAACATAGTGGTAGGAACTATTTTATTAGAAATCAATGTTGTATGTGACAAATAACTTCCCAAAATTTCAGAGTCTAAACACATATCTAATTTTTAAAACCCAAAGTGAACATTTCCATTTGAAATATTCTAAGTTTAGTAAGTACTAGGAGAGATAACTATTTTTATTAAGGTTGTAATAACACATTGGAAAGAATTCTAGATCTATGATTTAAAAAGATCACAAGAAAACAACAAGGCCATTAAAACTATGTCTGAGAAAAAAAATAAAATAAAATAAAACTATGTCTGAGGAATAGAACATTCACGCATTGCTCTGATTTCATAGAAAAATCAAAGTGTTTTAGAACAAAAATTGGACGTTGGAGAAAAATTATAGCAATCCAATTTCATTCTATATTTAGAGAAGTGAATTGCAAATAAATAATCTTTGGAGAAACCATAGAGAATATTGTATCATCAAATGTAAGGCATAAGATGGCATTTCTATATCTTAGTAACTGAGATTTTTAAAATATTTCACCTGATGAAAAATGTGCTTTGTTTAAAACAGAAATTAAGCAAAAAATACAGAGTTATATGTAAGCATACATTCCCCAATTATGAAACATTTCTTAAACAATGTTATTGTATATATAAATAGTTGTCTTCTTTGATTTTTCCTCAGGGAAAACTTTTTTACATAGATAGAGATATATATTTGTGCCTTACATACAAGTTATTTTTAAGTGGTCTTTTGAATTATAAAGAATGTCATCTATTGACAGTTTATATCAATTTTGCAGTGCTGGATTTTTGCAACAAATTTATCAGACTATTACTTTTAAGAGAACGTATGCATGCCAGTGTAAATGCAAAGGGCTTTTTAATTGTGTCTTTTTGTTTTGTTTTTTACTTTTATTATTTATTTATTTATTTATTTTAATTTTTATACATATATATTTTTTATTGGAGTTCGATTTGCCAACTTATAGCATAATAGCCAGTGCTTATCCTGCCTAGTGCCCTTCTCAGTGCCCATCATCCAGTCACCCCAACTCCCCGCCCACCTCCCCTTCCACTACTTCTTGTTCATTTCCTAGAGTTAGGAGTCTCTCATGTTTTGTCACCCTCTCTCATCTTTCCTCACTCATTTTCTCTCCTTTCCCCTATAATCCCTTTCACTATTTCTTATATTCCCTGTATGAGTGAAACCATATAATGATCGTCTTTCTCCACCTGACTTACTTCCTCAACATAATACCCTCCAGTTCCATCCACGTCGAAGCAAATGGTGGGTATTACGTCGTTTCTAATGGCTGAGTAATATTCCATTGTATATATATATACACCACATCTTCCCTATCCATTCATCTGTCAAAGGACATCCTGGCTCCTTCCACAGTTTGGCTATTGTTGACATTGCTGCTATGAACATTGGGGTGCAGGTGTCCTGCCGTTTCACTACATCTGTATCTTTGGGGTAAATCCTCAGCAGTGCAATTGCTGGGTAGCTCTATTTTTAACTCTTTGAGGAGCTTCCACACAGTTTTCCAGAGTGGCTGCATCAGTTTATATTCCCACCAACAGTGCAAGAGGATTCCCCTTTCTCCACAACCTCTCCAACATTTGTTGTTTCCTGTCTTGTTAATTTTTACCATTCTCACTGGTGTGAATTGTATCTCATTGTGGTCTTGATTTGTATTTCCCTGATGGTAAGTGATGTGGACCATTTTCTCGTGTGCTTGCTGGCCATGTGTATGTCTTCTTTGGTGAAATGTCTGTTCAGGTCTTCTGCCCATTTCATGATTGGATTGTTTGTTTTTTGGGTGTTGAGTTTAATAAGTTCTTTATAGATCTTGGATACTAGCCCATTATCTGATAGGTCATTTGCAAATATCTTCTCCCATTCTGTACGTTGTCTTATAGTTTTGTTGACTGTTTCCTTTGTTGTGCAGAAGCTTTTTATCTTGATTAAGTCTCAATAACTCATTTTTGTTTTTGTTTCCCTTGCCTTCACAGATATATCTTGCAAGAAGTTGCTGTGGCCAAGTTTTAAAAAGGTGTGCCTATGTTTTCCTCTAGGATTATGATGGATTCTGCCTCACATTTAGATCTTTCATCCAAGATCCATATGATCCTCTCAATAGATGCAGAGAAAGCATTTGACAAAATATGGCATCCATTCCTGATCAATACTCTTCAGAGTGTAGGGATAGAGGGAATATTCCTCAGCATCTTAAAAGCCATCTATGAAAGCCCACAGCAAATATCATTCTCAATGAGGAAACACTGGAAGCCTTTCCCCTAAGATCAGGAACAAGACAGGGATGTCCACTCTTACCACTGCTATTCAACTTAGTTCTAGAAGTCCTACCCCCAGCAATCGACAACAAAAAGAAATAAAAGGCATTCAAATTGGCAAAGAAGAAATCAAACTCTCCCCCCTAACAGATGACATGATACTGTACATAGAAAACCCAAAAGCCTCCACCCCAAGATTACTAGAACTCATATAGCAATTTGGCAATGTGGCTGGATACAAAATCAATGCCCAGAAATCAGTGGCATTTCTATACACTGACAATGAGACTGAAGGAAAAGAAATTAAGGAGTCCATCCCATTTACAATTGCACCCAAAAGCATAAGATACCTAGGAATAAACCTAACCAAAGAGGTAAGGGATCTATACCCTAAAAACTACAGAACACCTCTGAAAGAAATTGAGGAAGACACAAAGAGACAGAAAAATATTCCATGCTCATGGATTGGAAGAATTAATATTGTTAAAATGTCTATGCTACCCAGGGTGATTTACATATTCAATGCAATCCCTATCAAAATACGGGGATCCCTGGGTGGCGCAGCGGTTTGGCGCCTGCCTTTGGCCCAGGGCGCGATCCTGGAGACCCGGGATCGAATCCCACGTCGGGCTCCCGGTGCATGGAGCCTGCTTCTCCCTCTGCCTGTGTCTCTGCCTCTCTCTCTCTCTGTGACTATCATAAATAAATAAAAAATTTAAAAAAAAAAATTTATAAATAAAAAAAAAAAAAAAAAAAAAAAAAAAAAAAAAAAAAAAAAAAAAAAAAAAAATACCATGGACTTTCTTCAGGCAGCTGGAACAAATAATCTCAAGATTTGTGTGGAGTCCGAAAAGGCCCAGAATAGCCAGGGGAATATTGAAAAAACAAATCCAGAGCCAGGGCATTACAATGCTGAATTTCAAGCCATACTACAAAGCTGAGATCATCAAGACAGTGTGGTACTGGCACAAAAATAGACACATAGGTCAATGGAACAGAATAGAGAACCCAGAAATGGGCCCTCAACTCTATGGTCAACTAATATTTGACAAAACAGGAAAGACTATTCACTGGTAAAAGAACAGTCTCTTCAATAAATGGTGCTGGGAAAATTGGACAGCCACATGCAGAAGAATGAAACTGGACCATTCTCTTACACCAGACACAAAGATAATTGTGTCTTGATTAAACTAGAGAATGTGTTTCCCATAACCCCCTTTCTTACATAGTTCTGAGTTAGACTTGGCCACAATAACATCTCGTGAGAGAGTATAAATTTAGTGCTCAAGTCTAGTATGATTTCTACCCCAAATTGCACCTCTTTGCAGTAATTTCCAAGGATAATGATAACCAGAAAGACTCTGGTATATGGACTCTGAATTAATCCATGTAGTTGAATCCAGACTCTACTACCTGTCTGTGGTAGTCAGAATAATACCTCCAAAGATATGCATATCTTAATTCCCAGAACTTGTGAATAAATTATATGGCAAAATGAACTTTGAAGATGTAACCAAGTTAAGGATTTTGAGATGGGAAGATTATCCTGAATTATTCAGGTGAGCCCAATAAAATCAAAAGGAATCTCATAAGAGAATGAGGGAGGCAACAGTGTCAGAATCAGTCAGAAAAGGAGTTGTGCTTCATGTAAAATTATCCGATGGCTTCCCATCCCGCTAAAATAAACCCCACCCATTTACCCTAATATATCTGGGTCTCTTCTGACTCTCCTAGTCTTTTTTTTTTTAAGATTTTATTTATTTATTCATGAGAATACACAGAGAGGAGAAAGAGTCAGAGACACAGGCAGAGGGAGAAGCAGGCTCCGTGCAGGGAGCCTGATGTGGGACTCGATCCCGGGTCTCCAGGATCACGCCCTGGGCTGAAGGTGGTGTAAACCGCTGAACTCCCTGGCCTGCCCTCACAGTCTTTTTAATACCACTCCTTTCTGAAGAATCACACTGTAGGCACACCAGTCTTCTTCATGCTCCTGAATCCATTGAGTTTATTCCTACTTAGGTTCCTTGTATTTCTCTCCCTCTCTATTGAAAGGTCTTTTCTCATTTTCTAAAGGTATAGCTTCCTTTTTTTAGTCATTCATTTCTCAGCTTAAATATTCCTCTTTTATATATCTGAATATTTGTAATCCCACCTAGGTTCATTGGCTATCTGAGGGCAATGCTCTGAGGAGGGAAGAGGGTGACTTCCCCTCTATTTCTTTAGACAAACATTTTCTCCATTCCTGTGGCTGAGGATCCTCAAATTCTGGCAATGTTCCTGGATTTTTTTTCCTACCAACAAACAGCCCTTCCTCATCTTCTCTGATTTAAAATTTGTTTTTTCCATGTGAAATGTATTCCTGAGGGTAGACTATGTATGGGAATCACCCTTCCTTTATGGCTATGGCATAGAAATCTTGTATTTTCTAGGTCATCGTATACACACTGTCTTTCTCAAAGATATTCTACTCTTTTGTTTCCCCTTTTCCAATTATTGATCACCATCTCATATTTTCTTTGTATGTTAACTTAACTATCATCCTTGCTCTGTCACAATAATGTAAGCTCCAGGAAGCAAAGGCATGATCTTTCTTATTTACTGTTGTGTTCTGTGTGCCTGATACAAGAGATAGAGCATTAAGTGTTTGTTAAATAAATAAGTGTGCATGTCAATTTAGTTGATTAGACCTCTTCTGAATCAAGTTGCATAAGGATATTATAGCTGAGAGAGGATGACAAAGTTGTTTAGCCTGAGGATAGTTCATTAAAAAAAAAACACAAAAGCAAAAACAAAAAAACAAATAGCCAAGCTTCGCAGAACTTGTGTACAATCTCTAGAGAGAGAAGACGCTTCATGAAGAAAATGAATACATTATAGGGGTGGCAGGCTGTCAGTTGTGATCTCTCAGATATGGGAGCAAAACAGTGTTAACTTGGTGCACGATTTGACATAAAAGTAGGAATAGGTGTTCTCCTTGGATATAAAGTTGAATGACTGTAATGGCTGCTCTGTGGGTAAAATCTGGAGAGATGACACTTTCAGTGAATGCCAGTATTGTCACTAATGAGAATTTATCACGGCAGAATGCAACTCTACCTAAAGGTCATGTGAGGAGTAAGGGAATACAGGTGAAAGTGAATGAGAGGGCCACACAACACTGCATGTGAAAAGAATGCTAACTGAAAAGCACTGATGTGACAACGTGTTTAAAATCTACATTTAACTCTGATTTGTGCTCTTGCTTTCAATACATTTGAATAAAGAGAATAATGGTCTTTTTTCCTTGATGCCATCACTCTAAGTTCCAAATTACTTTGTGTGGTGTGGTAACATATTTCAATATCTAAGATGTTTGAATAGATGATATAAAGTTAATTGTTGATTCTTATTAATTTTCTGTCACTGCAGGATGCTTTTATGCCTCTTCATGTAAATGATTGACTTTCATAATTGCTTGTGTGTCCAAGTACTGCTTTTAGAGAGATGACATCAATGAATTTTAAGATTTTATTTGAGATTGCCTTTCAAAATGATTTCAAATACCGTTTTATATATAATTATTCTGCTTATGCTGAACAAAAGTGGGCAAAATTTATGCTAAGAATTATGACACTTTATTTCTTTGACAATGTATACTACTATAAAGAATTTCTTTTTTGTATCTAGCTTTCTATCATAATTTTCTTTAGGGGGAACAAATGCATTATTCTATTCACTTACTAATCTATTCATCCACCTACCCACCCACCCACCCATTTATTCAGCCATAAGTTTTGGAGAATTATCTTTGTAGCAGACACTGAGGTTTGCATGGTGATTCCAATTATGAATAACACATGGTCTCTTCTTTGGAGAGGTCAGAGGTAGTGAAGATGTGAGAGACAGATAAATAATTTGAAAACAATATGATAATTATTATAAACTATATTATACACACAGTCCTCTGCCCAGTTCTTTGGTTTTTCTTAATGCTTGTAAAGCTTTATGCAAAATGAGGTGCCCTCGATATTGGACATTAATTGGACACTCTGGAAGTCTAGGGGACGTTAGATAATTAAAGGAAAATAAAACACATGTGTATGTATTTATTAAAACGGCTATTAACATTTCGGAGAAAAAATCTTGAAGTTTATTATCATGCTCACCACTCTTATAAAGCTTCATAAAATATGCTCTACTATCTAAGACCATTATAATGAGAGAGAGAGAGGGAAGATTAGTTAAAGGAAGGGAAGAAATTTGATAGTAAAATGTATATTAAAAAGAAAATGCAACTGAATATAGATGAACTCTATCAGTACAAGAAAATGATAGCTTTCCACCATAATTTACTTTGGCAAACACTTGCATGTATGCAATGGGAATATAATCTAAACACCTTATTAGAATATGTATCTCTTTGCTGCAGCTTGCTTTATCATACGAACAGATATATAATGCTTCCAGGAATAATTTGTCGGTAAATGTGTTTTGTTAGCTGTTACTAAGAAAACTGAAGGGAGAAATACATTTGCCAAAGTACTTAGAATATGATTTCTTAAAAAAATACTCATATTTAGGAGACCCACATTGATAATTTACATTACTAATTTTCTATCAGCATCATATGTGATGAAAACAAATTAATGATTTCTACAACAAAAAAAGATTAAATAATAGCTTTAATCAAGATACTTTTGTTGAATGCATTAGTCCCATTAGAAAGTAGTCAATGACATACATATGCAAACAGAAATTGTGTGACTATGACCCTTCGTCATATAGGTAATACAGTTAAAATTATACTATGTTCTTAATATTATCTAAGATGGAAAAAAATTGATGAAAACAATTCTGCATTTCTCATTAGGACAGTACGTTCTAATAAAATAATGTAGCAGTCATTTCTTTTATACAAAATTTCTAGATTTTGGATTTCTGTGTTTTAAAAACAGTTTCTTTGACATAAATATTCATGTGAAATTCAATGACAAAGAGAGGCAGCCTTTAAAATGAATGCATTATATTTCTCTTGTCATTTCTCTGCCATCCTGTTCTCATCAGGGTGATCAGCTATCTATCCATCTCTATTTATTTTAGCACTCCTGTAGGGTCACTTCTCTATGGACCACATTCTTAAACTCTACTCCTTGCCAGTCATTTTACATGTATTTTATGAGTTAATGAATATCTATCTGTAGTCATTACCATCAGCAAGGTCCTCCAGTACCTTGTCAGTGACTGGAGGTAAAAAAAGAAATACTTTGATGGGAGATTTTGTCCAATATGTAGAGTTCACAGCCTGGAAGCATTTCAGGATTCATGTTGATTTATAGTTAGCATTATAAACAATGAGATTCTGCTAATTTGGAAAATGTTACATAGTAACAATAATTTCATTTTGGAAATCAACCAAATTAGTTGGAACAGAGTTTCTCAAGCTAGAGTCTACATAGAGTTTGGAAACTGTGGTGTTAATGTTACTTGCAATGGTATATGTTTTGTAGATTTATATGTGATTTACATGTTTGACTTAGCTTGCTAATTGTGTAACAGTAAATATATCGAACTATACCAGATAAACTAGTTACACCTAGTTTCATATATCTAAATATTTGCATTACATTATTATAAGAATAGATATTCTAGGTGTCCAGGGTAATCTATGCATTTCAGATTTTGAATTAAGAAAATGCTTCTAGGATGCCTGGGTGGCTCAGTGGTTGAGCATCTGCCTTAAGCTCAGGATGTGATCCTGGAGTTCCAGATAGAGTCCCGTATTGGGCTCCTGCATGGATCCTACTTCTCCTCCCTCTGCCTATGTCTCTGTCTCTCTCTGTGTCTCTCGTGAATAAGTAAATAAAATCTTAAAAAAAAAAAAAAAGAAAAGAAAAGAAAATGCTTCAGGAGCAGCTGGGTGGCTCACTGGTTGAACATCTGCCTTTGATTCAGGTTATGATCCCAGGATCCCAAATGGAGTCCCACATCAGGCTCCTTGCAGGGAGTCTGCTTCTCCTTCTGCCTATGTCCCTGCTACTCTCTCTGTGTCTCTCGTGAATAAACAAATAAAATCTTTTGCTTAATTTATATCAAAAAGCAATTATCACTTATTGTTTACTTTCAAAATTTGACCCTTTAATATGTATCAACAAGAATAGACTATTTTTAAAATCACACACACCTTAGAAATTTGGTTTCAGAATCACTTTGTTGTTGCTAGCAAGATTTGTTTGTTTGTTCTTAATACTGTTTTTGTTTGTTTGTTTGTTTGTTTGTTTGTTTTAGAGCAGCTTTAGGTTCTCAGAAAAATTGAGAGGAAGGGACATCTACCCTCTATGTAAACCCACATATCCCCTGCTTCCATGCATGCAAAGCCTCCTCCCTTTATCAACATCATTCACCAAACAGGTATACTTATTATAGTTGTTGAACCTACACTGACAAGTTATAAACACTCCAAGTCCATAGTTCACATTATAGTTCCATCTTGTGGTGCACATTCTTTGGGGTTGGACAAACTTGCTCACAATTTTTTGAGTTCATAATTCAGGGAAGGTTTGGCTGGATGGGTTTTGTCTAATTTATGCATCATAAACTTGAATGCCTTAAAGTAAAAGGTCCATTTTCATTATTATTTCTTCCTTTACATATCTAGTGCTTTGGTGAACATGACTGAAAGGTTGAACTGAGCTGGACAACTTTCTTTGTCAATGTCCTTTTCAGGTTTTTCCATATTTTCTCTTACATGGTAGATAAGGTCTCCAAGATCCCAATGCTGAAGCTACTAGTCCTTTTCAAAACTAGCCTGCAATTGATATGGTGTCTTTGTCACCAAACTATTAAATATAACAGTTAGGGGAAGATCACCTTTATTCATAGAAGTAGTGGCAAAGAATTTGTGGCTATCAGTAGAAAAATCTCAATTTTTATTTCAAGTTATAAAGTTTGGTAGATATTCTGTTGAATAAAATAAGATAAAATGTATATAAAATCTAAATATAGTTAAAAGAATTTATCCTGTGCTATGATTAGAGATAACTTTATTATCCAGAAAGTTAACCTCATTTATAATTTTTTTTCTCTTTTATTTTAACTTAATAATGTCATTGGAAAGATTTATCTCATGGTGTTTACCAGAGACTGCATTCACATACCTATGGTGTTGTCATGGCCACTTATACATGCTTATCAATAGTCACACAGACAGGCAAAGTACAGAGGGAACATTTTGCCTCATTATAAATATATCTAAAAATAAATTCATTAAAATATTTCAGAATATGTCAAAGTTTTGATGTCAAAACAGTTATAAAATTATAGATTCCGAAGTTCAAGGAAATTTAGAATTATTTTAGTAAAAGATAGGCTGCCTCATTATCTTTAAAGAATTTAGGCATTGCTTTTTTTAAGTAAATAATAATACATTAGGATTTGGACTATTATTTCCCCAAAACTTAGATATTAAATATAACACATTTTATTAATCACCAATAACAAGTAATTGATCATTGTAAGATTATTTAAGTCATTCATACATAGCAACAATTAATTGAATGGTATTATGTACCAGGTACTCAAATATGTACGCTACATACATTATCTTATTTAGCCCTTTTACTCTATAAGATATGCATCATTTTCTTCTTTATTAATACATTTTGAAATCACTAAGATTAGCTTAAAGTTGCTGCTAGAAAGTAATTTCTCTGTTTAAACAAGAAAGTATGTGGTTCCTAACCATGGAGGAAAATAAATTATATTCGTACTGGAGGGAAATGTAAAACATGAAAACCCAATAGCACTGTGCAATTATTTTTTTCTGTCTTTCAACCCGGAAGGACTTTCTTAAAACACCAAATAACAATAACAAAAAAGATAAAGACTAAATTATAAAGGAAAATATGGGTAGATTCTACTGCCATATAATAAAAATCCTACAGACAATAGAGACCAGAACAAATATAACTAAAAACAAAACAAAACAAACTTAAGGAAACACACTAAATGCAAAGAACAGGAAAAACAAAAACAAAAAGTTGAATATACCATTCTCACCCCCCATTCCTCCCCTCCTACCCATACAAATGCTGAAGCTTAGGGACATAGTAACACCTAAACAGGGACTTTAGGTGTGTACAAATGTCCAAACAGTTAGGCAGAGCAAAAATATATTTTGATTTCGGTTTTAACTGATACCAAATCCATTGTTCTTTCTAATTAGAGCTCAATGCTTCTCTAATATGCAGCTCTCTCTATGTCTAGCCCATCTGTTTGAATATTGATTCAATAGTGATAAATGGCTACATTTTGAAAGTTCTTTAGTATTCAGTCATTTTTCTTTCCTAAAGTTTTCATTTTATTACTTTTCTCCCCCAGTAAAGGAAAACTTGCTAAGATACGGAGGAGGCAGTAGAGAGAGGGACAACAAACATAAATATAATCATGATGATGATGATGATGATGATGATGATGATAGTCTTAAGTTTACTCACCCACTCATGATATTTTATCTTTCCAGAGATTATTGTGAGTGTATGCATATGTGATGCTGTAATACTGCTTAACGATTTTTTTACTTGATATTATATCATAAATGTATTTACAAATATTAAAGATTTAATTGTCATCTATACCTATCTATATATATTAATTATTAGGAAGTTCCTCTGCATACCCTTTATTTTGTTTCTTTTGTCTTATTGAATTGGAAAAGCTATTTACATATGAAAGCTTTATCATGTTACCTGCCATATCTTTTGCAATTATCTGTATTCAGTTTGTAATTTTCATCTTTAATATTATTTCATGGTATTTAAAATTTTATGAACAAAAATATGAGTTTTTATAAGGTATATCAACTTTTTCCTTTATTCCTTTGGTACTATTTCTCCAGCTACTCAATGTGTAATAAGGGTGATAGTACTAAAATGAAATCAAATGCACATGAATGCATTTAGCATAAGGATTTAGTGCTTCTAGTTACATGTAAACTCAGGGAGTGATTCTTAACTGCACTTATTTTGGTTTGTGGATTGATCCTGAATTGGCAGTGATAATCTTGCAATATGACCTTTCTTTTCTTTTCCCTTCCTTCCACACATATTTATTGATAACTTTCTGCATAGTAAGCATTTATAAAATCAGAAGATAAATGGGACATATCCTCTAAATTTAATGAACATACAATATTAAATTGGTATTATATTATCACTCTTCCTTTTGATGTCAAAGTATGATGGCACTGAATGACAGTTATTTATTTATTTATTTATTTATGTATTTATTTATTTATGATTTATTTATTCATGAGAGACACAGAGAGGCAGAGACACAAGCAGGGGGAGAAGCAGGCTCCCATGCAGGAAGCCTGATGTGGGACTTGATCCCGGACTCCAGGATCACACCCTGGGCGGAAGGCAGGCACTCAACCACTGAGCCACCCAGGGATCCCCTGAATGGCAGTTTTAAATTATATGTGTCTGCTAAATATATTGAGTTCTAGTTGACTATTCTGGAAAAAGTTATAGATGACATCAAATACCCTGACTGGGTATTTGACTCTTGGTCGGGCTTTTAACTTCTGTGTATCTACTTACAAATTTGGAAAATATGAGGATTCTTTATATTTTAAATCACTACAACTAAATTTTACAGTGCTTAGACTACTATGAAGTAGTAGCTGGCACAGCATACTCTTATTAGACTGAAATACAATATCTCTTCATGTTTTCTATTAATCATTCAGTCATCACCATATAATCTTGTTAGAAGTCCTCACAATGAAAATTATCTAAAAATACCAGAACTTACTTTGATGATGGTCTTAGTCTAGCATCTAATTTCCAAATGTAGAGAGTAAAGTTTTATTAATATCCTTGGTCCTGGTTTTAGATGCTTTCATATTTATGGTACTCTCATTTTTGTTGTTGAAAACTTGGTACTAACAACCTCTGACTCATCTCTGTTCTTTTCCCTCCTTATTCTTGCTCAGACCTTAGGGATCCCAAGGTTTGAAGTGTTCTTAATTTACACACTCATGCTCAGCATGTATTCCCAAACCTTTAACTCAGTGACAGTATATCTGGATGTTGAAGGTGTTCTACCTCAACCTCTGTGGGCTGGATCTAGCTCTTTCCTATAGACCTCTAAGCTTGGAATCTTGTTTTATTTTATTTTATTTCATTTATTTTATTTTAATTCAATTTGCCAACATATAACACCCAGTGCTCCTCTCATCACATGACCTCCTTAGTGCTCAACACCAGTTACCCCACCTCCCCTTTTGTAACTCTTTGTTTCCTAGAGTTAGGAGTCTCTCATGGTTTGTTTTCCTCTCTAGTTTGCCCATTCAGTTCCCCTCCCCTTTATAGTCCCTTTCACTATTTCTTTATAGTCCATATATGAGTGAAACCATATAATGATTGTCCTTCTCTGATTGACTTATTTCATTCAGCGAAATAGCCTCCAGTTCTATCCACATCAATGTAAATGGTAGGTATTCATCCTTTCTGATGGCCTAATAATATCCCATTGTATAATAGACCACATCATCTTTATCCATTTATCTGTCAAAGGACACTGTGGCTTCTTCCACATTTTGGCTATTGTGAACATTACTACTATGAACATTGGGGTGCAGGTGTCCCGTCATTTCACTACATATGTATGTAAATGACGGTAAATTATGATTTACCGGTGTATGATTTCGGGTAAATCCCCAGCAGTGCAATTGCTGAGTCATAGGGTAGCTCTATTTTTAACTCCTTGTGGATGGAATCCTGTTTAAAGTCAGTATACATAATTTTCTTTCTTGGTATGCCCTGTTTGAGATTTTTTAATTCTTTCTTGCTAATACTCACCAGTTGGAACCACTTCAATTCATCTGAGTCTGCAGTAGTAATATTAAAGCTTAAAAAGGAAATGATTTTAATTATTCCTCGGAGACAACTCCAAGTTTGGCTGCCTCCAAACTGTGCCCCTCTCCTTCTCAGTGAACAGTCAGCATATAATTTATAATTGCTAACTCCACAAGAAGTTATGATAGCCTTTTCTTCAGGAATGCTATGACGACTACTGTGCTTACCTTTGCAAGATTAAAAGTTGCTTTTCAGAGAACTCTAAAGGAAAATTCTAGAGAAAGCTTGTCTACATAAACAAAAGTACATCTGGAAGTAACTTTGGGGAAAAATGACTTCTCTGGGACTCCAGCTACATACAGAAGGTGAAATTGTTTCATATGAAATTGTCTCATATTTCATATGATTTTAAAAGCACATACATGCAATTTGCATCTTCATACACACTAATTTTTTTCATGAATTAGTAAGTATAAATTAAACAAAATTATTCTTCTGTTTGTGTAAATTTTTCTCTCCACTTGTACGAGGAAATTTTATAATTTATATGCATAATTAAAAATTGTGATTAAATTGTTCTTTAGAGTTGGTACATAAAAGAACTGAAAAAAAAATCTACATGAAACTGGGAGCTGATATATGACTTTGGTTCTGAGGATTTTAAATTTTATACTCTATCATCATGTACTGATATTTTCCTCATTTAAATTGTTTCTTACCTGTGATTACTGCCTCTATCAATCCCAGTCACCCTCAGCTTTACATCAGCAGAGCACCTAGGTATAACTGTAAAATTAAAGTTTTTATGTGAATTATTAAACTATGATTTCCCAGCTCTAAATGTATCTTTCTAAACTCTGCTTTGTCATGCTGGCACTGGCATCTACAAATGCCATCTCTTAGCAGTTGGCTTCCTACTAGGGTCTGCGGTCAAGGAGGAAGATTGAGGTCAAAGAGGGAGATTGGAGGCTGAAAAAGTGTCTCTGACTCTGTTGTCATTGCCCTAGTGAAAACCTTCTCCCTGACAGCAGTACTTTGCCCTAGTGTTGTTTCTTTTCATTCTAACAGAGCTAGTCAGTGACCTGCATTCCCAGAGGCACCAAGAGCATCACTGCAGTGTTGCCATCTAGATGCCTAAGTTCCAGTTTGGGAACCCCTTCCTCCAAACTCCACAGGTAGCCACACAGCACCCTTCAGAGATTTGATTTGCAACATACAGGTCTCTTTCTCCAGTCTTCTAGATTCAAATACCACAACCCTATCTCCTTTGTGCTCTTGAACTTATGGGAAATGGACCTTTGGGAAATGGCTACTTTTTTGCAGTTACTACTTCTATAAATTCAGTCTTTTGCCTTTTTCAATTCTCCATGTCCTGCTTAATAAATTTCTATTTTTATATTCTCTTAATTGAAAAAACTATAGTAGTTTATTTCTCCCCCATGGAAGCCTGATCAAATACTTTTTACTGTAAATCTCATTAATAGCTGTATTCCCTGTCACAGAGAGAGATAAACCTTGGTAACCTTGTGTGCATGGGGCAGCAAAGTCATGTGGTTAGCCATAAATTAGTCCCAAGACTCTATAAAATCTTCCACGAACATGAATTGGTCATAAAGAGGAAATATTCTTGGACAGCTTTAACTTTTTCTGTGAGAATTGGCTCTCTGCTCTATTACTTTTCCTTCTCTTTGTTGGGAAGTATTATGTAAATTATTTCAGAAATTGGCAGGAGATTGTTTATTAATATTTCATGTAGAAAACAAAAGTTTGGAGTTAATTGAATCCTAAATTGATGAGCTTTAAGATTTTATCATTTTGATTGCATGATAAACTAGAATAATTTTAAAGTAAATTTTATCAATTAAAAAAGTGTTTTTTCCCCATTTTAAGACGAATAAGGCAATAATCCTGTTATATTTTAAAATGCTTAATTCATCCAGCTATTCTAATGGGGCCTGGCAATTTCCTGATTATGCTTATGTAGACTTCATGCCAACCACAGATTGGATTAGAAAGAGATCAACAATTCAGATCAATATTTTTTTTATTCTATAACAAGAGATTGAATGTGAATGATGAGGTTTGATAGTAATTGCCTGATAATTTTAAGGCACTAAAACCCCTGCCATAACCATTTTATAAAACATAGATTTGCCTTGTATTGTGCACTATAATAGGCAATAAAGAAAAAAATACATGAAGAATAGATACTCTCACTGAGAGTTTAAAATATATTCAGAGAAACAAAAAAAATGCAAAGTGTGTTTAAAATGGCAATATTATGATATTGCTAATAATAACTGTCACTGAGGATTTAATAAAATTAAAAGAATGGATAAGAGTACTAAAAGATAAAGCAAAATAACTGAAATAATAAGACACATGACAAAATATCTATTGTGTTATTTTTTTTAACCTATAAAAACTCCCAAGGAAGGATTGCAGAAAAATGTTGTAAGTGATGAAGAAAAACATGAAAACTATTTGAGGGCAGAATTGTGAAATATGAGGGTGGTGAACAGTATGAATTGTTGGGGAAAGGTTTGTTAAAATAAAGAGTGAACCAAGGTCAATGGAATGTGATTTTGAAAGTTTATTAATCATAAAACATCTCAAGTTGAGATAGTTACCAATGATGAGAAACATCTGGGGTGGACTTTGGTATGTTGAAATCAGAAAGTTTCAAATTAATATGCCATTTAGAAATAAGATCTCTAAAAAAAAAATGCAAGTTTGTGAGAAAATGACCTACCAATGGGAATTTTTTCCTTGGTGTCTGTGACAAAATGTGAAGCCAAGTAAAAAAATACAGATTATGGATATAAATTGTCTATATAGGTATAGTAGAGGACAAAATTATTTTCTATTATGACTCTTTCTTCTAGGGTATCTATATAAGCATATAAGCAGTTAACATGATTTAAAAATAAAATATCAAGTTCTAATATCCAATATTACATTTAACTTTTTATATTTACACTCACAAAATATTGGAATTGATGAGACTTGTGAGCACAGATATAAGCAAAAATTATGTATATGTATATGCACATATATAAACATATATAGCATACACATGTATATGAGATTATATATATATACACATGTGGACTTTATAGTTTACACACACAGGCACACAATCACATAAAATAACCTGTAAGCAAGCATTAAATTTAAAAAAAGATGATAAATAACAGGTAGCACAGGAAAAGGAAACACTAGATGATCCAGATTGTTTTTGCAAGTAAATACAAAACATATTTTAGATATCCCTAGCTGCCAAATGCAAAATAATTCTAATAATTTGTAACAAAAGATGCATAAACTAATTAAATAGACCTATAAATTTAGCTTTGAAATACTTTTCTACTTTTGTGCAGATAATATAATTAAAATTCTAATTTTGTACATTAAATTCTATTATAAAATACACATAAAGAAAAGCAAAATCAGAGTGACTGGGGAAAATGAAATTACTTTATTAATATTTTTATATTAATTCTAAGCACATTTTTTAAATACCAAACTAAATTGTACCGAATGCAGGGGGAACTGACATGTTACATTACAGGTATATAAATTTCTGATGCCCTTATTTGATACAGCAATTATGGATGAAACTCTAGAGAAATTAAATGAAAGCATTTTCACTTATATAAGTTTAATATAAGTCGTTTCAGTCAAGCTGAGGGGTGTTATTAGGTAATACAGAATTCCAAACAGGTGATTGAAAGCAAAGGTGTTTGCTTTACACATTAGCCACATGGTTGACCAAGTTATCATTTTTCTGTATAATTAAGGTTTCAAATACCATTCAAAATGAAAATTAATATACAGTGGTCTCATAAAACAAAGTATAAAGCCTTAAAAACATAAAATTGAACAAATACTTTTTCTGCACCTATTGAGAAGATCATATGGTTATTTCCCTTTATTTTATTACTGTAGTGTATCACAGCATCCTTTCTGGATTATAACTCTTCACAGTGTACAGATAGAGGGAACATACCTCAATATCATAAGAGCCATATATGAAAACCCCACAGCAAATATCATTCTCAGTTGGGAAAAACTGAGAGCTTTTCCCCTAAGGTCAGGAATACCACAGTGATGTCCACTATCAACACTGTTGTTCAACATAGTACTAGAAGTCTTAGCTTCAGCAGACAACAAAAAGAAATAAAAGGCTTCTGAATAAGAGAAACAAAAAACTCTCTTCATAGACATCATGATACTTTATGTTGAAAACCCTAAAGAGTCCACCTCATAATTGTTAGAACTCGTACAGAATTCAACAAAGTAGCAGGATATAAAGTCAACGGACAGAAATCAGTTGCATTTCTATACACTAACGATGAAGCAGAAGAAAGAGAAATTAATGAGTCCATCCCATTTTTACAATTGCACCAAAAACCATAAGATACCTAGAAATAAACCTAAGCAAAGAGGCAAAGGACCTGTACTCAGAAAACTATAAAAAAAAAAAAACTCATGAAAGAAATTGAGAAAGACACAAAGAAATGGAAAAATATTCCATGTTTATGGATTGGAAGAACAAATGTTGTTAAAGTGTCTATGGTCCCTAGAGCAATCTATACATTCGATGAAATCCCTATCAAAATACCATCAACTTATTTCACAGAGCTGGGACAAAGAATCCTAAAATTTGTATGGAACCAGAAAAGACCCCAAAGAGTCAAAGTGATGTTGAAAAAGAAAATCAAAACTGGTGGCATCACAATCCTGGACTCCAAGCTCTATTACACAACTGTAATAATCAATGCAGTATGGTACTGGCACAAAAACAAACACATAGATCAATGGAACAGAATAGAGAACCCACGAACAGACCCTCAATTCTATGACCAACTAATCTTCAACAAAGTAGGAAAGAATGTCTAATAGAAAAAAGTCTCTTCAACAAATGATGTTGGGAAAATTGGACAGTAACATGCAGAAGAATGAAAGTGGACCATTTCCTTACACCATATGCAAAAATAGACTAAAAATGAATGAAAGATATAAATGTAAGACAGAAATCTATCAAAATCCTAGAGAAGAACACAGGCAGCAACTTCTATGACCTTGGCCACAGCCACTTCTTGCTAGAAACGCCTCCAAAGGCAAGAAAACAGAGGCAAAAATGAACTATTGGGACTTCAACAAGATAAAAAGCTTTTGCACAGCAATGGAAACAGTTGACAAAATCAAAAGACAACTGACAGAATGGGAGAAGATATTTCCAAATGTCTTGTCAGATAAAGGACTACTATCTAAAGTCTTTAGAGAACTTATCAAACGCATCACCCAAAAAACAAAGAATCCAATCAAGAAATAGGCAGAAGACATGAACAGACGTTTCTCCAAGGAAGATATACAAACGGCCAAGACACATGAAAAAATGCTCAACATCACTCAGCATCAGGGAAATCAAATCATAACTACGAGATGCCACTTCACACCAGTCAGAATGGCTAACATTACAAGTCAGGAAATGACAGATGTTGGCAAGGATCCTGATAAAGGGGAAACCTCTTGCACTATTGGTGGGAATGCAAGCTTGTGCAGCCACTCTGGAAAATAGTAGGAAGGTTCCTCAGAAACTTGAAAGTAGTGCTACACTATGACCCAGCAATTGCACTACTAGGAATTTACCCCAGTGCTACAAATGTGGTGATCCAAAGGGGAACCTGCACCCCAAAGTTTATAGCAGCAATGTCCACAATTGTTAAACTATGGAAAAAGCCCAGATGCCCATTGGCAGATGAATTGATAAAGAAGATGTGGTATATATATACAATGGAACACCACTCAGCCATCAAAAAGAAAAGAAAAAGAAATTTGCCTTTTGCAATTATGTGGATGTAACTAGAGGGTATTGTTAAGTGAAATAAGTCATTCAGAAAAAGACAATTATCATGTTATCTCACTCTTATGTGGAATTTAAGAAATAAAACAAAGCAGCTTAGGAGAAAGAGAAAAAGATAAGACAAAATCGGGAGAGAGACAAATCATGAGACTCTTAATCATAGGAGATAGAGAGTTGCTACAGGGGAGAGGAGGGAGGGGATAGGGTAACTAGATGATGGATATTATGGAGGCCACATGATGTAATGAACACTAGTGCTATATAAGACGATGAATCACTGACCTCTACCTCTGAAACTAACAATACATCATATGTCAAATAATAGAATTTATTTTTTTAAGATTTTATTTATTTATTCATGAGAGACACAGAGAGAGAGAGGCAGAGACACAGGCAGAGGGAGAAGCAGGCTCCATGCAGGGAGCTGGCGTGGGACTTGATCCCGGGACTCCAGGATCACTCCATGGGCCAGAGGCAGGCGCTAAACCGCTGAGCCACCCAGGGATCCTAAATAATTGAATTTAAATACAAAAAGAAGAATAAATTAAAAAAAAATAAAGTTGAACAAATAAAACACCTTCTAATACAAACCATATGTGTCCACTTATATAAAGTTTCCAAAACAAGTAAAATTATATGTAGTATTAAGAAATGTAAACATGGATGCTATTTAAGAAAAAAGAAATAATGATACTCATAAAACCAGGACAATGCCTATTTTTAGGGTGGTGAAAAGGAACTGTCGCTGGGAAAAATATTGAGAGTCCTTTGGGATCTTGGGAAAGTGCTATTCCAGACTTAAATGATAGATAACACCAGTGTGTACAATTATTTTTAATCATTTTTGCATTATATTTACACCATTTAACAAATAAAAAAGTTTTAATTGTATTCTCTGCACAAAAAAACATAACCATTTCAAAGCAAAGCCAAAGCTTTTGTGATCTATTTAAGTTTTGGAACATATACTCAAACAAAACTTCAGAATCTGTTTCAGAAAGTATAGAGGAGAAAATTCCAGTGCCATTTGATGCCAATGCTTAGGTAGAGATGCTAAAAATAATTTTAATATGATGTTAAGTAATAATGTAAAAATAATGTAATGTGCATAACTTTTTGCGCACAAATTGATCTGTACTTTAAAATTTATATATTAACTTCATGAAATGTGTTAACAATGAGCAAATTGGATGTTGCAGCAAATCAGTAAGAGCAGTGACATATACTTCAGCAATGCTACTATTAAGCTCTTCTACTTGGTACTGTTTGACCAAAACAAACAATTTGTTTCCTGAAGGCAACTATAGAATACAACCATAAAACTTACCACAATAGATGGGCGCCTCTGTGGCTTAGCTGGTTGAGCATCTGACTCTTGATTTCTACACTCAAGTCATGATCTCATGGTCATGGGATCAAGCCCCAAGTTGGGCTCTGCTTAGCAGAGACTCTGTTTGAGATTCTCTCTCTCCTCTCCCTGTGTCCCTCCTGCTCGCACCCACCCTCCCCCTCAAATAAAGAAATAAATCTTTAAAAATAAAAAAAAATAAAATATACCACACTAGAGGATTTTTTTCTTGTTCTCCCATTTCATGCAAGAATGTGGAAAAAATGAGACCCTAGTTTACCTAAATTCTGAGACTATCTTTGAGCATAGGTCTTTGTACTTCTTGTCATTTAATAGTGAAAAATCTTTTCTTAAGAATCCTGGTGACCCACTTACTTTATCAAGATGTTACAGGAAAAAAAAATCCTGAAAAAACATTTAAAGCTTTGGCTTTACATATCTGCACAATGCATTCTGCCCATAAGTGTTACAATCTGAGAAATCATAAAAAAATCCAATAAATGCTGTAAAGAGTTTAAAATTGTTCTAATAGGGTTTTTAATTAGATGAAACTGAGCATAGCCATAGTCAATTAGAAAAAAACCTGCAACTAGAACTGCCTGTTCCTCATAGAGTTATTGGAGACTCAGCCATGCAGTTTATTGAGGAAAGGAAGCAAGGTGATTTGAATGGATATAGATTATTTGAAACTCTTTATTATGTGTGTGAGAGCAAGTATACACTTGGAAAAATATTAATATTAAATTGACTTTGTATCTCTCAACCCCTAAAATTTTGTTAAAAGCATGACATTTATTTGTAAGAAAAAATAAATAGTAATGTAAATGATTTATTTTCTTTCATGAAATGTGAATGTTGTTTATGCTAAGTTGCTTTGGAAAAGTAGGTATTATCTGTTAGTTATTTATTCCTCAAATAAGGTCTAATTTACTGTTTGGTAATATTGATATGTGATGTTTTAGAAAACTCCTTCTTAAAAATATATTTAAAACCTAAGTTTCTACTCTTATTTTTTTAAAGATTTATTCATTTATTTTAGAGAGGGAGAGAGAGAGAGTGAGAGAGAGCATGCAAGCATGGGGTGGGGGGTGCGAAGGGATAGAGAGAATCTCAAGCATACTAACTCCTAATGAAGAGCCTGACTCCGGGCTCAGTCTCATGACCCTTGAAACCATGAGTCATAAATCATGAGCCTAAATCAAGAGTCAGACACTTAACCGAATGAACCACCTAGGCACCCACCCCTCTTTTCTTATTTTTATTACAGGAAAAATAAATTATTTATAACAATTCATAATTCTTAAGGGGTCATTGTTTTAACCACTTGACTTTTGAATTCACTTATACTCATCGTGATTGTATGTTTCACATTTTTTCTATAATTTTTAATGAAATAAAATCATTACATACATACTTTTGGTAACTTTCAACTTTCATTCAACATTAAAATATATATATGATATATATATGTATCTTACTTCCATCTATTTAAAGCTTATTTTTTCATATGTTCCCTCACTGGATAGATTTTGAAATTATTGTTAGGTACTACATATATTATTGAACATACTGCTAACACACTTAAAATTCAGCATTCTTTAGTGATTGTTATTTGGAGGAGTCTATCATAAATTACTCCTGAAATAAGTACTCTTCACGTTTGATTGCACTATATGAGCATGTGTTAAGTTTCATTGGCTTTAAATAATCATCAGATGAATGAAGTTTCTGAATAAATAACTCCAGGTATCATAAGAGTATGATGATTTTATAATACTGCTTGAAATTGAAATCCAAATAAAATCTGTGTGAACTATATGTTACTTTAATTGAACTACACAATGCAGGGTGAATGTGAAGCTAAGTGGAACCCTATGCTTCTCCTCTGACAACTTTACCTCAATGTTCTTTGTCCTTTTATAGAATCTCTAGGTTACTACTAAAGAAAGGTGGAAGCAGTTAAAAGATAATTGTAATATTTACTTTAATCACTGGATTTAGTAATCATACATCAACCTGATATTGATGTTGTTTGTACAAGTTGTACATATTTACAATATATAGGGCTCAATTAAGGAAACAAAAGCCATTCTAAGTACTTCTAGTAGAGAGAGATTTAATACAGCATAGGGAATGAGAGGAATACTCAAGAGTTGGAAGGGTTCTGGAAAACAAATATCAGGAGGCACTTTTAGGAGATTCCTAAGTCCAAGCGTTGCCAGAAAGCTTCCACCACGGTCTACAATAGAAAATCTGCAGCCAATTTTCAGAGGACTCCATGGCTGGAAGCAACAGTCAACGATCTTAGCTACCTGCTGAAAATGAATTAATGCATTATCCTTCTCTTCTAACTTCCAAATTGTGTGCAATTTTCCAGATGGCAACACCTAACCAGGAAGGATAGAATTAAAGGGATTTCTGGGAAATATAATTCAAAGTTCTCGCCTGAAATAAGGAGAAAAAATTTATAAGGGACAAAAAGTACAAAATAGAAAATACAGATCAGCTTTCAAATATTGTAAATCTAAAATGATTATTTTTTTCCTGGAGGTACATTTTTATTGCATCTTAAAGTTGATTAATTGGGATTACTGCTTAATTCAGCAGCTGAAAATAAAATTGTATAATGTTTAAGCATGTAACAGGGACACTTCTTCCATAGCAACATTTTAAAAGATAATAAAAAATGATGTGAGAGTGACATATTACATAATTGCTGTATATATATATATATATGTGTGTGTGTGTGTGCGTGTATTTTAATTATTTGTAGCTGAATATAAGTCACTGACATAATGTTCTTAGAAGAGTATATACTTGTATTGAATTTTACTGTGATATGAGATAGATGAATGTATCCTGTTCATTTTCTCGTGGAATTAAAAGATGTGATGTTTTACTGGTGAACAAAAAAATTTATTTTAATTTAGTCAGCATAAATGAATTTTTTATGAACCTGAAGTAATCCTCTGATTTCAAGATGGTGAACTAAGTATATATTGCAGTCTTTCTGCTTTACGTCACATCCTAGAAATTACATAAAATAAATAAAAAATAAAGAAATGGATACACTAGAAATAAAAAAAGAAGCTTTTAAAAGCCAGAAATTGTGAGTCATTCTTAAAAGGCCATTTTAAAACTGACCATTTGTAATAGAAACCATAGGACAGGGCAAACATTTTAGTTTTCTGCCACATAATGTAGGTTCAACAGCAAGGGAGTTCTGACTGTGGAGGTGATGAAACATAAAATCAGGATGGGTGGAAAAAAATTAAAAAGCCCAATAAGTTACTTAGTTTGGTTACAGTAATGGGAGGCATTAATAAAAAGGAAGGAGGTCTGTCACCACACACAAACAGTGACAAGGAGGTTGGTTGAAAGAACTAGAATGAAGCTAACAGGTGACTGGTAACACATTTCTTTTTATGAAATTGAGATAGGGGATGTCTTCTTAGCAAGATAATTGAAATTGTGGACTTGTGGGCATGGATATTTGTGCTTTTCCCCCACTGGGATTGTCAGTGAATTCCATACAGTCTAACAATTGATCTTAAAATTTCAAAAGCAAGAGGCACAAACTCATAAGAAAAAGTTAATACTGTGAAAAACAGAACAGGCTCAAAAATTGAAGGGTACACTTTAGAAACAGAAATAATAAACAATCAGAAGAGAACATAAAAATAAATTATTATCAGAAAGAGATAAAGATATATTGCACATATCACAGAATAATAGATGCATAAGAAATAAAGGATATATATATGTATATAATATATGAAACTAGATATCATAGGCATTGTATATACAATTTATAAAATAGATACAGCTAAAGTAGAGATCAAAGGTTAGGTGGAATAATTCACTTAGAAAGCAATACTAAAAGGAAAAAATAAGAAAATGTTTTAAAAGGGAGTTAACAGACAAATATTTGGCATCTTTAAGGTTGTCCAATAATCAGTTTCCCTTTTCTCTCTCTCTGAATACAAAACAATTGAGAAATGAAACTAGGAATAAAGTTGATGAAGGCCATATGTTTACCTTTTTCACTGATAATAACTGGGATGGATATGGAATTTAATGTGCAAGCCAGCTGTAATTGCTATGAGAACATTAGAGTCAGGCCTCTTATGCACCCAGACACAGGGGACACTGACTGCTGGCCATCTCCTGTAACCTCAGCTTCGTTGACAGTTTATGGTACCTTGAGAGTATCAAAGAACATGTTTTCTGCAGTCAGATTAAATGCCAAGTAGAAAGAGAAGAGATTACCAGGTCTTTTCTAAAACTAACATATCAGGTAAACTGCTCCTGAGAGAAGTGTTGAAGGTGTCCAGGCACATCCCAAAAATTTAGTCCCTTCAACATGGCAATATATATCAAAGTTTTGGAGAAATATCTTCTCCAATCAATATAGTCTAGATATTTAAAAACAGCAATCTTATAGGACTTCCAGAGAAGACAATATACAGAATAGATGAAAAGTAATATTTGAATAAGTATAGCCAAGTATATTCTGGGCCCCAAAAACAAGCAGTAGTACAGATAAATGCAAATATAGACATCCACATGCATGTGTGTGTGAAGATGTGTATATATATACATATATATATGTATATATACACATACATATACATATGCATGAGTATATACAAACTCACGTGCATATAAATCCTAAATATCCTAAATATATCCCACATGCATATATATATGTCCTATGTACACACATACACACACAAGCATTCGTTGACACCCACAGTAAATGATAGTTCAATTTCAGATCATCAGGAAAGAAAGCAAAATGTTAAAAATTGCCAGGGGAATGCATGTGGGGGAAGATTGCCTACAAACATATGATGGCTTCATTATCAATGAATAACACAAGGTGAGAATGAAATAGCATCTTTAAAGTTGAGGGGAAATTATTTTGAACATAGGTTACTAAATTTAAAAAAGCAATCACTGCAACAAGAGGACAAAATAATCATTTTTTATAGAAATTAGGAAATCAAAGAGCATTACCTGAAATCTTTGTTTGAAAGAATTATTGTGAATGTTCTCCAGCCAGAAGAAAAAATAACCCGAAAAATCTTTCCAAATATGGTATTGAGACAGATAATTTCTTTGAAGTTCATCTCTAGTCTTCCTAAGTGGTACAAAAATCTCAGGCTAGAGGCTTTCAGAATATTCTTACTACCTTGGTCTCTATATTTCTAGGAGTATGATTTGCCTTATAAATTTAATTTTAAATAGAATTTTCTGTTAAGTGTTAGCAATCACATACTCTCTCATAAATAGGATTGTACTGATTCTGCATCATTGTATTTAGATTAATGCATTGTTGTTAGTGCTTAGTATTAAAACTGTGTGCAAGAAAATATATTGCGAAATACAAATTCATATCCTAAATAAGATATTTTTTAATATCTGGCAAAATAAGCCATTAGTGGATAGCAGGGGAAAGTAATGATATAGAAATGTTACCTTTTTTCTTATTTGAGGACTTATCATTTAAATATTCACATGGCCATTCATATTTTATCAATATTGTGTTGAGGTCCAATGCCACACAATGGTTAGACCATTGCTTTAGTGGTAGCTATATCTGAGTTCTAGTCAGATTTATAATTTCCTTGGACTAGTGACTCAACCTTGCTGAATTCAATGCTTTTTCCTAAGAAAGATATTTCAGATATGCATCCCTCAGTCTTATCCCAAGTTATCATTATTCTTTTACCCTTGCTTTATTCTTCTTCTTAGTAATTTTGACCAGACACTTTAGGAAACACTTGTCACTTTGCTTATTGTTTCTCTCTCTAGAATGTAAATTCCATGGGACAAGGACTTTGTCTTGCTCATTTCTGTATCCTGGGACCAATTAGTAGCTGAAGCATAGAAATCACTCACTCATTATTTAGCAAAGGGGTGTATGCATTCATAAATATTCCAAAAAAAGGGGTTAAAAGAAATCATTTCTCCTGTTCCTAGAAACAGATAAATGCAAACATACAAAGATTGATCATTTCTTTTTTGTGGAACTTGAAGAAAATTCCTCTATACAAAAATAACACATTACACTTTTGAATTGGTCTCGTTACATGTTTTAGTTAATATAAACCCTTCACACAGGATCTGAGGCAGAAAGCGATTATGTGTTTTACTTTGTAAAAACTGATTCTCAGAAAAGTAAAATAGGGGTATGTGTGCATGTGTGAGAGTATATGTGTCTGCATCTATGTTTAGAGATAAATACATAGAGACATAGGTAAAGATACAGATATTCAGGAGGAGTTCAACCCAGAAGTGAATACCAGGACCCTTTAATCTGAGCATATATTCCTCCTTTAAGTTATCTTTAAAATAAAATTTGTTTTCTTTCCTACATTGCTTAATTGTAAAAATTGAAACATAAGATAGTTTTGCCAGGCAACAGCTGAAGCCATGGCAGGAGGAGCATTATCTTAATTATACCACTGGTCTGACTGGTAGAGACCAGTGGTGGCCAGAGTCATAGGAACATTTGGTTATGCCATCTTCCCAGGCCATCTGTATCCTAATGAGGGTGGTGATGCCAGCACCAGGCTAATGGCAATCAGAGTTCTGCAAGTAATAACGCTTTGGGCTGATCTTTTGGGTAGAGTTATTTACAGAATATGCAAATCATAAAGTCCTTAATTAGCATTCTTGAATTCTCTTTTCTCCTCTCTATGTAATCCTTCAGCATCATTGTTCCCTCTTGAATATTCACATGTAATTCTTCCAATATTTTTTCCCCAAAACAACTCTCGGAAGTAATTCATATTTAGGGTTCTTAATCACGGAAGGATTTTATTTTTGTGTGATTGCAGGGATGACACCAACAGGGCAGACTCTCTAAAGCAACTACTTTCAAACAGCTACAACTCAGCAGGACATAGGGTGAATACATTTGATAATGAAAGATTTTGTAATTTACAAATCATTTGTTAAATTGACAATCTCTAAGAGGTTTTCTATTGCCACTCTTCACTCCTTCTCCTCATTTTATTATTTTAGCAATTAACCTTATTTTGTTAAATTTAAAGGAAAGAAAATCAATCTGCATGTTTCTCATGTTTCTATTCTTGAGAGAGGGGATGGATTTTGAAATATTTGGTTCCTACAACAATAGAGATTTGTCCTGGCTATGCTTCTGAAAGGTACATTCGAGAAACATAAAAATTATGATACAATGATTATCTTACTAACATAAATTTGTGACCCGTGTTCAGTCCCATGTTAAATAGAGACAAAAAAAAAAAAAAAAGGAATAGAAGACATTGGATAAGAGAGACTAAAAGCAGTAATTTTGAACCTATGATCATTTAAATGTATTGAGTATGGCCTCATAATAATTAAAATCATTTTATATACAATGGATTATTTAAAATTTTAATTTATATTTCAAAGTTCAAATTAATTTTTACTGGAATGAATATCATACTATACTCTCATACAGCCATAAAATTGTGTTTTTGCAGTAAGCTAAGAAAATTTTTTTCAAGCCATAAAGGAGACATTTAGTAAAGAAACAAATAAATTTACCTATTTTATTTTATTCTGTAGAATATTTTATTTATTTATTCATGAGAGAAACAGAGAAAGGCAGAGACATAGGCAGAGGGAGAAGCAGGTTTCCTGTGGGGAGCCAGATGTGCTTGATCCGGGGACTCGAGGATTACGCCCTGAGCTGAAGGCAGATACTCAACCACTGAGCCACCCAGGCATCCCAAAATTTATCTATTTTAGAAACAATTTTTTTTTAAGATTTTGTGTATTTAGTCATGAGAAACGCAGAAAGAGGCAGAGACATAGGCTGAGGGAGAAGCAAGCTCCCCACAAGGAGCCTGATGTGGGACTCGAGCCCAGGATTGTGGGATCACAACCTGAGCCAATGGCAGATGCTAAACCATGGAGTCACCCAGCATCCCTAGAAGCAAAATTGTTTACAGGTAAAATTATTTGTAAATTCTTTGCAAATTATATCCTCTCTCTTTGTGATTTTAGCCATCATACATAAACAGACAAATACTTAATATCAGTAGTTTCCAGAAATGCAACAACCTATTTATTAATGCCATAATAAACTTAACAAATAAATAAATAAACAAATAAACTACTTTTTCTGTAACTTGCCCCTAATGGGCATCCATGCTCTCTTCACAATTTTCTGAATATCAGTTGTTTTTATCAGCCACCATCAGAGTCTGATGATGAAGTTGTTTGTTTGTTTGTTTGTTTCTTTTAGTAACAATTTCAGCCTTACTCCAAGGATCATATGTCAAAAGATGTTTTGTGGTAAGTATGTGGTATTTTTGTAAAGTGGATAATAACTCTGTTCTGATTTTTAAGCAACTGAATTTTCTAATATTGGATTTTTATTGTAGGTTACTCTTCACAAGATAGTAGTTTAATGTCACATGTTGACACAGACTTGAGGCACATATTTTAAACTCTTCTTTTCACTTCGAATATTAAATAAGTTATATTCCTTCTTTTTCAAATCTATCATTGTAAACCACACATATTCCCTTTCTTCTATTTGTTCTATGAAAATAAGGTCCAAAAAAGTCCTTATTTTTTATATTTGGAGAATATTAGTATAATTTTGCAAGTTTCTTTTAGAATTTATGGCTTATAGGGGTGCCTGGGTGGCTCAGTTGGTTAGGTGTCTGCCTTCAGCTCAGGTCATGATTCCAGGGTCCTGGGATTAAGCCTCGTGTCCATCTCTGTCCAGATAGGGATCCTGCTTCTCCTTCTCCCTCTGCCTGCTGCTCCACTTGCTTGTGTCAAACAAATAAATACAAAACCTTAAAAACAAAAATATTTTATGATGTATAAAAAACTAAATTTCAAGTAATGAATATACTCATATAAAAAAACACATACTATTCTATGCAAAGATGTCTTATACTATTCTATGTCAAGATATATATGTACACCATTACCTGGATTGAACTAAGGTATTGGTTCATTTAGAAATATTCTCAGGCTACCATCATCTCCTTCAACATGGTTCACACTAAGAATATCATTAGTAAACTGTAGTATCATGCTTCATTCTGTTGTATTAAATACGTTGGTCAACATGAATAATCATCTCATACAATTGTAGGGAAAAGAGTCACGAACAGCAAACATTTCATAGTTTTCATACTTGTCTTTCATTTGAAAAGTTTGTGACAGTATATAAGAAAATCTGAATATTTCCTCCTGTACATTACCTGTAGAATCCGCAGTGAATGTTGTTGACCTTGAAAAAAAAGCAGAAACTAGTGATCATGAATGTAGCATAAACCTGTCATCAGATAACACTAAGGGAATTTAAGAAAGAAAACAGATGAATATATGCGAAGGGAGGAAAGAAAAAAGAGAGAGGGAAATAGGTCATAAGTGACTCTTAAGGACAGAAAACAAACTGAGGGTTGATGGAGGGAGATGGGTAGGGGGTGGGCTAGATAGGTGATGGGTATTAAGGAGCACACTTATTATGATGAACACTGGGGGTTGTATGTAAGTAATGAATCGCTGAATTCTACTCCAGAAACCAATATTGCACTGTATGTCAACCACCTAAAATTTAAATTAAAAAAATAATGAAAAAACCCACTAAAGGCATCCAGTTTCATAAATGAATGACTTGTAATCAATAGCATTGCCTGATGCAAAATGGATTCTATATGCTCTTCAGAGGTTTGTTTTCCAAACTCCTCTTAACTAAAAACTACATTGTTAAACACTGTCTTCACAGGCTTTATCAGAGTGCCTCAAAGAGGATATATGTAGATAGTTAATGAATATAAGTTGTTGATGGTATTGGAAAAGTCCATTCAAATCATCCCCACTTTCCCCTTCCCCCAACCATGTAAAAATATTTGGTCTGATTTATTTATAGGATGAATTAATTTCTGTATTTCTGTTTAGAATTATAGTTAATTCTATTTGTTTAGTAAATTCATTTGCAGGTTCTTAGGGGAGGATCTTTTCAGCTCTGTAGAATTTGTAAGTAATTTTAGTGTATTATGATTTAAGGTAATAGTCATTTTGTATTGAGCCACTTTATTTAAAAAATTTTTTTAAGAATCCTTTTTTTAATATTTATTTATTTATTTATTCATGAGAGATAGAGAGAGAGAGAGAGACGCAGAGACACAGGCAGAGGGAGAAGCAGGCTCCACTCAGGAAGTCTGACATGGGACTCGATTATGGGTCTCCAGGATCATGCCCTGGGCTGAAGGCAGGCGCTAAACTGCTGAGCCACCCAGGGATCCCCTACTTAAAATTTTGAAGTCAAAATATTTTTACCTGCACAAGAAAAATTTAGGAATGGTGATAAATAATTTTAACAGCTTCTATATTAACACTTCTAAATTCCCATAATATATGCTAATACAAAAAATTAAATAGATATTTTAGGTACTTCCAGATAAGGAAGTAAAATTATAATGATATAAATTGTTGAATTTTAAATCATAAGGGATGCTAGCATTTTGCTAAATAGATATTAAGTCATAGATTTTGACAATTAAAAATATTTATGCTAGGAGTACCTGAGTGACTCAGTCAGATAAATGTCTGACTCTTGGTTTTTGGCTCAGGTCATGATCTCAGGGTCATAGGATAGAGCCCGGTGTCAGGCTTCATGCTCAGCTTGGAGTCTGCTTGGGATTCTCTGCCTCTCCCTCTGCTCTTCCCCTCACTTGCACTCTCTCTCTCAAATATTTTTTTTTTAAAGAAAAATATTTATGCTACCTGGAATGAGTAAGTTAACATTCAAATCCTATTTGAGATTATAAGCAGAGAGAAATTGTGTACTAATCTAACTAGTGCTGCAAGATGCATTACATTTGATAATGTGATTTTTCTTCTTTAGTGAAGATGAGCTTTATTCATGAAAATATATGTATTACTTCCAGATAGCTCCAAACTTGAAAACTGGTTTAGGTATTCAAGTTAAATTAATATAGGAATTAATGTATTTCAATATACTATATGCACAGAACATATTTTAGGTCAAAATTTGTTCCACAGAATACCAACATCAGAAACATTTTTGATTCTTCTTTAAAAAGCAAATTCTTGGAAATTTTCCCAGAAATAATTAACAAAATCTATATATGAGGGCCCAGGAAACATTTTAAATGTTTCCCTACATTTTTTTAAATAAAGTTTAAAAATTTCTGACCCCTTTTGTTTTTTGGTTATTCTTTATATTCTTTCAATTTTACACATATATGTACTTAGGCATAGTTGTTTTTTATTTACATGAAAGCAAGTAAAATTATGACTACATTCATTAATCAGAAATAATTATAACAGTTGTTATTAGGTGTCTAACTGAGCTTAATATTCTATATACATTATCTTAAATGTCCATAGCAATTTTAAAGAGGTTAAAAGGGTTAACAAACAGAGCCCAGGGTCACATGGAAATACAGTGGTGAACCAAATCCCCAACAGATCCATTAATGTAGATGGTGAGTACTCCTCAAACCTATAATATGAAATGTAAAAATGTCCTCTCCCAACATTCCATAATATGCTATTTCTCAATTTCAATCTTTTTCATAATTTTAGTAAGGACATATTTTCTTCAATATAACACTGATACCTTCTTGTCTCAATATAACTTGGAATTTAACTACATAAAACCCTCATCAGTTTGGATCTTTTAATAAACAGGTGCCAAGTTGTCATTAAACAAACACAATATTTATTGGTAGAATTGGTTTTGAAAAATAAAGGGGAGGAGACAGAGTGAGTCAGGTAAGACTTCAGACAGTGATGTATGGAGGAAAGGAAAAATGAAGGAGAAAATGTTAAAAGTAATCTTACTCTGTTAGGCAGCTCCGTGGGATTTCTTCCCAGGTCCATGGGAAGCCCCAGAAAAAAAAGATTTCCAGTTACATGATTCCTGCATTCAGCAGACATAACCCAGTTCTGTTAACCCACCATCCTTGTTCATTGGCTGGGGCATCCATGGAAGACTATGGCCTTAAAATGAAGCATAGTGGATCCAACGGTCCTACTAGCTGGAGAGTACATGCCAACTTACACACCACATAGCAGATTCTCTTGATGAGAAGGATGTGTGGTACACCTCCATGACCTCCTCAATAGCATTCTGGAAAACCCTTGACTTCATTACACTTTGGCATATTCAAGAGCATGGGTGAAATACTATTTTCTTTGCATATCCAAATCCTACGAGATGTGATGAATAGAGTTCACAAATACATGTTTATTGGCAAACACATATTTCTAGAAAGAGGATTTGAAATAGAAAGGATATCTTCATTTTTTAAGGCAGGTTTGATTTAAACTACATGGTGCATAAATTAAAATTAGAGGGAAATAATCAGAAAATATTACTTGATTTTAAAAAGAAAGGAATCTAAAAATATGAAGATGACTTAATTTCTCATTTTATGATGTATTTGGAAGTAAAGAAAGTATTTTAAAAGATCCTTTATTATTGAGATTATTGATGTATTCTTCCAACAAGAATAAGAGAATAAATAAGGTCACCTCTAAAGAAGAATCATCACTAGTTAAAAGAATATAAATCTAGTATCTACCACTAGAATTAAGTTTTAAATGATCACAATTCTGAAACAATGTTCCTATTATGAATAACACTAGAGACATGGATAAAACAATATAATTGCATAATTTAAATTTTTCATGAGTCAGCAGTTTCTGGAATTCTGACCCATAGCCTAAACCACTGCCAATTTCTTCCTTTGTATCCTGATCATTTTATGTTTGACATGTTCAAAAAATATTTTTTTGACACATGAATAGCGCTTAGCAGTAGGTAACCAAAATGAGGTTATAAGGCTTCTTTAATGCAATAAAACTCAGTGGAGAAATAACCAAAGAGCAGGAATGAAACCATTATTCTGTTACTGTGAGCATAAAAACAAATTAAAAGTTTGAAGCACCAGTAACTTTCAAATTCTCTTAGTATAACACCATATGCTCATATCTCAAAAATATAATCTGGAATATAATTGGGCATGTAAGAAAATCTACACATATATATTATTATAAAAAAAAAGATTTGCTTTCATTGAAGTTCACAGCGTTATAGTCAATGTTATAAATTCTATTTACAAAAATATTTATTAAGTAGGTATTAAAAATATCCAATTGAGGTAATTTACAGAAAAAAGAGTTCTATGGAGAATTGAAAATTGAAATAATTTAATACTGAAAAATACTAATTTATAAAAATGTGACTATTCACCTAGCATGCTATAGTACATGGAAATAAGTAGCAAGCTTTATCATATGCTTTGTTGTTAAGTCTCTCCAGAGCTAAGACATATTTTAACTTTAATAATAAGTTATATTTCTGTAGAAGAATGAACAGCATTGTCATTCTGTACATCTTCCCTTCTATTTTAGAAATAAATAAATCAGAAGTATGGTCTTTACTGGGATACTTTTTTTTTAAACTATGGCAATTACATATATAATAATGGCCATATATCATATATTTTCACATACATATATGATAAAACATATATTATACTAATAAGATCTGAAGACCTAAGTGTTTCATATTTATTTTTACATCGACCCATGCATTAAAAAAATTGTATTTTGGATACCTTAAAACATAATGAAGAGCAACGCTTATTACCCTTGTTTCAAAATTGCCAGAAATTCCCAGAAAGGAAGAAGAAGAGAGAAAATTAGTAAATTTGATATTTATATTTGTCTGATAATGCCTACCTAACTGCTGGTAACTCCTTTTTTTTTTTTTTTTTTTTTTTTGGTACTGCTGGTAACTCTATACAAATATATCTATCACATTTCTAGTCCTGGCAGAGGAGAACTATGTTAATGAGTGTTCCCAGAGAAACAGAATCAATAAAAGTCATATACATATATATGCCCTCTCTCTAGACTGAGAGAATGAGAGAGGGAGAAAGGGAAAGAGAGAGACAGCAAAGAAGAGAGAGGAGTGAAAGAGAGAGAATGAATACAAATATTAGGTCATTCCATTATGGAGCCTGAGAAGTCCCATGATTTGCTTTCTGCAAGCTGGAGACTCAGTAAGGCTGTGGTGTAGTTCAAAAGCTGGAGAGCAAGGGTATTGATGACGTAGATTCCAGTCAGATTCTGAAGGTTGAGAACCAGAAGTGCTGAGGACAGGAAAAGATGGATGTCCCCACTCAACCAGCCAGGCAGAGAGAGAGTGAATTCTCCCTTCCTCTACTCTTTTGTTCTATTTCGGTCCTCAAAGGATTGGATAATACCCACCCATACTGGGAAGGCAATCTGCTCTCCTTCAGGCTCCTAATTCAAATACCAATGTCTTCCAGAGACATCTCACAGATACACCCAGAAATAACATTTAACAAAGTATCTAGGCATCTTGTAATTCACTCAAGTTGGCATATAAAATAAAGGAAAAATGAGCTGAAGTTATGGGAGGATTTTTTTCTAAAACATCTATGAAAAAGACTCACAAAAATGAGATTGTGTTAGCTAAAATCCATACAAATAGTTAACTGGTCATCAATGGCTCATATTCTATATCTATAAAGCAGAGGATTGGATATACACCTACATCTTTGCTTCCTCTAACTAAAATGAAAAAAAATGCAAATTATAAGTATTATAAACCCACAAGGAAAGATAAAATGAGCTATTATTATAGCAAATAAAAGGTGTCAGTAAAATGTTGGGAGCAAGCAAGCAAGTACTTTAGCAGGGAAGAGAAAGTTGAAAGCAAATTGCTTGCAATAAAAAAACGAGCTTATTTACACAAAGTAATAGAATGTCTCAGCAAATAGAACTCCTAAGTACTTCTAAAGGGAGAGGATATGAAATTAAAAAGATTGGTTGAAAGTTTACTTAAACATCATTTAAAATGCCAAATTTCGCACTTTCCCCATGTAGGCGGTCCTTTTACCACACTGGCAAGATAAAGAAACTATCTCCTCTGACCTAGCTTAAGCAGGCAGCCTTCATATGTAGGGAGAGAACATAGGAGGGTGGGAGTAATGTAGGAACAGTTGATTAAAAATCAAAATGCAGTAGTGATATTCTTCCAAACTTCATGTCCCACACTGGGTTTCTAGGCACTGACACTTAATCTTGTACTCGCAGGCAGGGTCATATCCTCACGCTTTTAATTGATTGCTAAACTTTATCGATAAAGCACAGAGATGCACCTAAGTAGCCATATAAGAGAAATCTATGTGGCTGGGAGTATTTTTAACAGTATAGAATAAGTTATTTGAGATAATCTTTCAAGCTACATGGGGGATCCCTGGATGGCTCAGCGGTTTAGCACCTGCCTTTGGCCCAGGGTGTGGTCCTGGAGTCCCGGATGGAGTCCCGGATGGAGTCCCAGATCGAGTCCCGTATGAGGCTCCCTGCATGGGGCCTGCTTCTCCCTCTGCTCTGTCTCTCATGAATAAATAAATACAATCTTTAAAAAAATATATTTCAAACTACAGAGGAGGTAATTTTGGAGGCAGTTCATTTCTTCTGTGCATTGATTATTCATCTGTTAATTTAAACAACACTTATCTTTCATCTATCATTGCAGACATAATTATTTCAGCCTTTAAAGTTGGGACCTAATAATTATAAGGCACTATAATGAAAAATCAAATAGGATTTTGTGTAAAATGCAATTGGAGCAAACATCTCCCTAGATAGTCAGGGACTGTAAGTCTTGGGTTTTTACTATTGAATACAGACTGCCCTCAAGCCACATAGGAGTAAGATACAATGTTTTAAAAAAATGAGAATAATTAAATGAGATGAAAGTTGAGTTGACGTCTTTAAGCAATGTAGATAAAATTTGACATTTCATGACCACAGAATCCAAGGCCTTTCAGATTTATTATCATATAGACTATCTCATTATGATTAGTAAGAACCAATTTCGTTAAGGATAGAGTCACAGATGCATTTGGGAAACAAAAGTGTGAAGACAAAGAAACAATTAGAAATTGAGGTCAGATAAACAACTTTGAATGAGAAATAGGATAGCCTAGGGAGGACTCTAAACTGAGTCTGGCTGCTGAGCTATAGCTAGACACATGGGAGAGGAGAGTTATGAGACTAGTGGAAGTGTCTAGATACATTCTATGACAGATTGGGAACTAGAACAAGAAATCTTCATTGGAGAAGCGAGAGTATGCAACCTGTACTACCCAGCTAGCAGTGCTACACTCAAGTGACTGCTTATTGGGTCTAGTCCTCACAATTCCTGATGGCATCAAAAGGTATTGAACTTCTATATATCTTTTAAGAATATTGTCACAGAGGTAACATGATAAGAAATTGTTTATAAAGATTCATGGTCTGAACCTAAATGGAAAAAATACACTGTTTTATCCCCTATGAGTAAATTCTCCTTATCATTCATTTTTTTTTTCAAAATATGCTTTTTCTTTTTCATTTAGAGCACTCTCTTATTTGTTAACTTGTTTATTGCCTTTTCACTAGAATTTAAAATCCATATAGGTAGGGATTTTTTGTTTTAACCATATCTGTATAGGGAGCATCTGGAATAGGAGCCAAATATATATGTTAAATGGAATGAATAAGTATGTATTGAGTAAACTGTGGAGATAAATATTCACTTAAGGAGTATTATTTAGCATTGTTTTTCATTTCTAGAAGGCTAGTTCTATAATAACAATCTGTTACTGTGTTTTGTTTAGCGTTGTTTAACCAGAGCTTATCAGAGGCCCAGAAACATTATAGATGATGTTTTCATTATGAAATGCATCATTGCTTGGAAATCTAATGTGTTTAAACATTTTTGTTAGGACCTAGAAAAGATTATGTATTCATGAAAGATTATGATACTCTGGGCTTAAACAGTAAAGCTCTGGAGCTTAGGGGAGAAATTGTGACACAGACCGGAGAGGAGGCAAATTTCTAGTCCTCCACATCCCAGTCTCAGAACAGTTTTCCTATTTTGAGAATTTAGAGTTATGTTCCCTGACACAGTAATTATTTTCCAGTTGGCCTGGTCAGAAGAAACACTGGTGGAAGACTTGAACAATAAACCGAAGTGGAGGCTCTTCTGGCTAGTTCTTCCCAGAGATGGATGAAACACCGCAAAGGTCCCAAACAGAAATTTGGAAAAAAGTTTGAATTGGAGGCCTGGAGAGCTTATATTCCTACAGTTACATAGTATCAGAAAGAACAGTTTTAGCTGTTAGAACCTAGAGGATACTAGAGTTACCTATAAGATAGGCTCAGATCAAGTCCAAGGGACTACAATAGGATTTTTTTCTTAAGCATGACAACTCACAATTCATTAATAATAATAATAATTATTATTATTATAAGGTAGAGATATATGGAAGAAATTCAAGTAGAAATATATTGTCCGTATAGCAAAAGAAAGCAACTCATTTACCATGGAGAGTTCTCAACTGAGCACTTCCACAAATCCCCATCAAGTATTCCCAATATTTACTGCAGATGACTAATGTTTTGTGATGCTGTCAAACCCAAATTAGTCCATATCAAACATGTTTATTTTGTTTCTATCCCAACCCAAAGGCCTCCTTCAGCTATTTTCCTTTAATCCTATTAACACCAAACTAGTCAACACATTTGGGAAACGTTACTGCCTCCTTCTACTTTTTAATTTCTCATATCTAATATTTCAGAAAGTCCTTGGGTTCTACCACCTATTTCCAATTTAAATAAATCTCCTCAGTTGATTCAATCATCCGTATCCTTTTCACAAATTAAAGGTCTGATAAGAAAAACACTAATTAATAATGGCTAACATATATTAAGTGCTTATTCTGTGTTCGAAGATTTACATAAAATACATCATAGCAGTTCCTGAGTTTACAAAAATGGGAACTGAGCTTCAGAAAGGTATTTTTGTTTGCTTATTTGTTTGTTTGTCTTTTTTTAATGTTCACAGTCACAGCTAGTAAACATTATAGCTAGGATTCTGAGGCAGGCAGTCTGAGAACGATATTACTGTAGTACCAATGATGTCGAGTTTGTATGTAAAATTTGCCATAACTCCCCACAATTGGGAAGCTACAGTTGTCTCTCCCAAGACAGCTCCTTGACTTCAAGACATTGAGAATGTAGAAGTGGGCAGGGGGAATAAGTATGGAGGTCAGGCCAGAGCTCTGTGTGTCTGTCCTGAGACAACTGGTTATTAACAGTTACTCAAAAGGTCCTTTATTTTCATTTTGCATTTAAATAAACACTAGAGAGGCCTCTGCTTCCCAAGGACACTGCCTCACTGTCTTACTTAAATTTCACCCTGTTGTTTTGGCTGATAGGGATTCTTGGGTAGTCATCTTGATCACTAGCCCCCCAAGACTGCTAGAAATCCGAAGGCAGGCCAAAAAAAAAAAAAAAACACCACCACCACCAACAAAAAAACACCAAAGACCTAAATGAAAACTAAAGAATTTGCTTAAATGGTAGTTATATTTGGAAATAGTGACACAAGAGATTGTGAAATGAATATATTAAGCAAAATTTCTTACTTTTTCTTACACGAAGCCTAATATTGTGTGAAGAAAATATAAGAGATATGGGTTCCTGAGTGGCTCAGTGGTTGAGCATCTTCCTTTGGCTCTGGGCTTGATCCTGAAGTCCTGGAATGGAGTCCCTTATCTGGCTCCCTGCAGGAAGCTTGCTTCTTCCTCTGCCTACTTCTATGCCTTTTTCTCTGTGTCTCTCATGAATAAATAAAATCTTCAATATATATATATATATTGAAGATATATATTTATCTCATATATATATATATATATATATATATATGAGATAATAGCAATTGGAATTGTGCTCTACTTCTAGCTCCTACCATCATAGAAAATAATTACTATAGGCATGAGCTATTACGTTAAGGTAGTATTTCTTTAAAGGACCTTATTTTGCAAAAATAAAATAATTGTTAGAAATGCAAAAAAAAAAATCATTTTCTGTTCTTTTTGATTAACGTTCAAGGCACAGAGTTTATCTAAGTACCAATAAAAAGTTGTATGACAAATATTTTTTTAATGTATTTTCTTATTGGAGTTCGATTGCCAACATATAGTATAACACCCGGTGCTCATCCCATCAAGTGCCCCCCTCAGTGCCCGTCACCCAGCACCCCATCCCATGCCCACCTCCCCTTCCACCACCCTTGTTCGTTTCCCAGAGCTAAGAGTCTCTCATGTTTTGTCAACCTCTCTCATTTTTCCCCACTCGTTTTCTCTCCTTTTCTTCTATAATCCCTTTCACTATTTCTTATATTCCCCATATGAGTGAAACCATATAATGATTTTCATTCTCCAACTGACTTACTTCACTCAGCATAATACCCTCCAGTTCTTTTTTTTTTTTTTTTAGTTTTTATTTATTTATGATAGTCACACACAGAGAGAGAGAGGCAGAGACACAGGCAGAGGGAGAAGCAGGCTCCATGCACCGGGAGCCCGACGTGGGATTCGATCCCGGGTCTCCAGGATCGCGCCCTGGGCCAAAGGCAGGCGCCAAACCGCTGCGCCACCCAGGAATCCCAATACCCTCCAGTTCTATCAATGGCAGGTAGTCCTCATTTCTGATGGCGGAGTAATATTCCACTATATATAGAGACCACATCTTCTTTATCCATTCATCTTTTGATGGACACCGAGGCTCCCTAAAAGCAACTTAACAAGGGAAAAGAAGATAAATTATTATTTTACACCATAAGCTATATTAGTGTGACCACATCAAATAATATCAAGAAGTTAAATGAAGAGTATTACCATCTTAAACACACTCACAATTATCTTTCTCAGAGAACCCTTTGGGGAATTATAAAATCTCTATCAAAGGCACAATTTTAATTCTACAGGTATAATGGGACATCATTCAAATATGCCTTTTTTCTTAAAAAATATTTTTCAAACATGATGAGGTCATCTCTGGATTTTCACTGTTTGGAATTTTTGAGGCATATATCTTTTTGCCAGTCGTTTATCATTATTTCTGCTGCTGGAACACACTAGTATCTTATCAGAAAAAAACTAACTTCTCTCCACTGCTACTCAAATATCTTTTTTAAATGATTCTTGTTTGAAATATTTTAACTCACAGTCCATAATTCTTATATGAATTAAAAGAAGACAGATGAGTAAGATCATGCTGGAAACAGTTTCTTATGGTTTAGAGAAATATGTCTTAGCAAATATCTCAAAAATGAAAGATTATTAAAGATACATCTGTTAGGTTTAATTATTTGAATGTATGACAAATCGTTTTAGATCACTAATGGGAGAAGACTATTTCTTCCTAACTTGTATATTAAATACAACATTGAAAACGATTCATATTATTTAATCTTGTGGATTAATACTATGACAATCAATATATTATCTTTTGTTGTTTTGAATTTCTGGATTCTTGGTAGAACGTTATATTCCAATATAATTTTTCTGTCTCTATATATACACATATGTATGCATATCTATGTATCCATATGTCTTTAGATGGAATGTAGGTAATTTGTGGGACAAAAAAAAAGAAAATTTTTGGAATAAACCTTCTGAAAAAAATTCTAATATTTTACATACAGTGATAATAGTTGAAGTAGTATAGATAAACTTTATGATAACTGCTCACTGAAGCCAGGTTAATTACTTGTGGTTTATGCTAAAGTTTAGCAAAGTAATTAGGCCATAGAGAAGTATTAATAGTTTTTAAATGAATGTAGAAGTATCTGGAAAAAAGGGTAATTGCAAGGAGAAAAGTGTTTTAAATGTATCCGAATATTTTTATGATAATTTTCAGTAAATGTAAGCATTTATTGACCTATTATATTTCCTTATCTATAATATATTTTGAAGGTAATAGAAAATCTGAGTGTAAATTGTGAAATCTGAAAATTAGATGATGAGAAAAAGGTTTTCATTATGTTTTATAATTGATTGTTTAACATCCACATTTAACATTCACATTGCTTTATTAAAAACACTTTTGTATGGTTAGGGAAAGAGGAAAAATGGAAAAAATCAGTCTAATAATATCTCTTTATTTTAATAAACTATTCGACAAAAATACTCTATGTTCTATGTAATATTTAGGGTGCTGATCATAGTGGAAAATTAAGAATTCTTTTAAAAATTAATCCAAACAATTCTTTACTTTTTCATTTATTTTAAGTTTGTACTTGTGCCTTCTTTGCCTACTATCATGTAAATATCAACATACATCAACTGTCTCTCCATCAACTTCTTCAATCTCTCTCCCTCACAGTTATTAATACCAAGTCTTGATTTTGGAAATTAAATATTTATAGATTTGATACGTTTTATAATAAATAACATAATTAAATATTGCACTGTATATGTTACATATACATATTATATGTCATGCCATTCCATGGTACAAGGATGAATTTTTAGTTTTCAATATTTACAGAGATAGCAGGAAAATACAGTCTAAAATAATCTACAAATTGACAGCAGAGGGCACCCATTTCCTGCTATGAAGAAAAACTGAACTAATTCCCTGTGTACATTTTTCCATAATCATATGTTGCTTTGTCAGTTTACTTAGAAATGAAAAAAGAAATGGTATGTGCTTTTTCCCTCAAAACAGAAACTGAACTGAAAAATATCTGAAGTGGAAGCAATTATGAAAGAAAAACACTCAAAGTGAACAGTTTTTAAAGAAAATACATGTACAAGAAAATATATGTACAAAATCTGTCTTCCTATCTATCATCCAGCTAGCTAGCTCTCTATCATCTGTCTAGCTATCTAGCAATCATTTATCTATCATCTAAAATTTATCAATCACATTTTCTCTATATGTATATTTATATGTCTAGAATTAGTTACTTTTATCACAATTAATATAATCTGTCTATAATTATTGATAATAGTCTTTGAAAATATGTAGCACAACTGAATAAAAATGACTTGTTTTAACTTTGACAATTATACTTATTTATTGTACATAAATGCATAGCTAAAACTGTGTATGTCCTCATGAGTGTGTGTGAGAGAGACAGAGGGGGGAAGGAGGAGAGAATTTTACAACTATAAACCATTTTTGATGGATTGATGTTACTGGAGTTTTCTTAAAATATATATAAAGGAAAAGAATGGAGACTTTAATGCAAATGATGACTTTTTAGCACATCACTAAAATCAAGATTTTGGATCTAATATGGAATTACAGCTTTGTACCTTTAAGTTTAAATAACTGCCTTCAATTTACATTATATATGTGTATATTTTCAAGTGTCTAAGCCAAGAGCATTTTATTTTTGTATATCAGCATTTTTTTAAGTTTTAATTCCAGAATAGTTAACATACAGTGTTCTGTGAGTTTCAAGTGTACAATACAGTGACTCAACACTTCCATACATCACACCTGGTGCACATCACCGACAAGTACACTCCTTAATCCCCATCCCCTGTTTCACCCGTTCCCCCATCCACCCCCACCCCTGTGAGATCAGTTTGTTCTCTATAGTTAAGACTCTATTTTTTTATTTGTCTCTCTTTTTCTTTGTTTTGTTTCTTAAGTTCTACATATGAGTGAAATCCTGTGGTATGCATCATATTCTATTTGTACTTATCTAATAAAGAATAGAAGTGAATATTACTGATCTGATACCCATAAGGCTTCTATCATGTAAATCATTTCAGTCTCTCAGGGTTTTGGAATTGCCGTTATCTTTTTATAATAAAATTGTGTGCCTTCATTGGTGAGCATAGAAAATATTATTTCAATAAATATTTAATGAAAAAGGTGTTTTATCTATTCATTAGGCTTCTTAGTAATATATGTTCATCAGAAGAAGATAAATAAGAATATTTAATGTTCTTTGTTTACAACAGATCACATGAAAGAATATATGAATAATTAGATTGTGATCTTTATACTTTGCCAGTTTTAGCAACAATGTAAGTAATCTTCTAATACTCAATTCTACATTTCATTCTGATTTTTAAATAAAGGAAATAAATTCACCTTTAATGATAATGATACATAATCTATAACTAAAAATATCAATGTTTGAAAATGTTTTTCCTTAAAACTTAAAATTTAAGGTTTAAAAATATATTAATTAAGAATAAATTTTATAAGTGCTATAATCTATAATGTGATGTTTTTGAAGTATTGAATTGATACAAAAAGTTCTCTATAGAATAACCAGTATCAATTTTAATAGAAAATTTCTTTAAGATATAATTTTTAATTTAGAAATTGAATTTAGTTTCATGAGAAAAATAGAAAAGGAAAAAATACATGAATTTAAGTAGAAATCAATAGTTAATATTTAGTTAATATTGTATACCAAAATTTTATTTTATTCATTTTCATTAATTTTTATAGTTTGAGTATTTTAATTTTTCAAATTAGTATTTTTTAAGATTTATTTATTTATATTAGAAAGGCAGAGTAGGCAAGTGAGTGAGGGAAGGGGCAGAGGGAGAGGGAGAGAGAATCTTTCAAGCAGACTCCCCACTGAGCTCAGAGCCTGACAGAGTGGAATTCAGGACCCATGAGATCATGACCTGAACTGAAACCAAGAGTAGGACACCCAATAGAGCTCCTTTTTCAAGTTATTATTTAATAAAATCTATGTTATCAGTAATATGTGTTCTCTAGTTCTCAGCTACAACTATAACATTTATTTATTATAGCATTTAATATAGTAATAGTATTTATGGGTTTTGTTTACTTAAAATTAAAATATTGATGATTAAGTAGCTTTGGACAGTTTTCAAACAGAGAACTTTTTCACAAACATCTGAAAAATCCAGAACATTTAATTATCTAGTTAATTTTTTTGTCTATATGCAAAAGAGTTGCTGATAAGTCAATCAAAACATTTATGGAAATATTGCTTTAGAAGTAAGGAAGAGAAAGATTTAGCATTTGGATTGTTCAAAAAAATAGAAATGGGTTAAAATCAAAGGAAATAAGTTGCATTGTTGATTGAAATATCTGGTTATTTTAAAGATGTTGGAGGCAACACTTAAGGTATACATATTTTCACATTGCTGTTCTCAGAGGTAGATATTTTTCTCTGAGTAGTGAACCAACAGCTCCCACATCCTCAATAAAAATTAATAATGTCACTCTAGTCCCACTGCTCACACAACAGTTTTTTTTAAATGAAGTTGATAAACTAAAAAATTCCTTCACAGATGTATTATTATTTCTCACAAATACACAGTAGAGGAAACCAAGATATGAGCTCAAGTTTTCTGAAAAATTAGTTTTGAACTTTAGAATCTTATCATAAGAAAAATTATTTTCTGCATACTAGAATTGAGGCAAACACACACAGTTTTTGGTAGAACATGATCTTAAAAAGCAAAAAAGATACAAACTCAACTGTAATATTTTCCTCATCAATTTTATATTTGAGGTTTCATAATTGACAGGTCTTATCTGTACACATTTCACTGAATATTTTCTGTTAGCTCTATGGTTCTAAATACCTTTCATTGCTATTATCTGTCCACATATTTTCAAAGCTATCGTTTTAAACATATTCAAGTTCCTTGAGCAGTACCATAGGTTTAGCAATAAAAGTATGTTTAGTTGTCATGGTAATGTTGGTAAAGTAGTGGTATTATTTTTCTTGTTCATAGATCTCTTTTTCCTTCCCTCATTTGGCTTTTGTTTTCCTTTTGCCCTCTATTTAAAAGAAAGTTGATTTTAATCATAGAGGTTTTGGCAATGGTTTTTAATGCAAAATGACAGTTTATTCAAATTGTCAGCATTCTTACCGATCAATGCAGATGGCTACATGATTGATCCAGTTATTGCAATCAGTATAGATTTTCAACAAAGCATCAGCTGTGCTGCAATCTATTTGGCCCCAGAAACTGCATCTTTTTTTCTAGGTCCTACCTTTAGAAAGGGAGGTGTTAGATTGCATACAAATTCACAAAAAGTCATTTAATCAATAGAGCAGAAGGCGATGAATGACAAGTAAACCTGTGGGGACAGAAGCAAGCCAACTGCTCTCTATGGTGGTAAAAGTGGGACAAAATATCAGAGGGTTTTAATAAAAGAAATTGCATCTTAGAATAGAATAACTCAGTTAATTGGGAGAAATTAGCAAAATCTAAATGAAGACAGTCACTGTATGGTTAAGAACTAGCAATGCAAACTATTTGAAGAACAGGTATAGATCTTTAGTTCTATGTTTAGTTTAATGCCTTATCACCCATTTGCCTTGCAAGTTTTTCTGTTCCTGTTAATAACTCAATTAGAATGGAAACTTCAGTCACATTCAGTTTATTCTTTTGCCTCTCCCATTCATTTAATCACCCATTAGATACTCTACTACTATCTTCACCATCCACCTCTAAAAGACGTTGTACATTTTTCACACTCATCTCATTTTATTTCCCCAAGTCTATGAGGTAGCTCCTATTATTAGTTCTTGGTCTCAGAGAGGAAATGAAATTTGGAGGTCACATGAACAATAAATGAAAAGCAAGGCCCTGAATGCTGACCTTTCTGCCTCCAAGTTGGTTTGAACCATTGTGCAATACGGTACTGGGGCAGCAGGGTGGGGGTTCCTACCAAAACTGTTCTCCTCCATTTATAGGGCTTCTCCATTCTTTTTTCATCACTAACTTAATCCATTGTGTATCGCATTTTGAAATTGTTTATCAATCTCTAGTTTCTATTAAACTTTAATCCATCTTACTAAATGCTGTCAAAACAGTCTTTATGTGTCATATCTCTGTTCAATAATCTTTAAGAATTGTCCTTCTATATGGAGTGACGCACAAATTTGTCTCAGGAGCTATCTTCAATCAGATGCATCCTGATTCCACATCATATACCCTGGGATTCTACTCAAATACAATTGAACCATTTAACTTTCCCTGAATTTGACCTTTGTCCCCCTCACCTTTATTGCTTTTCTTGACTCAACTTTTCTTTTTGGAAGTTGTCTCCCTTTCACTTTTGTTTATAAGAATACTTTATACCCTCTAAACCCCAATTCAAATGCCCTCTCATCCATGAAACATATCAGAAATCTCCTAGAGGTGTATGACTTTCATATATGTATATATATATATATATATTGCATATATTTAGTATGTATCTTCCATATTTTATCTCTCCTATCAAATAAATGTATATTTAAAAAATATTTCTCAATATTATACTCACAGTAGATACATACTTCTTATCATATATGAATAACTATGTAAATGTGCCAAAAACAAATTATTTTCATAAAACTCTAATGGCACCCGGGTGGCTCAGTCAATTGAGCATCTGCCTTCAGCTCCGGTCACGATCCCAGGGTCCTGTGATGGACCCCTGTATGGGGCTCCCTCAGCAGGGAGCCTGCTTCTTCCTCTCCCTCTGCCTGCTGTTCCCCCAACTCATTCTTTCTCTCTATCAAATAAATAAATAAAATCTTTTAAAAAGAAATAATATAACTTTTCCAAGGGCAGATGTATTCTCATTTTTGTATTTCTAGTACAACATAGCTGAACAACGAATGCAAAGGTTCATTCAATGATAAGCAATGATGATTTATTCACAGATGAACTATGAATGAAAAATAATGCATAATTTACGTTTTCTGCTACTATAATCTCTTTGAGTTAAGGTAAAGGATCATTACTTCATCTCTGTTTTCTATAGCATCTAATAGAGTGTCAAAATAATAGCTTGTACTTTAGTAACTTTTACATGCTTAAAACTAATGATCACTAATAATATTAGAGCTATTGATAGTCACACAAAAATTAAATAAAACTTCCTTTAAAACTATCAGTTTTCCATTTTTAGAAAATAAATATTATCAGAGTGATATTTTAGAGTTAATATCTAAAGCAAGTACTTTCTCTCTTATAAGATACTTAAATGTATTCATACTTTTTTTCTGAACTGGGTTTAAGTTATAGCAAATATTTTATAATGTTTTAAAATGAGGACTTCTTTGTCAGAATGATATAAAACATAGAGAACAAAAGAGGAAATGTAGCTCTCTAATCTGGCATTTGAAATAAAACAACCAAAAATGCCACATCATTTATATTATATTCAAACCAGATTTTACACGATATGAAATTTTCTGTTAAGAAAACCGTTTGCTATAAATAAGCTTAAAACAATTCGGCTTTTATGTTTATTAAGTAATTATCAAAATACCAACATTTTTTAAATAGCCCTCTATTGCAGGACAAACTGGAGAAGTTATTTACTCTCTTGTCGTGGTATTTTAGATAGTTTAGGCAAAATAATTTCATATATTATCATTATGAAAGTGAGTATTTTCTCTGTAAGTTTATACATCCTATAAACTTGGAAAATAATTGGGCATTGTCAAAATTTCACTTCATTTGGTGCTGTGTGAAATGGGCTTTCATAAGAATAATACCATAATTTGAATAAGTGGACTGTGACATTTGAATTAGAAAAGACTACATATTAAAATATCAAATCACCAATCAGCACTGTCTAATGCAAATATAATCCTCTTTGAAAGTATCTGAAAGGTTTCATAATAATAAGAAGAAAGCTAATTTGACTTTTAATTGATGCCAAGTCCATCTGTCAAAATGTCATTAGTACTTCTTGAGCAGTGAAAACACACAATGGTACATTTGGGTTTTTAATTAAGTCAAGTGTACATGCTATTTAAATTTGAATTATTCTTAAATTAGATGTATAAATTGTATCTATTATAATAGGAATAAGTGAAAAGTAATTTTTAATTTTATTTTTAATAACAAGTAATGTTTTAAACTCATTTAAGATCTTAAGCATACAGCTAAATATTAACTGTGACTTATTTTTAATCCTTTTGAATACCTACTCATGTTTAAAATAATACATATTTACTCTATTTTTTTATTTTTTAAAATATTTTATTTATTTATTCATGAGAGACACAGAGAGAGAGAGAGAGGCAGAGACACAGGCAGAGGAAGAAGCAGGGTGCATCCAGGGAGCCTGATGTGGGACTCAGTCCCGGGACTGTAGGATCATGCCCTGAGCTGAAGGCAGATGCTTAACCACTGAGCCACCCAGGTGTCCCTACTCTATTTTTTTTATTGATTAAGTCTGTAGGTATATCTGTATAGTCAAGTGAAATAATGATACCCCAGAAACTATTTGTGAACATAATCTAAAATAATATTTATCGAGTGTCTAAATATGTGCCAAGCTCAGGACCATGTGCTTTATATATGATGTCATATCTTAAAAACAACTGAATTAAGTAAATGTGACTATTGTACAGGTGTGGTTGCTTAGAGAGATAAATTTCTTTAATTTTGCGACACTTATAAGTGAGAGAAATGATATGTATTAAGTCTGTCAGTCTGTGTCCAAACACCAGACTATATAATGTGTTACACTTCTATTAACAAACAACCTCATCTAAAACATATAAAAAGCTTAATAAATGCTTTTAACACATTTTTACTGTTTTAACCAAAGGTGATCTACCCCTAGACTAATAGGCCAAATTCTGTCCACTGCTTGAGTTTTCTTTTAAATAAAGTTTTATTCGAACACATCTCTGCCCACTTAACATATTGCCTATGGCTGCTTTCAGTATAGTAACAGAGTTGAGTAGTTACAACACAAAGCCTAACATAATTACTTTACAGAAAGAGTTTGCAAACCCCTGATGTAAGCTATATTGTGCTATATAAGATTCTGTGTATAAAGGGACTGGGTGACTTTACATCTACAAAAGGGAAATGGCCACTTAGAATTTATGATTTTAGGGATTACACATAATCTAACAACCTTTCTAAAATATTTCCCTATAGGGTCAATAATGTCCCCCCAAAATATCCACATCCCAATCCTCAGAATCTATTAATGCTACTTATATGACAAAAAATACATTGAAATTGTGATTCAATGAAGGATCTTGAGATGGGAGAAATTATCTTAGATTATTCAGGTAGGCCCTTGAAGTAATTACAAGTGTCCTTATAAGACAGAAGATCAGAGTGGATCATGAGAGATAGGATGACAGAAACAAAGGACTTAAGTGATGTATTTTGAAGATGAAGGAAAGAGCCATAAGCCAAGAACTATAAGTAAATCTCTAGAAGCTAAAAAAAGCAAAGAAATATATTTCCTCTGGAGCCTCGAGAAAAAACTAACCTAGCTAACACCATGACTTTTGCTCAGTAAAACAGATTTCAGATGACTAGCCCCTAGAATTATATGAGGATAAATCTGTTTGGTTTTAAGCCACTAAGTTTATGGTAATTTGTTATAGCAGCAATAGGAAACTCACATATCCTTCTGACTGAGATCTGAAATCTTTTTAATTTGTCAGATACATATGCAATAAGATAATTCTTAAACTTTTGAGGACCAGTGATCACTCCTCTGATCAACCTGATAGGAACGATGGACATTCAGATTAAAAAATTCTGAACATGCATATATACACAAATTTTTGCATTTGGTTTCAGAGGTTAACACACCCCCAAGCATACTGGAGGTATGCTTTACCTGGAGGGACTTCCTGGAGTTCAGTGGACTTTAGATGCTGTTTCCTGAGATCATGGGATTGTTGTGTGTGTGTGTGTGCGCGTGTGTGTGTATGTATGCGTATCAGTCAATATGTGGCACCCAGAACATTGTCTGGAACTTAGTAGATATTTAATAGGTCTTTGGGGAAAGGAAGAAAGAATAGATATATTGGTGAGCAAAAAAAGAGTTGTTTTTGGACTTTTTTGATAAATTTTGAAAATTCTTAGAAAATTATTAAGAAAGGAATGAGAATGAGCTGAGCTGCTTAGTATTTTATAAAGATAACTTTGAGGGTAGAGAACAAAACATATGAAAGGCGCAATGATAGGATATAAGTTAGGTAGTAAAAAAATAGATGAAAAAAATTAAAAACTGTTAGGGTCCTAGGCAATGAAAATTTAGTTATTTGCTTACTAGGACCTTTCCCTCTGCTTCAGCTCTTTAAAAAAGCCTCAAATTGAAGATTTCCAGAGAGTGCTAATAAATATCTTATCTGGGAAGCTTTTAAAAGATGAAAATCCTTTCAGTTCCTTCAGCAGATACTCTGTAACAAGGTTCCCAAATCTGTGTTTTAAAATTTTAGCAGGTGATTCTCAATGAACAGGCAGATTTGAGAAGCAATATTCATAATCCCTTCTCATCCAACACATTACTAATTATTAGCAATCAAAGCAACCACCAAAAAGTAATCATTATGTATTTATATTCCTTAGAAAAATATTTCCCAAATTACTCTGAGTGTAAGACTTATCTGGAGAAATTATTACAAATACAGAATCACAATTCCTTCTTGAAAATTTTCATTCAATAACCTGAAATTGAGCACAGAAATAAAGAATTTTAGTAGAAATCTTAGGAATTTATAATTACCCATAAACTTTGGTCATTATACTCCAAATAGCATTTTTAAATGATATAGTTGGAATATATAACTATGCTCCTCATTTTGTCTAGATAGTAGATAAAATACAAAGCAAGGCGTGTCTTTTTTAAATTTTAAGACCATAGTGGCTGAATGTTTTCAGCTAAATTATTGTTTCTAAGTAACAAAATCTGCAACTTCCCACTAATAGCAATTGAATGTGAAGTGGTTTTATTGTGCACACAAGAGCACAGGCACACACACACACACACACACACACACCTTCACATCTTTTTCTTTTTTTAAATCAAGGCTTTATTCTTTTCTTAAATAACAATGTTTAAAAGGGCAATTATTTAGAGTTACCAGCCTCTTAGGCAAGTATGAAAAAACTGTAGCTTCTATTTTTAAAAAATGAAAATTGTTTAGGTTGCTTGTAAGGCATATTCTTATATATCCCTCTTATACTTTTTTATATAGAGTTTTATTCAAAAATGACCTCAAGATCTACTTCTATTGCGCCTTTGCTACTTTCACTAGTAATTTTTACATTTTATATACTTCTCTATACATCTTCTTCTACTAATATATGAATTTTCATAGTGTAGGACATAATCTTTTAATATTTCGATTTTCAGTCACTAATACAAAGAGTCTGATTTTAAGAGGAGATTTAAAAAAGTGTTTATGGGATATATGGACTCATTCCTGATTGCAATTCTTTACCTCTATCATCTATTCAGGATATTGACCAGCACTATAGAATTTAAAACTTTATATTCTCAGTACCAAGTGTTGGGAAATAATCATTAATTATTTGTTCTCGCAGAACTAACTTCCTAATATTTTAAGTTCTCTCTCTCTGTTTTCTTTCTCCATTATAATGGACCATCTTTGAAAATGATGCTATTAAATATATGATGAACAAACAGTGAAGTCACTAGAGTACAGCATCTTAGCCTATAAAGAACAGATAGTTGTTAAGGTAACTTCAGTTAATGTGAGTTTATTGAGGATGGTAAGCAGAAAACTACCTGCCCTGCCAGCCTGCCAGCACTTAAGAGTAGAGGTTGTTCTTAATGGAACAGTGATGTATGTCATATTCTAGAAGCTCAGTGGCCGTACTGCAACTGTAGAGATTTTCCTCAGAAGATACTTCCCCTCTTTTCTGCAGTGTTCCTCCTTGAGATAATTAAGCAATATATGTCTTTGCTCACTGTTGTGGATCCTTCCTTTCTACCTTAGGGTTGTACTTACTTCAGGATTCCTGTACCCTGCACTTCTGCTTCCAGCATTCTCCACTTTCATACCACTCAGCCATGAGGCTGGGTACCAGCCTTCATCACAGGAGCTAGAGTAGGAAGCTGTGGTCAGGATGGTGGTGTATTGATGTTGAAAGAATAGGAAGCTCTGCAGGAACAATCCCTCAAGAATCAGCCTATAAGCATGATCAGCTCCTGCATTTTCTCAGATGGATAAACATAAGTAGTAAAACTGCTACATAGTTTCTCCAGAGCATTTAGTATAATCTCTCTATTTTTCTTGTAAAAAGTATGCCACTGGGTAAATGATTGAAATATTTTTACAAAAGCTCTAATGCAGAAATCACATCTGCATGCATACTACATGAAGTGATATTTTACTGAGATGAAGAGGTCATATCATATTAGTGATCAACTTAATGATTAGAAGTGGACATGTAATCTCTCCTCTCATAATCTAATAAAATATAGAAAATCACCATAAGCTTCCTTGAAAAAAAATCAATAAGATATTTTGGGAAAAAGTGCTTAAAAAAGGAACAAGTGTAATGTAAGGCAACTGTACTACATGTGGCCCTCTGAGATATATATATAATCTTTGGAAGATTCTACTTGGAAGTCTTTGGAGATTCTACTTGCCAGAGAAAGGCTAAATTGTCAGTGATTTAATTGCTCCAGGGATTGCAAAGGTGATCTTGTAGTTTGCCTCCAGTGACAGGTGCTATCCCTTTATTATAATTTGAACCCCTGGGTGTTAAAACATTCATGGCTTTTCTATTAGGAAATCTGCATACTCCTCCAGTCATGTTTATTCATAATCCTGTGATGAGTTGTAGACAAGCTCATAGAGAACTTAAGGCTTTCACGTTTTAGTCAGAAATTACTACCCTCACACATAAACAAACAAAAAAAATATTAGTCTAATTTGCATTTATATTTTTAAAATTCATTAAATATCTTATGTTAGTATTTTGGGTCTTTTGGAGTTAAATATGTTGTGAATTGTTATATTTACTAATGGAAAATTTTAGCAATTAGTGCTTAGAGAATATATATGAAGAATAAGTATTAGACTGTTTTTAAAACATATGCACACCAGAGGGCATCATAGCTTTTACTCAAATCTAGAAATTTCCTTTAAAGTGAATTTTATTTTTTAAACTTTTTTCCCTTAATAATTATCACTCATCTTCTGCTTTCGTATTTATGATACATGTTTAAACAATACTATTTATCCAACTGTGTTGAGCAAACAGATGCATTATAATTAAATGAGAAAATTAAAGAAAGTGAACCATTTTAATGAATTTTTACTAGTACCTTAGATTCCTTCATATTTTTTGGTCTTCTTTTTTTCCTACCTCAGGACAGTCACTGTTATATATATTTTTTCTATGTTCTTTCTCAAAATAATGTATAAATCGTTTCCTTGACTACTCTTGATTGTTTTTTAACCTCCTTTGTACAGGATAAATTCTCCTCCTTGTAAAAGAGCTCCATTTGATTGATCCATTCAGAAAACATTTATTGAATGTCAGAGGTAAAAGACTCAGATTTAGCCTTCCAGGAACTCATTTTCTAGTAGGGAGAAAATGGAAATACTTATGATGTCCGTTTATTGTGGTAAGTACTGTGGTCCTGAGTGCTGAGAGAACTCAGATGAGTCCCTACCACCTCTGGAGGATGGGGTGATACGGACAGATGGTTAAAGCTGAGCTAGGGAGTACAGAACAATTAGAAAGTTAATCAAGTACTATGAAAAACTCTATTTTAAAAATTACTTTAAAATGAAATATGGGGCAGCCCAAGTGGCTCACCGGTTTAGCGCCACCTTCAGCCCAGGGCCTGATCCTGAGGATCTAGGATCAAGTCCCGCATCCGGGTCTCTGCATGGAGCCTGCTTCTCTCTCTGCCTGTGTCTCTACGTCTATCTCTGTCTCTGTGTCTCTCATGAATAAATAAAAATTTTAAAAAATCTTAAAAAAATAAAATGAAATATGGGGCCATTAAGATATAAGGACAGATAATCAGAGATAAAGGAAGGGTTATTTCTTTTAAGTTGGTTAAATGATAGTGGTGTAAAAATCAGTATGATCAAACAAAAGGCTAGAAAATCTCCTGAAACCAAGCAATTTTATTATTCATTTTTTTAAAAAAGATTTTATTTATTTATTCATGAGAGAGACACAGAGAGAGAGAGGTAGAGACACAGGCAGAGGGAGAAGCAGGATCCATGTGGGGACCCCGATGTGGGACTCGATCCAGGGTCTCCAGGATCACGCCCTGGGCTGAAGGCAGACACTAAACTGCTGAGCCACCTGGGCTGCCCTATTCATTTTTATAATGTTTTCATAACATGATGTGATTGTGGCTTTTATTTTATTTTATTTATTTTTTAATGATAGGCACGCAGTGAGAGAGAGAGAGAGAGAGAGAGAGAGAGGCAGAGACATAGGCAGAGGGAGAGGCAGGCTCCATGCACCGGGAGCCTGACGTGGGATTCGATCCCGGGTCTCCAGGATCGCGCCCTGGGCCAAAAGCAGGCGCCAAACCGCTGCGCCACCCAGGGATCCCTGATTGTAGCACACTGAAACTCCTAGGTGATTATATCTTCATCCAGAAATAAAGTACTTACAGCAACAACAAAGAGGTGTGAGGGGTAGTGTGAGTGGTAGCACAGCAGTATCAACCTAACATGTTCTTAGGAGGAAGTGTAAGCAGCCCAATGAGCTATAATAAGCTTTCGTCAAAGAGAATATAAATCCATTTAAAAAATACTTCTCAGTAATAAATCATCTAGGAATCTTTTTCAATGGCCTTTAACTAAAAGTGATCTTTCCTCTTACAGAATGCTGTGCCTATTTTATAATCATCTTATATTCTTATTCTTTCCTATTAAGTGATAAGGTCTATGAGAGTGCTGATTTCTGAGTGTATCTCCCCCAGTGTTTAGGTCAATGCTTTGAACAGAAGAGGGGCTCAATAAATATGCATAGTGCTTAACATGAAAAATAGAGATAGATATGAATAGGAGAATTAAACATACTTCTATTTAAAATGACAAATTTCAAAACGCTAGAAGCAGTACTTCTAATCCATTTTGTTGTTAATTAGATTTGTTACTTTAATCAAGTAATCTGGCATTACTATGCCTTACTTTACCTGTGAAATAATGGAGTTGAACTTGTTAATAACAGATTTGGTCATTTAATTTGACCCAGGCTCTGGTATAAGGAATTTGTATGCATTATTTAATTTACTCTTCATAACAACCCTTATGAGACGGTGTGGTAATTATCCGAATTTATTCCAAGAGCCCTAAAGTTACTTGAATCATACTGTCAAATAATTTACCAGACATCACACTTGTAGTATCTGATGGAATCACCACCAAGGTTGCATCTCAGTTCTTATCGGAAAGCCCACTCTCGTCCTCTAATGTCTGAAATTTATATATATAATCTTGCCATTGCTCAATAAAAAGTAATTCAATTATCCTGCAGTATGTTTCTCCTTCCCTCTGTATATAATGTTTTCTCTGTTATTAATTTTGGACAATGAGACCTTACTTCTTGAAATCTCAACTATTGAAGTTTAACATTTAACTAGCCTAGAATTTTAAAAAAAGGAAAAATGCTTTCATCATTTACACTATGAAAGTTGAATAGAAAAAGTATTCATAAATAACCTCCATATTGGACTAGCAAGTGCTTTATCTTAAAGGTTTTCTTGTTACAATCAAGAAAAGAACAAGAGTATCTCCTTGCTGATTCAGTTTGCAGAGCGAAAGTCGTTGCCCTTCACAAAGAGGGAAAAAGATGTATAAAAAAAGCCATGAACACTATTCAAATTCATTGCCTCTTCCAGGTGTGGGTAATTGAGTTGCCTCAAGATCAATATGAAACTGCCTAGGATACAGAAAGTCAATAGCTACTTCCAAAGGCAGTCCGTCTAGTTTAGGTATCTATAAAAGTAAAACCTCCAGCTGCTGCTTCAGAGCGCATCTAAATCTGCATTAACGAAACTTGGAAGTGAATTCCATAGAGCAGGCGTTCCCTAAGTATCTTAGTTTGAAACAAATAAGTTTTGGAAGAACCCTGTTGATTATATAACTTTCCTTTGATATTTGTCAGACCCTGGAGTGACATTGAATGAGCCACGTATTCGTTTTAGATAATTCCATCTAAAATCTGATTTAAAATACAAGGTCTCTATCCAAGGTTATCATCCCTCAGCTTCTAAAAAATACCTTAAAGTATCATCTTTTACAGAAAAATTAGTGCAAAGGTACCAAGCTTGTTTGTTAAAATACTTTTATCTTACTATAAGCCTGGAAATGTTGCACAATGATGGCTCTTTCACTAATAAAGAGTTGGGATTGACTGAGGTAAAAGCATATCTTAAAACAAAACAAAATAAAATTAATTTTCTGAAACTCTGGTCTTCCAGAGAGCACTGGTTATTTTTAGCAGTAAAAGACGCCACCACCTTCCTTACCCACACCGAAGGGTTCCCAAATTTGCCAGTGAAAGAACTCCTTGTTGAATCATTGCTGAGATTCACAAAACTAACTCTAATTCCAAACCATCTTCTCCCCAGGACCTCTCACTGATTGCCCCTGCAACCCCATATTGACATTGTCCAGTGTGGGAAGTGTTGGCATGAGCACTGCTTCCTCTCTAAAGCTCCAAACCTGCATCCACAGAACCAGTCTTGATTACACACAGCCTGATGAAGAAAGGTGAAGAAATCAAAACAAGCAATACACAGTTAGAATATCATGTAATAATAGTATAATTAATAGTATAATATTGCCCCTAATATTCTCTACCATACTTCTGAAGCCCATGGACACATCTTTCTCTAATTCCTCATCTGCAATTATAGGATATTGACAGAATATCACTTCGATTTTTTGAAAGAGGCTCTGAAAGCGTAAGAGTTAAAATATCATTACCCCACTTTCCATTCCCTGCGTTTTTAAATGATTCACAGTGACATTTCCTCATCTTGCAGGCTCCCCTCAATTCTCCTCAGAATGGTCCAGAGTTTGAAGTTATTGTGAGGCTTTTTGTATATTTCTCTGCGGGGCGATATGGGTATGGAGTGTAGGATGCAGCAGAGATGAGATCCCTCAATAAAAAACAGCAAATGTCCATGCAATGATCTTACAGTTGCTACAATTTCGTGATTCATTTTAAGAGGCAGCTAGTCAATTAACTCTTAACAATAAAATCTATAAACAATGCTTCCTGAAAGCAGAGGAACATTTTTTTAAAAGATTTTATTTATTTATTCATGAGAGACACAGAGAGAGAGAGAGAGGCAGAGACACAGGCAGAGGGAGAAGCAGGCTCCACACAGGGAGCCCGATGGGGGACTCGATCCCGGGGCTCCAGGATAGCTCTCTGGGCCGAAGGCAGGCGCCAAACTGCTGGGCCACCCAGGGATCGCCACATTTTTTTTTTTTTTTGATGTATAGTCTTGGGCAAAAAAAAAATACAAAGAAACAACCATCTTATTCATGAAATTTCCCTTAAATCACCTTGAGCAACTATCTCTGCTCTTCAGATTCAGAGCACATACTTTGTACACTGTGGGTTCTTCGGGTCAGATACACTAGTTTGCTATTTTGAGTAGCCTCTCTTATTTCTTAGGTACATAGTCAGTTCCTACAAAACAGGACAAAGCCTTATGTTTATAAACCCCTCGCTATCTCTATCAGTGTTTCTTGGGAATAAGAAAAATTATGGTGGAGAATTCATCAGCTCTGGCATAGACTTCCCACTGAATCTTGGCTCCACACACCAATTCATTATATTGGCAAGTGAGACATGCCTGAGTCTTAGTTTCCTCATCTATGAAATTAGAAAACTAACGACCTCACTGGTTTGTTGTGAGGCTTGAAAATGATAACACCAAATGCTTGGCTCAGTGTCTGGAACAAAATAGATGATGAATAACCATTTTTGAATAAATACAATGAAAGGAATATATCAAAACGGCATTTTATGATCTCTTCTGCTTATAACATTTCCATTCTTTAGTTGATGTTTATGATGATTTCCTCCTTTGTGTGTGAATTTCATGTTCGGAAGAAATCAGATTATTATTTTTTTTAACACTTGCCTTTTTTTATTAGTTAAAAAATATTATAACACATCTCTAATAAGGTTTACAGGACTCTTCACATTCTTTTATCACATGGAGACAAAGAAACTGCATGAGATGTTCTGAGAGATCTTCCTGCTTTATAAGGCTAAAATCAAGAACCAAACTCTATTTTTTTTTTTTCTTCATCAGAGAGAATGAAGACAAATGTGGGTGGTGGAGGTGTCTGGTTTTGTTTCTAGGCATGCATCTACATCTTGAATCAAAAGTAAAATTCTGAAAGATTATTCATTTTCTTAGTTGGATTGAAATTTCTTAATGGAATAATTTGACTCTTGGGTTTTTCTTGTAATAAAAAGGATTTTTTTTTTTTAAACCAGCAGGGCTGGTTTTAGGAACTGCATTTCTAATGGGAATAAAGAAGATCTTTTAATGAAGAATTTTAAAACATCAGGATTTATTGTATGTATACAATAAAAAACTGATTATCTTTTTATTACCTTGCTAAAACCATATATTTGGCATTTCATTATGGAATATTCTGTAACCACAACTTCATTTAAGGAATAGTGCTTACCACAACTACCTCTGAATTGGTAGAATTACATGTCCACATGTTACACTGCAAACCTATTTAGTATGAAACAAAAGTGTGTGTGTATATATATTTAAGAATATAATATGAGGGAATCCCTGGGTGGCTCAGCGGTTGAGCATCTGCCTTCGGCTCAGGGCGTGATCGTGGAGTCCCCGGATCAAGTCCCACATCGGGCTCCCTGCATAGAGCCTGCTTCTTTCTCTGCCTGTGTCTCTGCCTCTCTCTCTCTCTCTCTCTGTGTGTGTGTGTGTGTGTGTCTCTCATGAATAAATAAATAAAATCTTAAAAAAAAAAAAAAAGAATATAATATGGACAGGGCACCTGGGTGGCTCAGTGGTTGAGCATCTGCCTTTGGCTCAGGTCACGATCCTGAGTCTCGCACCTGGCTCCCCCCCCAGGGAGCTTGCTTCTCCCTCTGCCTATGTCTCTGCCTCTCTTTCTGTGTCTCTTATAAATAAATAAATAAAAAACCCATATATATATATATATATATATATATATATATAATATATAACATATATATGTATATATATATGTGTGTGATGCAGACAAATATATGGAAAGGGCCAATGAAGAAGAGTAGATTTGTAAGTCATTTGTGAGACAGCACCATTGACCATGAATAATGACGATATCTATTGAAAATGGATCTCCAGGTTCCCTTTGTATTCCAGAACACAGTGAGATGAATTGTCAGCAAAGACTGGTATTTTAATATAATAGAAATAATTAAAAACTTGTCATTAAATAAATTTTCATTCATTATATTAATATATAGACTGCATCTATCTTTATTTTTCAAAAGAATTCTTCCATTTTCTAATTTAAATCATTTAATTTTTAAATTATTAGTTTTAACAAATATCTGCAAATACAAAGAGAACTACCTTCCTCGATATTATTTTTTATTCTTATTTTCCTTCTTTTTCAACAACAACAACAATACCCTGGAGTTTAAATGATCTTAATTAGATGCAATTAAGATAGATTGCTTTATCTGGTAATTAGCAAACCTGGGATTTAGCAATAGGGCAAAAAGCATAATGTCTCTTCTATGAGAAGGTGTTACAGCTTTTTACATTATTTATATAAATCTCAGTTACTATGAATCCCCCTGAATTTCAACCTATTCTTTGATTCTAATCCACATCTCACTAAAAATGGATAGAGGATCAGTCATAGACTCTTCATCCTCAAATGAAAGTTGGCATTGTACCAAATCATCTACTTTAGAAGATGCTTTGAGAAAATACTAAATGCAGGTATGGTGCATGCACCCCACCTTTCCTAAATAGTTTGAATGTGAACAATATCCCAATGACTTGGATTGCAGTTTCGGTAAGTAATCTGTCAGGAATCTATGCTAGCACTTTTCAATTTGGGTCTTAGAGCTAGTACACCTTTCCTTATCCTTCATTCCTTGTCAAAGTTTATGTCATTGATCTGATATAGGCCACACAGGACCCCAGGACTCCAGCAACAGCAGGACCCCAGGGGTGCCAATGAAAAATAACTTCAGCATTATGTAAAGAATTGTGTACCTCATAGCTTTTTCTCCTATATCTCCATTTGTGTTTCGTTATAGAGCTTTTCTGATTTGATTTATTAGATTTATGCTGAAAATAGTTGAGCATTTTTAAAGCATATGATAAAATTTTTACCTTGAAGCCATTTATTGACTTTTTTAGTGAAATAATGCTTACATGCACAGTCCTTAGGGGATATTCCAGTCTTTTCGCAGATCTTGTTGCTACCTTTCTCTCATTGCCTGAATCCTTTCTATAGTCTTCCCACAAAATTTATCTCCTTAAATACACCTTTCTTACTGCTGTTCCTCTCTTTAAAAACCTTCAGTCATTCTACAGATCCTAGAACAGTTACTTCCTGGAGTGTTACAGGAATTGTAAATCCACATAGACACCACATACTGGATAGTGCAGTAAATAAATATCTCACACTAAGAGGTACTTGTATTTTCCAAATGTATATTGCTGTTAATTAAATAGTAATTTCAGGGCAGCCCGGGTGGCTCAGTGGTTTAGCCCCACCTTCAGCCCAGGGCTTGATTCTGGAGACCCAGGATCAAGTCCCACGTCAGGTTCCCTGCATGGAGCCTGCTTCTCCTTCTACCTGTGTCTCCGCCTTTCTCTCTCTCTCTCTGTGCCTCTCATGAATAAATAAATAAAATCTTTAAAAAATATATTAATTAAATACTAATTTCAAATGCTATTACACTTTTCAGTTTCAGAGATTATACATATTTCTCAAGAAACTGCAGTTCTATTTTTGAGCTTTTATTTTGTGCCAGTCAGATATAGATTAATCTCATTTGTTTCTGGGGCACATGCACACGTACACATATGCCCACCGAAGCACGTGCACACACTGACCTACAAACACACAGAAAATGAAACATAGAATTGCCACCTTCAATTTTCAGCTGAGAAGGTGAACTGAAAAGGAGTTAAATAACATATACAGTCTTATAAGTAGAGTCTTCTAAGTAGTACATTAGGATCTCAAACTCAGAAACTTCAACTCAGCTATGAATACTTTTAATTATATAATTAATAGTTATGTGGTGCAGCTAATATTTAATGGGGATCCATGAAACTTTTTGTTATTAAAAAATTCTCATGCCCAAAAGTTTGGAAGCCAATGTCGTAGACAATTAAGCACTATGTATTGAGAGTTATGCTACAAGTATTTCCTGAATTGAGTTCCAAAGAGTTACACTTCAGTTAATAAAGATGCATAGAGTTGTTTTGTGGCCATTAAATTTAGGAAAAACTGAAAATTGTATCTCCATGGTGGAGATTCACACTGTATATCAGTATATTAAATTATCTGAGAAACTCAGCACAGAGTTGTTCACCATTTCCCTATTTTAAGATTTCCTACAATCATTTGAGCTTAGAACTCTAGGTTTTTTTTTGTTTTTTTTTTTTTTTTTTTTTTTTTTGTTTTTTTTTTTTTTTTTTTTTTTTTTTAATTTTTATTTATTTATGATAGTCACACACAGAGAGAGAGAGAGGCAGAGACACAGGCAGAGAGAGAAGCAGGCTCCATGCACCGGGAGCCCGACGTGGGATTCGATCCCGGGTCTCCAGGATCGCGCCCTGGGCCAAAGACAGGCACCAAACCGCTGCGCCACCCAGGGATCCCTTGTTTTTTTTTTTTTAAGATTTTATTCATCCATTCATGTGAGACACAGAGAGAGAGAAAGAGTCAGAGACACAGGCAGAGGGAGAAACAGGTTCCATGCAGGGAGCCCAAAGTGGGACTTGATCCCGGGCCTCCAGGATCACACCCTGGGCCAAAGGCAAATGCTAAACTGCTGAGCCACCCAGGCTGCCCAAGAACTCTAATTAGAACTCTAATTATGAACTACATTTATGTGTGGAATAGTGCTCTATAGTAAAACACTGGGGAAATAAACACCCACAAGATTGAGTTTTCCATCTTATATCCAACCACCATCCCAAAGAATCTCCAAGTTAAATCTTAATCATACCTCCTTCTTCATGTACATTTTGTGTAATTTAAATTATTACTCTAATTCTTAGCACACAACACGCACCAAAATATGTACTTTTGTATTGGTGAATTGGTGAATGCAGCCAATTTCTATTTTGGTATTAAGACAATACAATTTGTGTGACTAGGGAAAATAAGGACTTTTAAATAAAAAGTGTTCTCTTTGGCTGTTTCAGTCAATCTATGCCAAGATCATAAGATCACAAGAACCCTAAGTCTCAAGGACTTCCAACAGAGAAGTTTGTCTATCTTGAGTAAGTGGTGATTCCACTACAGTTCATTACTATTTGGAGGTTGAACCTAAAGGAACATCTCCTACCTGGGATATTGCCTATATCACATCTCAGGAAAGTGAGAACTTTTTGGAACTAAAGAATGAATCTGAGGACTTCTGCTTAAAATTGACATATCACTACAGATCACATTTTGTGACTAATTCTGACATCAGTGAGTTCATGAATATAAGAAAGGCTATTTCAAAAATACTACGATACTACTATAGCCTAGTTTAGATCCTAAGTGTTGTCTTCTAATGTTTATTTTTTGAAACAAGTAAGTTGAATGGAAATATTTTTCTGTTTAATAAATGGTGCTTATAAAAGCCCAATAGAACTTTATTTCCAAAGTTATTTAATTGAAAACATGGAAAATTATTGATGGAAATAAATTGGTACAGAGGATAAGACCATTTTTGTTTACAAGCTTTCTTTTAAGCTCATTAGTAGTTTAAAAATAAGTCAGGATCGGAACACCTGGCTGGATGGCTCAGTTTGTTAAGTGGCCAACTCTCGATGTCCACTCAGGTCATAATCTCAGGATTGTGAGTTCGAGCCCTGCATCGGGCTTGTCCTGGGAATGCAGCCTGCTTCAGATTCTCTCTCTCTCCCTCTCCCTCTGCTCCACCCTGGCCTCTCTCCCTCTCTAAAATTAAAACAAACAATAAGCCAATATTTGTCCCTGCTCTGTGTCCATTACTGTGATAGGTCACACATGATAGAATTTAAAATATTAGAATCAGAATCTATCTTCAGATGAAGTATGTGAAGTATACGTCCCTGGTAGGATTAAGGGTGAGAATATTTCATATAAAAATAAAATAACAAATTGTTTGGAGTTTCATTGTTTGGAGTAAAACATTTAAATAAAATTTAAAAGATATTGGTTAGTAGAGCATTCTGTGGAAAACCCACAGCCACTTTTTCATAACTTAGTGTAAATGGATACAGGTACACACACTCATAGTCAAGATATATTTGTGATCCAGTTATATTGAACCTGGAAGTACACGTTGGTGCTACTTCTAGTGATTTCTATTTTGTAAAGAAAATAAATTAAGAATTTCAGAGGGACACCAAAATAATGGTACTGGAGGAGAGTGAAGAGGTTGGGCTTAAACATGTGTTTCTTCTTATATACAGAATAGTATAAAAAAAGACTGTGGAAATAGTTATATAGGTCAGTGATAGATCAAGTGCCTTGGTCGGATACTGATCATCCTATAGACTAATTAAAAAACAGCTCAGGTGGGGAAGAGAGGACGGAATAGTATGACGATGCAACTGGAATTTCCTGAATCTCACGAAAAATGCAATTGCATTTCTTCAAGTATTTCCAGGGATGACTTCTTTGCTAGAGAAATCACTATGAACTCTTTATATGTTAAAAATTGATGTATGGGTAATTTGAAAAATTAGCAGTAGTCACTAGGTAGCTGTGTAACTACGCATATCATTGTACCTCAGGCATCTCATGTATGAAATGAGAATAATAATTTACCTTGAAGTATTGCTAATATGGATTACTACACATACTTAATATTATTATGCTTTTTATTACATGCAAGTATCCAATAGTAATTTTATAAATATTATGATCTCTCAATATATTTTATGCATAAAATCACAGTGTCCAGTTTTTTTAAAAAGCAACAGTACTTCATACTCATGAATTTGAATAGAAATTCATAATTTGATTACTTTTTAAAGTATTTTGTGTGTTGATATGTTGGCAATGTTTTTATGAAGACAATTTTAAATTATTTGTAAAATTAGACATCAAAAAACTTATCCTATTTTAAAATAAAGTTATTAAATATTGAGTTTCTACAATGACTATATCAGTAATAGATGTAAAATCCTCTACACTAAACTAGCTGGCAATAGACATATTCATTCCAATCATAAATGATGTTAAATATGTCAGATGGGTAAGGACTTCTCAAAAATATTAACTAATAATGATAAAAACAATACATGCTTAATTACATGAATTTCAGGAGAAACTTTAAAATCAAAGTTTCTCTTTTAGCTATGAATTCAATGTCACCAGCATTTTTCCTGTTTCATTTGTCTTACTGCCTGAACTCTTTTGACTTTAGTGATGGAAATCAAACTCTATTGGAAATGACAATCAACCTGATAAGAGTGTATATCAATCTAGAAAATGTGAAAAAAGCTTGACATTTTTGTTGCTTAATTGAGTGATCTATAGTTTGGGTTTTTTTTTTTCTTTTTACTTTTTGCTTCAAAACAATTTTTGCCCACCCACATTTATGGAGTGTTTTTGAGTAAACTTATAGTATTTTTTTTTCTTAAGCAAACATACTTAAATGCCTTTGAGGACTTTTTTCCTTGTTGTTTCAATGTTTATAGGGTACAGTATGCTCATATTGAAATCTTAATATTTAAATAAAAGTAGATGCAATAATGACCACTTCCATTTTCTGATTAATAACAGGACTTTGAATCAGAAAGAAATTGCCACCCACATATACTATTATCCTTTGCCTGTAGCCTAATCACTCACTTGCGTTGTCTTTCTTGATTGATTTGTCATTTGGTGGCAGGGGAACTGTATGTTTGAAGATCTTTTGTATAGATTTAATCAGGAGATGGAAATCTACATCTTTGATTGACACTAATAATTTATAATCATTTCCTCAAGCTAGAACAGCTGCATATCTCTATGTCCGGGGGTGGGGAGAACCCTTTTACATTACCTTTTCCTTTTAATTTCTGATCATTCAGGTAGGATGTCATGGGGGAAGAACTGCTAATTTGGAATAATGTATATTGCACTATGAATTTTTTTTAATAGGAAGAAAACCATTTCCCTGTTTCTGTATAAATATATCCTAAATAATTCCATTAAAATGTTTATAGTAAAATCCAGAAAGATGGTAATGAAATGCACATTGCTAAAGAAGTCTTGCCTTGATAAAATGAATATAGCATAATTTTAAACTATTCTAAAAATAAAGAACATCACTTATTATAGTTACTTTAAATAAGGGTAGTTTTATTTAATTTGCTTTTTTAATAAGATGCAGATGTAATGTAGACAGACTCCCTCCCCAAACTATCAAAGGTTAATATGTAAGTACCATAGATTTTGACACCGTGTGTAATGAGACTTTCTGGTAGTTGTTTTGCCTTAGGACTTTTTCTTTGTTTAGTTATTATAAAGTCACCTTTAATTGTTTACTCCTTTTTAAATATAGACATATTTGTAGGTTGTACAACAAATATATTTTTATTGCATACTTTAACTGCATTAGATCACTGCATGTGTATCTGTGCATTTAGAAAAGTATATATACCTGCATATATTGCATATATTTTTATACTAATTACACATTTGAGGCCATAGACCTTTAAATTTATCTATCTGAGAAACCACTAAAGAGAATTCTGTGCAAATGTCTTCCTAAGATTTCCTCCAAACCTAATTGTTTTTGATAATTTGAGGCCAAATTCACATGAAATTTTATTATTATTAATATTAAAGATATTATTTATTTGAGAGACAGAGAAAGCAAAGACAGAGCAAGGGGGGGATGGGCGTGGGGAGGAAGGGCAGACTCCTCGCTGAGCCAGGAGCCCTGAGCTCAATCACAGGAACCTGTGATCATGACCTGAGCCGAAGGCAGACACTTAATCAACTGAGCCACTCAGGTGCTTCTCAAATATTATTTTTAAAATAAATTAATCTCTTCCTAAAGTACATCTAGTGTTCTGCTCCTTAGGGATCAAGTGCCTGTCTGATTTATTTTTGTCTCTTTGGCATAACATAACACCCTGCTCTGAGCAAATAAATATTTGCTTAACAAATGATGGCATAAATAAATCAGTAACTACATGAAGGTAGTAATCCTTCAAGATTCCTCTAGAATTGCGCAGTAGCAAAATGGCTGAAATCATTAGAAAATCTACTGTAATAAAGAAAATATTATCTGAGTGAATCATCTCTCAGATCATAGAAGCTGTCTCCCCAAGTAGGAGGAAAGGCATTATAAAACATATTTTTCATATTTATTTGGTTATTTGAAGATATTAGTAGACACATGCTGCATGTTCCCCTAATATGGAAATTTAAGACCTTTGATTGTTCAGTTTTTGGTATTAAAGAGCTGGATGAGGGGTTCCTGGCTGGCTCAGTCAGTAGAGTGTGTGACTCTTGATCTCAGAATTGTGAGTTTGAGCCCCATTCTGGTTGTAGAGATTACTTAAGATCTGGATGATTATCTTCTGAGTAATCATGGGGCATAAAAAGTTTGGTGTGTGTGGGGGGGAGGGTCAAAGCTTATTCAGATTACTAAATTACTTGTACTTTTCAATAAAAATATAAAAAAAGATAAGTCATATTTTTACAATAATCCATGCATTCATCTATTGTCAATTTTATAATAAAACAGTTTTACTTAAAACATTACAGAGTAGGGCAGCCCGGGTGGCTCAGCGGTTTAGTGCCACCTTCAGTCCAGGGCATGATCCTGGAGACCCCGGATCGAGTCCCACATCGAGCTCCCTGCATGGAGCCTGCTTCTCCCTCTGCCTGTGTCTTTGCCTCTGTGTGTGTGTGTGTGTGTCTCCCATGAGTAAATTAAAAAAATATTTTAAAAAATTACAGAGTATATGAGACAGTTATTAATTTCAACATTTTTTCAGTGTCCTTTCTAGGTCTCCATCTGTATTTTTCATCTAGATATGCTTTATTCTTTCAAAATAGCTTTTTCGCTGGAGAGGCAAAGAAAGTCAGAGTTCATGTTTGGTTCATAGAATTGCCTCGATTTCAACAAATGTTTGGACTTATGAAAAATTACACTTACGTCCCCAGACATTTCTTTCTCAGGGATTTGGGATGGCATTTTCAAGCTTTTGGTGGAAAATCAATAGCTTTTGCAGTTTCGTGCCCAAATTCAGAAAGATCTTTAATTCACCAATAGAGGATGTTTGAGGATGTTCAGTTGATATCATGAAGATATAAAGTAAAAACATAAAAATAAAATGAAACAATTCATGAAAACATGGAGGTAAATTGTATCTATCACTCCATCCAATTATCATGAAACATTCAGTTTTAAGAAATAATACTGAGATTTCCTGTGTTTCTCTTATGCAGTTTCCCCCAGTGGTACCATCTTGCAAAATTATAGTACAATATTAGAACTTTGCAACAGTGTAAATATAGGATAGTTCTATCCTCACAAGGATCTCTCCTGCCTCAGTTTCACAGACACATCTACCTCCCCTTCCTCATCTCTAATGCTTGGCAACCACTAGTTTTTGTTTTTTTTCCATTTCTAAAATTAAATCATTTTGATAATGTAAAATTTTGATAATGATAAATTGAATCATATAGTAGTAAGTAACCTCTGGGATTGACTTTTTCTACCAAGTATAATTTCCTAAAGATTCATCTAAGTTGCTGCATGTATCATAGTTTGTTCTTTTTCTATTACTAAGTATAGTATGGATATACCAGTTATAAACAATTCATCCATTGAAGGATATCTGGTTTGTTTTCAGATTTTGGCTATGAGTGAAGGTTTCTCTTCTTGCTTTTTATGGGTTATTAGACAATATGGGGGCAATTCTGTCATTATAGTTACATAGTTTCTTTAGTGGTTGTATTTTGCATTGCACTCTACACAAGCCGTTAATCACAATCATTTTATCACTTGGAGTGGAATGTGGAAATCTTATTTCCATTTAGGTCTATTTATTCTTCCCACTATTAAATACAATTATCTGGTGTATTGGGTAGTGTTATAGTTTTGTTTCAATCATCACATATTTTTTAAAAGAATTAGTATTAGTCTATTGTAATAACCAATAGTTCTGCTCTTTCAATTATATTTTCTTTTTTATCTGATGTCCCATGACTCCATTTATCATTTCCTTTCAGTTTTAGGAAGTCTCTCATTAGTTATTCATCAAGGTTAGGTTGACTACAGACAAATTCTTTTAGTTTTACTTCATCTGAGGATGTCATTCTTTCCCCTCAAATCTTCCTGAAGCATAGTTTCGCCAGTATAGAATCTGAGATTGATAGTTCTTTTCTATTCAACACTGAAAATATTATGCTGCTTTCTTCTGGTTTTAAATGAGAAGTCTGCTGTCATTAGAATTGATTTTCTCTGATAAGTAATATTCCATTTCTCTACGGCTCCTTCAAAATGTTTTTCTTTGTTTTTGTCTTGGAAGTTCAATTATGATATATCTTGGTTTGTATTTCTCTGGGTTAATTTTGTTTTAGATTTACTCACCTTGTTGCATATATGAGGTTTGTATTTTTCACCAAATTGAGAAGTTTCCATTATTTATTTATTTATTTATTTGATAATTTAGTATCCAATTCTTTCTCCTTTCCTTCTGGAATTATTATGGCATGAATGTTGAAAATTTGTTATTATTCTGTAGGTCCTTGAGGCTCTGTTCCTATTTTTTCAGTCTATTTCTAATCTGTTGTTCAGATTGAATAAATTTTATTGATCTGTTCAAAAGTTCATTGATTTTTATCCTCTGTCACCTCCACTCTATTAAGCCCATACAACATATTAAAAAATCTATATTTTTCAGTTCTATATGTTAAATCTGGGTTCTTTCTATAATTTATATTTCCTTCTTAAGATTTCTGTTTGTTTCAAGAGAATTTTTGACTGTTGAAATATTTTTATAATGTCTATTTTAAAACTGCTCTCAGTTAATTCCATTTCTGAGTTTCAGTTGATTATCTTATTCAACTCCAGTTAATTTTTTTTTCTAACTCAGGTTGTAATTTTCTTAGTGCTTAGTATAATAGATGATTTTCAGCTTTATCCTAGACATGGTGGCTATTATGTTAGAGGCATCTTATTTAATTATTTTTTTAAATGTATTATTATTTTTAGCAGGCTATTAACTTATTTATCATGTAGATCCTGGACCACTTTTGAGGATCTGTGGTTCCTTTGACAATCTAATTTTTAGAATTTAGTAATGCTATTTTGATCTGCATGGCTTATCTCCTGCATATGGTGCTTCTACTCCTTCCTGCACTGGGGACCAAAAGTAGAGAGGGCCTTTTTTCCTCAGCCAACTCAGTAAAGGGGAATTATGCTATAGCAAGTGCCCCTGTTCCAGGAACCATCTTCTTGTGCCTCTGCTTGGGAGGAGACTGACACTCTCTATCCTTACCCAGGCAGCAGGAGAAACCATCAGGTTGATCCTGGGAAAGCTCTTCATCTTCGTGGGATGGAGACACTCTTGTCCAAACCAGAGACAGGAATGGGATTTCGTTCTTTATTTGAATCTCTAGAATCTAACACTTTATGAGTTATATATCATTACTAATATTACTTATATTCTTTGTTTCCTTATTTGTGTTTAGAGGTTTTGTTGGTGGAGGGGGAGATGGTGAGTTGATACTTGGAATTGAAAATAAGATGAGGAGACAGATTTTTTTTTTTTTTGTAGAAAGTTTACCTACATGATAAACTGACATAAATTTATTAGTTTTCTCTTTGCAGATGTGGAGGAAACGTCTTCTTGTTTCCCCAAAAAAGGAAAGGATATTTTTAAAAAAGGATTTAAATATGAAGCTGGTGGCAGGAGGATAGCAGACCTGGACTAATAGTAATTCTCTGGATTACAAGGGAAGTAAAGGGAGTGAGACACTCAAGGAAGCAAAGGTGCCTAAAGACAAAATGAATAGGATAGAACATTTTTAAAAAATTAAGTCTTTATGTGTTTACCTGGCCACTTTAAGCTCTTCATGCCAGTAGCTATGGAGAAAAGAATCACTTTCAGATGAGAGTCATGGTTGTCTGGGATTTTACTACTCCTGCTTTGGGAAATGCAATCTAATTATTGATTCCTGAAATAATTATAACTTAAATGTTTCTCCTTAAAGTAATTTTTGTGTATTTTGTGATGATTTACATAATCCATTCCCATTCTAGTCATTTCAACTACCTCTTATGGGAAACATTCAAATGGTAATTCTCTTGTACACTCAGAAATGTAGACTGATCACATCACATCCCCCTACTCAGGACAACCCTTGCCTTCTCTTAGTTTCTTGCATACTAGAAACCAAGAGAGTAGTTTTTTGTGTAGCATTTGTTTCAGTTCCACATTCTCTTTTTATGCCCTCTTGTCACTTTTTGGATGGAATAAGCATAAGTGTCAACCTAATATTATTTTTTTCGCACTACTTTTGCCTTCTTTGGGCTGTAGGACATGTTCCCTGGGCTACTGAAATATGTATGCTTCAGGGGGCTGTTTTGATAGACAATTTGTAATTCCAGTTATATTATTGTATTTGCCATAGATTCTATGATAGGCATTATGTTGAGGTGCCTTTCAAGGTTTCCTTCCCTGCCTCTATTTGCCCTGTGTAATCCCTGGGACTGTGAATATGATGAATGTTGCTCTCATGATTAGGTTGTATGGCTCAATTGACTTTAAGAAAGGGAGATTATCTGGCTGGTCTGGACTTAATTATATAAGACTTTAAGAGCACAGAGATTTCGCCGTTGCAGAAAGAAGTCAGAAAGAAGTCAGAAAGATACTTTCTTCATTGCTGAGATGAAGAGGACCCTGCACAAGGACTGACAAACTGGAAGAGTCCCAGGCCCACAGCTATAAGATAATAGGGATATCCATCCTGCAACTGCCAGGAAATGGATTCTGCCAACAGCCTGAAGGAGATTTCCTAATTCAGCTTCACTGGCCATTACCTGAAAATAAGAAGAAATAGTGAACATAGCTGAGGCAGCTCTGTGAAAGTGTGCTGTATTCTTTCCCATGGAAAAGTAGGTTTCCCTAACTGTCCTGTATGAAAAAGATGGAAAGGAAGCTGTCAGTAAATGCCAATATAAATAAACAAACAAACAAATAAATAAACAAACAAATAAAGCCATTGTCCTTGAGTTTGCTAAAATTTATTTTTCTACTGTGGAAGTTACCCTTTAGGATGGCCACCCAAACTTGGGTTTGTTTGTTATATAGCAATAGATAACCATAATTCGGTAATTGATGAGAAGACCAGGATTTCCTCACTAGGTATCCAGGAAGAGAAATAAGGTCATATACCTGGGTCCTCTCCCATGGAAAATGAGTTGAGCTTATTGACTGCGTAGTAGGGAATACAACAGAAGTGTTAGTTGTCCCTGGAGCAAACTGATTGTTGACTCATAGAAAACAATATAGAAAATGTTGGTTGCTTTAAGTTGCTAAATTTTGAGTAATTCCTTATACAACAAAAAATAATCAATATAAGCAAAATCATCGTATCTGAAGAAATGGCTATTGTTCTCTTCTGTAACTTCTTCCCATTGTCCTTGGTTACCAGCTAACCCAGGTTATAATACAAGAATACTGCAGTAACCATTTCTTTGATAGTTTTGTATATGTATATGTGTATATAAATATATGATATTTATATATTATATATATGTATGTATGTATACAGCTTCATCTAGGTTTATACTAGGTAGGGTAAAGTTAGCTTTTATCTTAACTACTATGTTTTTATCTTATTTAGCTTTTACTCTTAAAAAATACTGATTATAAAATATAGTAGCTTCACTAATGTAGTAGATACTTCTCTGACCTAATAGTCTGGAAGTTCATACCTCTGTTTGGCAAGTCCACTCAAACTCACAAAGACTTTTAGGGTCCCGGTTTTATCTCATCATATCACCCAACAGTCTCCTAGCATATAGACATTATTTTCTATATACATATCTATGTGTACCCACAAATGGAGAAAAAAGGAAAGAAGAGCGCTCATGTGTTATGGCCAAGACTCAGATACCTTATATAAAGGAAGCTGGAAACTGTAGTCCATGAGATTATATGTCCAGCATTCAAATATTATATAAGAGTGGAAAACAGATACTGCAGAACAATTAGTAGTCTGCTATAGTGTTTTGCATTTTCCACAGTCTGCATCTTTGATACATTCCCACTCAGGAGAACCAACTAAGTAAAGGCAAAAGAGAAATACATAACCTATTCATTTAGGTAGAAGTTGTGATACTTTTCATTCATTTATTATGTACACATCAATAGTATTCTATTGAAATAACAGCATTGTTTAGATGTTCACAGTTGTTGTATGGATTGCTTTCTTTTGCCCTCTGTTGACAATTCTCCTTATGTAATCACAAGAGTCTTATCACAGTGGCTGAGAATAACTGTAATAGCCTCAATATACAGAATCCCAAGGGAAGAACACCTTCCACTCCTAACTCGACTTACTGAGGACCCAGGTATATGACCTTATTTCTCTTCCTGGATACCTAGTGAGGAAATCCTGGTCTTCCCATCAATTATAGAATTATGTTTATCTATTGCTATATAACAAACAAACCCAAGTTTTGTGACTTAAAAATAAATGTAATGCATACACACCTTGTTTTATTGCACTTCACTTTATTGTGCTTTGCAGAGGTTTTTGTTTGTCTGTTTTTTACAAATTGAAGTTCTGTGGCAACCCTTCCTTGAGCAAGTCTATTGGTGCCATTTTTCCAACAGCATTGGCTTGCTTCATATCTCTGTGTGTCACATCTTGGTAATTCTCACAATATTTCAAAATTTTAAAAAATTATTTTTATGGTCATTTGTGATAAGTGATTATGACTCACTGAAAGCTCAGATGACAGCAATTTTTAGCAATAAATTATTTTTAATTAAGGAATATACTTTGTTTTTTTAGACATAATGCTACTGCACACTTAAGAGAATATAGGATAGTGTCAACAAGGCTTTTCCGTGCACTAAGAAACCAAAAAATGCATTTGACTCACTTTATTGTGATAATTCCTTTATTGTGGTGGTCTGGAACCTAACCTACAACATCTCTGAGGTATGCCTTTATCATTTTTTTCATTTTTCTGTGGACTGACTGAACTCAGTACAGTATCTCTTATGGTGTTTGTTCTAAGATGGTGTAGGATGTGTTTACTATAAGATGCTGGCTAAAGCTGCAGTCATCTGAAGGTTCCACTTAGCCAGGTAGAAAGATAGCTTGCATACTAACATAGATGCAGTTGTCTCTCAGATGGTAGGTTAGATGAAATACTCCTCCTCCCTGGGGTCAAGGGGAAGTCTGTACTCTAACTGTCCCTGGAACATGTAAATATATGAGAAAGGGGGCTTTGCAGATATGATTAACTTAAAGATCATGAGATGGAAGAGAGTATTCTGGATGACCTGGGTGGATTAGATGTTATCACAGGGGTCCTTAAGAGACAGAGGCAAGAAAGTAGAGAAAAAAGGAGATGTGACAAGGAAGCAGAAGTCAAAGCATTGTCAGGAGATGGCCAGGAGCCAAGGAATGCACATGGACTTTAGATAATATAAAAGTCAAGGAAACAGATTATCACTTCAGAGATTCTAGAAGGAACCAGATCTATCAACACTTTGACTTTAGACTACTGCTACTAATTTTTACTTTTGATTTTAAAAACCATAAGATAATAAATCATGTTGTTTCAAGCCATTTGTTTATGGTAATTTGTTATAGGAGCAATAAGAAACTAGTATCAATGTGATAGATGGATAATTAAGGTTTGGCTCAGTCTCTCTCTCCCTCTATGGGGCCATTTCATGTGGCAATCTTCAGTTCTCTTACAGAACACAGTTCTTAGGTTAGCAGAACTTCTTATCCTGCTGTTGGCTACCTCCAGAACATGTGTTCTAAGACAGGAAACAGATAATTCTTCTCACTTTAATTGCTAAAACTGGAACTAACATAGCGTCACTTCTGACACTTTCTACTAGTTAAACAACCACATGTCCAGACCAGATTCAGCTCTTGGTGGAGAGAGTAACCTAAAATGTCTGTTGATCTCTAATTTATCCTCTGGACATATGTTATTTTTATTTCTCACAAATTCAAAATATACTCACTCCCTCCTAAAATTCTCAAAATTCACCCTGTTATGATGGAATCAAGAACAGTTTTTAGTTTTAAGATCATGTAAATCAGCTCCAGGTACAAGTAAGACTCTTTGGGTGCAATTGATTGGATTTGGAATTTTAAGTATTATTCCTGTTGACCTGAAGACTTTGAACTAAGGGACAATTAGCTGTCTTCACTCTTGACATACAAAGGAGACAGTCATAGGATAACCATAGTTAACACTTGTTCCAAATTAAGGAGAGCACAGAAGGCATGGGCAGTCAGGGGTCCAGCAATTCTGAAATTCAGTCAATAACATGTCATTGATCCTTGATTAGAATCCATTCCTGCTCTGTGGGAGTGGTTTTCTGTTATCTTGACTCTTGCTAAGTTCTCGGCTCCATTTTCCAAGTCATTTCTTCTTGCATAAAAAACAGTCTTTCCTTTAGCCCTTCCTTTCTTACTTTATTACTTTCTTTTTCTTTTTTTTTCTTTTCCTTTTTTCTTCTTCTTCTTCTTCTTCTTCTTCTTCTTCTTCTTCTTCTTCTTCTTCTTCTTCTTCTTCTTCTTCTTCTTTTCTTCCTCTTCTTCCTTTTAAAGTGATGAGTTTACAGAGCCTAGTCCCTGTGCACAGAAAGGTGAGGGCCTAAATATTTCTTTACACTTTGAAGTCTCTCTTCCTTTCAGTCTAAGTAGCTAAAATTACTTTAAAAGCCTATGGACTTTAATTTATAGCTCACTTCACTACACAGGGCACCTCCACGAGTTTCTTCTAAACTTTGAGCTAAGAGTCAAAGAATATAGAGGATGTTTAGCTGAGAGGATTTATAAACCACTTCCTTACATGTTTCTGAGAGTTTCTGAGAGTTCAGAAGGTCTCACTTGAAAATATGACCTGCATCCTGAATTAATTCATTGCTCTGAGAAAATTTCTTACTTTCAGAGTATATTCCTGGGAGAGTTTTGGGATGAGAAATTGCTTCATTTTTGAACACTGCAAATCCTGCCTCAAAAAGTATCCTCTAGATTCTACTTCAAGACCAAACAGTCCTCTCTTTAAATTTTTCTCTGTCTAAACATTATCATGTAGAGCTAAAAGAAATTAAACAGTCATTATAAAGTTCTGTCTGGAAATACCCTTAGCCAAATCCACAAGTGTAATAAAATTATGTTCTATTCCACTTTACCACACATGAGGATATGGCCAATAATCACCACTTAAAAGCATATTTCTTCTTTTTCTTTGAAGATTTTATTTATTTATTTCCAAGAGCAATTGCACACACAAGCAAGGAGGGGCAAAGGGGCGGGGAGAGGAAGAGGGAGAAAGAATCTGAAGCTGACTCTGCACTAAGTGTGGAGCTGGATATATACAGGGCTTAATCCCAGAACAGGAAGACCATGACCTGAGATGAAACCAGAAGTTGGATGCTTAGCCGACTGAGCCACCCTGGCACCCCCAAAGCACATTTCTTTAAAAAAAAAAAGAATCATAATAAATTCCTACCTGTCATTTCCACATTCACTTAACAGTCTCCCAAAGGCCTTCTGACATCTACCCGCTGCCAAATCCCAAATCAATCAATCTTACGTTTTCATTTTTTTATGGGAATTTTATGGCATCAATTTGCTCTCACAAGTTGTGATTTTGTGATTTATATGAAATATACATGTGATCTTCTAGCATTTCTCCTCAGAGATCCTAAACTATTTGGAGTTTCCTAAATTATGAGTGATAAACAGTGTTTTTTCTAATGATGAATTGACTTTTAGAAAGCCCCTAAATCACCTTAGAATGGAGACTAGTTGCCGGGGAACCAACCCTGTGATTTGAGTGTTAAAATTTTCAATCCCACCACCCTAGCCTCTGGGTGGGGGTAGAGCTAGAGTGTGAATTCATTGCTAATGGTAACTGATTTAATCAACCCTGACTGTGTAATGAATCCTCCATAAAACCCCAAAAGGAAGGGGTTTCTGAGATGTTCCAGGTTGATGAACAAGTGGGGATTTGGGGAGATTGGGGTACTCAGAGAGTATGGGAGCTCCATACCCCTTTCCCTATGTGTCCTTCCTCTCTAGCTGGTCTTGAGTTTTATCCCTTTATAATGAACTGGTTATCTAAGTAAAAAGGTTTCTCTGACTTCTGTGAGCCACTCCAGCAAATTAACTAAACCCAAGGAAAGGGTCCGTCGAACCTTTGATCTATAGTCAGTTCATCAGAAGGGCAGGCAACAACCTGGGCCTGAGACCAATAGGTATGTGAGGGATATAGTCTTGTAGGACTGTGAGATCTGATGCCACCTCCAGGTTGATGGTGTCAAATTTGAGTTGAATGATAGGACACCCATCTGGTGTCAAAGAATTGCTTGCAGATGTGGGGTGGACGGGAGGTGGGGGGAAGGTTGTAAATGGTATAACAAAATTTTACAGATCAGTTTTTTATGATTATTTACCGTGAGGTAACAACCCCTCATGGCTCAAAACAACAATTTCTTATCTCTCATATTTCTGATGGTTTATTTGCCCAGCTGGATACTTTGTGCCGTGATCTCTCATGTGGCTGCAGATGGATGGCAGCTGGTTTTGGGGTAATTAGTAATATTGTCTGAGCTGGATCTGCAAGATGTGGTCTTTACTTACATGATTTGAACTTCAGATTTGAAATCTAGAACATCTGGGATCTAGCATCTCTCCCTCTTTCTCCCGATCTCTCCCTCCCTCATTCTCTGTCTCTCTTCTTTCCTCCCTGGGGTCTCTCCATGGCTAGCTTAGACTTTCTCACAGGCATGCTAGTCTCAGGGTATTCAAATTCCTTCTATCAAAGCTGTTTCTCCCAGAGCACGTATGCCAAAGCAGAGGAATCAGCGACTGCCAGTCTCCTTCTAAATTCCCATGGTGTCAATTCTATTAAGCTCTATTGGTTAAACAATCACAGGGCCACTCCACATCGAAGTGAAAGGGAAATAAACCTTGTGTCTCGATGGGAAATGTGGCAAAATTTGTACTAGTTTTAGGCTAGGGCATGAAATTTGCATCCTTTTCCCAAAGAAAGTTCTCATGGACAAAGAAGGATTAAATTCTACTTCTTTAATTAGCATTTGCACTTATGTACCTTTTGCTCTCTCTTTTATTTTAATATTTGATTTATTTATTTAAGAGAGTGAGCAAGAGAGAAAGAAGAAGCATAGGGAGTGGGAGAGGGAGAAGCTGACTTCCTGCTGAGCAGAGAGGCCAATACAGGACTCCATCACATGACCTGAGCCAAAGGCAGAGGCTTAACCAACTGAGCCACCAGGTGCCCCTGGTACCTTTCTATTGTATCTCATTTATTAATTATTTAAGACCAGAGTAGCCTATGTGAATTGGACCATGGCATCATTGCAGTTGGATTTTCTTTATTCAGTCTTATATGATAATCTTGCAAGAAAAGATTTTTACACCATTCTGCATTTCATAAGTCATTGGGTAACTCAATTCTGTTTCAATGTTTTTCTCCAACTCCACATTACCTTCATTCTATGCAAAGACATGCTTTACCTTTATTTTTCTTACTGGCTATTTTTTGTTCCAAGCTACCCAGTCACAGATGAGTGCACTGAAAGGGATGTATAAGAACCCAACAATTTGAAGACCATAAAATAACCGGGTCTGAATTTAGGGAAAGATCATGCCATTATCCACTCATTTTTTAAAAAGATTAATTCTAGTATATTTGCTACTTGCAAATATCAAAAAATTCAAAATATACCCCCAAAAGTGTATAAATAAGGTTTTGCATTTTTGCTCAGTCCAAGAAATTCCTGTTCTGTGAAGAACAAAACTAATGTCACCAACTTATTTTGTATTTTGTTAGATATATATGCACATATACCCACAGACACAATAAGCAATTAAATATGTGTGTGAACGTATATACATTTTTGTATGTGTGGAAGTGTGTGTGCATGTTTTATGTGTATCTTTATTTTACAAATATGTATATCTTTATTTTACAGAATGTACACTGTAGCACATTTTGTTTTTACTTGATGACAATATTCCTTGGAGATTGTTCCATATTAGTTTTAAGAGTTTTATCTTTCTGGGATGCCTGGGTGGCTCAGCAATGGCGTCTGCCTTTGGCCCAGGGTGTGATCCTGGATTTCCAGGATCAAGTCTGACATTGAGCTCCCTGCATGGAGCCTGCCTCTCCGTCTGCCTGTGTCTCTGCCTCTCTCTCTGTGGCTTTCATGAATAAATGAATAAAATCCTTAAAAAAGAAAAGAGTTTTATCTTTCTGATTCATTTGATTGTTTTTTAGTTTACTTATAGCTATAAGGTATGTTATTGTTTATCAACAAATGATTAATAATCATTTTAATTGCTTCAAATACTTTTCTATTAGAAACAGTACAGTGTTATGGGCACCTGATAGGCTCAGTTGGTTAACCATCTGCCTTTGGCTCAAGTCATGATCCTGGAGTCCTGGGGTCAGCTCCTGCTCAGAGAAGAGTCGGCATTTCCCTCTGCTCCTCCCCCTGCTCCTTCTCTCTCTCTGGCTCATTCTCTCTCTCTCTCTTTCTCAAATAAGTAAATAAAATCTTTTTTAAAAATAGAAAAGAAATAAAAACAATGTTAGAATGAATAATGCTATATATACATAATCATTTCACAAATTTGAATATAATCATAGGATATACAGTTTTGAGTCAAAAGATATGGATATTTTTAATTTGGAAGATGCATCCAAATTGCCCTTCATAGAGAAAATACCAATGTATACAGTCAATTTTAGTACTTCTTACTTCAATATCTTGAATATATGGAATACTATCAAATATTTAATATTTGTCTTCTTGACAGGTAAAAAATAGTGTTTAATTACATTTTAAGTTTCATTTATTGTATAAGTGACATTGAACATCTTCCACGTGAATAAAACACTAATATTTCATTTTCTATCATTGATTATGATTCTTTGTTCATTTTTATTGTAATTTATTGTTATTTTTATTCATTTTTACTGTGTTGGTCTTCTTCTTATGAATTATATAAGCTTTTTATATAGCAGAAACTTATGTTCTGTAACATCACTTAAGTTACATAATATTTTATCTAATTTCTTATATATCTTTTTATTTGAATATTTACCCTAGACTTTGTTTTAATATAGTCAGATTTATCAGTCTTTCATGGTGTTAAAATTTTCTTTTATACTTAAACAAGTCACTTTTCATGTCATTAAATTAAAATTTTCTCCTTTTTTTACTTCGAGAGAGAAATTTTAAAAACATGAAAGCATAAGCAAGGGGGGTGAGGGGCAGAGGGAGAGAGAGAAGCAGATTCTATGCTGAGTAGGTAGTCTGATGCAGGGCTCGATCCTAGGATCCTGAGATCATGACCTGAGTTGAAGGCAGATACAACCAGCTAAGCTACCCAGGTGCCCCTTCTCTCCTTTTTACATGATTTTTAAGCTATGATACAGCTTAAATTTATTTATTTATTATTTTTTTGATTTTATTTTTATATAGAGTATGATATCTGTATCTAATTTGTCCAGATATCTACCTAGTTGTCTAAATATTAGTTATTGTATAATCTATTTTCCTATAATTTTGAGATGACTCTTTTACCAAGTAGTGTGTGTGTGTGTGTGTGCATGTGTGTGCATGGAATTTCCCTTAATCTCTATTCTTTCTGAAATCAAGGTGTGCACAGAGCCATGCTCCCTCAGAAACTTGTAGAAGAATCCTCCTTGCCTCCTCCTAGGTTCTGGTGGTTCATTGGCGACCTTTGTCATTATTTGCCTTGCAGCTGCAGAATTTCACCTCTAACTTTATTGCCATGTGGAGTTCTCACTATATATCTCTGTCTTCCATTGCCACATGGCCATCTTTTTTATAATGATGCCAGACATTTTGGATTAGAGGAGCATCCCATTCTACAGTGACCTCATCTTAGCTCTTTATATTAGCAATGGCCCTATTTCTAAGATTGCATCTCTAAGTAATCTGTACACCCAGCATGGAGCTCAAACTCACAATTAAAATCAAGAGTTGCATGCTCTTCTGGCTGACACAGCCAGATGCCCCTTATGGCCCTATTTCTAAATAAAGTCACATTTTAAAGTACCAAGTATTAGGATTTCAACATAACTTTTTTGTATTAGGGGAAAGACACAACTTAACCTATAATAATCCCTGGAGTTTGTACCTCTCCTGGATGGTATTTCTGGTCCTCTGCTCATCATCCTGGTTCCATTGAACTTCTTCTGTAACTCCTGGATATATAATTTGTATATGATTATGTAAGATGTTTCCATCTAGAAATAATCCATCTAGAAATCTATGCCTACTATGAACATTTGCCAAAAATATGATTATATAACAGATGATTTGAATTATCTTAGAGAAATAATTCAAAATAATTTATAACATATTTATATAAGCAATATATTTACATTTTACTTTATGTATTATATTATTTTTTATACAAAGCATAATCACCAAATTTTACTGTACTACAATGAATGAGCGTTTGGAAATATCAGTTATTTCTATTTTCTTTTTTTATACATAGACTATCCTGTAGTCACTATTATGGCCTCAATCCTGCCATGGTTTCCATGATAAAGTAAAAGCCAAATTCCTTTCATTGTTGTTAGCCCCTGCACCCACCTCCTACCCCTCTATCACATCTCCACCTCTATTCAATTTGCTAACTCTGCTTCAACATTTCTACATCAACCTTATATTTTGTAATCACAATATATTAACCTTAAAAAGGAAACCACAGTGAATCATCACTTGCTAAGTAGGAACTTATGTATAAATTACTTTTTCTTCTATAGGTAAATATCTATACTTGTTAATGATTACCAGTGCATCACATTCTTGGGCTTTGTAGATCACTAGATTGAAATTGTATTGCGAAGTTACTCTCTAAAGAATCTCAACATATTCTTGATCATGTCTCTGGTCAATACAAGTCTCAATTTTAGAGAAATGTGATGTTTTAGTTATATTTGGATTTTGTCATATAGATTAGCTCTTTGTTCATTTCAAGTAATCCTTGCTTAGCTGGTTGTATCAAACACAGTCTAAAAAAGGAGTACCTTTAGACAACAGGGATAATAAGCTTGGGTTTCACAAAAAGGAAACCACAGATCAAAATGTGGCACTGACATCTAAGTGTACTCAAAGAAGGACTCAGAATCTGCCAGACACATGTTCTGACAATCAGAGAGTTATTTATGAATAGCTCAGCAGGTAACCACCATCTGTATGAGATGTCTTTCAGCACTCTCTGATTCTATGTTTACAAACCAACATTGTGAAGAAAAATTCTGACTCCAAAGTCTATTGATCTCAGAAAGTAAAAGTCCTCAATTTCAACCGCAAGAAATCCGATTATTAGAAAGCTCTATATCTTCTTTTCATATCCAGACCAAAAATATTTTAGATTACCTGAATAAGTGAGGAACAAATGACATTTCTGGATCTGCATAATATTAAGTTTTGGAATCTGAATCATGGTCATGATGCCAGGGAGGGAAGTATATTTTGATGCATGATGACCACACCAACAAGTTGACCCCAATATATTAGGTCCTTGGCGCCAGTAACTGGCCTTTCAAGCCACCACCTTTAACTTGTCATTTGTAAGCTGCAGTGACTTAGCATTTAATAACTCGGCATATTTAAATCAGTACAATCATGGAAATAACAGAGAAGGTGGCCTAAAATAAATGAAAATGGTAGAGGAGAGTTAAATTCTGTTACTGGCTGATATTCAAATTTAAATTTGTAATTTATAAGAGTTTGAAATATATAAGAATTGTGTGCGTCTTTTAATAGGAAAAAAATATTGAGTTAATTTTTACCTATTTGAAAGGGACCAATTCGTTTTGTATTACATTAACTGAAGTGGAAAATTAGCATGAGGTTATAAAAAGAAATTTTAAAAAACCTCATTGTGAACTGGAATGAAAGGAAAAGTAATTAATTGGTACACTTTCAACTGCTTCTAAGAAAGACAATGTGCTGAAGAAAAAAAGAGAATTAACACTGGAAAATAATCTAAACAACAAAGGTCAAAAGTACAGATTTAACTGAGAGCAATGCTTTAAATCATGTGATTTGGAACAATGCAGTGATCTTTAAGTTATGCAAATTTGGATATAGAATTTGATTTCCTTTCTTTAAAGTGTCTTTACAAATTCTAAAATAAATGTGCTTTAAGAGCACTTCTAAATTAAATAAAAGATCAATAGATAATATTGTACTGTCACTCAGATGACAGGCAATGATACTTGATAAGCCACAGCTGTTATTCCCTTTGTTCTTGAACTGTCAATAAAGTAACACTTGATCACTGTAATGGTTAATTTTATGTGTCAACTCGTCTAGACCACCGTGCCCAGATATTTGGTCAAACATTATTCTGAGTGTCTCTGTGAGGTGCCTTAGGATGAGACTTACATTTAAATAGGTGGACTTTGAATAAAGTCAATTGCACTTGATATTGTGAATGGACTTCATCCAATCAGTTGAAAACCTGGGTAAAACAAAAGACTAACCACATTTGAGCAAGAGGCAGTTCTCCAGCATGCTGCCTTTGTACTTAATTGCAACTCTTTCCTACATCTACAGTCTGTCAGCCACCCTCATCAGATTTTGGATTTGCCAAGCCTCTACAATTGCATGAGTCAGTTTCTTAAAACATGTCAATATATAGATAAAAATATAAATAGAAATGTAGATAGGTATCTTCTAATGGTTCTGTTTCTCTTGAGAACTCTAATATAGTCACTAAAAATATTTACCATTATTCTCTTTCTTGGCTGGCTTAAACATTTGTTTCAGATACTAGACTGAGAGGGGCACCTGGGTGGCACAGCCAGTTAAGTGTGCAACTCTTAATCTCTGCTCAGGTCATGATCTCAGGTATGGGTATGCAGTCTGTTTAAGATTGACTCTCTCTTTCTCCCTCTGCCCTGACAAACTCCCCTCCCACTCTTCTTTTCTCTCCCAAAAGAAAAGAGAGAAAGAGAGAGAGAGAGAGAGAGAGAGATACTAAATTCAAAGAGTATTTGGAAATTTGAAGAAATTCTCATTTCCCAACTATCTTGTTGGAGGTTCACTGATCTTTGACATGTCATGACCCTTTCTGATTATGGCTTTTAAAATTGCAGAAAGAGATAACAGCAAGCATTAGTTCTATCAAAATATTTTAATGTTGAGAATTTGCTCAATGCACACACTAGAATCTTCCTTAAAAGGTAAACCAAAATGCGCACTAATGCAACTTTGAGAAATAAAAGACATTAAGAAAACTTAAATTAGTAAAGACTATTTGTTAAAAGTTGAAATTCACATCTAGTTATTACATCCAACCCTTAATTTTTATATTATGTATGGATCCCACTTTATTTTTTTTTTTAAGATTTTATTTATTTATTCATGAGAGACACACAGAACAAGAGAGAGGCAGAGACACAGGCAGAGGGAGAAGCAGGCTCCATGCAGGGAGCCTGACGTGGGACTCCATCCCGGGTCTCCAAGATTACGCCCTGGGCTGAAGGCGACGCTAAACTGCTGAGCCACCCCGACTGCCCTGGATCCCACTTTAGATGGCGTATTTCTCTTCTGTCTTGGGAACTCAGTCAGGGAGTACAAACAAATGAGCACCATCAAGTCTTCAGAACTGCTCATCAGTTGGGAGATCACTCTTGATCTTGATAGAAGAAAAAAATCCTGCACCTGCATGTTAGTTTTCTATTGCTGCTTAACAAACCTGCACAAATACAGTGGCTTAAAAGCAACATAAATTCATTACCTTACAGATCTGTAGATTAGAAATCTTACATGGATCGCACTGGGCGAAAATCATCATTGACCGGCTATATGGACACACACCAAAGTATTAAAAGTGGTCATTACCATCTGTGTTTGTGATCTAAAGATATAAGTGATGTGTTCCTTATTTTTACAAATATATATTTTCTAGTTTTAACTGAACTTACTAATACTGATTCAGAAAGCGAAATAGAAAAGCAAAACTCTGGAAAGAGAATTCATGTATATTGAATTAATTAATTAACAAGCATAAATATTTAAACAAAAGGAACTAATATCCAGTTGGATTCCAGTGTTAATTTCTAACTTTATCTCAGTAGAAATTGTACAAAATTCTGGATAAAATGAACCTCTTTGAAATACATAATATTAAATTTATTGGTATAATAATTATTATTAAAATCTCCTTTATTGCAATTCATTAGTGTCTAAGTGTATCGACAGATAACAAAGAAATATTCAGAAACCTGTTTAAATCCTACACGAGGAATAATGGGCTCTTCAGATTGAAATATAGGAGGATGCATTATTTTAAGAGATTTATGTTACTTGGGACAAATAGCCTGATACATAAAGTCATTTATTTGTTGTTCTTCCTAAAGTAGTCCCATGAGGGGATTATGTGCAGGCATTTAATGACTTCTTACTTCTTTATCTCTTACACCATGGCCAAAAGCATTTGACTCTGTTGTTCTCAACTCTTTGTCCAGAAATACTTATTTCTCCTTGACCTCTCAATAGTATTCAATGTTGTTGGCCACAAAGGAGACATAAAGACCTCTACATATAGATGATTTGAGGCTAGATTGTGAGAGCTCAATTTGTTAACAGTTAGTAAACCCCATCTCCAGATTATTTCAATCATAGCAGAATTTAAGAGAGCTGTTTAGAAACGTTGGTGATTTTTGTTGTCTATTCTCTCATCCAAAATAAAATGGGCCCAATTGAAGGAACTTAATAGGTGTGCACTTACAGATTTTCCTGCAGCTACTGGATAATTTTACATTTAGTCAAAGATTGGTGTTTTCCATTATTAAATTAATTAATTTTGGAATAAATAAATTAAGCAGCATTTGGAAAGTTGATGTTCCTGAGTACTACAAAATGTAAAAAATATAAAAAGTGCTGAAATCCTATATATCTTAATATGCAACTGTAAGTCACATTTTGCTTTTATAATGTACATTTCTATTTAGAGTAACAAACTTTCAATGTTTCTGCATTTCATGAAGTCAATTTTTAAAAGAATTCTGTAAGTTACAAAGCAGAAAAACTATGAACACAGAAATGCAAATTATATTTTTATTTCTTTTTAAATAGCTTTAGCGAGATATAATTCACAGCATGAAATTCACCCATTTAAAGTGTGCAATTCAATAACATTTTGCATATTCTCAGAGTTGTGTAAACATTACCCAAGATTTTGAACATTTGTAACCACTCCAAAAAGAAATTTCATATCAATTAGTCTCTCCTATATCCTTTGACCTCACTTTCCCAAAAGCTAGGCAACCAAAATCAAATTTCTATATCTACAGATTTGACTTTCCTCATGCGTTTCATGTTAATGGATTTATTTAATATCATAGTCTTTTGTGAGTAGCCTTTGTTTGTTATAATATTTTATGCTAACTTAATTTCAGTGAAATATAGAAAAATTACCTCTACAAAGTTCTATTCCTATTTCCCCTTGTTGTGCTGCTTTTGTTATATACAATATGAATAAAAATTATACTGTACATATATTAAAACCAAACAATACATGGTTAAAATTAGACAAGTATGGTATACTTATATAATTTATATAATGTTATGTCTTTAACAAAACTGAGAGGAAAGTGGATTTATAATTTTTAACATAATTTTTTTTATTTATAATTTCTTGTTCTCTCCATTTTTCCCATGGATTCAAATTATCTAGTGCCATTTCCTTACTATAGTATATTCCTATCTATATCCTATTCCTGTTCCTATCTATATCGTTGTGCTTGTGCTAGTAACAAAATATATTGTGTTTCTAAATATAATTGATCTAACAGTATAATTATATACCTATTATATTATACAATTGCTTTAAAAAAATCTTATTTATTCATGAGAGACACAGAGAGAGGCAGAGACACAGGCAGAAGGAAGAAGGAGGTTCCATGCAGGGAGCCCGGATGTAGGACTCCATACCCAGACCCCAGGATCACGCCCACAATTGCTTTTTAAATCAGTTCTAGGGCACCCGGGATGGCTCAGTGATTTAGCGCTGCCTTCAGCCTAGGGTGGAGCCTTGGATGGAGTCCAACCCGGGCTCCCTGTATAGAGCTTGTGTCTCTGCCTCTCTCTTTCTTTGTGTCTTTCATGAATAAATTTAAAAAAAAAATAAAAAAAAAATCAGTTCTAGAAGAAAAGAGGGCAAATTCACAATTACAATGTCTTTTATATTTACCTAAATTATTACCTTTACCAGTGCTCTCTATTTTTTTATGTGGATTTTAATCTGGCATTATGTACTTTCAATCTGAAGAACTTTAGCTTCTTGAAAGATAGGGTTGCTAAAAACGTCTTTGTTTTGTTTTTGCACTTTGAATATGTTATCCCACTGTCTTCAGGCTTCCAGTGTTTTTGATAAGAATAAGTTTTTAATCTTACTGTGGTTCCATTGTATGTGACAATCTTTTCCTCTCCTTTCTTTCAAGATTTTCTCTTTGTCTTTCAATATTTTGACTTTTTCCTAGCTGGATCCACAGGACCCCTTTGTATTTATACTACTTGGAGTTTGTTGAGCTTCTTGGCTTAGTAAAGCAATATTTTGCATCAAAATCCTGAAATTTTCAGCCATTATTCAAATGTATTTCTACACCGTCTATCTCCCCTGTCCTGTGGTACTCCCTTCATGCAAAGGATGCTGTGTGTAATGGAATCTCCCATTTCTCTAAGGCTGTGTTCTTTTTTCTTCATTTTTTTCCTTTCTTCTCCTTAGATTGCATAGTCTTTATCAAATTGTCTTCAGATTTACTAATTCTTTCTTCTGCCAGTTCAAACTGGCAGTTGAGCTGCTGTAGTAAAGTTTTCATCTCAAATATTACTTTTCAACTCAAGAATTTCCGTTTCATTTTTGTTATAATTTTAATCTCTTTTTAAGTATTCTTAATCTGATGAAATATTGTCGTCTTGCTTTTTTTTATGTATTTCTTGAAAGCATGGTTTTCCTTGGTTCTTTGAACGTATTTACAATAGTTATTTTAAGCCAGTGTCTGCTAAATTGACAGTTAGGTTTTCTTTCAATGATCGGCGGAGAAAATTAAAGACAGCAGAGCCAGGCGGTCGGCTGGAGAGTGCTTAATGGGGAGCGCTCCCGGGGAGGTTCCGGGACTCGGAGAGGAGGCCCCAGCCAGGGAAGTCGCACCCAGGCAAACCGCAGGGGGGTCGATAAAGAGTTTTCCGGGAGAAGATGGGGGCAGGGCGGCATTCCGACTAGGGGAAGGGTTACAGGGCGTTGTAAGCTAAGTTAGGGTAGGGCAGCAAGGCGGCGTTTTGGGAGGTTGCTGGCCTGGGGTCGGCCATTTTGGGGAGGTTGCCGGCCGGGGGTCGGCCATTTTGGGGAGGTTGCCGGCCCGGGGTCGGCCATTTTGGGGAGGTTGCTGGCCGGGGTCGGCCATTTTGGGGAGGTTGCCGGCCTGGGGTCGGCCATTTTGGGGAGGTTGCCGGCCTGGGGTCGGCCGTTTGGGGGAGGTTGCCGGCCTCTGGTCCGCCATTTTGAGGCCCCCAGTCTCTCCAGGCCAACAGACACCTTGCCTTTCCTCAAAAGAAATTTCTGTTGCCCGCTTTTTTCCCCATGTGTGGAATACACTTTCCTGTTTTCTTTCAGTGTTTCATGTTGTTAAAGAATAGACAATTCAGATTATATATTTAAGCAATAGTTAAATCTAAAGCCACTTTAAACTCTGAACCTACTTTTGGAGCTTGTTGTAATTGCTGTTCTGTTTGCTGGTGACTTGCTGGAATATTTCAGTGACGTCTACTGTAGCCCTGATGTCTCTCCTCAGAGTGCAAACTTGGACAGTCACTCTGGGATGGCGGTGGCTCAGCAGGACTCCCTGGGCTGCGTCCTTCTCGGATGTAAAAGATCTACTAAAGTATCACAGTCAGCTGTTAGCCTTCAGTATTTTCCCATTGAAGAGTTTGCTGTTTTTGTCCATGTCCAGGGCATAAGTTACCCTACAGTCTGATCCAATTAAATTGAGGCCCCTTACAGGAGTAGTTTTCGAGTCTAGTCTCATAACTGTTTGACTCCGTGAAGGGCTTAGCTCTTTCTTTCCCTGGTTCTCTATTTTAACGTCTAACTGGTTAATGGTTTAGCTTGTTGCTAGCATGAAGCTACCAGACTCCACAAAACGTCCATGGTTCTTGACAGTGCTCTTAAGCTAGGTTTCTTAAAGAGAAACTCACTCCCTTTATAGAAAGCAGTGAAAGTGCATTCTGTCGGGGTATAATCTGTTCTGCAATTGGAGGCAGAAAGAATAGTTTACTTCTCTCTGAGTGGTGGCCTTTATGTTTGGGTCGCCGGTGGGGATAATAGTCCCTAGTCTTCTCCCACTTGCTTCTACCATTATACAACCCATGCCCTATGAGCAAGCTGTACCAGGGGTAATTGGGGTCCAGGGTTTTTGTCTTGCTGGAGTAGACATTCCACCCTACAAGGGGGCTGGATTGAGAAGGGAGCCACTACCTTTCACCTGCTTTTACCTGGAATGGAGCCTCTATGATATGGGAACTGGACAAGCAAAAGTAAGACAGGAAACATAGGTAGCCTTTCCATTCTGGAGGGACATGGCTTTAGACTGAGACCTGGGGGAAAAGGGAACTCTTTACTCTTGATTACACATGGCAGGAGTAGAAATTACCATTTCCTGAGCTGGGGCAAGGGGAAGGAGGGAAGAAGAACAGATTACAGCACAAAAATGGGAGACTTTCACTCTCTTTACTGAGATTTAGGAGATTTTCTGGAACAAATATTTTGGGTTTTTGCTGTATATACCCTAAGGGCATTTAATAGATATTTTAATTTTTTAATAAAATTTTCAACAATTATGGCTGTTTTGCTAGAGAAAAATTCAGAATACATTGGAAAAATAAAGAAGTCTGAGACATCCAGGCATAGCTTTGCTCAGTTACAGAAGAAGCACTTTATTTATGGGTCACAAACCACCAAAAATTGTCAAGATATCCCAATTTCAGATAAACAAAGGCACAGATATATTGAAATGTTTTATATCCCTTTTGTCACATAGCCCAAAACAGATGCAGATGTAGAAATATAGTTTATGCATTTTCAATATAAACAGGCTGGTACAAGGAATGCCTCATGGGGTTTCAGGACTTTAAGTAGAATTTTATAAGTCAATGTTAATACATTTTGTTGATATCTTGGCCAATAATCAACACCAGAGTTCCATACACCCTTAGAAATAATCAAAGAACTACCTCAAATCAGCTGCAAGTTAATAGTAACCTTACATATCCTATTATATACAGAGAACTGTTAGAGGTAATGTACTCCTATTTTATTAGAAATAGGATTGGTGTATATGCATATACATATTGATGTATCATTTTATTTCTTTTCATTTTTCATAAAATTAATGCATTACTCTTTCTAACTGAAGTTGAAAGAAGGGAAGTAGATTAGAAAGAAACATCAAGAAATTCTCAAATTTGGTAATGGCTTATATCAGTGGCTTAACAAGTTAAATGTTTGGTGTCATTCCTTTGAATTAAAAATAATGCCGGGAATTCTATCAAACGTTTAAAGAAGAAATCATACCTATTCTCCTAAAGCTGTTTGGAAAGATAGAAAGAGATGGAGTACTTCCAAATTCGTTCTATGAGGCCAGCATCACCTTAATTCCAAAACCAGACAAAGACCCCACCAAAAAGGAGAATTACAGACCAATATCCCTGATGAACATGGATGCAAAAATTCTCAACAAGATACTGGCCAATAGGATCCAACAGTACATTAAAAAAATTATTCACCATGACCAAGTAGGATTTATCCCTGGGACACAAGGCTGGTTCAACACCCGTAAAACAATCAATGTGATTCATCATATCAGCAAGAGAAAAACCAAGAACCATATGATCCTCTCATTAGATGCAGAGAAAGCATTTGACAAAATACAGCATCCATTCCTGATCAAAACTCTTCAGAGTGTAGGGATAGAGGGAACATTCCTCGACATCTTAAAAGCCATCTATGAAAAGCCCACAGCAAATATCATTCTCAATGGGGAAGCACTGGGAGCCTTTCCCCTAAGATCAGGAACAAGACAGGGATGTCCACTCTCACCACTGCTGTTCAACATAGTACTGGAAGTCCTAGCCTCAGCAATCAGACAACAAAAAGACATTAAAGGCATTCAAATTGGCAAAGAAGAAGTCAAACTCTCCCTCTTCGCCGATGACATGATACTCTACATAGAAAACCCAAAAGTCTCCACCCCAAGATTGCTAGAACTCATACAGCAATTCGGTAGCGTGGCAGGATACAAAATCAATGCCCAGAAGTCAGTGGCATTTCTATACACTAACAATGAGACTGAAGAAAGAGAAATTAAGGAGTCAATCCCATTTACAATTGCACCCAAAAGCATAAGACCTAGGAATAAACCTCACCAAAGATGTAAAGGATCTATACCCTCAAAACTATAGAACACTTCTGAAAGAAATTGAGGAAGACACAAAGAGATGGAAAAATATTCCATGCTCATGGATTGGCAGAATTAATATTGTGAAAATGTCAATGTTACCCAGGGCAATATACACGTTTAATGCAATCCCTATCAAAATACCATGGACTTTCTTCAGAGAGTTAGAACAAATTATTTTAAGATTTGTGTGGAATCAGAAAAGACCCCGAATAGCCAGGGGAATTTTAAAAAAGAAAACCATATCTGGGGGCATCACAATGCCAGATTTCAGGTTGTACTACAAAGCTGTGGTCATCAAGACAGTGTGGTACTGGCACAAAAACAGACACATAGATCAGTGGAACAGAATAGAGAATCCAGAAGTGGACCCTGAACTTTATGGGCAACTAATATTCGATAAAGGAGGAAAGACTATCCATTGGAAGAAAGACAGTCTCTTCAATAAATGGTGCTGGGAAAATTGGACATCCACATGCAGAAGAATGAAACTAGACCACTCTCTTTCACCATACACAAAGATAAACTCAAAATGGATAAAAGATCTAAATGTGAGACAAGATTCCATCAAAATCCTAGAGAAGAACACAGGCAACACCCTTTTTGAACTCGGCCACTAGTAACTTCTTGCAAGATACATCCACGAAGGCAAAAGAAACAAAAGCAAAAATGAACTATTGGGACTTAATCAAGATAAGACGCTTTTGCACAGCAAAGGATACAGTCAACAAAACTAAAAGACAACCTACAGAATGGGAGAAGATATTTGCAAATGACATATCAGATAAAGGGCTAGTTTCCAAGATCTATAAAGAACTTATTAAACTCAACACCAAAGAAACAAACAATCCAATCATGAAATGGGCAAAAGACATGAACAGAAATCTCACAGAGGAAGACATAGACATGGCCAACATGCACATGAGAAAATGCTCTGCATCACTTGCCATCAGGGAAATACAAATCAAAACCACAATGAGATACCACCTCACACCAGTGAGAATGGGGAAAATTAACAAGGCAGGAAACAACAAATGTTGGAGAGGATGTGGAGAAAAGGGAACCCTCTTACACTGTTGGTGGGAATGTGACCTGGTGCAGCCACTCTGGAAAACTGTGTGGAGGTTCCTCAAAGAGTTAAAAATAGACCTGCCCTACGACCCAGCAATTGCACTGTTGGGGATTTACCCCAAAGATACAGATGCAAGTGAAACTGCCGGGACACCTGCACCCCGATGTTTATAGCAGCAATGGCCACGATAGCCAAACTGTGGAAGGAGCCTCGGTGTCCAACGAAAGATGAATGGATAAAGAAGATGTGGTTTATGTATACAATGGAATATTACTCAGCTATTAGAAATGACAAATACCCACCATTTGCTTCAACGTGGATGGAACTGGAGGGTATCATGCTGAGTGAAGTAAGCCAGTCGGAGAAGGACAAACATTATATGTTCTCATTCATTTGGGGAATATAAATAATAGTGAAAGGGAATATAAGGGAAGGGGGAAGAAATGTGTGGGAAATATCAGAAAGGGAGACAGAACGTAAAGACTGCTAACTCAGGGAAACGAACTAGGGGTGGTGGAAGGGGAGGAGGGCGGGGGGTGGGAGTGAATGGGTGACGGGCACTGGGGGTTATTCTGTATGTTAGTAAATTGAACACCAATAAAAATAAATAAATAAAAATAATGCCATGATGGTCTGAGAGTTTCTTGCCAGCTGTAATTTTTATTGTGTTTTAAATAATAAACAACATTCTTTCAAGCCTTTCAAAATTAGATTTATTTTTATTTTCTATTATTTCAAATGTATTTTTAGCATTTTACATGGATTTATAGATTAATGCTTATACTAAGTGCATATTTCCCATAATCCTACAAAGATGATGTTGAAGGGCTTTTAAAGATTAACACATACATTTTAGTATCAATAAATTTTGGTGATAATTGAGGATTCGTGTATATTAGTTATTAGCACATACACAATTATCCCATTCAATTAACTAGGATAATTATACTAGAAACAGTGAAAAAAAATAGCTGTTTTTTTCAAATTGGCAATAGAACGTGTGATATTTCTTTAAGGATATTTAGTTAATTTATTAAATATACAGAGAATAAGTTTTAAAGTATATATTAATTTGTCTAACCTTTCCACTGTTTATCTAAGCATGTTATTATTTCTATATGTACTAAAACAGATATAAGTGTGCCTCATTTTATTGTGCTTGTCTCAATTGGGCTTTGCAGATACTGCATTTTTTTTTTAACAAATTGAAGGTTTGTGCAACCCTGACTAGAGCAAATCTATTGGCACCATTTTACTAACAGCATTTGTTCACTTTATGTTTCTATGTGTCATATTTTGGTAATTCTCACAGTATATTAAACCTTTTATTAGTATCATATTTGTTATGGTGATTTCTGATCATTGATCACAACTCACTGAAAGTTCAAATGATGGTTAGCATTTCTTAGCAAACTATTTTCTAATTAAAGTATGTGCATTTTTAGACATAATGTTAGTGCACTGAATATACTTTGGTGTGAACATAACTTATATGCATTGTGGAATGAAAAAAAATAATTTGACTCACCTTATTGTGATATTCCCATCTTTTTGGTGGTCTCCAACTGAGCCTGCAGTATTTCTGAGGTAAGTCTATACTCAATAATTTTATTTTAATAAAAAACAGATAATCACTTGAAGGACTGTTCATTTAAATGCAAATCAATTCTATTGAGATTAAAAACATTCAACAATTAAAAACTACTTCCTGAGAAGGACCATATTCAGACATAATTAATTCACCACACATTAGGGGTATTATGTGGCTCTAGTAGCCAGAGTTAATAGAAAAGTTTAAAAAGGCATTAACTTTATGTTTGTTATCAAGTATGCGATTTTCATTTACTTTGAATCTAAGAAAAAAATGGAAAAAATTAAGTTATATTTTTCCTGCTAGTATTTAATTTTCTCAATCAGCATTAAATAGCAATCCCACTCAAAGTAGTATTCATTTTTAAATTAATTTTTGCAGTCCCTTGAAGAGTTCTCCCCAGTGGTGTATAATTTTGTGGCAAAACCAAACCAACAAGCGACAAGTGACAAGGAAGGCCCAAGATAGCCTTCCTCAGGACCAGATTGAGAAGTGAGCCCAGGCCGTTTGCTGTGTCACTATTCTCCACAGTACTTTCCTCAAACCACCATCTTGCTCTCTTTATTCTTATGCTGCTTCATTCTGTCCTGGCTCTGACTTCAATCCTTCATTCTGTCCTGGCTCTGACTTCAATCCTTGGACTGGATCACTGGGTCTTAAGGCAACAAATAAGTATTTAAATAAAGTTATGCCTGCTAAGAAAAATGTTGCTGCAGATGCTGAATGAGTATTTTAAACACTGTACATACTACATGAACTAACTAAAAATCACTCTGTGGACTGGAGGTTTGAAATTGGTCAGAACCTCCAAATATTTTTTAAATGAAAATCTATCTGTTCTCATCTTTGCCAATAAGGTCAGCCTTCATAAACCAAAGAATGAGATTCTGTTAAATCACAACTGACCAAGTAAAACAAGCTCTAAAGCTGCTTTTTAAATAATGTCCTCCTTATTACTTAGAGGATTTGCCAAAGTGTGTTCCTAAATTCGTTAGTTATAATATGACAAATGTGTATGCATAGGCCTGGATTAAGGAAACTGCAATGATACATAAAAATCTGAGACCACTGCCTTAATATAGAACAATTTCTCTTTATGTACCTGGAGGCAAAGAGGATCAGTGACCAAAATTACCTATTGATCTTTCAAAAAATGCATCCTTTTTTATTATAATAAGTTTCTCTCTCCTTTCTGGGTGTTAGTGCATTGGAAACCCATTTAAAGAATATAATAGCTAACTAGAGACTTCAATATGATTTTGACTCCCCATGGTTAAGATAAGAATATACTTTCAAGTGTTTTACTTTTTTTGAATGTTAGATACTATTACAATCTACATATTAAATTGAGACTTTTTTCATGACTTACTTAGGTTGGATTTGTAAGACAAGCCTTACAGCCAAGTCTTATTTCCACTTAATGCCAAGATTAGATTAGTTTATTAGGTGCTCTCGCTTATCTTTTGCTCTTGCTCATTTTCTCTATATACTCTGTCATGTGTCAGTTCAGTGTTTCTGTATCACTGCCCTGAAGTCAGATCCCTCAAAAAGAACCAGAGGAAACCTTAGACTTGGGACAATGTAATTTATGTGTGAATGCGTGTGTGCAAGTGTGGGCATGCATATTTTTCAGGAGAAAAACATAGGTTGAAATGATGTATGATAAGTATCAATTGTGTATTTATACCATAAATTTACTAATCACTTATAAAGAGCTTTTTATATGTCTATTATACACTTACATTTCATTTTTATTTTATATTATCTTATAACAGCAAACTAATTTATTAAGTTTTAGGGTTGTCATTCATTTATAACATCCTAATATTAAATGAGCATTTACTACTCTTAAGCTCCTAGATCTTCCCTTTCTTATACCCTTGACCATTTTTTTCTGCCTTCATTACACCCTTGTATTTCATTCCATATTGATAAATGTTCAGAAAGACTATTCATATTAATTCATGTGAAAACATATATTTATGTATGTGTGGGCAATTGATATCTCAAATGAGTTTTATGTGTTACTTATTATTTATATGGCTTAATTGGCCTTTGTAAGAATGATATATTTATTCTGTGACTGGATTATAATTTACAGAATTCCATAAACTCTAGATCCTAAATATATATATTTTGAAACCAAAACAGTGGAATTTGTGTGCCACACAGGTTTCCCAAATACAAACTTGTGAGATCTTTCATTATTCTACTAATTATGCATTCAGTAATTTGAAGATCTAGAAGTCAAAAATTTTGAAAATGGCACTTCTTTATTTAGATATATTGTGGAAGATTTAAAGTTTTTTTCATGATTCTTGTCTTTATTCTTGTTTATAAATACATTTGACAAAGTTTCCATTGACATTGCCAATTGCTTTCAATATCTGGGTATGACTGCCATTCATGCAGGGATTTCTGAGAAGTGGAATCCTGTGGTAACATCAATAAAGCTAGATTGGCTCAAAGTAGTAGAGTGTGAGATAGAGATTGTGAATGGTGATGACATCCAGCCCAGCTTGAATCTGGCAAGACAATGCCCAGGTTTATGCATGAAGTAAGGATCAAAAAGAGCAAGTTTGAGAACACTGAGATAAAAGGAAGGAATGTTAAAAAATGAGTCAGTATAAACAGTTAAGAACTATTGTAAATTATCTTCAACAGACCCACTTTAATTATGGTTTTTGGTTACAGAAGATCAGAGGTAGTTGGCTAAATGAAGCATAAAGTTAAGAAAAAAATTTTAATTCCAGTATATGAGACAATATAAATATGAATATCCTTTCATTTTAATAGCTTTTGCTGTAGAAAATTGTTAAAAAGAGTTTAAAATTGAAGTTATAGTCACTGATTGTCCTTAATTTAAATAATGCTGGAACACAGGGGTGCGTGCACCCCTTTGAATGACTGTTTTTGTATTTGGGAGGTAAATACCTAGTAGTGTCATTACTGGGTCATATGGTAGTCATATTTTAACTTTTGCATCACTATATTGTACACCTGAAACTAATATAACAGTGTATGTTAACTATAGTGGAATTAAAATTTTAAAAACCAAATAACAGAAAAAATGATGGAAAATTTAATGATTACCTTAGAAGAAAGAATAATGTATTGTTTTTATTTAAATATATGTGATGATGTCTATGATGAGCCAACTGGATGGCTCAATTGGCTAGCATCTGCCTTCTGCTGGGGTCATAATGCCAGGATCCTTCATGATCTGAGGGTCCTGGGATGGAGCCCCACATTGAGTTCTCTGTTCAGTGCTCAGTGGGGAGTCTGCTTCTCCCTCTCCCTGTGCCCAATCACCCCGCTGATGGGTGAACTAGCAGAATGAGTAATGTAAACAAATAGCCTACCATTACTTTCTGTGCAAGTTCAGAAAAAAAAATTAAAGATAAATTTTTCAATTTAGATGATTAAAATGTCTACTTTGATACAATAAATACAATAAATACAATAACTCGATAATTTAATAAGTTCAAGTAAATTTCATATAAGAACAAAAATGAGTTGACATGTTTGTTTTTAGTTGAAGTATTACAGTGTGCTTGCAATTAATTAGTTTGGGATTTTAAATTTGTCAATTTAAGCATATTAGAATATTAATATGTGGGATATTGAAAGTTTTTCAGTACATATTTGGGTATATAGCAAAATAAAATGTAGTATTTAGACTCTTAGACATAGTTTGGTGATATTTGTGTACTCCTGAGCTTTTTTCTCTAGATCCACATACTTCATTTTCAATTTAATGTTTATTAAATATATGTGTATATATATATGTTTATATGCTATTTTGTAAAAAGCAAACCTTCACTGCTTTTAACACAGTAAAATTATAATACATCACATAATAGTTACACAAAACTAGATGATTATACAGTATAAACGTAGATGTTTCCAGGTTTACCCTCCTCTTTTCTCTAATTAGTTAGGAAGGACTTCTGAATCCCTGTTAAATCTGGCTCTCGATGTTTCTGGGAAAGTCTGAGGTGTCTCATATTGGGTCATAAAAATGTTTGTTTCTACCAAAATTCCCAATATATCACCAATCAAAAGTGGCTCTACTATTCACTGTGGGGCACTCAAATCTCTGTTGTGGAGCGCCTGGCAAGGTGAGGATTTGTTCTGTATTCTGCATCCAGCTGTTGCTCCATGAACGTGCATAGGCCTGTTGCTTCTTCTCTAAGTTCTCACATCTCTGAGAAGATGTGTGTGTGGTGGGAAGGCATCCTTTTTATTTTAAAACCAGGGGTGCCTCCATGCTCTTCCATACGGTTGGTTTGATATTTACTTATTTTCCTTCTGGTTTTTCTTAATGTCTTTCTTCTCACAAACAAATAAATCAATACAATTAAGAAATATCCTGATAGTATCTTACTGACATACATTTTAATCATAATGAAGGTAAACGAACTTAAATATTTGTCACAGAAAAAAATATACATCATAATTTATAGATTATTTAAGTATTCCACATCAACGTCACAGACTCAACAATAAAAGAAACTCCTTCCTTCGTGTATAAAAGCATTGGAGGTCCCAAGTTAAATAGCCTATGCTTTGGCAAGTTACCATGAGCCATGTGCTTTGTATTTATCTAATTTTCCATTCGCTACTTAATTGAATGAAACAACTAATATTGTTCCAGGAAAGATTATAGCTTCTTCAAGGTCACATATCTATTAAGTTGTGAAGCCAAAATTTAAACATAGGTCTGCCAGATTTCAATCTTTCACCTTGCCGCGATGATAGACTTCCTTTCAGAAAACAAACCTCATGGCCAAACTCCCGCAACATCCATATTTGATTTAATTACAAAAAGAATTACTCATATTTCAAAAAACAGAGATGCAATGTTTTCATAGTAGAAACAAATTAAAGTGGTACTTCTATGGGAAATAACGTTAGCCACACTGCAAAGAAAAATAGTTATTAAAATATGTATAATGGAGAGTTTAGCAACAAATTGTTCTCTTTAGTAACAAGCATATTAGAAAATGTCACTTGGATATTGGCAACCTCTTTGTCAGATTTACCTTATATAATCACAGATTGTGAAAAATATTGTTTGGTGTGGGAGAACACTGAATGAAAATTTATAAAAACATTTTTATCTTTGCTTAAACCCTCATCCATTTGAAAAAATATCTTTAATTGTGTCATTAAATCACAAAAATGGAAATTGCGCTGTCAGCAGGGTGTTATCTTTTATTGAGGGCAAACAGCAGGGTTGCTGCTAATGAGAACATCATCAACTTATCAGCAAAAGGTCAGCCTAAAGAGCTCTTTACCCAACTTCTCCCTAAGTAGACTTTTGTTTCCCTTTGATGGCATATTGCACTGACAAGTTAGAATCATGTGACTACGTTATTATGAATCAGTCTCTCTTATGACAAGAAATGTATAATTGCAAGATACACATTGAGATAGGTACACATTATTCAGAAGTTAATTCCTTTTTCTGAAAAGGATATTAGGTTTATTTTGGTTATTTGTTGTTGTTCATTTGTTTTGAACATTTTGGTATTATATTTAAGTGAATTCTCCATTCAAGATTCTGGAAGGTTATAAGAGCATGGACTTGGATAAAAATGAGCTTTGTAAAGACTGAGCTGGTTCTCATCCCTATTTTATTGCTTGCTCGCTCTATGAACAGAAAGATCAAGTAGTAATCAAAATTACAATATCATTATATTGTGAGCTTATTTCACTGGTCCAAATGTTTTATAAGCATCTTTTAATTTTTATATTCATAGGAAGTCTGTTATTATTACAATGATTCACTTCTGTTTGCTTTTTTGCAGATTTTTGAAGATAGTCTTGTAACTCTAGTTCACCAAGTATTTGGTTAGAATTACTTTACTAGGGATGCCTGGGTGGCTCAGGGGTTGAGTCTCTGCCTCTTTGTGTGTCTCATGAATAAGCAAATAAAGTCTTTTTTTTTTTTAAAGGAACTGCTTTACTAATGATATTTATTAGGCTCAAACATTTGAAATGTAGGGCATGGCAAACTGTTGATTATATCACCTGAGGCCTGCTTTATCAACAAAATATAGCAAAGAATTATTCTAATTAATAATAACACAACAACAAAAATAAATTTAACCACTAATTCTCCAAGGGCAGGGACTAAGGGAAAGGGATTCATTCTGGGCATTTCATTTTTTCCAACTGGATTTCTTTTTTGCGTATGTTTTGAAATTAATGAACCTAAAGAATTGGTCAAGGGGCTAATGGAGACAGGAAAATTAATTCAGGCCTCACTTTAAACTTCACTTTTCTTTCTTTCTTTTTTTTTTTTTTTTAAGATTTTATTTACTTATTCATGAGCGACAAAGAGAGGCAGAGACATAGGCAGAGGGAGAAGCAGGCTTCCTGCCAGGAGCCTGATGTAGGACTCCATCCTGGAACTCCAGGATCACAACCTGAGCCAAAGGCAGATGCTCAACCACTGAGGTATCCCTAAACTTCACTTTTCTAGTGTTGTGATGGTTAATTTTATGTGTAAACTTGGGTAAGCCATAGTACTCAGATACTAGTATTTGACTAGTTGATATGTAACTCTGAGATACTTTTTAGAAGAAATTACTTTCAATTTAGTGTATTTTTACTAAACCAGATTTTCCAGCATAAAGTGGATGGACCTTATCCAATCAGTTGAAGGACTCAAAAAGACTGATGTCTCTCAAGGGAGAGGGAATTATGCTAGCAGGCTGCCTTCACACTTGAGCTGCAGCATTAACTCTGCTCTGGGTCTCCAGTCTGTTGGTCAATTTTGAAAATTGTGCACTTGCCAGCCTATACAATCATGTGAACCACTTCCTTAAAATCTCTCTCCTAACCTCTCTTTCTCTCTCTTTGTATATAAACACACACACCCTACTGATTATTTTCCTCTGGAGAACCTTGACTAATACAAATATGTAACACAAATTTGTAGTAAGTAAAGAGTATTAAAAAAAAAACCTCTGGTGAAATGGGCACAGCATAATCATATCCTTACTCCTTAAGATAATCACTTGTGAATTTAGGTGTATCTTAAAAAAAAAAAGATACTTGTAAAAGTCTCAAGCATAGATGTCTTTCATAATATGTGACTATTTTGATGACCATGTATAAATGACATGTTTAATTTAGAATGAATTTTAATTTTTTCTAATTTTAACCATTAAATATGTCTTAATAAGCTTAGAGTCATATATTTTAAGAATCGAATAATGAATGAATAGATATTTAGTCCACCAGTTTCTTTTACAGAAGTTGGGTCTGTGTTTCTCAGCAAAAGGTTTGACTAAAGCAAAGTTAACATAACCATAAAGCATGCTGTTAACATTTATCTATTCTTACCACTGTTGCAAAAATAGAAATGGATGCATGTACCTATAATTCAAAAAAGGGCAAAATGCTTTGTCAAGATTGTGAATTAATCTAAGTATCTGATGATCAAGGCTTAGGAAGGCTCATACTGCAAGTATCAGAAAACTGGAGTTTCTCTTCTCTCATTTAGTATTTTGAGAAGGTTCATCACTACCATTCGGTGTTGCTTAATCTTGGCCATGCATTGGAAACACCTGGAGATCTTTTCGCTATGCTCATACTTCAAACAAAAGCAGTGAAAATAGACTATCTGGGGATGTTGCCCAATATCACCATTCAAAAAAAAAGACAACTCTTCATATGACTGTAATGTTTGTCAAGATTGAGAACTGCTGCCCTGAGTAGCAAGTCTAGGGCCATGACAATAATTCACTTCCTTTGGCTTAGATCCTTAGGATAAACTAGTTGGAAAACATTCATTTGGAGGATTAAGTTCTCACAGCCTTAACAGCTGGGATTTTAAGATGTCTAGAGAGCATTTGTGTTCAACAATGCAGCAAAAGGCTTTTTTGGTTGTTTATTTTCCCTCTTGGTTATCATATATATAGTTGCTTCTTTTCATATTTAGTAATGTTCCATTATATGCTAAATACATATTAAAATGAAAACAGGTCTCCACTTGTCAACTGCAGATTGTAGGGTTTTTCAGCCTTCATAAATATGTAAGTCAGCTCTCTCTATCTGTCTCTCTCTCTCTCCTCTGTGTACACACACACGTACTTACACACTTACGCATATACCGTTGGTACGATTTCTCTGGAGAACTCTGATTAACACGGTTGGGAAATATGCTATTGAAACTGAAAACATTTTTTCTTATTTTTTTCAAATGTGTATCTACACATCCTATAACATTTGGATACCTTTTCCACAACTGCTTGATAATATTTGAGTCTTTCTTTTTAATGAAGTTAAAATGTTTTTTACTTTGCTTTTAAAAAAATAATGGGCAGTTTTCAAGCATTTTAGGAAGAGATTAGTATACAGTCCATATAATCTTCTGGCATGTACCTAAGCATGTAATTCTATGCATGCATTTTTATTTGTCTCCTATTACTTTTCTTTTTTTGATAGTTATTAAATAAGATAAGAAAATAGGTATAGGAGTATTTTTAGTGAGTTACAGACCAGTAGAGAGGGTATACAGACGATGTTTCTACAACTGTGACATGACATTACACTTTTGATAGGCACATAGATATATATTTGACACATAAAACTTGTGGATAGAAGAGCCAGAGGAGACTAGAAGATGGAAGTGATATTTAGGAAGATATCTGGAAGATGTGCAGTAATGTCGATAATACCATTTATATGTCTTAATCATTATTCTGTTTTACATGTGTTAATTTAATCATCACATGAACAGAAGAAAGAAAGAAAATATTATGCACTTTTAAAATCAGAGGGGTACCTGGGTGGCTCAGGGGTTGAGCATCTGCCTTTGGCTCAGGTGGTGATTCTGGGGTCCTGAGATCCAGTGTGCATCAGGCTCCCCACTGGGAGCCTGCTTCTCCCTCTGCCTGTGTCTCTGCTTCTTTCTGTCTGTGTCTTTCATGAATCAATCAACAAAAATATTTTGAAAGAAAGAAAGAAAGAAAGAAAGAAAGAAAGAAAGAAAGAAAGAAAGAAAGAAAGAAAGAAAGAAAGAAAAATAAAAATCAGATATTCAGAAGTGATTAGAATCAAAAGGAATAGAAGAGATGAGGTCAAGGAAAAAAGTGTGCTTGACAATGGGATCTGCCTGGATAAAACTGCACAGAGCAGAGACAGTGAGCAAAGCAAATGAATGCACTTAATGTGACCTCATTCGTTATAGTGTGTGTGTGTGTGTGTGTGTGTGTGTACGCGCACGCATGTGCACGCTATGCATGCTTTGCAGACTAGGGAAGCAAGGAAAAGTAAAGGTTAAGTAATGAGTCTAGATTATTGGGCAGGGTTCACATTGTTTAGATTTTGGGCTTTATAATAAATTTGATTTTTTTATATAATATATAAGGCTTTCTTCTTTGTATTTTGTATTTTATTTGTTAGAGATTGCATAGTACTTTTTCACAAAATGTTATAGTAATCTTTTTTATGTTATTAAGCATCTTTTTCTAAATAATCATATTTAATTTAAATTCATTTAAATTGCTTAACATAGTTACTAATATTTCACCAGAAAATTAGTTTTCTTACCCTCCCTCTCTTCAGTATCCCATATGTAGTTTCAAAGAAAGAATATATAATATTTTGGCTCCAATCATACATTGACTGATACATTACGGTATTACAAATCTTATTCTGTATGTGAGGTGCTTTTTATGTAAGCTAAATGAGGACTCTACTAATACATGCATAATAATATGTATTACACTGATACCTAATCTCATTCATTTATTTTAATTCTCTGTCTCAATTTCTTAACTAAATGAAAGAATAACTGGCCTTCTCTATGTTCAAAAAATTTGGTAAAAATGTATAAAGCAATGTTAGAATTCAGTTTTTCTACTAAAAAGTACTATAATATACACATTTTTGGAATAATTCACTTAACATGCTTTTGTGTGAATGTTGAGTCTCTTCCTCTGTATAATTTCAGAATTGATGGATGCAAGCTTTATGAGTAAGCCTCAACTAGCATTATTCGGAATATCAATTCAAGGAAACTTACTTTCTGGGAAAAATATTTTCTTTTCTACAAACACATTAAATAATATATTAGTTGAACTGTTTCTTTAACTTTGTTCGAGGTCTTAGGATGATGTTAATATTGATGACTACATCACATAGGAGTTAGCAAATGTCATAGTCTTTGCGTCAGAGATCTTAGTTCTGGAGTACATATCAAAGAGGATTTCAGCTTAATAGATATTTAACCATTTAGAGGTTACTATCTACATGTAGAGATTCAAAAAACTGAGCATGTCCTAGAGCCTCCTGCCACACATTCTCCTAGAAATAAGTAAGATTACAAAATTAAATATAATCATTAAACTTTGATAAAGTGAAAATTGTCATTACATTTTTCTACACAGAAGCTTATTAAATCAATAACCTAATGATTTAATCTTTATCTGAATCCCCTTTGCACTAATGATAATGTTTATATTAGCACATTTCTAAGTACTTAATAGCCTCTAATAGCTTATTCATGTGACTGAAAAAAAGGATTTATAGCCAATAACTCTTAAAGCAATTAAAATGGAAAAGTTTATTCTATATAATCTATTATATTCCTAATGTAGATGTCTTAGTCTGTTTGGGCTATTCTAATAGAATCCTACAGTCTGATGGCTTATGAACAACAGGAATTTATTTCTAACACTTCCAAAGCCTAGAAATCCAAGATCAGGGTATCCGCATGGCTGGGTGAGGGCACTCTTACATATGGAAGACTTTTTGTAGTGTCCTCACATGATGGAAGAGGCTGGAGATTCTGTGGAGCTTCTTTCATAAGGGCAGTAATTTTATTCACAAGGGCTCTACCCTCATGCTCTAAGCACCTTCCAAAAGCTATACTTCCTCATGCCATCACACTGATCATTAGGATTTTAACATTATTTATTTGTGGGGTGGGTACAAACATCCAGGCTGTAGCAATAGGTGTAATTCTAAGGTAGGTATTAAGATTTATGCATCTGAGAGTAAGAGACCTAAACTCTCTGAAGATGCTTCCTGACCTAACTCATGTTAACATTGTGAAAAATAATATATTTCTGGAGAAAGTTATAGGAAGAAATGTTCAAAGCACTGATAAACCTAATTTCTTTCGTCTTCCAGGTATGTATACATACTTTTCGCCTAAGTAAATGGCAGTATCCGTAAATGGCAGTATCCTTCCTTCATGAGCAGAGTGACCTTCTTTATCTCTTTGCTCTGGGTTTGGACATATGTGCATCCACACATATGCTCAAGAGACTGAAGCAGAAGTACAAATTCCAAACCGAGACTTCAAGAGATTTTTTTTTGTGTTGAGGTTTCCACTTGCAATTTTGTGCTTCTGGCATCACCTTGGGAGAATGCTTAAGCTATTCTACTGTCCTGGAGAAGAATGTAAGATCCCTAGGCAAGAACTCAATGGAGCTGATTTCCTACTCTAGGTCAGCTGAGCAAAATAAGTTAATTTTTCCCATGCGGTTTATTTTCCAATTCACAAAAAAGGTCCTCTGTAGAAATGCTTTGTGCATGTGGTAGATGTAGTCAAGTCACTGGTTTATACAACTGTGACGCATATGGACCTAACTAAACAATAAGGACTGTATTTATATATGCAAGCCAACATAAACAGATAATGTCACACGTTTGATCTGTTCCTCTTCTTTGCCTACAGGAAGGATTATAATCAACTTTCTTTGTTCCAAAGTGACTGCTTAAAAAATAAATAAAAAGAAGAATGAGTAATATTTGGCAAAGCTCTATTATTACCAGCAGAGATTAGATAGTAGGACTCCGTCCATCTTCACATCACACATTAGTCAGATGTGCTTTGTAGAAGAGTGTTTTGATCTCTAGCTAGGATTTCAGGCAGTCTTTCAAAGAAATATAGCTCTTTATAATCTTTGTGTAAACATCATTATCTTTTTTACTTATGGGAAGACCTTTTCCCCTTCATGATGAATAAAAAGGAAAGCAAACATTTAAACTTCCTACCTAAGGCAATAATTGCTACCTGCAAAGTGTCAACTCATTCATGAGCTGTTTTATGCACTTGCCAAAATTATTAAGTTATTTATAATGCCTAGAAAGGCTCTAGAGATGATTCTTCATAATCCTGATCAATTGTCCACTAAAGCAGGCTTAATATATTGATACTGACTTTTCCTTTTTTCCCCGATTTTTGTATTAAAAGGAAATTTTTTACTGTAATTTAGATTAGACTTCAAATAATATTTTGCTGAATAAAACATGTGTTTATTCTGTGTGTGTGATATAATTAACACCAGATGCTCATTTTAATTAGAAACTATAATACTGTTTCTATTTATATTTTCTTTAGCAATTTTGACTATATATGCTATGGATAAAAAAACAGCAGCTCACTAAAAACAAATTCTGAACAACCAAAATATAACTCAATCCCAAAAATACATATTGAACACCTACTATCTGTTTCAGGCCCACAGTAAATAGAACAAAGCCTCTCCTTTCCTGAAAATTACATTCTGGTGGAAATTTTCAACACTTACCATATAATTGTTTTGTAATTAACTCATTCATTCATCAAAGACTTAACACATATTCTGTGTGAGGTGTGTTTTGACACTGGAGTACAGCATGAACAGAGAGAATACATGTCCACACCGAGCACATTGATTTGAGTTTTGCAAAACAGAGACAGTAAACAAATAACAATTACACAAGGCATTGTTATGGATTCTGATCAGTGGAGGTCAAGTTTCCAGGGAAATGAGAAAGTAATTAGGAGAAATCACATAGAAGATGATCTCTGATGGCTTATCTGAAAGTGATGCCATTTGTGCTAAGAACTAATACATGAAAATGAGCAAGACATGCAGAAACTTGGAAGAACATTCCAGCAGACTCATAGCATAAAAAACACAAATGAACTATAAATATATGAAACGATTTCCAACACAATAGCAATCAGGAAGTGCGAATTAAGCAATAATTATGTATGATTTTATCCATTAGCTTGGCAGACATTTTGAAGTCTGACAATTTCTAGGGAAGTGGAAAGTCTCATACACTGCTTGAGAAATTCAGCATAAAATGAAGATCAGTTAAGACATATTTACCAGAAATAATGACTTCGTATCCTGTGGTGTAGCAGTTTGCCTTCTGTATACATTGTAAAAATGTTTTGCATTGATGGTGAGAGTTACACAGGATTTAATTCTATACAATCACAAGACTCCAAATGACAATGCTGACCTATATAGTTCACTGCAGGAAAAGGATACAAGGCAGCAGTAACATTAAAATAAAGGTATCTAGCAGCATCATGTTTGACATGAATGAAATGCAACATGTTGAAGGAAACGGGAGAGAAGTGGGTGAATGTTCATGAGGAACCTAGAATGATACACAGAGCAAGATCTTCCTGGATCCTCAAAGCACTGTGAAGAAATACATTTTTCCTTATCCTGAAGGCAATGTAGAGCCATTTAATATTTTAACTAGACCCCACTGATAAGATTTATATGGTGCCAGAGACAGAGATACTCCAAGAGGAAGTAGGTAATACAGTACTCTCCCCTTCCTATTGGGAAAAATACTGCACATACTCTTATTTGAGTAGAGACAAGCAAGTAGTTTTGCTTAAGTAGTTTTGCTTAACAGCCAATTTGCTAGAAGCAAACAGAGAAAACTTTAAAAACTTCCTAGTTTGAAACTTTTGGAAAACTATTTAAACTTTCTGAACTTCAAATTCTTGTACAACAAAATTCTTTGTAAAATGATATGAACCACACACAGTAGGAAGAAGATTGAATGTAATAATTTATACAAAATACTTAAGCATGCTACAGTATAGTAACAGTACACTTAATAAATGATATTATGATGATTTATTATTAATAGGAGGGAGTGTAGGTATTCTCATCACTGGTGCAGTAGTAGTACTAGGATTTATATTTTACATTTATTTATTTATTTATTTATTTATTTATTTATTTATTTATTTATTTATGATAGTCACACAGGGAGAGAGAGAGAGGCAGAGACATAGGCAGAGGGAGAAGCAGGCTCCATGCACCGGGAACCGACGTGGGATTCGATCCTGGATCTCCAGGATCGCGCCCTGGGCCAAAGGCAGGTGCTAAACCACTGCGCCACCCAGGGATCCCTATTTATTTATTTTTTAAAGATTTTATGTATTCATTTGACACAGAGAGCTCAAGCACCGAGAGCAGCAGGCAGAGGGAGAAGGACAAACAGACTCCTCACTGAGCAGGAAGCCCAATGCGGGGTTAATCCCAGGACCCAAGATCATGACCTGAGCCAAATAAGTCATGCAGGCCCCCCTGGGATTTACATTTTAAAGAGCATTCTGAGGGCAACCCGGGTAGCTCAGTGGTTTAGCGCCGCCTTCAGCCCAGGGCCTGATCCTGGAAATCCAGGATGAGTCCCACATCAGGCTCCCTGCATGGAGCCTGCTTCTCCCTCTGCCTGTGTCTCTGCCTCTCTCTCTCTCTCAGGAATAAATAAATAAAATCTTAAAAAAAAAAGCATTCTGAGGTTTAAATTAAACTCCACGATATACATATAAGTAACTGAATCCCAGATATTGGAGGCAAAATAGTTGTAGGTTATGGGTGTGATTAGTGACCACAGGATGTAGAGCTTGGGTGTCAAGAGTGACCACTGCACTCACTATACGGCCCCGTGAAAGGAGTTTTCCTTTTTGTATTCACATTGACTTATCTGAAATAATGTTTTATTTTGTATTTTTTAAATATTTTATTTATTTATTCATGAGAGACACAGAGAGAGGCAGAGACACAGGCAGAAGGAGAAGCAGGTTCCCTGCAGGGAGCCGATGTGGGACTTGATCCCCGGATTCCGGGATCACGCCCTGAGTAGAAGGCAGATGCTCAACTGAGCCACCCAGGCATCTAAGAAATTTCTTAGATTACATTTGATTAGGAGTTTTCACATAGATGAATTCGATATTAGAGATGAGGGTTTACAACCTGTGGATCAAGCATATATTCAATAATGGCAGACTGCTAGAGCACCTGGGTGGCTCAGTTTTTTTTAACATGTTATTTTTATAGTCTGGCTCTAGTTTTGCCATTTTTACTATTGTTGTTAATACACTTCAAAATTACATTTTTAAAATCACTTAGTATTCTTTTGGTACTCAGATTACTACCTTTTCAACAACCAAACGCCCTTTAAAATTTCTCTGTAAAGCAAATAGGAGTTTTAATATGCTTTATATTACTTTGTAGTTTTCTATAGTACTATTTTGTTGTTTTGAGAGCTCGGAGGCATTTTTTTCGAATTTACAATTTTGTGCTTCCTTTCCTGAGTCTTTATATAGAGGTCTTTTATATGGAAGGAAACTGATTGGGTATCAATTGTGTTTCTGTTCTTTGACCATGAAAAACTTACACAGCTTCCTTTGCATTGACTTTCTTACTTGTAAATTGGAAAAAATTTGTCTTGTATATTATCTGTTTGTCTTTTTCTCTAACCTGGATTCATTTTCTTGGGAGGACTTACCTATATTTGCTGTAATTATATGTTTTTCTTTTTAAATTAGGATTCTAAATATAACTTTAGCATAATTTATCATACTTTACATTATTTTCTTTTGAATTATCACTTGCCTATAAAATGAATATCTGCCTATATGTATAACTCTGTCTATATCTGTTCATATATATGCATATATGTGTGACAGAAAAATAGAAAGATTTGAATTAATTAACTTTGGCTTTTAAATATTAATTCAATATTTTTTTGAAAATGAACAAATAACTTAATAGCTATAATGTATTTAAAACAACAATACCTGCTTTATATTAACTGTCTAGTAAATTATTATTGATTATAATATTTAAACCTGCAGGGATCCCTGGGTGGCACAGCGGTTTGGCGCCTGCCTTTGGCCCAGGGCGCTATCCTGGAGACCCGGGATCGAATCCCACGTCGGGCTCCCGGTGCATGGAGCCTGCTTCTCCCTCTGCCTACGTCTCTGCCTCTCTCTCTCTCTGTGACTATCATAAATAAATAAAAATTAAAAAAAAAAGAAAATCTCATTTAAAAAATAAAAATAAAAAATAAACCTGCAGAGATTTTTCATATGGCTTTATTTGTGTTCTTGCTGTGTGCTCAAATTTATAGAAGGAGGTGTTTTTTGTTTGATAATGGAAGCCAAGGAAGACTCCTTCAATGATTGTATAAATCTTTCATACTTTATTCAGTATCAGAGAAAAAGCAGTAGGAAAGAGATTACATGCATTGTGATTTTCAACATCCTAGAGACTCCATCATTTATGTGGAGAAGAGATAAAATTGTAAGCAGATGATAGGGCTAGGGATTTCACTTATATTCAGGCTCACCCTAATTTTGGCTGCCTTTACAGGCTGAGTCCAGGAAGCAAAAGGACCTTCTTTCAAACCAGCCTTAGGGGACAGTGCTACTGGCCTTATTACTGTTAGCCTTTCCTCACCAAGGCATCCTTTATTCCTGCAGCCTTGACCACTTACTAGCTAGTGTTTCATTTTCATGCTCCCTACAGGTTCCAACATAGTCTGGCTATTGATTTTCGGGAGGCATTTCCCAAATCAAGGATGTATTAATAAGTCTGTGCTGTGAGTGTGTGAGTGTGTGAGTGTGAATGAAAGAGAAAGAAGGAGACAAAGACAGAGGGAGAGATGGGGAGAGAGAGAAACAGAGAAAGTTACAAAACTAATCTCTTTTACTTTCCCCCTTTTCCCTTTTTGTTTTTCAATTATGAGACTTATGGCTGATCAGTGGAGTCACTCCGGTGCATTCTACAATAATATTTTATAATCAAACTCCTCCATTTTGCACATATTTGTCTGGGAATCACTCCCCTGGTCTTCAGTGATAATTTGAAAATTCCTTTTTACACTAAGCAACTCATGTAGGTAAGAAGGAAAAGTTAAACAAGTTTAGAATGACATCCACATAATATGGTTAATATAATATAGTTTCTTGGGTTTATTTTAATTCAGCAAGGAACTCACTAAGACTATGAAATTATACAAAATACATAAATAAATGTAGTACTTGATAAAGAATTTATGCATAATTATTGTTTTCACAGTGAAATAACTTGAACTTCTTCTAGCAAATTCCCAGAAGTATTTTAATTAATTACTTACAGATAGATTTAATTTAATTTTTATTTTTTAATTAAATTTCATTTTGAAAGTATTTGCTACTCAGTACAATTTTCTTTATCTATCTATTAAAATATTAATAGGTAAAACAGCAGTACCTTCATCTTCTATCCACTTGTTATCAAGAGATTTGTGTTCTCTTTGAAGTGTTCACTTTGAATACTTACACTTTTGAAAGTCCTTAATGATGATCTTCTCATTTATTCATTCATTCAGTTCATTCAATAAATATTTATTTGGCCCCCATGTGCCAGGAACTTTCCTAGATGCTGCAAATGGGGCTGAGAAATAAATCCATGCTGTCATGCAGCCAACATTCAACTGAGGGCAAACAGAACATTAAAAAGGTTATTACATAATATGTTAATGGTGGGTGGTTCAGTGGTTGAGCATCTGCCTTTGGCTCAGGGCATGATCCCGGGGTCCTGGGATCGAGTTCCACATCAGGCTCCATCTGCCTATGTCTCTGCCTCTCTCTCTGTGTCTCTCATGAATAAATAAAATAAAATCTTTAAAAAAATATATTAATGGCAATAAGAGCTATGAAGAAGAAAGCCACTTAATGGCATGGAATATAGTGAGGGTGGATCAGGGTACTATTTTAGATAAGAAAGTGTTTGAGCAGAGATCTAAATGAAGTAATGAAAAATTCAAATATATTAAGAAAAAATTCAAACCATAGGAAATACACATGTAAATGCAGTGAATTGGAAGCATGATTGGCAAATTCAAGGCTGTGAAAGGGAACCAGTGATTGAAACCCAGTTAATGAAGAGAGGAGAGGTAGGTCAACGAGGTAGCCCTAAGTACAGTCATTCAGGACCTTGCAGGCCAGAGTAAGGGCCTGAGTGAATTTTGGACTTGTGGGAGAGTTTTTATCAGGAGGGTGATATGATTTTAATGTATGTCTCTATTTCAGAATGATTACTGCTATGCTGAAAATGAACTTGAAAAAATTGGTAATTGAGAAGTCTAATTCTAAAATAACACATTGGTACTTTGTCCAATATATGCTCCATATCAAATCTGTTCAGCAGAAAGCTGGATAATATTAATCACCTTCCACCCATCTTCTTTAATTATTGTTAACAAATAATTTATTTATATTTGACTTTTATAACTTATTAAAAGAAAATAAAGGACTATAGGTAGAATATATTTTTTTATTTTTTCTTAAGTTTAAATGACAGACATTTACTAATTTTTTGAATTACTATAAAATAATCAATATAACCAAAGCATCTTCTATCTCTGGAAAATATATTTTTTTATACATTGAACAACTTTCTGAAATATAAGAGCAGTGTTGTGACTTCTTTTCAGTTCATATTTTCCAATATAATTTTCCTTTTTCCTTTTTTAAAAACTCTCTGTACTTAATCTATTTTATGGCTTTAGTTTTAGTTTTCCTAATTGATTTTAGTTGTACCAAAATGAAAATAAATAGGCACATAACTTGGACACAAGGCTGTCAGCTATGCTTACCAGGTACAAAGTATTAAGTAGAACATAATCTCTGTCTTCAACATACTGATGTTTAATAGAAAAGAAAATTCATAATACATAATGCAGACTTATCATAACAATACGTAAACAGTGAAAAATGTGAGATGACTCCTTTGCCTAATTGGTTATGGACTTACTGAGATGGTCCTCTCCTTTAAGTAGAAATGTAATTTTTAGAATTATTCGATAATATTCTTTTTTATTTTTTCCTAAAGATAAGGATATTTCTTCAGAAAGAATATATACACACACATCACACATGCATGTTTTCAAAATGCAAATATATTAGAAATATGCTCTTTAACTAGACATATCTGTTAGTAAAACTATGTGAAATGTTTGTTTTATTGGCATAATTCCAGGTTGTTTTAAATGTCCATTATTCTAGGCAACTGAGCTCCAACATGAAAGACAAATAATAACCTCAATACATTTCTATCTGAATAGTGAAAGGTATTGCCTGTCCACGAAAAAATGTCTTAGAGAAAATTCCCAATAATAGTGAGGTGATTTAATGAATGAAATGCAAAAGGAAGACCTACAAAAGCAGCCTTCTGCAACAAATTGAATTGCTTGGAATATTATTTATTCTATTTTTTTAAAGATTTTATTTATTTATTCATGAGAGACAGAGAGAGAGAGAGAGAGAGAGAGGTAGAGATACAGGCAGAGGGAGAAGCAGGATTCACACAAGTAGCCTGACATGGGACTCAATCCCAGGTCTCCAGGATCAGGCCCTGGGCTGAAAGCAGCACTAAACTGCTGAGCCACCCAGGCTGCCTTTTTTTTTTTTTTTTTAATATTATTTATTCTAAATCACACTTGTAAAGATAACCACGATCAATAAATATAATTAAATAACTCAGAGAAGTTTCGTAGGATTTTCAACTTAAATTCTTTGGGGCTTGTACTCTCTTGAAAATTGATTCTGTGATTTTTGTTTTGTTTTTTAATGTGTGCGTGGTTGACTGGTTTTATTGTATTGTTTTGTTTTGTTTTTTAAAGCAAACCTTAGACCCTGCTATTGCAGAGTCAACAGTGCTTTGTGCCTATGTATTCATTTGTTTTTACTTAGTGCTATTTCTCCAAAGAAGAATATAACGTAATAAATAAAATAAATCTAAGGGTAATAGGACTCTCTGAGGGCCAGCAGTCCTCCTCCTGATGTTCCTCAGCGTCCACAAGGCCTTTGTCATAGAGACCTTCATCCACCTCTGTTCCCTTGGCAGCTGGACAGCACTGCTGGCCCAGGCAGTGGTGACAGGGCTGCTGGCTCTCAGCACCCTGGCCCTCTACGTAGCACCCTGGCCCTCTACGTCACCCTGGCTCTCAGCACCCTGGCCCTCTACGTCAACATGCACTCCTAGGCTTGGGGCCCCCCGGACGTTCACATACCCTTTCCCTGCCTCCAGGTTTCAGTGAAGTAAACAGTATTTGGAACGTTAAAAAAAAAGAAAAAAAAAAAGATACGATCACGTTTGAGTGTGTTGGTGTGTGTGTGTGTTTATTTTGAAAGATGCATTTGTCTACTTGCTTTTATTTGCATAAGAGTTTGTTTCTTCTATTTCACCTCTTATTTACATGGCTTCTTAAGACTGCATGGAAGAGAGACATAGCTATCCCACACTTTGCATGTTATTTTAGAGATAAGCAACATAGTAGGAGAGGAATATATACTATTTCTCTATCTATCCAGGGGAGTTGGGTTACAGTCTTTTCCAAACTGAAATGTTAATAAGAGTGAGCACTTATTGGCAGTTGATTATGATTTAAGCATTGGGCTAAACATTTACATGCTTGAAATTAATAATATTTTTAAACATCTCAAAAATTCATCGTTTTCATTTTACCAATAGGAAAATTGAGACTCAAAGAAAATGTGTAATTTTAAAGATCATACGACTCTTAAGGGGTCTGCATTCTATATTATTAGCTGTGTTTGCCTCTTTGTGGAAGTACAGCTGTTTATCATTTGGTTATTATTTATTTTTGAAAAAAAATTTAAGGTGCCAGCAGGATGATGCAAACAGGAGGGAAAAAAATGTAAGCATTGAGTTTTAGGAATTTGGTCACAAACCCAACCATTATTTTGTAATAGGGATTACGAAGAATCTTTCAAGAAACGATGCCTAATCTAGGGAATCTGTGATTATCAGTTAAGGGAAAGAACAGGTGGGAACCAAATATTTAAAAATTCAGTTCAAAATACAAAATATCTGTATAATCCATGATGTGAAACTGATCAGAAGAGAATGTAACAAGAAAGGAATAATAATCATTGTGAATGATGTCGAAAAGTCAAGTAAAATGACATGTAAACTTATCCTTTGCCTGTAGCAAAAGTAATAGATGATCTTAGTGAAAACTGTAGTGACCTGTGCAAACATGAAGTGAAGTAAGTTGGAGGTGAGGGTATGGTGATAATAGTTACAGAAAATGCTTTACAGATTTAACAAGTGAGAAAAAGGCCAAGTGTGTAGCTGAGAAGGAATGAGGGATTACCAAGTTTTTATTTATAAATTCAATTAATTATTTAATGGGAGAAGTTTGACCATATTTAAAAGAACACAGAATTTATTCACTGTTAAATGGGAAAAATTGGCGAAAGCTTCATTCAATATAATAAATTCTTATAAATCTTAAAATGTTACAAAATGTACCATATTTTTACGGGTATATGCAAACTTATTTTAAAAATAAGAATGTAAGCCTTAAATGTAGTTGCATGCTCTTTTTTGAGGATAGAGAGAAAAGTAATTTGGTAGGGACAAAAAGGTGGCTTTAGTTCTATTTGGAATCACTTATTTTTTAAATTCTGTATATTTACAGAATTAATATGCTATTGGACTGGTAATGATCCACTACAGTGGAAATGTTTGCATATGAAATTAGACAGTCCATGAGAGAGATTTTGAGTTGTGAATAAAAATGTGATGGAGAAAATCTAGGTATAGCATTTTCCTTTATCATCTACAGAAACTACATTCACACTTCTCTGAGGGGTGCTGGGGGACCGTTGGGGACTAGATATCTAAGCATGGATTTCCATGTTATGCTTGACAAGTCTACATGATCATATTATAGAATATGACCTAAAATAGTTAAATAAGAGAGCCAAGCTATACAATGTTGATGTTTTATTTGCGATTTCTTTGGGTATGCTGAAACTATTCTTTTATTACTTTGAAAATGGCCTTTTCAAAAGAGCTGCCTATTACTGCATTAATTTATCTGAGTAACTCTAGAAAAAAATGATGCATTTAAAAAATAATAATCAATTCTAGGCCTAGTAAGTAAAAAATTTTATAATGAAGGCTTGACATCTGGGACATCGTGATATTTAAAAAAATACTTAAAACTATGGAGTTAAACATCTGACTTCATTTTGGCTCAGGTCATGATCTCAGAGCTATGAAATCGAGCCCCACATTGGGCTCCAAACTGGGTGTGGAGCCTGCTTGGGATTCTCTCTCTCCCTCTCCCTCTGCCTCTCCCCTCTAAATGAATGAATGAAAATAAATAAATAAATAATAAATAAATAAATAAATAAATAAATGCCATTTAAAACACAGATAGTTCATGAATTTGAACTGCCTTCAGAAGGCAGGAGAAATTTTTCTCTCTCTTATTTTTTCCTTCTTTTTGTTGAATCACAGGAAGTTTGAAGGGAAAATAGAAATTAGTTTGATGAATTCCTACCTCATTGACTTAGTTTCATTGAAACAAATTTGGACACATAATTTTCTCATAATCAAATCAAACAATAGCAATAATTTTTAGAGGGAGTATTAGGACAATGTGTTCTTTAATTAGACTGCTTTAAAATCATAGCTCTGTAACTTCATAGCTCAGTACCCTTAAAAGGTTTGCTTCTTCTACCTGTGACTTGATTTTCCTATCTGGAGAATGGAGACAATAATGCCAACTTGATAGGGGTATCGTGAGAAACAAAGAGGTCATAAATAATTTAAATAATGTTTGGCATACAGCAAAAACTAACATTGTTTTACTAGAAATATTTCTCTTTCACACATTCCACATTCACTTTATCATTTTATCTTCACAATAACTTTCTGACGTAGGTGCACTAATGTGCCAGTTTGTTTCTCCCAGCCCTTTCTCCTTCCCTACGCCCTCTCATACAACCCCTTTTCTTCCTTGCTTTTGCTCCTTCTATCAGCACATGAAGAGCAAGACACTATGTCAAGCCCCAGGGCTACAAAGATAAATAGGACATAAAACTGCCTTGGAGTTCATCAAAATCTAGGAGGAAAGAAAGACACAATGTTTGAGAACATTGAACAGAGTCCTCTATTGCTGCATTTTAAGGTCATATGGCTAGCAAGCACGAAAGAGGTGCAGAGTTCATGGGCTGTAACTTTTCAGCCTTAGGCCCTTGGAAACCTCAAATATAGGTTACTCAGGGCTTTGGGTTTGTTTGTTTTGTTTTGTTTTATTCTTGCTTCCCTAGCCCCTATTAATCAGGATACTTCTGTTATCTCTCTGAGCAATAGCTGGTGTGGAGGTTAGATTACATTAAAGTCATTTTTAATTCTTAACACATTTGAGAAATATTTTTTAGCACATTGAAATTTGGATGCTATACTACCTTCTAGAGTTTGGAGTAAAGTGTGAGCTGAATTCCATTTGCTTGAAAAGATAACTTATTCTGCTCTTTAAGATTCATCTTTCCAAGCATCTTTTATTCAGTTCAACTGAAGGACAGGATGGAATGAAACAGATAATGAGCTAGCAGCGTATAAGACTAACCTTTTTGAATAATAAAAAAAAAGTACATTTGCTCCCTTAGGTTATGTTTCAACAGAAAAGACATGTATCTATCTCGTCAAAAGGAATTAAGGGGTCTCTAAACATCAAAATGAAAGATTCAAAAGCACATTATTATTATTATAGAGGAAAAATGTCTGGCTAATGTATCGGTAGGAGAGAACTGTATTACAAAATAAATAGGAAAACCGGGTGTTACAGAGGTTTTAATGAATTTAGGAATTACCATGAGGAAAAAATGCAGCAATTAATTGATGATCTGACAATTTTTAACAGTTTTTTCCTAAGACTATATAGGAATTGATCAAATTATTGAGATGAAAAAGAACAGTTTATGGGCTACAGCCAAAAATAGTAAATTCCTTATACAACAACACCCCCAACAGGGATATGTTTAAATTTCAATTGAATATGTAAAGGATTAGTATAGTAGATTGTCATAAACCTTTTAAGACAAAAATCTAGAATTATCTATAAAAGAATTATTTAACTGGCATAAAAAAAAAAACATGATATTTTAAGAGTGGCAGCCAATTTTCCCCTAACTGCCACATCCCTATATTTTTCATTATGTAGGGTTATTAAGTTGCAGTAATATATCATTCTATCAATGTATTTAAGAACTAATTGAGTCCTAAACTTTTAATATTTCTAATAAGTTGTATTTTCTTACCATAACAGATTGACAGTATGAATATTCTTAATACTTAGTTGTGCCATAACAAAATAAAACCTGAAAAAGTGACTTAAAAATATATCTCTTTAACATACTCAGTGTTGTAATTTTTAATTCTTATGGAATGATTCTATGGAAGGGAGATTCCCTTCATCGAAGGTGAAATGATCACTAAAAATATTAAAGGAAAGTACCAGTCATCATTTTGCTGCCTCTTGATAACACTCTTTGTTCATGTTTCTTTTTGTGACTATGAATGTGAATAATTTATAAATTTATAACTAGGGAAAATTCACAAAGAACAATAATGTCTCCTGAACTTAAATTAGAAAACAGCTGAGTTGATTGTGTCACTATCCTGAAACAATTAAAGCAGTGTTCTATGAAACTGCTTTTCATTTGAGAATGTCTAGAATGGAAGGAAAATTGAAACAGATATGAAATCTTAAGTAACTCAATTTTATGTAAATTTATGTATGAAACAAAAAGGCAGCATTGCAATGAAATCTTCTGGGCTTTAATTTGATTCAAGGTCTGATACATATTTTGACCATCTTTTCTTCATGCAAAAAGGAAAATACTCCAGATAGAACAAGTCATTGACTGCCTAATGTACATCAATCAAACTTGCTAACTTATGATGTTTCTCAAGGGTATTGAGTCTTTGGTAGTCGTCAGAAATATAAATGGACAACGTGGTGTGGGTATACTGTGCAATGGAGCAGAGAGGCATGGTATTCAATGTGCCATATCCCTTCACTTCAAACAACTAATTAATGGTCTGCTATATATCCTGTTTCTCAGGGGTCAAAGGTATTGTTAAGAATCCTCAATGTTGCCTGTTTAAATTAAAAGAGATGACAGATAGATTCATCTAGGGTGTTAAAAAAAAAAAAAAAAGGGAAGATAAAATCCTGTCTCTCTAAAAAGCTTATGCCAAAGAATACAAGCAAAGGAATCCAAAAGATTTAGTTCCCTTTGGTAAATTTCATTATTAAAATTCCAACCCCTAAGGAAGAAAAATTAAAGGTAGTTCATTCTGAGAAAATAATTAATTTGATATATTTTGTCTGTGGAGCCAATTCCCTGAATCAATTTCTTGATTAAACCACCTGTAGTATAATCAACAGAATACTTTAAAAAGAAATCATATTTTTTGAGAATCGTATCATCAGTTGTAGAATTTGCTTCTCTCTTTTGCAAAGCAAAATATATTATTACAGTGAAAATTGAGGTTCATTTAAATACTGAATTTATAGTTTAGGGCATAATCAGGTGAAAAGAAAAGATCAACATTGGTGAGCAAGTGTGGATTAAATAGGGCAAAATTCACACTAATCTCAAATTTCCCAGACAAAAATATAATTTTGATATTCAGAGAAATCAACTTTTGATTGAGCTCATTTTAATCATTTTTCTTCCTTCCTGGATTACAAGCACTAATAAAAATGGGATGCATTTTTTTCCCTTATGTATACTCAGTCATTCAAGCTGAGCTATCTGGTAGAAAATGGAATTCAACGCAAAATTAATGCTACACATATCTCTCTTCTACATGCCGGGCATTCCTCTAAGTACTGGATTTACTGATGCATCATGAAGCTTATATTACTATAGGACTGACATATGTAAACACAAATGTAAGTAAAAACTTGGGCAATTACAGATGGTATTAAACCACATAATTGAGATATAAAGTTTGCATTGATAGTAATTGCAAGAGGTCAGTCTAAGCAGGGTTATTGGAAAGCTTCTTGAGAAGAGACAATTTAACTCAGACCTAAAGGATGACAGTGCATCCACTGGACTAAGAATCATGGATGGAGCTTTCCAAGCAAGACATGTTCAAAGGCCCAGGAGAAAGAAGTATGTCTAGGAAAAGGAAGAAAGCCACTGTAGCTGGAAAACAAGGAGCAAGGAGACAAAATCTGACAAAAAGTTTAATCTTCAAGATAAATGTAAGTCATAAAGAGGTTTTTCTGTGTTTTGTTTTGTTTTGTTTTGTTTTGTTTTGTGGTTGTGGCTGTTTTCCTGAACACTGGAGCAGCTCCAAAGAGTATATGAGATCCGGATGTGAGGGTGATCTGGCTGCAGTACTTGTCACGCCATTGATTACCAGGGTTTATTCAGCTGATCTGGCTGGCTAGGCGGGTATCCCTTTCCTCCCTCACCACTCCAATATGTGTCCCTCCTGAAGCTGTGCCCTGGTCCAGGAGGATGACCTTCCCCATGGAGGAGAACTGTTCTTCTGCAGTCAAGGATATACGAGAAGCTATTCCCACCTCCTAGAACCTCCAAACAAGCTCTCAAGGTCCATTTGTAGGAGAACATAGGGTAGTCAAGCTTCCAAGACTCCAGAAACATCCAAATGAGGCACTGCATATGACAGTCTGCTGCTTTCCTTATAAAAAAGAAAAATCAAGATGGGGGCATGCTTGATTTTATTTTTAAAAGTTCACTCTGCTTTGTGGAAAGCTGCATTGTACATGTGTTTCAATATATGATGGGCAGGAGAATGTGGAGGTGGAAGTAAATAGCAAACATAGAGGCAGGGAATTGATTGGTGAAGTTCTTGAATTATTTGTAATCAATTGACATTATATCTTTGAAAATTTATGTTGAATTCTCATTTCAATTTTCTCTCTCCCTTTTTATTTTTGCCATTTTGAACAAAATAATCAGCTTGAAATTTCCTTGAAAGGCTTTGGATTTTTGTCTCTTTGCAAGATTGTGGCTTGATATTCACTTACCTATTCTATTTGCTTGTTTATTTCTATTTATTTGGTTCCATTAAATGTCATATTGTGAGCAGGTGTGTTTGTGCATTTTTTCTCATTTAATGCCTGCAAATAAACCAGCAAAGTATGGTTTGTCACCATTTCAACAGATGATTCAAAATGTTTAGTTTTCTTAATCTAGACTACAATGCAAAGCTGTAAAAAAAATCTTATAAGAAACTGCAAACATTGCTCTAGAGTTGGCTATACCAATTCATAGTTAATAATTATTTGTTTACTTCATAATATATATAGATATCTTTTATTTTATTTTAGCTCTTAACATAAAGAGAGAGAAAGAGAGAAAGGGGAAGGAGAACGAGAGGGAGAGAGAGAACTTTAAGCAGGCTCCATGCCCAGCACAGAGCCTGAGGCAGGCTCCGTCTCACAACCCTGAGATCATGACCTGAGCTGATATCAAGAGTTGAATGCTCAACCTACTGAGCCACCCAGGCAACCCTAAATATCTTATTTTAGAAAAAATAGCGATTCCTAAGTAGCTCAGTTGGTTAAGTGTCTGCCATGACCTCAGATCAGAGTCTGTTTCTCCCTCTCCCCGCTGCTTGAGCTCTCTCTCTCGATCTTTCTCTCAAATAAATAGATAAAATCATTAAAAAAAAGAAGTTACTGATTCTGTTATAAACATGATTTTCACAAAAGTTCTATTGAAAATGTCAAATGAGGGATCCCTGGGTGGCGCAGCGGTTTGGTGCCTGCCTTTGGCCCAGGGCGCGATCCTGGAGACTCGGGATCGAATCCCACATTGGGCTCCCGGTGCATGGAGCCTGCTTCTCCCTCTGCCTCTCTCTCTCTCTCTCTCTGTGACTATCATAAATAAATTTTAAAAAAATTAAAAAAAAAAGAAAATGTCAAATGAGACAAATATTTTTGAGTCATTGTAATTCTTTGATTTTTTTTAATTCTTTGATTTTTTAAAATCAAATTTACTTTAGCAAAGCTTCTACAGAGGCAGTGAAGATTGACAATGATAAAAAGATCTTTAAACAATACTGAGATTCAGAAATAAACCATGAATTTGTATTAGGTTGAACATTGCAATGAACTGGTAACATATGGGTACATACAACTAGCTTAGCAATTATTGCAAAGATTTTAGTTTTTGTTACTTTTAGGAATGCCACTAAATTTCTCATGATGTGGAACGCTATGCATTTTCAATAATCAAAAGGACTTACAAATAGAATGCATATAATTTTAATGTATTTTCATGTTTTATAATATTCTATAGGTGGACTGGTAATATCTATCTAGCTTAATTGTAATTGATAACTCATGACTCTAATTACAGTGTCAAGACATTCAAAGATACAAATGAGAAAAAGAAGTCATCCATGACCTTATTGCTGAGACTACAGTATCCCTTCCTTAGATTATGTCTACTATATGATCTTTTCAAGATTGAAAAAGCAAACAAGGAATTACAAACTTTTCATTAAACACAAGGTAGAAGTACCAGTGCTCTGTACATTTAATATTACATTCATCTTGTGAGGCCCTATTCAGAACAGAGATAAAGTGTGTCATATTAAATTTGCGGTGAGCTCGACTCCCCACCAGTCTGACATTCCTCATTTTACCAACAAATGAAGGAGCAAAAATTGTAACATTTTTGATTGTTCTATCATTGTCAACTGCAAACAAAATAATTTATTTTGAGTAGGTTTTTTCAAAACTATCATTTATTGTACTTTTTATCTTACATATTAATACCTAGCTGCAATAATGTTTTCTGATATTAGAGCCTTGTATCAAGTGGGAAAGTACATTTGTATTTTAATTAGATTTTATATTCTTGAACTCATTTCCCCCACAGAATAAAATAAAATTAATCATGGATATTATCCAGTTTTTATTTGAATTGTTACTTGTAGTTCTTTATCTAATGATACAAAATGACCTTACTATATTATAGGTGGATAAGCCACTTACGAAAGTAGTTATGAAACTGTAGGGAATAAAACTTCTACATAAAATGATCTTGTGGCTAAACATTTAGTTCATTTTCCAGCTCTTATTTAAAATCAATACAATAAAAAGAAATTTCAGTCATTAAAATTTTACTATAATGATTTTGAAGAAAGGCTTAAAAGATAGTTCAATGAACTTAAGCATTTAAGAAAGAGGTTTTCTTTCTTGTATTAATATCAGAAATTCTTCTGCTGTTTAAAATTTTTTTAAGATTTTATTTTTTATTTATTCACGAGAGACAGAGAGAGAAGAGAGAGAGAGAGGGGCAGAGACACAGGCAGAGGGAGAAGCAGGCTCCATGCAGGGAGCCCGATGTGAGACTCGATCCCGCGTCTCCAGGATCAGGCCCTGGGCTGAAGGCAAGTGCTAAACCGCTGAGCCCCCCGGGCTGCCCTAAAATGTTTTTAATTCAATTTTTATACCATACACAGGCTAAAAAGTTGCGGGGGGATCCACCTAGGTATACAGTAAGGCAGATAGAAATATATCTAAATTTATCTGTTGGAAGGTTTGAACAAAAACTTTCCTAATGGGATTTTCTGAGAATATAGAGATCCTTGTTCATGCCAATGGAATTTTGATAAATGTGGACTCTATGTGTTCAGTGTTTCTCTCTCTCTTTTCTCTTTTATATTTCTTTTTAACAGATATTTAATCAAATACTTTTATCTGTGTATCTTTTATTGTGGTAAGAACATTTAACATGAAATCTATCCTTAATAAATTTTTGAATGTACAACACAGTATTATTACCCATAGGCACAATGTTGAACTGCAGATATTTAGGACATATTTGTCTTGTATGACCGAAAATCTATACTCATAACAAAGCAACTCCCTGTGGCATATATAAACAAATATATTTAATTATATAATATATGACATATGTGTTACATAAAGTTAAAGTGTTTTGTAACATATCCATTGTTGGATCATAGAGTAGTTCTATTTTTTGAATTTTTTGAGGAACCTCCATACTTTTTTCCATAGTGGCTGTACTAACTTAAATTCCTTCCAACAGAAAACCAGGATCCCCTTTTCTCTGCATCTTCACCAACACTTGTTATCTTTTTTGCTTAATAATAACCATCCTAATGGGTGTGAGTTTATATCTCTGTGTGTTTTTTATTCCTTTTTTTAAAGATTTTATTTATTCATTTTAGAGAGAGATGAGTGAACAGGGGAGGGGCAGAGAAAGGAGAGAGAGAATCCTAAGCAGACTCTGTGCTGAGTGACCTGAGCCAAAATCCAGTCAGATGCTTAACTGACTGAGCCACCAGGTGCACCTCATTGTGGTTCTGATTTGTATTTCCCTGATGATGAGTGATGTTGAGTACCTTCTTATGGACCTCTTGGCCACTGAATATCTTTAGGAAAATGTTTTTTAGTCCTTTGTCCATTTTTTAATCCTTTTTTTTTTTTTTTTTGCTATTGAGTTGTAGAATATTTTGGATATTACTCTCTTATCAGACCTGTGGTTTGTTATTATTTTGCCCCATTATACAGGTTGTCTTTTCATTTTATTGTTTACTTTGTTTCTCAGACATCCTTTTTTATTTTCTTAAGTTTAATATAGTACCACTTGTTTGTTTTTGTATGTGTTGCCTGTGCTTTGGTATTAACTTCAAAAATCATTGTCAAGACCAATGTCTAGACCAATGTCTTCTACAAGTTTTACAGGTTTAGGTCTTCTAATTCAGTTTAGTCTACTCTGACTTAATGTTTGTAAGTGGCATAAGGTAGGAATCCTGATTTCATTATTTTGAGTGTGAATATCCAGTTTGCCCAATATTACTTAATTATCCCCCATTGTGTAGTTTTGGTGGCCTTGTCAAATGCCAGTGACTATATATGCATGTACTTATTTTTGGCTCTTGATTCTAATTTGTTGGTCTTTGTGTCTATATTTAGTACAGTACCATACTGTTTTGATTACTACAGCTTTGTAATGTGGTTTAAAATTAAGAAGTGTGATGCCTCCAGCTTTGTTTATTCTCAAGATAACTTTGGCTATACGGGGTCTTTTGTGGTTCCATACAAATTTAGGATATCTTTTATATTTCTGTAAAAAAATGTCATTGGAATTTTTATATGGATTTAATGAAATCCATATAAAATTTGTGGGTAGTATGGACATTTTAACCATATTAATTCTTTCAACCCATGTGCCCATACAATTGATCCCGTCTTCTCATTCATACATATATTTCATTCCTGTGGAAACTGATTCATTCAATTGTTTTCATTATTGTTAAATCATTCATGATGTTGTTTTGACATGACCAAACTGTCTCTTTTTTTCCTTAATAAATACTTAATGGTATTTATGGTATTTCTTTTCATAATATAATTTTTAGAATAATTTTTTCCAAGTTCCAAAGAAAATTCCACTGGTATTTTATTTTAAATTCACATAAACTATGAATTAATTTAAGCAACCAGTATATTTATAACATTTTTTCATATGCAGTAGTACATGTTTATCTATTTATTAACATATTTTAAATATCCTATATATTATTTTAATATTCAAAAGTAGTCTGCTGGTGAAGGCAGGCATGTACAGCCTGCTGACCCTTTCATGGCTGCAAATGAGCTGGCCTGGGGCTGGAACATTGCCTTACATGAAGATAAGGAGCTCTCATATAGACTGTGTTGGGCACAGACTTGGGCACATACTTGTTTGATAATATCTTTTCCTGTTGTGAGCTTTATGTGTACTTTCTGGTTCTACTAAAAGCAAGTGCATTATATTGCACCCAACCAATCCCACTGTTGTATCTGTTCCTAGAGAGGAAGAAATGAAGTTATATGCTTGCAGCACAAAAGGAGTATATGCAGACCATCTCCCAGTATCAGTTGTGTAAGACCTACTGGCCACAGAGGACCAATACTCACTATTGAAGCTGATATTTCTCTATCTCCTCTCTACTAAATAATGCCTTGTTCCATCCAGTGTCTGCACGAGTTGTATTTTCTTGGCAAGCCTAACACCTACAAACCCATACAGTAGGTTGATATCCTGGGACTCCTGCTCCTGGATGCAGGCATTGTCATTCTCTTTGCTATCCTCCATAGAATGAAATTTCTTTCCTGGAGGTGGGAATATGTGTATCTTGCTAGACAAAGCCTATATAGTATATTATTATATCTATTTTACAGATGAAGAGAGAATTGCTTGCTTTAACAGCTGTCTAATAGCTAAAGCTTTTAAAACTAATAGCCTAAAGCTAATAAGAAGTGATTTTGGCTTCAAATCCATTTCCTTTTGACTCCAAACTTTATTCTTACAGTCATCGAATTTCCGTTTTTACTTCTATAGTCACTGTAAACATTCTATTCATTTTATCTTTCTATAATGTTTTGTGGCTACTGTATGTATAGAATCTATATCTTTTTAATGAAAGGCATGTCAATTTACAAGATATCAGTAGGTAGAGATATCAAGGAGAATAGATACAACTATCGCTGAGAGAAGCTAAAAAGCAGCAATTAATATTCTATTTTCTGAACAACTATTAAGCATTAGAATTTTGATATTTAGTAGATAGAAGAGCTTGATTGGGTTACACTTAAAATAAGATTACTTGAATTAGTTCAGACAGATTTCTAAGACACCTGCCTTTTTTTAATCCTTGCACAAATAAAATTGGATTACTCATCAAATTGCTCCTGTCTTATAAAAAATTATTAATATCCAATCTAAGAAGAATGATTTATGTAAGTAAAGCAGTTTAAAAGAGAATAAAATATGAACAGGAGATAAAATGAAGTCTAGAATTGTGCACATGGTTTTGCAGAAAAATCAAAATCAAAAGGAACCTTCTGATAGGACACTAAGATCACCACAGTAATGTCCTCTAATCTGTAAACTATAATTTCACAACAATGTCATAACAGGATATCATATGATTCACTAATAAAAGAATTGTTGGAATTAATCATTTAAAAATAAAAAGTTTTTATTGAATGGGATTTCAAATGAACTATTCTCTTCATTTTGTCTAAGTGGTCTATCCCATTTCTAATTAATTTATCAGTACATTCAAAAGATGCTTAACCCCGCAAAAATATAAACAATAACATTTCAAAGAGGTGACACACACAGCTCAGAAAAGATCTATAAGGTACTTTCATGCCATGTCATAAAACGACTACTACATGATCAAGAATCAGTGATTTGTTATTTTCACACTTCATCTCAAATTTATATTGGTGAATAATCAATATTTTGTTTTAAAACAAGTCTTGATTTCCAATAACTTTTGAGTTAATCAACCCTTGGTTCTTTTGTTCATGTACTACATTCATAATGTACCTATGAGCAGAAAATAAGGTTTTTAATGTATATGAATCCAATAAGTGAAATAGAGTGAAAAGAATTGATACCATATTCAGAATTAAGCATCTACTCTGTGTACCATTTTAACAACAATTTAATTCAGTAAAATATTGACATTGAGGAGAAATTAAAGACAATATATTATGAGGATTAAGACCATACCTGTACAATTTTTTTGCAAGTTAAACATCTCTAAGCTCTTATCTTTTCATCCTTAAAATATTAATAATATTAATAATAATAATATGTATTCAAAAGGTTGATTAAAACCAATAAATGGTGCATGGCATATGAAGTTTAACAGATTAGAATTATTCATTAACTATGGGTTATTGATTTAAAACTTTAGGGGCATTAAGTAAATACATCCTCCATTATTGATACTATCAATTCATCTGTAGATAAGATGCTTACAAAATATGTGCAAGAAGAAAAAAAAATTAATGATCTTTTTTTGGTGCATATTGAATATTCTGATTGTATCTTATATTCATTGAAGACCTTTATTCAAAAATTTCAGCACAAGCTCTGAGACTAGACTTATATCACAAAATTCATGGCCTTGAAAAAATATCAGTTAGGATTCTTTGGCCAGTCTGAAATTTATCCTTAGGCTAACTTTTTTTTATGAACTTTTGTTTTTAAGATTGTATTTATTTATTCATAAGAGACATAGAGAGAGAGGCAGAGACATATGCAGAGGGAGAAGCAGGCTCCATGGAGGGAGTCAGACGTGGGACTCGATCCTGGGACTCCCGGATCATGACCTGAGCCAAAGGCAGATCCTCAACTGCTGAGCCACCCAGGTGTCCCAAGGTTAACTTTTTTAAATAGAAAAATTACTAAGTGAAATAAGTCAGTCAGAGAAAGACAAATACCATACGATCTCACTCATATGTGGAATTTAAGAAACAAAACAGATGAACATGGGGAAGGGAAAAAAATAGGGAAGCAAAGCATAAGAGACTCCTAACTATAAAGAACAAACTGAGGATTGCTGGAGGAGAGATGAGGAGAGACTGTACTAAAAGGGTGATGGGCATTAAGGAAGGTATTGTGATGAGCACTGAATGTTATATGTAAGCGATGAATCACTAAATTTTACTCCTGAAACCAATTTTACACTATATGTTAACTGACCAGAATTTAAATAAAAATTTGAAAAAAAACTAACAAAGCTTCCAGAACAAATGAAAATAAATAGATGATAGATAAGTAGATGATAGATGATAGATAGATAGATTAGATAGATAGATAGATAGATAGATAGATAGATAGATAGATGATAGAAAATTTTAATCCTAATAGTTTGGGTGGAAACACTAGATCCCAAATTGAGAGGGAAAATCTGATAGAAAAATGACTTTGGTAAAGGACAAACTGTTCTATAACCCAGTGCATTAGCATGCAAACTTAGTTAGTGCCAGGAATAAGTGAGGCAGAGAGTCACAGTTGGATAACCTAAGAATAATATGAAGGCTATCTAAGAGTTTTACTGGGATCAGGCTGGGGATAAGTGACAAAATCCCTAATCATGAAATTTTACTGCCATTTTCCAATCCTTTTCATCTTTGTTCTTTTCTAAATTACCACATCACCAACAGAAAATTTAACTGACTCTTCCCACATTATAATTCAGTTTGAGAAATAATTGGGCAGCAATTTATGTATGATTATGTTTAGAACAGCATTTCTTAAAAAAAAAAAAAAAACAAAAACTGAAACATAACTGTGTTATGTATCAAAATTAAAAATCCCTTTGTGTTATGTGTCAAAAAACATCATGTGAAGTTAGGGTAAATTCACATCTCGAGCAGTTGAGATTGCTATTTTATTCAAAATTTTACTCAGGATGTTGGATAAGGAAAGGTTAAATAACCTCTAGGTATTTATAACGCATTAGTTGTGGTCACTTGTCTTTACTTTATGGATGTAAAGCAAATAATAAAGTTTGGGAAAAGTATCCATATGCATAAAATAAATATAGCCACATTCCTATTGGCACCAACAAACCTTTAAACAAACTTGCTTTCATAGTGAAAAAATACATTTCAGGCTTTATGTTATCTATAGCGTCATGCTATACTAATTTAATTCACCCTGCCAATATATAGATTTCATACTTCAGTTTATTTACATAGCCATATTCTAAATTATAGAACTTTTTTTACAAGATATCAATTACCTAATTTTTTACCTTTAATTTATTATACTATGGTTTATTTCAAATTGAAATGGATAAAGTACCACTCTCTTCAAATAACTATTGCCTTTTACCTAATGATCCAATAAATTAATGCTTTTTTGATGGGTGTGTACACTGCTTTTCCAAACTCAATAGGAAGTTGTGAGTGCTTTTATGAAGAGGTAATATTTTCTCTTGTTCTGAATTTCTCAAAGGATCAGCAGTCAATATAGTATTTTCTGTAACAATTAAATTAAAGTGCTGGAGATTTGTTTCTCCATATGTTCAATTTTTTTGATTAAGTAATGCCTTAAAGGACAATTTTAATATGGTAAGTGCTCTACCTGCATGAGCCAGACTTCATTTGTTAAATGATGAGTGGCTTCTTGCCATTACATCTTCATGCAAAATGATGGCTATATAAACCTTATGAAGTAGGGAAAATATATTCATCTGTGAAGGCCAATACCGAGATTTTATTGTCATACAGGAAAAAATAGGATAAATTAAAATTATAGATAACAAAGCGTGCTATTAACCTATAGAAAATAAATTGGCATCATTTATGAAAGTAAAAATAAACCAAAATACATTTAATGTATCTGAAATAAAAGTCTGCATAATGTGGCACTCATTTGTGATTTCATATTTTATCAGAAATTGAGGAGATTCCATAAACCAAAGTATGGGCAAGTAGCCACTTCACTACAATATGTGAGACTAACTTTGAAATCAAGGCAGACCTTTATGGTTAAGCAAAGACTTTCCATACACTCACACATTCTTTAGCGAAAATTATAAAAGAGGGGGTCAAATTCTTATGGATAGCAAATATTTAAAAGTCGTCTACTTGTGGATGTGATGGAGTTATTTGCACCACATCTGTGTCCTATGAACAACTTAGAAACTGGAAAAATGCATTTTTCAAAATTCAATTTATTTAAGCCTCAATCAATAGGCAAAACATAACTATAATCCCTCAGGAAAATAGATCTACTTATGATCGCTGCTAAGCCTTATAATTTCCTTCTGCCAAGAAGTAGTTCCTAGGTAACAGGACAAGATAGCAGCCTCTATACAATGAGGAAACAATCAGAGGTTGAGAAAGCAGATGCAACTATAGTTTGCTAGTAGTGTGCTAGAGAGGAGGAAGGTATACAGAAAACAAAAACAAAAAACAAAATTTCTAAAACTAGATGGGTTTCTCCTTGGATCTGTTGTACAATAATAAGCTGAAGATGAGTAGGATAAAATCCCATTTCTATAGGAAAAGAAGGACTTTAGAGATACAAGTTGAACAATTCTCAGCGTTCATTCTTGGTTGAGAGATACTCTAGTGCTGCCTACTCAGGGTAGAGAAACACCTGGTGCATTTAGTGGACACATGACAAGAATCATGCCTTAGAGTAAACCTGAATTATTCCTAGAGAGAAGCCTGTTCTTAACTCATAGTAATGAGCCTCAAAAGGATCCAGATAATTGATAAATATAATTACCTAAAAAAAAAAAAAATTCAAACAGACAACCTTCTATCCTCTTTAAAGAACACAATACTCAGAACTCAATAATATACAATTTACAATGTCTGAGCTCTAGTTGACTAGAAATAGCTACTAGATACTATAAGTTCTGCGTTAGCTTAGAATGTGGAAAGCCACAAGACAAGGTTATTTTCCCCCTACCGGTGAGAGAAATCTGAACAATCTACAAAAGCATATGTTTTGAACAAAAGAAACACTTTGGTTGCAAGACAACAGGCAGACTCAACTCTGAAGGGTGATGAGCCACTCTGAGGCCAGGGGTATGATTTTGGTAGATCATAGAAGAAGGAGGTGGCAGTCACAAAAAGTACATAAGAAAAAAAAAAAAAGCCTGAAAATATAGAAAGCTCTTGATGGTCTAGTGCGAGAGTTTAAACTGATCGAAGTCCTTTATACAAAGAGGGTTCATCAACCACTCCCTAGCCCTTTTCAGTGAGCCTCCAACAAGTACTCATAAGAAAGTTGAGAACATGGGGTACCTGGGTGGCTCAGTCCCTTCGTTAATGTATGCCATCGACTCAGGTCATGATATTCCAGGTCCTGAGATCAATCCCCATACCAGGCTCTCTGCTCAACAGGCAGTCTGCTTCTCCCTCTCCCTACTCATGCTCTCTCTCTCTCCCCTTCTCAAATAAATTTTAAAAATCTGAAGAAAGAAAGGAGAAAGAAAGAAGAAGAAAAGAAAGAAAGAAAGAAAGAAAGAAAGAAAGAAAGAAAGAAAGAAAGGAAGAAAGAAAAGAAAAAGAAGAAAGAAGAAAGAAAGAAAGAAAGAAAGAAAGAAAGAAAGAAAGAAGAAAGAAAGAAGATAGAAGAAAGAAAGAAAGAAAGAAAGAAAGAAAGAAAGAAAGAAAGAAAAGAAAAGAAAGAAAGAAAAAGAAGAAAGAAAGAAAAGAAAAGAAAGAAAGAAAGAAAGAAAGAAAGAAAGAAAGAAAGAAAAAGAGAGAAAGAAAGAAAGGGAGAAAGAGGGATCCCTGGGTGGCGCAGCGGTTTGGCGCCTGCCTTTGGCCCAGGGCGCGATCCTGGAGACCCAGGATCGAATCCCACATCGGGCTCCCGGTGCATGGAGCCTGCTTCTCCCTCTGCCTGTGTCTCTGCCTCTCTCTCTCTCTGTAACTATCATAAATAAATAAAAATTAAAAAAAAAAAAAGAAAGGGAGAAAGAAAGGAAGAAAGAAAGAAAAGAAAGAAGAAAGAAAGAAAGAAAGAAAGAAAGAAAGAAAGAAAGAAAGAAAGAAAGAAAGAAAGAAAGAAAGAAAGAAAAAGAAAAATTAATTTTGGGAGCAGGAGAGTCAGTCTGAGAGAGCCCCTTGCTGGCCTAGGCATCCTGGGCCACTGAGTCCTGAGATTGGAACAGAAGTATTAAGCAGAGCTCAGTCGTGTGCCGTACCCTGCCTAAAACAGAGTAGAGATCATCTAGGAGTAGGTACAAAATGTGTCAGCACCATGAGCCTTCAATGGGAAGCAAATTCTGACTGTTATGGGGGGACGAGCAGTATAGATCAGAGCCTCCTCTGACCTGAGGGAGAGTGAGGGTTCTAAAGCAAGTTGGTCTATGGAGCAGCAGATTGGCAAGACCTGCTGAAAACTGAAAGTGGAATAAGCATACTAAGAAACACCACATCAAAAACAAGTTAGTGGCTGTCAAGCGCTGCAGGGATTTGAAGCCTATGGCACCCTGAAAGTAGATGCTACAACAATAAACTCAAACCAAGCTCAATTACTATCCAGACTGGATCAACACCTCCTCCCAGAGACCTGAAAGAAGAGGCATATGTGAAATAATACATATTATTTAACTCAGTGTCTACAATCCTTTTGCGCATATATTGTCAAAAAAACTGTGAAACACAAAATAAGCAATACAATAAAATATATAATGAAAACCTAAACAAAATTAGCAATAATACTATCCATTATGAAGAGATAAAGTAGTCAACATAACCAGAAACAGATAAGCCCAGATGATGGAACTATCAAACATGGTCTTTGAAGTAACTATAATTAATATGTTAAAAGACATAGTGGAAAAAGTGGATGAACATGTGAGCAATTTCATCAAACTATTAAAACTATTAAAATTTTAAATTAAAATGCTAAAAATTGAAAACATGATATCAGAAATGAAGAATTCCTTTAGTAGAGTTTTCAGCAAACTAGATGTACCAGAGCAAAGAAAGTAAACTTGAGCATAAGTCAGTGAAATTATAATACTGAACTATAATGAGAAAATCAGAGAGAAAACAAAACAGACCAGAGAAAATAAGAGTATCACACCAAATATGTAACATAGATATAATTTTTGTTTCAGAAGGATAATAGAGAATGAGATAGAAGAGATACAGGAAAGATAATGGGTAAATTCTCCCAAATTCATGAAAAAAAAAAAAAAAAACAAATTTCAGATCCAAGAAGCTAAGAGAATCCCAAGCAAAATAATTATAAAGAAAAATTCACCAAAGCATATCAGAGTGAGACCATTGTAAACCAATGGTTTACAATAAATTTTTATTTTATCTTTTTTAGTCAACAAGAGTCATTACATATGGAGGAAAAATGAAAATAATAGACTCCTATTGCTGCTCAAGACAGAATAGTGACCAGATTTACCCCACTATTTTTTAAACAACTATATGAAACAAAGATATTCAAGACATTAGACTTTAGGGAACAAGAAGAATGTTAATCCTTGGAAGACAGGTAAGCCTTGCAATTGCCTTAGTTTACTATCTGGAAAGATTCTTCGATACATACCATGCTAAGAATACTTTATTTGCAATCAGCTTTGATTATCTCTGAAATGTAAGAAGCAAAATTGCTGAATCATGTTATATATATTTTCAAGGCTTTTGAAACCATTTAAAAAATTTCTCTTCAGATCCATCAAACCAGCACATATACACATCATCAGTATCTGAATGGATTCTTTTCAAATTTTTATAATTGCCTTATCTTTGTTTGCTTCTAACATTTCTTGCAAGGGAGAATTCTATCTTATTATTTATTATCCCAAAGCCTAGCCCAACCCCTAAAATGTGCAGGAGCTGGCATTCAATAGGCTTTATAACTTAGTACATGTATGATAGGCATTACCTACAAATGCAAATTTATACCACATGACCTCTAAACACAGTATATCTTTGAGCCCAGAAAGAATACATGCATCTTCATTATAAGGTAAGTAAGAAGTATCTGAAAAGATGGCATAAAATCTAGGTGCTTTAGGAGGGAGGACATCAGTAACAGTAATCAAGGCACATCAGTTAATAAAGGGAGGTGCCAGAAAGTTGTTATCACTTGAGTTTGCCCTTGAATGAACATGAAATTTCAGCATGCACAATGAATCTTCCAAAGCCTGGAAGGTATAATATTGCTTTGAGAAGAATTATTGCATGGGTAGGAATTGGGGAGTAGCTGTGAAGATGGCTGAAACGTAGGTTAGGGAACGAATGTATAGGTGTGAAACCAAACCAGAGTTGAGACTAGTTTTGTGCTTACTGTTTTTCTTTTTTTTATTATTATTATTATTTGTTGGTTGATGGTGATGGTGTTTTTGTTTAAGTAGCCAAGAGAATAACTTCGTGTTTGTTTATTTTATTAATTTTGATTAACTTGTTAACACTGTGAAGAATATATTGGCTATGAATGGTATGAAAGTCGATGGATATTAGAAGCCTACTAAATGATTTACATAAAATGTTGTACAAGCCTACACTAACTTATAGCATAAATAGACTAGCAGAGAATTGAAAGTCAGGCATCCAAACAGATTTCTCTAGTTTTTCTTTTAACAATAATAACATATGTTCTCTTGGGTCTTCTGATATTTTTTAAAGATTTTATTTATTTATTCATGAGAGACATAGAGAGTGGCAGATAAAGAGGCAGAGACAGAAGAGATAGGCTCCTTGCGAGGAACCCAATATGGAATTCGATCTTGGGACTCCAGGATCCCGCCCTGAGCAGAAGACAGACGCTCAACCACTGAGTCACACAGGTGTCCCTGTTTTTTTTTTTTTTTTAAGATTTTATTAATTTATTTGAGAGAGAAAGTGAGCACAGGAGCAGGGTGAGGGGCAGAGGGCAAGGGAGAAGCAGACTCCCTCCTGAGCAGGAAGCTGAAGGTGGGGCTCCATCCCAGGACCCAGGGATCATGAATGACCTCAGCCAAAGACAGATGCTTAACCAAGTGAGCGACCCAGGTCCACTTTGACTCTTCTAGTTCTTAAAGATTAATTCCAACTGCTCATAATTCCTTAGCTATGGTAAAATATCATTTATTATTTATGAGATTTGACTCTGTGGTTTTGTGCTAGACTAAGAATTTTCTATATGCTGGTTTGAGTCTCCTAGCAAATAAGTAATGCTATATTAGGACAACGTTGTTAACATTAAAAGATCAGTGATGCATATAATTGAAGAAAAGAAAATAAAGCAATCTTGGTTGTGTTTTTATAACCCAAGACAGTAAAGTTGATCATTGCTGCAATTATATGGGTCCTAAGTCAAATAAGTAACTACACTATTAACAGAAAGATTGTTTAGGGGAAATACACAGATCAATTAGCCACTGAGTCAGAAGTAATAGGAAAACAGGACCCTTTGATGCTTTATTCTTCATAGAGAAATAATTTAGATGGTGTGGGGAATACAGAGAAAATTAGTAAACCAAATTATTCTGATTGAAATCAGAAGTGGAGTGAAAGAAGGAAACATCTTTATTTTTTCTCTCAGTTTATTTTTTTGACTTTTTTAAGTTTTAATTTAAATCCCAGTTAGTTAACATACATTGTAATATCAGATGAATAACTTAGTGACTCATAGTTTCCATACAAGACCTGGTGCTCATCACAAGTGCCCTCTTTAATCTATTTAGCCTATCCCTCCACCAACCTCTCCTCTAGTAATCATCAGTTTGTTTTTTAGAGTTAAGAGTCCGTTTCTTGGTTTGAATCCTTCTCTTTTTTTCCCCTATGCTTGTTTGTTTTATTTCTTAAATTCCACATATATGTGAAATCATATTGATATGGGAGAGCTTGGTTCTTGTCTCAGGGAGTGGAAGAATGAATCTCATGGACAAAGGAGAGTGAGTAAAGCGATAGAAGTTTATTAAGTAAAGATACAGAGAAAGGTCTCAGGAGTGAGATGGGTCCAAACAGGGTTGCCACTGGGGGCTTGTACGGTCGGTTTTTTATTGAAAGCCAACCAGGGAACCTAAATCTTTTAAAGTATCTATTGATACCACCATTGAGTAAGGACTAGTGATAACATCTTTAATGGCGTATTTCCTTTTTAAAAGGGTCCAGTAATTCTTTGTTGGTCACAAGTAGCTGATATAACAAGATCCCACCTCTGGCACCTGGGACAGAATGGTCTGGTTTATCTCTGGTTTCGTTTCATCTCCACATTTTGGGATTTTTATGAGCCTGATTCTGTGGTCCCCTTCCTAGCCCTGCCTAGACCCATTTGTCCCTAACTCAATATGGTATTTGTCTATTTCTGAATGACTTATTTCTAAATTTTTTTTTAATTTTTATTTATTTATGATAGTCACAGAGAGAGAGAGAGAGAGAGAGAGAGGCAGAGGGAGAAGCAGGCTCCGTGCACCGGGAGCCCGACATGGGATTCGACCCCGGGTCTCCAGGATCGCGCCCTGGGCCAAAGGCAGGCGCCAAACTGCTGCGCCACCCAGGGATCCCTCAATGGCTTATTTCATTTAGCGACATGGTCTCTAGCTCCATCCATGTTGTTGTAAATGACAAGATTTGAATGAAACATGTCTTTAACTAATAATATAATTTTATTTTTTCCCTTAGATACCTCTTTATTATACTTAGTTGGAAGTATATCAACATTAGTCAAATTTATTCAAACTTATATAAAATGCTATATTGGTAATACATTAATAAATCTGTTTCATAGAAGAATTGGACAATTTACAATCTCTCATTAGACATTATCAAGCAAATTATGCAATAAAAATTACATTTTTCATTCTAAACACAGCACACAAAAAAAGTATTAGATGTTTGGCTCCACAGGAATTAAAATACTAATTTTGTTAAAGTAACTAACTAACCAGCTTTTTATTGTGCCTGTGTGTGTATAATGCTTGTTGAGCAATCGTTCGTTAATGTGAATCCTATGTTTCATTTAACCTAAGAAAAGAAATGAGAAGTAAAAAATAATTAAGAAGTTAGGGTTTCCAAATTCAAAGAATTTAAGTCCACTTTTAAAGAGACTATCAGGGTTACAATTCCGTTTCAAAGAGATTATCAAATTAAAAGTTTTTAGAATTTCTTTTGGATTTAAATTTTACATAAAGTATAATTTACTTACAATAATTTTTATTCTTGAATGCTTAGGGTTCACAATATAATGCTAAGTAAAAATAATACATGCAATTTTATGTAACATATTCCCCAAATTAAGAATTTTTTATCACTTATTTATTATTTATATAATCAAATAGACTGTAAAAATTTCCATACTCCTTCTCAACTTCTTCCTCTTCCCCCTCTTCCTCTTCTTCCTCATAATTATTATTTCTGGGAGTAAAACCAAGCATTTATTCAATAATTTATTAATTTCTACATTTTTAACTTAATGGTTTATGTAAAAATATCAATATGACATTTAAAAATACATTTAACAGTTAATTTCTTTTTGCAATCAAACATAGAAGATAGGCAGATTTTTAACTGCGTCAACTTTAAAAAATATATCATAATAGTATGGATAGTGAAAATAGCACTCACATATCCTGAAACCTTTCCAGAAACAATTTTGATATAAGTATAACCTATAGCCAATACCTTAATAAAACTTTCCAGTGAAATAGTAATTTCTATATAGATAGTATTAGGTCTTCATTCCTAAAAGATAATCTTTTTTTCTACCTAAATCAAATTAAAATGAAATCCATTAGTAAAATTCTGGACTAGCTCGAGAATATAGAATGGTATAAAAAAATAAACTCTTTGAAGTGCAGGGACTCTAGAATCCTTGAAGTATGAGTACTGTCTGAATTATATTATTCCAAATAATTTTCTCAGCAATGAGAGTCCCTGGCCATTTCAGGGTGATATTTTTGCAGATTTATGACAAAGTGAAGTATGTAAAAGACTCTTTCTTATAACGTCTTTGGTTTGGAAAACTAGGGAATTATTTTAGCAGGCCTGATTAAGGTAATGTATGTATTATCAATGAATCAATCACTCTGACTAGGAGTAAAGGTGGTGATGATAGAGCTCATGTGAAGAGATTGTCACCCCCTTTTAGAAAGAATCCATTCTCCAAAATGAAAGGTTACTTCAGGAGGGGAGATTGTGTTAGCTTAGAGATTAATTAATTCCCACTTACAGACTTGAACTAAATAAATGTCACATACATGTAACTATGGTATTGAACTATATTACTATTACTTTTTTTTTTTTTTTAAGATTTTACTTATTTATTTGAGAGAAAGTGAGATGGGAGGGGCAAAGGGAGAGGGAGAAGCAGACTCCCTGGACCTGTGTCTTGATTCCAGGACCTTGAGATCATGACCTGAGCCTAAGGCAGGCTCTTAAACAACTGAGCCAACCATGTGCCCCCACTATTACTTTTTAATAAATGAAGAATTGATTGAGAAAACTTCTTAAATCACATGATTTTATGTAATAATGAGATGAAACAAATATATATGAATTCTAATGAAACAAAAATATACTTAGATGAATAAGGTCAAATATTTGACTTGAATTACTATAATCTAAGAATCAACAATATACCCTGGCCTATAAACTTGAAAATTTTTGTTTGCATTTTCATATACATTTAAAATAAATGATATTATACAACATGCAACAGACTATGATTTAACATGAGAGAAATTATCCAGTATTATAAAATGGAGGGTTTCATCTTAATGCTTACAGAACATTTCATACATGGAAGTAATAAAAATATTTAAGCAATGTATTAATTTTGGAGACTCTTCTTATTTCCAAAATAAAATACTATTTTTTAATGAACACCCTTGTGTATATACCTTTGTTTCTATTAATGATTATACGATTACTACCATATTTCTAGGATTAACATTGCATTGTTGTTTAGATGTGGTTTACTGAAACATTTGAAAAACTTTCTGCAAATCATCCTCTAGATGATGTTAAAAACGTTTAACATTTCTACCAACCTGTGAGCTGCCAAACATCATTGGAGTAAATGAGACAACAGGGAAGATTGGTCCACTACAAATTCAAAACCATCAGCTTCAAATCAGCTTTCAATATCACACGGTGATGTTATCATGATAGCCTGACTCCTTCACTAGTCCCACCTGTGCAAACAATGTTTCATATCTTCTCAAATCTCTAAATTTCCTTTTTCTCCATCTGTCCAGCGGATAAACTCATCTACTTCCCCAAAAATGTCTATAAATAGTGACTCCATTATTTGCAGCTTGAATAGTCAATCATTTCAGGCTAGCTTTGGATCACCTTATTTTGTAGGGACAGTTTTAGCAGAAGTCCCCATTGATCTTCCTGCTACTAAATCCAAAGGTCATTACTCACATTTACCTTACTCTCATATGTGAGCACAGCTGACCATGCCTCCCCCCCCCCCCTTTTTTTCCCTTGGCTTTCATGACATCCTGCTCTCTCTCCTGTTCTTCCTCCTATACCTCGAGCCCCCTCACAGCCTCCTTTGTGAGTCTCTATAACAAGATATTTAAATGATAAGATTAACTACACAGATCCTGACATAATATCTTTATCTTTTACCTTAATATATGAAAATATCAGGGCTCACTGGGTAACTGGGTAACTCAGTAGGTTAAGATCCAACTCTTGATTTCAGCTCAGGTCATGATCTCAGGGTTGTGGGACTGAGTCCAGCTTCCGACTCCATGCTGGGCATGGAGTCTGGTTAAAATTCTGTTTCTTCCTCTCCCTTTGCCCCTCCCACCTTTTTGCTCCTATGCGCATATATGTTCTCACTCCTTAAAAAAACAACAAACAAACAAACAAACAAAAAAACTACAGCACAACTTATCCCTATCTAAGGGAGTTTATGGGATAAAAACTCCTAATTACTAGTCATCTTAATCAATGCAATCTTTCTTATTAATTTATATTAATTTTAATATACCATTAGCATTAATTTATATAGCAATAAACCTGAAAGGATTAAAAGTATAAAAACTTGTTTTCCTTTATATACTAAGTATATACTTAGCACTTTCTATAATATGGGAATTTTGCCAGTGAGCTAGATGCCTGTTGTAAAAAATGACCCAAGTCTCCAATATTAAAGAAGGTCATCTAACTGAGGAAATAATTTGTGACCATCAAAAAGAATCAATTTCTCACCTTCCAATCTAAGCCAAGGCTATTTGTTATTATCCAAAATTCCATCCTCTCAATATTTAATGCATTTTTATTGTTAAGAAATCTCCCATATACCCTTATTTCCCTTTCTCATATTCTGCCCCGTATTCCTTTACAACAACTCTAAGGTCTAATACTAATTTCAGATGATTTGTTGAGCGAATTACCTAATTAATGTATGAATATAAAAGAAAATATGTTAGGCATGTTACCTAATGGACTTAACCCTCTATAAATCAAAGAAAACATTGCATATTCTATGCATCCCAAACTTTAACATTTATAATATAATTACCTGTATAACTCATTAAAATCAGTAATCTACCTCACTAAATCTGGGGTGGAACTTGAGATTCAGTGTTTCTAGCTCACATTTAGTTGTTGTTGATGCCAGTGGAGAATGTCAGTGTGATATCCATCTTATACTATCGCCAAAGCACCATGAATCCTGAGGTCTTTTTGGGTCCCTGGACCAGAAATATCATCATATTCTACAGTTTAAGGCCCCAGTCCTGTAGAACTGCTCCCCACCTACACTTTAGATGCCAGTCCCAAGTCCAGATTATTACCTGTGCTTCTGACCAATTGGCTGCAGGCTGGAGATTTCCACAACCTCCTCCTTGGACTTCAGGTTAGAGTGGAAACACCAGATTGTCACCTGTACTTCTGACTGACCATCTGTAAAATAGAAATTCCAAGGAACTCCTGTTCATGTTTGACTAATTTTCTAGAATGGCTAACAACTGATAAACATCTTACTGGTTTATTATAAAAGGATATGATTCAGGAGTACTGGTTTATTATATAAAAAAATATAAGGAACAAGCACACAGAAGAGTTGCATAGGGCAAGATCTGGATAAAGGGCATGGATTTCCAATGATTTAATAACCATTCCCTTCTAAAATGTATTTTAAAAATTATAAATGGGAAAGAAAAAATATACCAAATTTAACACATGCATAATGAAAAAGATTCTACAAAACAAGTATAACTTTTTTACTAACTGAATTTGTGATACTATTGCCATCTTAAATCATTTATTTGTACTTATTTTTATTTTAGCTTGAAGTTATGTAGGACATTCTGTGTAAGCACATACTCATCATTTGTTAAACTTGTTATAGATAATCATATTTGCTTCACTTTATCTCTGCAGAATAATCATATTATAATCCTTTCAAGGGCTTATCACCTTGAATCCATTTTGTATTGTTTGGATATTCATCATGAGGTTGAATAGCAATATTGTTCTCTAAAATTAGGAATGGATTGAATAATATTATATTAAAAAACATAAAATTGTATACATTGTGCCATAAATGCAGCATACTCATATTTATTTATTATTTATTTATGGTTTTAAACTATTTAAGAATAGAATTAGTCAAAACTTATTTTCCTCTTTTTTAATTTTAATTTTTTTCTTTTTTTTAGAGAGAGAGAGTTAGGGTTAGGTGGGGAGGGGCAGAGGGAGAGAAAGAATCTTAAGAAGGCTCCACACCCAGCACAGAAACCAACCTGGGGCTCAATCTCATGACCGTGAGATCGTGATCTGTGCCAAAATCAAGAGTTGGACACTTAAACAACTGAGCTGCCTATGTGCTCCTCATTTTCCTTTTTTAATTGACATAATAGAATTTTAAAAAGATATTTTGAAGCTAAAGATAATTTTAAATTCATTTTTTAGCTAAGTCTCATTTACCTGAGCTGTGTTTATATTTTCTATATAAAATGCAAACTATAGAACCTACCTTGTGTGTGTAATAGTAAATTAATGAATTCAATGCTAGCAAAGTATTTAATACATTGTATAGTGTACTCAAATACTACATATGTGATGGTCTATATTCTTCTTATGTCTTTGGGGCTGCTGATAGAAAGAGTGGGAAAAAATAGAGCCCTAATGAACATTTTATTGGAAAATTTTAAGGACAAAATCCTCTTTATTTTTACACCAACTTATTCAATATAATTTTAAAATTGTTATCTTATCCTATACATTTGAAAGATTGTAATGTCCAAATGTTGATTAATCTGATAAACTGATTCAAGTTAACATGTTAATGAACAAAAATCTCAGGTAGCACATTTGCATTTTAACTAGTATTTTCAAAATATTATCTTATGAGCATTATAGAAAAACCTAGGCAAGTTTATAAAGAATAAAATCAAAATAATAATCTTTCAACTCCCTACATAGTTGCCTGTACTTCTTAAAGAACTATCTACTACCTTTTTATTTTTAATTTAATTTTTAATTTTTTCAAGATTTTATTTATTTGAGGGCAAGCGAGCAAGCACAAGTGCTTGTGTGAAAACACAAGAATGGGGAAGGGGCAGAGGAAGAGGGAGAAGCAGGCTCCCTGCTGAGCAGGAACTGGGATATGGGCTTGATCCCAGGACCCTGGGATCATGACCTGAGCCAAAGGCAGTTGCCTAACCATCTGAGCCTCCCAGGTGCCCCTACTGCTTTTTCTAAATAAGATCATCCCACAACAGATGTTTAAACTTCACACTTCACCCAGAAAAGCATTAGATAATTTATCTCTGTATTAATTTGAAGTACAAAAAGTAATACTCTTCTTAGGGGAAGAGTGTGGTGTAAATCTAATATTTTCCCAGTTCTCAACCATGAGGTGTAGAACATTTCTTTTCATGGATTGATTCATTATTGAAAGGCCTAGGTATCCATTCTACATATTTCCAGATTATAGTCACTCAGAATACATTAATTATAATAAAGAGTAGACACTGTAAAATTTATCTCTATTGGTAAGTTCAATAAAATAAAACTCCCTCATTCTACAAGTATAAACACCTTTGGGAAAATCTTGCTTTCCAGTACAATATATACTCAAATTTTCTGATCCGTACATATTCAAACAACATTTATTTAGGTCAAATGTATAATAATCAGAGTTGAGATTTCAGAGGGGGGGAAAACATAATTCTTACCGACCTGAACATGCTAATTTTAAGGATAAAAGATTACCTACAAGGAACAATTGAAAAATATAATTAATAAAGAATGGTTTGCATGATCTATATCTTACTATTTTAAAATTTATTATATTTTACTTTTTATCCTTTTAATATTATTGAAATATTTCAAAATAAGAAGTACAAAGAAAACTCCATGCTTACATTCTGTTTGTATTATTACAGAAGATAATGGTTGGATGGATGTATGGATGTATGGATGGATTTGCTTTGAAATAACTAGCCTTTAGCTTCCACAGCATATTTTTTAATTATTTGAAGTTTCACCATATAGCTGGATTAAAAATTTTTTATCCAAACTCCTGTTGCTGAATTTGAACTTGTTTTTGAAATTTTTCTTTTATACAAATGCTATGAAATCATCCTTTTCTGAATATTTGATGCGCCTTTAATAATTTCTTTAAAATTAATTTATAAAGTGGAATTGCTGGGATATGCACACCGTTTAAGGCTACTGGATGATATTACTTGATACACCTACATGCAATAATCATCTGATATTTTGGCCAAATATTATACTAAGGGCTAAGAATAAAAGTAATTAAATTACATGCACACAAATAAGCAATGCTTTAACTGATCAAAACTATGCTGTAAAAGACAGAGAGATATTAAAAACATAGTGCTTAATTACAGACAGATATGCATTCACATGATACCATGTGACAAAGCAACTTAATTTTGTTAGGGAGTCTGCTCTGAAAAAATACCATCTGCATTTTCAGATCTTGAGTTGAATAAGAGTTAGTTTGTGATGAAATGAAAATGTGAGGGAATGAAAAATGCTGTGTTTTTGCAGAAAACAGCATGTGCAAATAAATGCAGGAGCCTAGATGGAAAATGGCTCCATAGAGAAAAAGAAAATACACACACACACACACACACACACACACACACACTTAGAACACATTAAATGGAGAGAGGTGACATGAGCCTGGACAAGTAGACCAATGTCACTCCATGTAGCCCAACATAACACTTTTTTTTTTTCAACATAACACATTTTAGGGACTTTGATGCTTGTTTTTGTTTTTGTTTTCCTTAGGAGTATTGGGAAGGCATTGAAAGATTTTTAATTAAAGAGATGGTATAATCATTTCAACATCTTTCAAAGGTCAAACTGCAGATGAGCTTTAAAAACCTACTATTCTGAAAACCCCATCTGAAAAGATTATCAATACCAGTCAACTTCTGCTATTATGGCAAAGGAAAAAAAGAAAAAGGAGAATACTTGTGACTCAGAATCCTATGAAAATGTTCATTTAGGGACAGTTGATCAATTGTATAGGTCCATTTAATTAAATTAATGTACAGGGGAAAGAACTAACCTAAAAATTTAATTTTTCCCTGGGCATAAGATAGATTCATTTATTTATTTTCTTTCCTTGATATTAACACAGTGAGAGAATTACATAGAGATATAAAATGACCTCCCATTCCTTTTTCTCTTGCGCTATTGGCCGAAGCATTTCAAACAGTTTATTTTTGACTTAGTTGACAACTTATCAGCATTTAACACCATTATCACTTGTGTGTACAAAGGAATCTTTAAAAATCCCATATACGCCTGATTTTAAGCTAGATTTTCAGAGCTCCAAATGCTAGTAGTTAGAAAATTCCTTCCCTGGTTAACACATTTTACAGCTAATTATAAAGGATGCCCATAGATCTTAAGTTTTCTTCTATCTGACCTTCACTCAGCCAAATCACAACAGGTCCAGCTCCACAAGTTTTAGAATATGGATCCACAAAAATAGGTCCCCTTCTCCTAAGAGATGGTAAGAAACAGTTCCACCAGCTTTCCATACTTCTTTAGGTCAGTATCTTAAATCTAAACTCTTTAATCATCCAATATCACCCAGTCTTTTATCTCTTGTGCTTTTTATACTTCACATTTTATTCAAAATTCCTATTCTTTTTTACTACCATTACATTTTCCACTGTGTTCTCTGAACCTTATCATGTATCCTCAAGCAAAATCATATTCTAATTCAGTACTTGCCTGTGAAAATGCTACTTCCTCTGGTGTCCTGGAGTGTAGACTCTTGTTCCTTTTTATCTATCTAAAGAAACCTGCCTTTTAAAAGTTTTCCCATCAATCCATCTACTCTCTAGCCTTACATGTTGAAGAAAATTTCAAACCTTCAATCCCAATTGATTTACTAAACAATTTATAATCCAGTCTCTCTCTACATTGCTAATTTCATTATTGACAGAATCATCTAGTTTAAGCATTAAAAAAATTTTAAATCCCATATTAGTTATTTTGGTAATTTAACAAAATCAATACAGATTTAACAATCAATACAGATTGTTACTGTATTTTGACTCTGATATACATAAACTGTTATCTTGCACTTAATCTACTGATTGAAATTAGGAAAAGGAACTACACGTAGGGAAAACTGAATTAGCAAAATATCAAAATACATCAAAATAAGAGATTACATATTGGGCTCAATGGAATTTTGATTGGAGACTATAAAAATGAAAATATGAACTAGACATATTAATAGAAAATGATGAGATATTATTGTGGACATTTTCTTCAAACAGTGCAGGTACGTCCAACTGAAGCCTGTGGTAAAGGGTTTAGTGTGAAAAATATCATTTTCTGCTACTCATAAAAGAATATAGGAGGAAATAAGAATATTAGTGTGATGCTTACAAGTGTATGCTCTACTTAATTTGGAAATTCATATTCTAAATGAAGTCAGGGAAATAACTGTAATATTTTAAAAAATCACTCCTCCATTTCTAATTATTTAACTTCTCATTTTTTCTATTGTATATGAAAAGATCCAAGAATGGACTTGACCTATTAGAATGATATGAGGAGAATAAAGAGGAAGATGTGCCATAAACTAAGGTTTAAATACACTTTAAAAATATATAAATCAGATATTTACCCTTTTATTATTATCTATTTTTATTAATTAGACGGATTATTTATTATTATCTATTTGTTATTATTATTAAAACTAATAACTCTTCATAAAGAGATATCAAAAGACAAGAAAGATGCATTCAGGTCAGATTTTGAAATGTCCATGTGTTTTGAATGGGGAGATTGCACTAATGAAGGAATATTAAAATAAACAGGATATGAAGGGGCCCCTGGTGGCTTAGTTAGTTGAGTGTCTGAGTCTTGATTTAAGACTCTGGTCATGATCTCAGATTCCTTGGATGAAGTCCTGAGTTAGGCTCACCACTGAGTTGGGAGTCTTGTTTCCTTCTCACTGCTGCCTCTTCCCCACTTGCATGTGCACATGCACACACTACTTCTCACTCTCTCTCAAATAAATAAATGATTTTTTTAATAAACAAGGTATGGAAAAATATAGAGCAACTAAGGAAAGAAAAGGGGTTTGTAGAATATTTTGTTTATAGGTAACGTAACAAGGATTCAATAAAGGCCATTGGAAGTGCTAAGGGAAAGGAAGAGTCATGAAGGAGAAAAATTCATTCTACTGATGATAAAAACAGAAAAATAAGGTGGAAGTAAAAATATAACTCAATAAAATAGTCTGACTTTTGACAAAGAAAATGACAATGCTTAAAATATAAATAAGACTAGATAATTTACAAAATTTGGAAAGTATAATATTCTACTTAAGAGTGAACTGTATTTATTCATAGAATAAAATGGCCTAATTTTCAAATTTAGTCATATAGGAATATCATGGCTTCTTGAATTATTTTGAAAATTGTAAATTAAGAATGGGCTGAACGATATGGATTTGCTTCTTCCTTGTATATTCTTATTCAATGCATTTGTGATGATATGAGAAAACTATGATAAGTAATATGGGCAATAAACAACACTTTATTTTTCTTTAAGCTATACTTGAGTAGTAACAGTCAATAAAATTGGAATGAGTGGAAAATAGCATAGTTATTTAACATTCTTTGAATTACTCATATGTATTAAATTATTTAGCATTTAATGAAATGTGCATGTTAACAGGTCAAGATTATGTGGCTCTTTACTGAACTTGATACACCAAGGATGTTATTTTTACAGAATAAATATTTTATATTTTTGCTACAACCTATTTTTCACAAGGGCAATTGATTCATACTACCAAGAATCCAATAAGTCCATGTTCGTATTCATAATTTTATCTAGTTAAACACAAATGTCAGAAGCATTGCTTATACAGAGATACATTTATGTTTATATGTTGATTAAGTATTGAACATTATTTACATTTTGCAGCTAATTTTTTTTTTTTCAAATCAAAAGTAACAAGCTCAGAAATTTAAAAGGTTGCACAAATTCAGAGAGAGACTTTATGTTAGTTTTGTTTGGTAAATATACAAAAAAAATTATACTCAAAGTGAATTTTATAAAATTAGCATTTTTGCAATAGAGCAGTAAATAGCAATTCACATAAAGATAATGAGATTCTTATGAATCCATTGTGTGATGATACAGATATGATTTAGTGAGATTAAAGGGATTTTTTTGTAGGTGGCATTTTGATTATCTTGTCTTCATTTTCACATGAAGTGAGAGTTGTAATCCTAAAAAAAGTAAATTTTCTGTGTTTTGATAATGAAGTTAATTCAAAGTATCAATGAGAAGAGTAAGTTACCAAAATAATATACCTACTGAAAATAGCAATCATAGAATATTGAATAAATACATTTATTTATTTTTTTAAAAGATTTTATTTATTTATTCATGATAGAGAGAGAGAGGCAGAGACACAGGCAGAGGGAGAAGCAGACTCCATGAACCGGGACCCTGACGTGGGAGTCGATCCCAGGACTCCAGGATCATGCCCTGGGCCAAAGGCAGGGGCTGAATCGCTGAGCCACTCAGGGATCCCCTGAATACATGACTTTAAATATTATCTAGCTTAACCATCTTTGTAGATGGAAGGAAAAAGAAAGGTAATGACCAGTTCCATTAATGTTAAAATCTAAATAATATCATCTAGTTGGGAGAACAAAAATAAGCAAAAAATAACAAGGTTAATAGATATATACAGCATATGAGAAGGTAGGAAGTTCTATGGGAAAAAAAAAATAAACTGAGGAAATGGTAATGGTAACTGACTTTCCTGGAAGTTGTGTTGCTTTAAATGAGGGTAAGCCTTCCTGAAGAGGTGATAAGCAATGATGATCTATAAATGGTGAGGAAGCAAGCTGTGGGTGATAATTATAAGCAGAGGGATTTCAGTGTCCTAAAATGAGAGTGTTACTGGCAATGTACAAAGGAGAGCACTATAGAAGGGCAGTGTTCTGGCTGAGTGAGCCACTGAGGAGGAATTCATAGGAGATGAAGTCAATAATATCTGTGCTGTCTAAAATGCCCTGATTTTACTCTGGATGAGATATTTTATAAGCAGAGGAAATGATTCAACTATTTTGGCAACTATTTTGAGAAGTAATTATAGGAGAACAATGGCAGACAAAGGGACAGAAAGCTATCACAGGTGTTATTGAAACTGCTAGATATCCAAGTCTGGAATTCAAAAGAGAGGTCTCCAAGGGAAATAGCACTTAGGAACAATTATCAGAGAATTTTTATAACCATGAAATTGAATAAGATCAATAGAAAAGAGGAAACTGTAGATAGTGAAAGAAGAGGACTGCAAATTGAGTTTAGGATGTACCAACCTCTGGACTGAGAGAAATCCAGAACATTTAACAAAATCGATCATAAAGGAGTTTTCATAGAGAAGAGTATGTTGTATTGAAAACCAAGTAAAAAAGATATGAGTGATCACCTGTGTCAAATGATGTTGATAATTCAAATGTTATGAAGCCTGAAGATTGATTATTGGATTTAACAACCTGGAGGTTTTGTTGGCCTTTCCTAGAGCTGTTTTTGCTGCTAAAGATGAGGCTTTGACATTGCCTTATTGACTCAACCCCTCCCACCCTTACTTTATCTGTTAAAATCCATTGCTATAGTTACATTAAAGAGATGAAGAAGAAAGAAAGAAAGAAAGAAAGAAAGAAAGAAAGAAAGAAAGAAAGAAAAAAGAAAGACAGAAAGAAAGAAAGAAAGAAAGAAAGAAAGAAAGAAAGAAAGAAAGAAAGAAAAGAAGAAGAAGAAGAAGAAGAAGAAGAAGGAGAGGAGGAGGAGGAGAGGAGGAGGAGGAGGAGGAGGAGGAGGAGGAGGAGGAGGAGGAGGAAATGGTGATAATGAACTTTCATTTCACTCAAGGATTGAACAAGGTTGAGAAGACACAAACAATGGAGGAGGCAGAATATAGCCCACCTAGACTGGGTCCTCAGTGATTTGAAAAAGGAATAGAAAATAAGCCAAAGGAAAAAGAAATCTGAACTAGAGTTGGGTCGAATAAGGAAGTGAGATTTTCTATCCCTGCTTTTCCCTTGAACACGGCCATTAACATTGGAGACAATTGTACAGCAGAAATCTTACCACCATCACTGAATTCTAAAAAAGCTATTTCTAGATTTTTGGAGATCCAATTCTGAGAAATAGGAGCACAATGCAGGTGGGGGTGGCTTTGGGGGGGAGACCTGACACTTACCCTTTGGTGGCACATTTTAACTTGAATTGTATTACACATACTACTATAAAGTCCAAAAGAATATTATATGAAGTTAAATAGTAGCAAAGTCCCCACCACAGTCATAGTTTCCTAATCACTGTAAAATATTTTTCTAGTATACCAATCTATCATTTTGCCTAGGTTATTTTATATTTCATTTTATTTATTGCTTATCTCATAATATTTGAAAGACTTCAGTTTGCCCGTATTCTATCTAGCACCATTTCTTCCAAGCTTGATGATACAAGAAACTATGCTCACACTCAAGAACATATTTTATTCTTAATTGTTTTATACATTTTTTTCTTTTAACTAATGTGTATTTATTGATTACTTTTTATGGCTCATACTCTTACTTAGACATGAGGGATAAAACAATGATCTAAGTCTGAATATAAAAGAAATTGTAATTGCTGAAAGCAGAGGGATCAGATTGTACAAAGACTTTCTATGCAGGAGGAGGCATAACACATTTAAGTAATTAAAAGCAAGCTGGCGTGCCTGGAGTGTTGACAGGAAGAGGAAACATTGTGAGGAAGTCCAAAAAATTAACAGCATTGCAAGGTATTTAGGTTCTACATTGCATATGATTTTATTTTTCTTTTAGGTACAATGGAAAGTTATTGAAATATTGATGCATTCATTTATTTGACATATACTAATTGACTATCTGCTATGTCCCAAGCAGGATGCTAAATATAGAGGAATATCAAAGATAAATAAAAATACGGTCCTTGCTTTCAGGAAACTTAAAATATTATGAAAAGGGAGAAAAACATTAATAACTAACAAAATACCAAAAAAACAAATTTTGGCTATGTTACCTATTCTGAGTAAAAGGCCTATGGCACTAGGAGATGATACTACTTAAATCTTCAGTTTGTAGATAGTAGCTGAAGTATGAAGAGAGAATAAGATCATCTAAAGAGAAAGAATAAAATATACAGTATGTAACATGGACACAGAAGTGAGAAGGTATTAAAAATCTAATATTATATTGCATATATATATATATTCACTAATTCCTATATATTTCTTTGTACATATATTGTGCATGCAGAGATCATGTGAAAACTATCTTACTACCTGAAGAGACTGAAGATAAAAAGGCATATTCCAGTAAGGGGTAAGAAATGAGTTTTATTGAGTGTTTTGTCCATAGAGGTTTCCATTTAGATCAATACAGCCCCCTTCAAATGCATCTCTTGTTCCTGGCAAAATTATAAAGATTTATCTATTTGTTTCTTTTTTTCTTTAGGACAACCACCACCTATCCTTGATCGGTTCAGTAAAATGTTACCAACCTCCTACTATCAGTATAGTAATTTTTTTTTTTTAATTCACTGTGTTCATGGTTTCAACTATGCTATTTTTTTCAATCACCTTATTTTCCACTCCCAATCAACTTTATTTTACAATCAGTAGAACAAATGGTCAAATTCACTGAGAGCTAACGAGTAGGTAACTAATCTCTAAGACAGCCAAGACCAAAAATAATATATTTAACACATTTAAGAAACGGAAGTCATTCAAGCTGCCTGTGATACTGTGATATAATCAGACAGTATATATTTGTTTTTTATTATGTCCCTGAATCCTGGCAAAAAGCTCTTAAAATCCTTGTAATTTCCTGAGTGTGGTGATGAAAGGAGCATCTTTTGTTAACACAATAAGCCCCTTTCAACCTTACCTGTGTTAATGCTAATGAAGGGACCCTTGGACTTCTCAGTAGCTTTGGTTGCCAGAAGAAACAACCACATGATTAGACAGTTCTAACCTTCATCTCCACCCCTTGATCTCCAAGGAAGGGGGGAGGGCTGGAGCATGAATTAATAATCAACCATTCCTACATAATGGAAGCTCCATAGATACCCTAAACAATGGAGTTCAGGCAGCTTCTTCCAAAAGAATATATCCCCAGGTCAGGAGCATGGTACACTCTACTGGGGAGAGAAGTTGCTGTCTCAACATCCTTCTGCACCTATCCCTATGTACCTCATAATCTGGCAGTTTATTCTTATACTTTTTAATATCCTTTATAACAAACCAGTAGTAGTAAGTAAGCTGTTTTCCCTGAGTTCTGTGAATCATTCTAGCAAACTATAAAACGTTGAGGGAACACCTGATTTATAGGCAATGGACCAGAAAAATGTGAGGCCTGAGATTTGCGATTTTCATCTGGAGCAGTGATAGTCTTGTGGGACTTAATCCCTTAACCAGTCTGGATGGTTACTGTAGGACTTGTAGGACAACCAGTTGATATATGGAGAGAACTGGAGAATTTCTTGGTGTAGAAAATCCACATATTTGGTGTCAGAAGTGTTGAAGGTACAAACAGATCTTACTGTCCCAAAGTTTATTGGGTTTAAATCACAATTACAGAAATATTGTAAAGTCTTGGCCTGCAGCAGGACTAGCTGAGACTTATTCAAATAAGCAAAGCAGATGGGGTGTCGAGATAAGAATTATAGAGCATTACTAAATGCTCAGCACTCTGGTATGTGTTTACCATATATTATCTATTTTGTCCTTGAAATAACTATATGAGAGATATTTTATGCATGAAAAATATTTAGTGAATAACTCACGCAAGTCACTAGCAATTTGAAAACAGAGACAGACCAAACCAATGATGAGGCGCTGCAGAAAAAAATTTAAAGGATAAGATTCTTGGACTGAATGTAAATATCATTAACAAGAAATCTAAACAAAAATAAATAAGCAAATAAATAAATAAACAAACAAACAAACACACTGGCTATATGGATAGGTAAGCATATTATTTTGCAAGCACTTGTAGAATGCCTACATGGTGCCAGGAACTGTTTAAGCACTTAAAACTATTAACTCACTGAATCACCATAACAACCCAAAGAGATTAGGCATGCTTATTAACATCATGTTGTTTCAGGAGAGGAAATGTATGCACAGAGAGGATAATCAAGCAAATAATCCAAGGTCCAATATGTAGCAAGCGATTCAAATCTTGTCAGTGTTGTTGCAGAACGTATTTCAAGCCCCAGGCCACAAGCAACAGTTTTGAGTTCCATTGGAGATTATAGGATTCGTTGCAAGATAAAGTTGGCATATTTACTTTGTATATTTTTTAAGATTTTATTTATTTATTCATGAGAGGCACAGAGAGAGAGAGAGAGAGAGAGAGAGAGAGAGAGAGGGGCAGAGACCAGGCAGAGGGAGAAGCAGGCTCCATGCAGGGAGCCCAATGTGGGACTCGATTCCGGGTCTCCAGGATCACGCCCTGGACTGAAGGCGGCGCTAAACCGCTGAGCCTGCAGAGCTGCCCATGGCATATTATTAAATCCCAGTGTTTGCACAGCTCAAAATTCAGGGGCAGGACATTCATTCTATGGGAGAATTAGGTACCAAAAAGATTTGAGTGTAAGATGGAAAGGGAAAAAGATGCAGGTCATAGGGTAAAAAAGAAGCTTGAACTTCATTATGAAAAACTGATATACCAAGATAAAAATTAGTAGTAACTCTGGTCAGAAATGAGTTATTAATTTGTTGACAAAGAGACATATACAATAAAAGAGACAAAGCACTGAAGCCTTCTGCTACTGTAAGAAGCATGGAATCTAAGAGGAGCATGACAAAAAGATAATGACCTTAACAACCACAGTAAAAGAAACCTAGTGGATTTTTCTTTTTTTTTGTTCTAGTATAGTAATCTTAACCAATTTTTACACATTGACCATTTTTAAAAATTCAATTAAATATTATATAATTTTATATTTATGATAAAATTCCCTGAATAAAGAGAATAGATATCAAACTATGTCTTCATTTCAGACATGTACAGGATTTGTGATAGCTGTGTTACTAAAAGAATAAACTCCCTAAAACAATCCTCACAGAATTTTAATGAACATATTCCACATAAGCTACTTAGATGATTTTGATCCCTGGATAAGATGAAGAGTCAGAGGCTACTGCACAAATTGGATACCATTAGAGTATCAAAATGGTTTTATTATTTTCCAGCATGTATGTGACTTCTTATATATATATTACCAAGAATATTAATCAAAATGTCAGTGGAGTGCAGGTGAAGCCAAACAAACAAGTTGTAGATCCAGTTCATACATCATTGATCAATGAATGTTATCAATTTTCACACAGCCCAGGACCCTGATAACTTTCCTGTTGAGTGCATAGCATAAATTTTAAATGACCTAGGGCTCAGCATGAGGAGAATTACTAAAAGGCACTCTCAATGTTCTAATAATATTCTGAATTACTACTTCACATAATGGAAAAAATAAACTTTTAATGTAATCCTTAAGAGTCACCTAAAATAAATAGAAATGTATTTCTTTACATTTAAATCCTCTAAAGATCAGCTTCCAAATAAATGTCATAATAATATAGGAAACAAAAATACTAATTTTTTCATAGTTGATTACTTCCGCAGCTCAAAAATATATTAAATGCAGACTAAACCAAAATAAGAATAACTGAAAACTCCAGTTACCCCAAATCACATTTTTTTTTTAAAATTTTTATTTATTTACGATAGTCACACAGAGAGAAAGAGAGAGAGGCAGAGACACAGGCAGAGGGAGAAGCAGGCTCCATGCACTGGGAGCCCGATGTGGGATTCGATCCCGGGTCTCCAGGATCACGCCCTGGGCCAAAGGCAGGCGCCAAACCGCTGCGCCACCCAGGGATCCCCCAAATCACATTTTTATATTCTTATTATGAATTTAGAAGATACAAATAGTCTTTAAGAAAATATTGGCCTGTCCCATTCCATCAATTCAAGAACACTTGGAGTACGGACATGGAGTTTACTACATCAAAATTGGCTGTCCCATTGCAGATTATTGACATGATGCTATCAGGAATGTGTCTTCCTATGCCCTCCCCACCTCCACCTCTTCTCCATAACATGAAGGATCATATGATGATTATTTGCTTCTTATCACAGATCACTGCTGCATTAATTGCAGCTCTCAGTAACCAAGGAAGTAAAAGAAACATCAGGCCCACACTACAGCTATATGGATTCTTTTACAAGGTAGAAGAATCTATATCCTCCGGAATTAGTGGGGTGACATTTTCTTTACGTTCCTACCCTGTTTGTTTGTTTTTTTCTTATATCTGACAAAAGTAGAAATTTCTTTCCTGTATCTTTCCAAAGTAGGCATGTCTTTCACTTCCTGGCATGCATTTAACTTCTTTGTTCTTCTCTAAAATGCTTTTCTCTTTTTTGTTCCAAACCCTAGGAACTCCTATTCTGGAAATCCTATTCTATGGTCAGCAACTTCCTCTATATGCTTAAAATCTTCTTTTGGAGAGCTTCTTTATTCTCTCATCCTACACATATTCTTTGTCTTTGTTCCTAACCACTGAACTTTTAAAAATCCTACTGTTTAAAGACTCCTAAAACTGGCATATATGACTTGCTCCCTTCTTATGAAATAAGAAGACTTGCTCCTTTCATATGATATACTGAGCTCCCATTATACCCTCTCATTAATTGAAGATCTTGGTACCTGACTCAGTCTTACTTTTTATGGACACACTTTCCAAGCACCAGTATGATTTCATCACCATCTCAGATGACTCATTTAACATGCTGCTCTTTCAGTCTCTGGTAGCTTAACTGTTTTTTCTATCATTTTTCTAGTAAAAAGTCCTAAAATTATACACTGGAACTTACTATTAGCCAAGGGGTATCCATCTCTGAAGATAATAACTTAAAAGATATTTACTAAAACAAGATACCAGTTACCCTCAACCCAATTTTACTCTGACTCTATCAAGAATTATAGCTTGATTTCCTTTCTTAATTTATTATTTATGTATGCTTCCTCACCCATTACCATTGGATTTTTTACCCTTTTAAACTACCATTACCATAGTAATGTATAAATGATCCCTTACTTCTATTATTCTCTTTGTAATAACTCATTATTTTTCTCCTAACCTCTGTATCAGCAGAAGACATTAGCATCTAGTTGGGAATTTACTTCTTTTAGTTATGAGTGATCCTGGACTTTACATTCTCTTTGCCCTCATATCCTGTAAATCATCCAGTTGCATGGATGCTGTCTTTTTTTTAAGATATATTTATCTTAGAGAGAGAGAGAGAGAGAGAGAGAGAGGTGGGCAAAGGCAGAGGGAGAAAAAGAGTAATTCTCAAGCAGACTCCATACTGAGTGGGCAGCCTGACACAGGGCTCAATCTCAGGACCCTGAGATCCTGACCTGGGCTGAAACAAAGAGTTGGTCACTCAACCGACTGCACCACCTAGTCATCCCTGGATTCTGTCCTCTAAATATGCTATGGTTTGATTTATTTCTCCCTATTTGCACTGCCATCCTAATGTTATGTGCCAACATCACCTCCCACCTAAAAAACATAAACCACACACTAAAGGTACAACATACAGAATGAATAAAATATAGTTCAGTATTGGGGGACATAGTGAGACTCTTTTTAAACTGTCCCTTTTTATTCTTAGGTTTATTTTGTGTTTTTATTTTTATAATAATATAATAATCGAGGGAACACATCTTGTATGTCACTGATGATGCATACAGGTAATAGCCTTCTTATAGCATTGTACTGATTTGATATTGGGAAATAATTACAAAGTACAATTAGTTTCTTCATGCATCATTTTTTAAATTCTAAATTTTTTGTCACTCTGTAGCAAGAGTGATCTTTTTCTTCTTAATTATTCAACTTTATATTTTTAGAGAGGTTTTTGGCTTACAGGAATATTGAGCAGAAAATATAGTTTCCATATTACCCTTCTCCCATCCATCATGCACAGTTCCTCCATTGTTAATATTTTGCAGTAGTGTGATATATTTATTACAATTGATAAACCAATACTGATGTTATTAGTAAAGTCCATAGTTTACATTAGATTTCACTCTGTGTTGTACATTCTATTGGCTTTAACAAATGCATAATAACATGATTCCACCATTACATTATCATACAGGATAGTTTCACCACCCTAAAATTCTCCTGTGCCGCCTATTTATCCTTCCAATCTCCCCCCTGGACTCCTAACAACCACTGCTCTTTTTATCTTTTCCAAAATGTCATATAGTTGGAATCATACAATAGGCAGACTTCTCAGACAGGCTTCTTTTACTTAGCAATTGCATTTAAGTTTCCTTCAAGTCCTTTCATAGAATTATCATTTAAAAATAAAAATCACATCATGTCAGTATCCTGCTTACAATGCCATGATGCCTTCTTTCTCATTGTCCTAAAATATTGTCTAAAATCTTTAACAAAATATAAAACTCTGTTATTCAAAGTGTAGTTTTTATGGAAGAAGAGACATTTTCACCTAAGAGTTTATTCTAAATATAGATTCTCAGGTGCCACCCTGGTATTACTGAGTGTTAGTGGACATACTAGCAAGTTACAAGGTGATTTAGATGCTCACCGAAATTTGAAAACACACTTATGTTTTTCTGCAGTGATCTTTGCTGTGTACTATCTTTCCAGCCCTACTGTGGATCATTTTTCCATCTAAAAAGCCACTTAATAACAAAGAATTCCAATGTACTAAAAATAAAGCCCTTTAGTTATCTCCAGAAGAACAAAAATGTTATACAGGATTTTAATTTAAGTAATATAAAGATAATAAAATAGTAATAATAAACAAAAGTTCTACTTTTAGAGTCAGAAATACTCTCAGTAGCAAATTACCTGTGTTTTATTTTTTAAAAATACTTAAATGTTTTAACCATTTGCATTCTTTTTTTTTTTTGAGGTATAAATAAGAATTTTATTTTTTAAGGAAGTGGGAATAACAGACTTTTTATAACCCTCCAACCTTTACATGAATTCATTTGACTTTTAAACATTTTTCAGGAATTCTTCACGTACAAAAAAAATTACCTGTACACAAAGAGGTATAATACGTCTACAGGCATAATGCCACTTAGTACACTAGAGTCTAGCTAAAATTAATCTGCTCCACATCTTTTTCTTTGCTACTGAAATATGATTTGCATGTATCAAAATTTTTTAAATTAATACTCCTAAATGGATAAATTATAAAACAAAGCATGATTCTCAAAAGCACAAGATCTTTTTCCTTCACTAAGAAATTTGTTTAAATTAAAATGCAAACAAGTCTATTAGTTTGACTACTGAATACTGTTAATATTTAAAAGCAAAACGTGGAAAATAATAGCTTTGCTCTACGTACATCTTACACTTACAAACTACTGCATTTACTATTAAGCAACCAAGAGTAACATACAGAAACATGGAGCTTAAGAATTAAATGTAAACTAAGCCACCTAGTACTTTTACATATTTATCTCAGAATTATCCTATGTTTTTTAAAAAAAAATTACATTTATTTATCTATTTTCCATGTTACCTCGCACAGAGAGCTAGAAATATAGTAGCACTCAGCAAATACATTCTGAGTAATGTAAAATATTCCTGCCTTGGTGTTCTGACTGCTGAGGCCAGGTGATGCCTCACTCTACTGGTCGCCAGCATCTCTGCCTTTCAATTACAGATTTTCAGACTGAATGCCTGTTTCAATTTCAATAGTTTCTATCTTTCCTGTTTGCTTGTTTTCTAAGCCATGAAAAAAAATTACCCAGTTCTTACTGATGGGGAGAAGTAAAGTCATCAGCTAAATCATGATGTCTATTTTGTCTATTCTCTAAATCTACTTCTTACTGTATATTTCTAACTGAGCTATGGTTATATTATCAGTTCTTTATTTCATAGATAGGATCACCATATATAGCCCAAACTCGGACACTTATGAAAATAAAAGGAAACTCTATTAACAAGCATAAACCAGTACTGTACAAGACAAACCAGGGCATACGGTCACCCTATTTACAGGCAGTGTAACAAAATAAAAATTATAGTACAAATTGATGGTCAAGCATTCCACCAGTTTAAATTTGTCCTGACTTTCCCCTTTAATAACTGATTCTTCATTGTCTGGGTTAGACGTGTCTATGTTCAGTACGTGCTAGTATGAAATATATCTAGATTTATCTAAGATCTGAAAATTGGTATTATACGCATGGCATCACTAGTAAAAATCTGCATAGGACTATCCTTAGTCATGACAGTTACCACAGCAATATTTTGACACTTTCATATTCAAATGCTGTGATAAGGAGTTACATTTATCAAAATGCAAGTAATTTGAGAAAAAAAATGGCAAAAAAGTAGCATCACTCTCCAATACCCTATATAAAATTAGTAAATGTTTTCTGAGGTTCAATACCAAGAAACCAAGTTATCCCAATTGACTAGGCAGGATAGTACGAACTAATGGAAAAAATCCATTCTCTGAGTGTAATCAGTAATTTTAAGAAGTTAAAGAAAAAAAAATATGGACCAGAAAGACTTATCTACAAGTGATGGGAAATAAGAGCAGAGCTTTTAGGTAAAGTAGGTCTTTTGAAGAAGTACTAAATAGGAGATTTTTTATTAAGAAAGTGATCCTCCTAAGGATAAGAAGGAGGTGATGATTAAAGTTGTAGCACTAAAAATATGTTTTATTATTCAACCCACCCAACTCTCTCCCCTCCATACACACATCTTCTCTTCCTTGGCTTTAGCTAAGTGCTGCTCTCTTTTTCCATTCCCCAGTTTTGTTAATGCTGTTGCATTTGCATTAAAAATAAATTCAGGGGGCACCGGTTGGTTCAGTAGTTGACTGTCTGCCTCCGGCTCAGATTGTGATCCTGGGGTCTTGGGATCGAGTCCTGCATCAGGCTCCCTACAGGGAGTTTGCTTCTTCTTTGGCCTGTGTCTCTCCCTCTCTCTCTGTGTCTCTAATGAATAAATAAAGTTCAGTTATAAACTCAGGGTTTATAAAGCTGAGGTTGGTTAAATGGCCTTCAAGTTTAGAAGACTCATGTGAATTTAAGGCTGGAGTGGTCTTAGTGACGAGTACAGCTCTTTTTTCATCTTTTTCAAGTGCTTTTCTCTTCCCCATTTTGGAAATATTCTCTGCACACACTACACCACCATTCAATACGACCTTCGCCCTCACAAGTTTTTGCCCAATGGTCATCTGCCAAATCTTTCATTGCAACAGCGTATTCAGAGTGTTTCCTCATCCTCACGATGTTCTTGCCAGATCTTATCAAAATCTCCCACTTCCTGGTACTTCTTGCGGAGCCGCGGGTGGATGCTCTTCACCACTGGAGAGCTGCTCCCACTCCAGCTTCTGCTCCTGCTCCCGAGGCGGTGGGGTGCTCGGGGGCCCAGCCCCAGCCCCAGCCCCAGGCCCAGGCCCAGCCCCAGGCCCAGCCCCAGGCCCAGGCCCAGGCCCAGGCCCAGCCCCAGCCCCAGCCCCAGGCCCAGCCCCAGCCCCAGGCCCAGCCCCAGCCCCAGCCCCAGGCCCAGCCCCAGCCCCAGGCCCAGCCCCAGGCCCAGCCTCAGCCCCAGCCCCAGGCCCAGCCCCAGGCCCAGACCCAGGCCCAGCCCCAGCCCCAGCCCCAGCCCCAGGCCCAGCCCCAGGCCCAGGCCCAGGCCCAGCCCCAGGCCAGCCCCAGCCCTAGGCCCAGCCCCAGGCCTGCGAGCACAGCCTCGGCCCCCGCCTCGGGCCCCGCAGACACCTGCCTGACGAAGGAGGAGGTGGAGAAGGAGGAGGCAGCAGCAGCGGAGGCAGCAGCCGGGGGAGGCCGGGGGAGGACAGGGGAGCCGAAGCGTCGGCCTCGGAGGTGGCCCCTCGCCCAGGCACCCGAGCCGATTCAACCATGTGCATTCTATAAAAAAATCTATGCAAAGAGTGTGAATGTGCATTGAAATTTTTTGCCTTTATTCTTCTCTTTAAGGTAATCTAAAATATTTGAATGTCAATATACATTTAGCCTTTGAGTAATATTTATATTTCTTTATATCTTTGCCATATTTTCTCGATGAAGAACAGAGCTAATGCAGCCAGAAAAAAAAAAAAAAAAAACAGAAAATCATGTTTCAATAAGAACAAAAGGGCATAATAACTTAGTCATCTCAAAACTCACCTGGCTAACTTCTATCCACCCTTCATGTAATAGCTTAAAAGATAATTTCCTCCGGGAAGCCTACCTTGGACTCATCAGCCAAAGCTAGATCCTTCTATTATATCCTTCACTGCCCCATAGTATCCTTTGTAATGTAACCTTTCATTTCTTTTTGGTATGTCAGTATCCCCACTAGATTGCAAATCCCATTAGCAATTTAAAATAGAGACCATGTCTGTCTTATTTTCTGCAGCATCTTCAAGATCCAGGACACTGCTTAAATCATAGATGATGAATTTGATAAATATTTTTCAGTAAATATAAATGCAATTGCTGTGTGATGTCAGTGAATATTCTTACTCAATCTCTGTAAGTTTAACATGTATGTCTACTATCTTGTGCAAGAAAAATTGATTTCCAGAAGCAAAAACTCTCAATTACTTTAAAAGAAAGAGTAGAAAATATGTTTCTTTCTAAAAAGATAATAAAATATATCTGTGGTTGCTTTCTTCTTTATGTTTAGCTTAAAATTTAAATGTTCCTTTTTTTTTAACCAAAGTTAAATAAAATCTACAAATTAATTTGCAAATTAATTACAAAACAGGTATATTTTTAGCAGACATATTGATCATTTTTGATCCTTCTTTTTGGGACAAGTACTGAGGGTTGTTGTTGTTGTTATATTTTTCTTTGTTTGGTCATTTGCCATTTGATAGCAAGCATGTACCAGTTGCTCAATAAAAATTAATTTCATTTCATTTCCCCTATATGTCACAAAGTGCCTTTTAGAATTTATCTTATAAACTTTCTAACAGTTCTTGTTTCTAGAAATGACTGTTTTCTTTCTTGTGTATGAGTATGTTGGAATGAAATGGCAGGTTCATATCACACAATAAAAAAAAAGATGAAATAAAATGTAGGTTTCCATAATCCTGGCTCACAACTCCCATCACAGCACCAAATTTCTTTATGGAATAATAATGGGACCCTGCACTCTAACTTAGAAGCCAACAATAACCAAGATCATAATCAGGTGCATAGCTCCAAAGAAAAATGCCTACCATGTCAGCAATAAAGACCAGATAGATCCCTGAAATTCTGCTTTCCTTGGGATTCAGAATTTATATTCAAAACATTGCAGTTGCTGTGAGACACCACAATAACACTTCTATAGCACAGTTTCAAAGGTCTAATAAATTAGATTCTTCCTTGGCTCAGTCAAAAATACTGTGTTCAGCAGTTTCAACAATGGAAGCTTCATCTAATTAAATTAAGTGCTGTAGAGGCTCATGCCAGCAATACTACCTCGAGCTGATAGACCCAGGTTCGCAATATTGCTAATCTGGCATGCAGCCACCAGCAGGATGATCATAGACACTGAGCCAACGTTTTGATTTCAAGTAACTGAAATACAAAAAAGAAGCAATTTTCCTTTTAATGCTGCAGCAGTCCTAACATGAAAATTTATGTCACATCACTACCATATATCTAGAACACTTTTGGAAGGTCCACTTGTTATTAAATTAGACATTTAATCCTAAAAAAGACTGTGAGCTCATAACTCTTTTAATATGGTAGCTAATTTTCCTCCAAAACCATTTGTACTGAGAATGGCAAATTTGCTTGAAAACAGTTTTTTCATATAAACAGTTCTCATAGTATATTGAAGATTTAGTACTTTTTGTGAGTTTGCTTTTTTCTTTTACTTTTTTACTTGTTTATGATAGTTGGAAAAATGAAATTCAAAGTAAAACTTGCCACTAAGACAATGCCAAGTTAGAAAAGTAACTTAATTACCATATTTTTAAATCTGAAGGAACATTATATTTTTATAATTTAGGACACTGTTTTTTTTTCAGTAAAAAATATATTTACATAATTTTGTTTACTAAAACTCATAATATAAAATTGCCATAATTTCATTATTATCAGATTATTGATATGATTCATAATTGAATTAAGACTGATCACAGAGTACTTGTGTAATCACTAATAAATACTTTATTATAATTATTCATTTTAATCAGGGCCTCACCAAACTGTCAGGGTATATAAATGAGAGGAAACAAAAGGCATAATGTATATTAGCCTCACCAGGCATATTGATCATTTTTGGTCCTTCCTGTTAGACATAATCTGTTTTTAAGAAACTCTTCTAAGAATTTCACTCTTTTCAGAAACAGTAAATAAGAATATTAAACTGTAAATATACCAATATAGGAAAATAGAGTAAGATCTAATTATCACTGCAGAAGAATTAATATTACAATATCTTTCTGTGACTTTTGAAACACACAAAAGATTGTAAGTTTTATAATGGGGTGAGGAGAGATCACACAATTTGGGAAATGTAGGAATGGAAAGATCTGTCAAAGCTATGGAAGACTTTAAATGTCAGAGCAAAAGACTAAAGCTATAAAAGTAGCTCTCATTCAGACTCTGAGATACCAGGGAATACACAAAAAATGGCATTTTGATTTGCTATATATATATAAAATGACTCTAAGGAAAATGGATGAGATTTAGCATAGCATGATAGTAAGTGGCTTATAAGGATACTGGGCTGAAAATGTCAAATGTTAATTTATAAGAAAAGCAGATGGTATGCATCTGTTTAAAAAGATCTTATTTATTTATTCATGAGAGACACAGAGAGAGAGAGGCAGAGGGAGAAGCAGACTCCTCACAAGGAGCCTGATGTGGGATCGGGACTCCCTAACCGGGATCAACCCATGAGCCACCCAGGAGTCCCTAGATAGTATGTATTCTTAAAAAAATGTTAATACAAGATGCAGTTTAGCAAGGTTTACAAGTGATTGGTATAAAAGCTAAAGTTCGGAAAACATGGGATTATGCAACGTTTCCTTGGAGTTGGTAGGCTATGAAGTCCCTGAGGATAACATTACTAACAGGTTGACTTTTATATTAATTAATTAATTAATCACCTCAATAAATTAATCCCCTCAATAAATACCCTGAATTTAGTATTATATCTATCAGGTGTTCTAAGAAGATGCAGGACAGAGTTTGAGAGGAAAAAAAAAAAAAAAAGGAGGTATGGGAGATTAACAGTAACGAATACACTGACATTTTTTTTTTTCTAATCACAGTTTAAGACTTCATTATCCCATTTTATTGAGGCTGGTTATATAATTATATAATTTATGTGCTGCACTCTACTGAGCTGAGTCATTAGGCTGGTTTTTAGTTTAATATGTCACCCTCTTTAAATAGCAGAGCTTTAAATGAGTCTTCAGGTATTTACTTAGGATGATAATGGAAATTTCCAATCTATGTGGTTTGATGGTTATAAGTTACTATTAATATTCTGCTAGAATGCCATATTATCCAACCTTTACTAAATAGTTTACAAAGATTTATCTGTTGAAAACTAGGTCCAAGGCCAGGATTACCATTTAGCTACCCTTGCTATTCAAGGAAATATTTACTCGCTGATATTTTTTTCAATGTCAAATGGTAGATTATTACAGACATTTAATAAATTTGTAGCATAAAAATCTTTTTGTTTTCAGATCATCTACACATTATCAAGTATGAAGAGGTATTCTTCAGATAATTGGGATCAGACATGTATGGTATGGCTTATACAATCCTCTAGGCTCAACTTTTGTACCAACCACTGTTGCAGCAAAGGAGTGCTGCACAGGCTTAGACCAGTTTAGCACAAAGGCAGCTCTCCCCTAATGCAAAGTAAATCTTTGTTTCTGCTCCAGGGCCCCTAAGAATCTGTGGTCTGAGGCCCCAAGGGAATCAGCTCAGCACTCTTCTATATACAACCCAAATGCCTGGGGTTTAAAATCAAGGGGCCACTTTTATTCATGGGGGAAATGAAGCCAAGGGATAAGTGCTTTCCATTTTTGCCTCCTAGGCTAACTGTTCTGAAATACATCTTACAAGTCTTCTCAGACTAAAAAAAAGTTTGAATTCAACTATATTTTTGCAAGCTCTTTCATATATAGGCTTATATATGGAAGAAATGAAAATATTGTGTCAGTCAAAAAGACTTTCAGTTCCCCAGTAAGTATTATACAATTATTAGAAGTATACTTCTGGAGTTTCCTGGCTGTGCTGTTGTGTTTGGTTTTGTTTTTTGGGTTTTTGTTTTGTTTTGTTGCTCAGTTGCTGAGTTTTCCTGGGTGTGACTCTTCTTTGACAGATCATCAGATAAACCATCAAAGAAATCTTGTGGCTGTCATGAAAAAGCTTTTCTTTCATTATCAAATTTAAACCTTCTCACTTTAAGACCTTTTTATAAATAGTGGAGAGCAGTGACTGTAATCAATAAACCCCTCAATCAAGCTATGAAAGAACACCATATCATCAGACAGATGTAATGGGGTTGAAAAGGGTCAGGAAAGGGTGGCCAGAATGATGAAGGGGATGAAGTAGCTTTCCTGTGAGTTTAAACTAACTCATCTGATCATATTGTGACTTAGATTTAACTTTTTCTCGAGTCAAAAGTCTATATAAAGTCACAGAGTCTTGGGATCCCTGGGTGGCGCAGCGGTTTGGCGCCTGCCTTTGGCCCAGGGCATGATCCTGGAGACTCAGGATCGAATCCCATGTCGGGCTCCCTGCGTGGAGCCTGCTTCTCCCTCTGCCTGTGTCTCTGCCTCTCTCTCCCTCTCTCTGTGTGACTATCATAAATAAATAAAAATTTAAAAAAAAAAAAAAAGTCACAGAGTCTTGAAGAGGGTATATTCTCCAATTTTCACAATATTAGAACCATGATGCATGATTCAATTACTAGCCTGTGCTTTTTAAAGACACATTATTAAAAGCACCCCTTAAACCTATGCTTTGTGGAGTTATTATTACCCACGAGGAGCTATCCATAGAAAATATTGATAGGATCACACACACACACACACACACACACAAAAACTATGAATGAGATATTCCTAAGTGTTCACTATAAGAATCTGGCACATGGAAGAACATATCTTGACCTCCTAAGGTGGTTTTCATGATAGACAGAACCGCTGCATATGTGTTCCTGGCAGGGAATGAATTTGAGAATACCGTATTGAATTGGTAGGCCATGCTCTGACAGGGAAAAATATGTATCAGATGTCTAATTTATGCCTTTATTGACTCAGAGTCATAATCATAGTTATAAAATTTTCTCTATATTTCATTTATCCATTTTACTTCTGCAATGGGGTTTTTACCCCATGGGTTGATTATCACCCATGCAACTGTTTTTTACCTAGAGAAAATCAGAATGGTCCAAAAAGAAGTAATTACCTCTTGTGTTTTAAATCCCATTGACCTTTAGACTTTTAACTTCAAGCATAAGTGTTGAAACACAGTGACCTATGAAGAAGGAAAGACAAGATCTTAGTTTAATTTTTATATAATGTTTTTACTTACTGAATCTTGAGTGTTTGGTAAATCTAATTATCACTTGCTGAGATCAGCCATATATCCATCCTTTTAAGATGAAGCAGATACTGTTTATACCTATACCTCACTAATATTTTCAAGACCATTTTAAGAAGGATAAATAGATAGACACATTTAATGAGGTCCTCTAACAGCAATTGCAAATGATTTCTTAAATGGGAAGTGCACATCTCTGGAGAATGCTTTATTTTTATCGTGATCAGCTATAACATTCTGTAAATCTAATTCTTATTTACAGCTAGTGCATTCACTTGTTTTTGTCTCTGGAAACAACCAAATAACATTTTTTTATATCTTCCAGATATATTCTATGCATGAGTAACAAACTATGTTTGCTTTATTTGTGGATATTTCTTATGATAATTTAAAGATGTAATTTTAGTCCACTGACAACTTTTGAAATATAAGTGTTCAAGAGTTTTCTGTTTTTTTGTTTTTAAATTTTACTTATTTATTTGAAAGGGAAGAGAGAGAGAGAGAGAGTGAGCAGGAGTAGAAGAGCAGGGGGAGGGAGAAGCAGACTCCACACTGAGCAGGGAGCCCACTATAGGGCTCATCCCAGAACCCTGAGATCATGATCTGAGCTGAAGGCAGATGCTTAACCAACTGAGCCACCCAAACACCTCTCTATCTTTTAAAAAATATTTAGTGATTGATTGATTGATTGATTGATTGGTTTCAGAGGTAGGGGAAGGAGAGGGCAGAGAGAGAGAGGAATTCTTTTAAGCAGACTCTGTGCTGAGCACAGTCTGATGCCAGGCTTGACCCCTCAATCCCAAGATCACCACCCTAGCTGAAATCAAGAGTTGGGTGCTTAACTGACTGCGCCACCCAGGCACCCCAAGAGATTTCTATCTTTAACATAGTTTATTCATTAGCTTGAGCAGCAAGAACAAGAAACAATATGTATAATTTTCCCCTCCTCTTTTACCTACAAATTTTATTGGTCTGTTTTTTTGTTCATGATGTCGACATTGGTAATACTATAATTCAAGAAAGTTTAAGCTACGTAATGCAACACAGATTCATTTCTCACACACATAAAGATTGATGGGAGTTGGGAAGCCTCATTCCATCTGGTAGTGACACCATCTGGAACATGTGGCCTCCAAGGACACCATGGCAGCACAATAGAAAGGTGGAAGAAGACAGTAGCTCCTAAGAGCCTCAGCCCAGAAGTGACACATGCTACTTTTGCTCACTGTCTTTTCTGTTCATAAGTCTCAAAATTAACTGCAAGGCAGGCTGGGAAAAGTAGAGGAGAACAGGGAATACTTAGTGGATGCAAACTGCCTCTGCAACATGTTTACTAAGCTAAATATGATAACACTTTATTGTTTAATGTAGCAACTTCTGATCATTTGATCAGAGGGTAAAATGCACAGAACATAAATGCACCTTGAATGATTATCACCCATCAAGCCCACCTATAATCCCCACAGATCTGGAAATAGGGCAAGATCAGCTCTCCAGAAGTCTTTGGTACTCGTTTTGGATCACTGCTCACTTTCCTCCTAAAGGGACCAATATCCTAATGCCAAATGCTCTATTTTAACTTTGCTTATTTGGGAATTTATGTAAACTGATCACCCGATTTGTGCATTTTTATGAGTGACTTTTTCTTTTTTTGTCTCAACATTATGTGAGATTTATTCAAATTGTGAGATCAAGAAAGTGGATCATAGATACAAAACCCTCATCCTGAGCAGTAAGGATATAACAGGACTTAATTGGGGAAAGCTTACAATTAGAGAAGTGGAAGAGACACCTACAGTCTCATGAACTCTTTCTTGGCAGTGTAGGCAAACATATATGTTCTGTGTACACTGTGGCCAAAACATGAGCAGCTTGGGGCAGTGGCCCACCAGCAGGTTGGGCGTTCAGCCAACACACTGTAAGAAAGAATGACAAAGAACACCTCACACCACCTTGTATTTTGATAGGTTAGCCTAAAATGCAGTAGGGAACACCAAGCTTCTCTAAGTAGCGTAAAATATATAGAGGGGGTCCTCAGGCCCGGGGTCACCACTAGGGCATTGTACACATGGAGGAGCAAGGTCTGCATACCAAGGGGCCACTGGAGGCCACGGTCTCAAATGTCAGTAATGTTGAAATCAATTTTACTTTCTCTTGATTCAGTGCAGCTAAGCCAACTCTGCTAAGCTACCAAAGGGGGAAGGAAAAGAGCCTTTAAGGCCATCTTTTATGTTGCACAAAGATGAGTTCATATATTTTAATTATTATATAGTATTTAGTTGATTAATATTCTATGCTTTATTTGTTTACTCTGGGTTTTTTATTTTTTAAGATTTATTCACTCATTAGAGACACAGAGAGAGAGAGAGAGAGAGAGAGGCAGAGACACAGGCAGAGGGAGAAGCAGGTTCCCCTGCAGGGAGTCTAACGTGGGACTCGATCCCGGGACTCCAGGATCAGCCCTGGGCAGAAGGCAGGTGCTAAACCACTGAGCCATCCAGGTGTCCCCATTTATTCTGTTCTTAATAAGCACTTAGGTAGCTTCCAGATTTGGGCTGGTAAGAATGACGCTGAGGGGCGCCAGTTAGTTGAACATCAAACTTTGTTTGGGCTCAGGTCATGATTTCAAGATCCTGAGATGCAACTCCGCCTAGGGATCCATGCTCAGCAGAATCTGTTTGCGATTACCTTTCTGCCCCTGTCCCTACCCCTGCTTGCTAGTGTGCTGTCTCTCAATATAAATAAATAATAAATACATGCATACATACATACATACACACTAAAAAAAGAAAAAAAAGAATGAAGTTGATCTGAGTTTTTTTGCACATGTCTCTCAGTGTACATATGCAGATATGTCTTAGGTCTAAATCTATTAGACCTTAGGTATTTCTGGGTTCTTAGAGATGTGTTTGCACACTTTTAGTAGAAAATGCTTATGGTTTGTGGTGAAAGGAATGGGAAAAGGGATGTATACTAATTTCCTTGTGTAACATAATTTCTTATTACTCAGGGTAATGAATAAAAATATATTAAAATAGGAAATGTTTAATTATATTTTAAGTGTTGCGGCATAAAAAAATGTCTTTAGCATTTAAACTCACATTTGAAGACCTTCCTCTTCCATGTACTGTTACCAACAGTGGGTATTTTAAAATTTCTTCATCAGCTATTCTAGTAAGGGCATATAAGAATTTATTGTGGTTTTAGGTTCCCTTTTCCTGATCAGCAAAAGGGTTGAGTACATTTTCATACATATTTCATCTTGTAGAAATTTTCTCATGTATCTTGCCAACCTTTTTTCTTGAATTGCTGGTCTTATTATATATTCATAGGAGTTATATATTTGAGATGAGTCTTTTTTGAACATATCTGTTATAAATATCTTTTTTTCGCAGGTGACTTGTCTTTTTGCTATTTTAGTGGGAGGCCTATGTTATTAGTTTACATTCTGATTTTTAATTGTTATGGCTTCCTGTTGAGCTGAATCTTTCATGATGGTGAAAGTGCTCTTTGAATTCTGGAACATTTCGATTCCACTTATCCTTCTCTTGATTCATGATCGTTGCCATCACGTATTTTTGATCAACTATAAATCAATGAATAAGATGTTAATATTATTCATGACAAGCAACATAATTCATATTTCCTTAGATACTTAGAATTTTCATTGTTTTTCTTTCCTTGATGCATCACTGAACTTGCGGCTGGAATTGGCTTTATTCCACCCAAACAAGAACTTGTAGTATTTTCATTGGAACAAGACCACTGGTGACACATTCTGTTTTTGTAAATGTATGAAAAATGTCATTTTGCATATATTCTTGTGAATATTTTCACTGGTTTCAGAAGTCTAGGTTGCCACTTATTGATTTTCTACTCATGGAATATATTTTGCCATTATTTTCTGGATTCTGTTGTTCTCATTGTTGTCGAGAAGCTTGCTATCACTCTGTTGTTCCCTTGAGTACTGTCCATCCTTTTATCCATAATCTTAATATTTTTTTCTTTATTTCCTTTTTTTGATTCTTTATCTAAATGCCTCAAATACATCTAGATGTTTCTCTTTACCTATCCTGATTAAGTTGGAGGGCTTCTGAAATATGGGGCTTAAAATCTCCCAGCAGTTTGGCGACTTTCTCAGTTATTGCATTAAGTACAGCTTCTGTCATGTGTTCTGTCTCCTGAGATTTTCTAGCTCCATATCCCATACATCTTACCCTGGTTTCTGAACCTCTCAGGCTTTTTCTCTCTGGACATAGTTCTGGACATTTTATTCTGACATACTTTCTAGCTCACTGATTCTGTTTTCAACAGTTCTTTATCTACTGTTACACGAATCTAGCTTAGTTCTTACTTTGTTTATTGATTTTTAAAACCAGAATTTCCATTTACTTTTTATGTCTATCTATTTATCCATCTATTGACTCAATCTCTCTCTCTCTTACCAAAGACCTAAGTCTTGACTTTTACTTATTTTATTCTATTTGGAATTGTTAACTTAAAAATCTGTGTGATAGCTCTCTTATCTATTTATCTATGTCTCCATTTCTATTTGTTTTTCTCTTAGTTCCTTACTCAGTCTTGTGTCTTCCTGGGCTTTATTTTTTAATTGTATATTAAATGTTGCAAATAAAAAAAAAGACGATGTAAAAAAATTAAGGCTTAGGGTTATTTTCTCCCACTTCAGAGTGAGTTTGTTTAGCTATGATTCTAGTTCAATTTTTGCTTTATTTCTGATTTGTTCTTTCTTGAAGAGTGTAGCACTTTGAAATCATAGCTCAATGCCTGAACAACTCATCAATGATCTTCATTTTTGTCACCTTATTTAGAAAGAACCAGTAGTGAACCAACAGAATAAAGAGCCCTAAATCTTGGATAGATCTCTCTGTATTTCTTTTTGTTTTCTTCTCTCTCGTTAGTCCCAGACTTGTTCCTCATTGCCTTAATATCTCTAAGATATATAAGTATATATACATATCAAATATTCTAACTTTATATACATTATTCATGCCATTTATATATATACATATCTGTCATATACATACACATATGTACATACGTAGCATATATATATATATGTATATGTAAGATATTCCAAGTTGTCTAGTGTTTTCAGCAGATTTGGTTTCAGTTTCTTAGTCTGTACATATTCCAAAAGGAGTAAATCTTTTCTCTCTCTTTATGACTTTTCTCTCACTTTTAGTGGAGACTTAGATGAGCAGATTTTATAACAAAGTCTTTTATAGTTAGTCATTTTATTTTACATAGGCCTTTATGATTACTCATTTTCCTGCGTTATTTATGAAATAATTTCCTGTCCATTTGGCCAAGGACATATTTTGCTAATTACATTCTATAATTTTTATCATTTTTCTGTTCATAGTTACAACTGTAATCCACTTAAAATCAATTTATGTTTATGATGTGATATAGGGGTTATTTTATATCATGATTCAGATTGTTCAGTGCTGCATATTAAATAGTTCTTGCTCCACTCATCAACAATGTCATTTTTCATAAAGCAAGTGTATGTATGCATGCATGTACATATGACTGTGTGTATTTATATGAAAATGTCCCATGTAGATATAAGTTTAAATATATATAAACCAAGACGGCACAAGAATCTCAAGGTCATGGGCTACCTGACTAGGCTCACAGAAACCCCAGATGTAGAGAAATATTTTGGAGGAGATATTAACCTGGGAGAAGGGAACACCTTGTTTGGGCTCCTGATATTTACAAAAGCATCTTTTTTGTTACCATGATAGTTACAAGTCCACCAGTTTGTTCTAAATTTCCACCCAGATATTGACAAGAAATTTACCAAGTTCCCTGGTCAGGTTCCCATAAAAGGCAGACCATAACCCATCCCCCCCATGTCGACCCTGTTGGGACCCCTCTCACTTCTGAGAGCTTTCTCTGTATTTCTGCTTAATAAACTGCTCTTGCTTTGGTCACTCTGTTGTCTGTGAGATTCATTCTTCGACTCTGTGAGACAAGAACCAAGCTTTCCTGTATCAATACCACATGATGCTGTAAGTTGGAGTAGGAAAAAACGCATTCAGGTAGTAGAATAGGTACCATGAGTGTTTTAATGCCTTTTTGTGCAATTCACTGGTGCCTTTTGGGTAAATGTTGGTTGTGTCTCATATACATCATTTCGATTCTACAATGGATGATAGTGTTTGTGTCAGTTTTATGTTTTGGTGGATCAATAATTTCCACTTAGCAATCCCAGTTGGTGTACCTCAGTCAGAATTTTTGTCATTCCAAGAGCCTACTGGTAAATTGGAAGTTGGTTTTGCAATAAAAATATCTGTTATAGTAAATGAACATGGCAGGAAAGTAGAATTCTAGATGTTTTCTGTGGATTCTCACTTGGGGGCTTGACAGAGGGCACACAGAACATCCTTGTCAGCAAGAAAACATTTCTGGAAAAACTCGGTCTATTAGGTGAGACATAGAACATGTGGTAGAATAACTAGCACTGAAGCAAAAAAAGATGAAAACTTTTTCTCTTTCAATACACCTTGTAAAGGTGACAGCTTTACAGGTTATTCCAAATGTGATATATGTTGCCATCAGAATCCAAAAAGAGACTCTTTTTCATGGTGGGCAGTGCAAGATTCATCAACTTGTCTCTCACTTTAGAAGTAATATCGCAACATACTACAAACTGCTGGAACCTTGGCAACTTAATTAATGTGTCAAGTGGCTGTGGTTCCCTGGGGATACTCTTTGATCCTCTGTCAGACATGTATTTTAGTTGAAATGTTTTCTACTTCCTGCTCACTAGGAATTAGCATAATTCCATCTATGAAATAGACTTGTATCATTTTCTGTGGAATATCATGATAATCTAGATCCCTTTGGGCTCTACAGGGAAAAGACTTGATATACCTTTGAGACAAATATTTAAAGGCATCCTATTGTCCTCATCATATTAAAACAAAGCACTACTGATTTTCTTCGCTAATAGTGATTTAAAGAAACTGGGTTGATAATTACATTCAGAGGCCAAAGTGTGATTTGCTTTACTCTAGTAAACACGACACCTCTGCAACTGCAGGTTAAAATGGTGACACCAAATGAAGTTGTTGTGATGATTATCAAATAGATTATCAATAAATAGACTTCCTCCCCAACTTACATGTTTTTGCTTTAGCAAAATAGTTATATTAAATAGATACTTGGTGGTATTGACCACTCCTGCAATGTTCAAGAATTTCATGATAGTACTGAACTGTGCAACCACCCTCTGGAATGTAGAATTGAGAGGAACATTTCTTTGGGCTTTTACTTACCCCTTTCCACCATTCCTGAGGTCAGGGAATCGATCCAGGGATTCTAACAGTTACTAAATAAACAGTTACTAAATTACTGTGAATGAAAAATCATCATCAGATAAATCCGTGGCCTCAGAATAGAGGAGACACCTTTAGGTCTACACGCCCTTTAAAACCTGAATTCAGGGCAGCCCTGGTGGCTCAGTGGTTAAGCACTGCCTTCAGCCCAGGGTGTGATCTTGGAGTCCCAGGATCGAGTCCTGCCTCAGGCTCCCTGCATGGAGCCTGCTTCTCCCCCTGCCTGTGTCTCTGCTTCTCTCTGTCTCTCTGTGTCTCTCAAGAATAAATAAATAAATAGAGTCTTTAAAAATAAAAAGGCTTGTTTAAAAAATAAAAATAAAATAAAACCTGAATTCAATAAATTCTTCTTTAGTAGACTACAGTGATTTTTCAGGGCACCAAGAATTAGAGTCAGTCAAAGCCAGTAACTCAAAACTCTTGAACATTTTAGGTGTTTCCTGTTTCTGTGCAAAATTACTCTGGTAACTAGATCACTGATCCTCTGGAGTAATTCTGGAATAATATTCATCGTATATTACTGTCACTGGCTTGTAGAATCCTTCCTCAAAGGAACTGTGAACTGTCTGTGCATGGTTATGAATAGTTTTCCACCCAGCTAATCACTTTTTTTTTTCTTTTGCCTAAAATTACATTTTAGTGTTCTGCCAACAATTTCATTCCCAAGGGCTCTTTTATCCATTATGTATACCAAATATACACCCCCTGTTTTTTTCAACTATTTTTTTTAATTTTGAGATAATTGTAAATTCATATGTTTCTATACTAAATAATAGAGTTCTCTGTGTACCCATTCAAATGCAGCCAGTACTAATGTCTTATAACACTACACTGCAATATTACAAATTTGAGTATTGACATTGGCCAAGTCAAGATTTCATCAGTACAAAGATTTCTAATGTCGCCTATTTTCATCAGTACAAAGATTTCTAATGTTGCCTTTTATAGTCTTACCCTTATGTCTCCCACCATGCCCACCATTTAATTTTGTTATTCCAAGAATGTTATATAAATAGTATCAAATGATATGTATCTTGGAGGGGTTGGTTTTTTTTTTACTCAACATAATTCTCTGGGGATTGCTTCAAGTTGGTGGTTATGTCAATAATCAGTTCCTTTTTACTGCTGAGTAGTATTCTGTGCTATGGATATCCCACAGGTTTTGGAGGTTTGTTTCCCATTTTTTTACTATTATGGATAAAGCTGTTACAAACATAATGTGAACAAGTTCTATGTGAACATAAGACTTTCTTGATTACCGTACATATATAATAAGTCTTGGACTCAGTGTACACTGATTCCTCTCTATTCTTTTTGGATGTTGTAGCTGCTTTAGTTCTTTTGCTTTTCCATATAAATTTCAAAAATATATTGTCAATATCTACAAAAGTCTGCCCGTGATAGGAATTCTGTTTAATTTGTATGCCAATTTGAGGAGAATTGGCATCTTTTCTATTGAGCCTTCTAATGTATGAACACAGTATATTGCTCCATTTACTTAGGTCTTGATTTTTTCATCAGAATTGTGTAGATTTCAACATAAAACTTCTACATCTGTTTTATTAGGTTTACACCAAAGTATTTCACTTTTGAGTGATTACAAATGATGTTCTACTATAATTTCTATATTTATGTTTTATTAATACTATGTGAAAATATAATTGATTTTTAAAACATTTATCTTACAGCCTGCAATTTTGCTGAATTCACTTGTTATTTCTAAGACGTTTTGTGGATTCCTTGGGGTATTCTACATATTTAATGATGTCATTTACAAACAGAGGCAGTTATATTTCTTGCTTTTTGATCCCTATGTTTTTTTATTTCCTTTTCGTGACTTATTTCACTGGCTATAACTTATAACACTCTGTCAAATAAATGTGGGGATAGCAGAAAATCTTGCCCCTTCTTTTGAATTTTTAAGGGAAAGCATTAAGTCTTTTATTTGCAGGTTATTTACAGATCCTATCAAGTTGAGAAAATACCTCTCTATTCCTATTTTTCTAAGAGTTTTTTCATGAATCCATGTTGAATTTCAACATTCTTTTTGGCATCAATTGGTGTAATCATATTATTTTTCTCTTTTAACCTATTAATAGGTTGAGTTACAGTGATTATTTTTCAGATAATTAAAAATGTTTGCATCTCTGGAATAAGCATATGTAGTCATTTGCTAATATTTTGTTAAGGATTTTTGTATATCTATGTTAATGAGAAATATTTGTCTATAGCTTTTTTTAAAAAAAAAGTATTGTCTTTTGTTTTGTAATGAGGGTAATACTAGCTTTAAAAAAGTTAAGTCTCTTAACTTTTGGTGTGAACTCTTCTTTACAAATTCTCCAGAGAAACCATATAGGCATGATGATTTCTTTTTGAGAGTTTTTAAATTAAGTATTCTATTTCCTTAGTGGTTATAGGCCTATTCAATTTACCTATTTGGAAATATTCCAAGTTGAGTGAAACAAAGATAAACCCTTTTTCCCAGTCCTTAAGGGAGCTTCCAAACAGGTAGCGGTACACAGCTATGGTTCTTTGCAAACACTACGTGTGTTGCACTGTCTGGCACTCAGCCTCACCAGGAGCTTAGACTGCTGGTTCCATGGCTGCAGTCCATCTGGGGAGAGGAAGATGCCACACAGGTATTTTTAAATGCTACAGAGCTCTTACTCCACAATGTAGCAAGTCCTTGTTTTCTTAAGCTTTTCTCTTAGCTGTTGTAATTTCTGATTAGAGTACAGCATCTGCAAAAGTTGATTCTGAGAATTTTTGCTAACTATTTGGCTGTTTCTGAGAGGGGCAGAGCTCTAGAGCTCCTGACTCTGTCATTTCCAATGATCAATCCAGTGCTCACGTTTATATTCTAATTGCAGCAAGCAGATTGTTTTATTCTTAAAGAAACATCATTTCTGTTGTTTTTAATGTATTGTCATATTAAGTATTTCATTTTATTTTCCAATTATGATTCATGCATTTACTGTTGCTATCCACTTTAGGAAGTAAAACAGAAGACCATTACAATGGGAAATCATGTTTTTGCATCAGCCAACAAAAAATAATGTTATATAATGGTAAATAAACAGAATCTATAATTCAAAATAAGATAAAATGAAACTAAACTGCTCTTGGTGACTTCATCAGCAAAACATAATTCAAAAGATTTCATTATATGGTACATTTAGCCTATAAAGATTCAGGCATTCCCTGTGCTTGGGTCTTGAGTATTTTGTCAACTGACATGCAATTTCCCTGAGGTAACTTCATATTAGAAAACGTCTTAAAAATTAGTACTGATTTTTCTGTGAAGCATTATGCTTCTGTGTACAGAAATTATGACCTACTTGTAATATTGATATCAATGTGGAATTAAGAGGAGTGTGATGTGGAAGGAAGCTTGTTTAAGATTTATTTATTTACCCTTCTAATAATTCTCATTATTTGTTTTTGCAACATTTGCTCTTCTAGAAGTGCTAAATATGCATAAATTCAGAGAAAATGAAAGTTTTGTTTTAAAATTCAATTCCTTGGGATGCCTGGGTGGCTCAGTTGAGTTAAGTGGTTGTGTTCAGCTCAGGTCATATCCCCAGGGTCCTGGAATCAAACCCCTCATCTGGATCCCTGCTGGGAGCCTGTTTCTCCCTCTCCTCCCTGCTCCTTCTCTCTCTTATTGTTTTTGTTTCTCTTTCTCAAATAAATAAATAAAATCTTTAAAATAAAATAAAATAATAATTACTTTTTGTAAAACGTAAACCTATGCAATAACTTCTCCAATGAGAACTCAAAACCACAATTTGTTATTACTGTCGTTTTGTTTTTCTAAGAAAGGGGTATGTTATAGGGCATGAATATTTTTAGTAAGTTAAATTTCTTAATATTGAAATCCTAAACTAAACTTATCCTAAACAAAAGGATTTTGTTAAATCCTAAACAAAACTAAACTTATAGTGACATATTGTCTTGGTAAGTTCAATTAAATATAAAAGCATACTTTCTTACCACTTCAGTATATAAGAGAAGAGAATAACTATTTATAGCAAATTAACAAATAATATTGTTTTAAGATTTTATTTATTTATTCATGAGAGGCACAGAGAGAGAGAGAGAGGCAGAGACACAAGCCGAGGGAGAAGCAGGCTCCATGCAGGGAGCCTGACCTGGGACTCAATCCCGGGTCTCCAGAATCATGCCTGGGCTGAAGGTGGCGCTAAACCACTGAGCCACCTGGGCTGCCCAACAATATTGTTTCTAAAATATGACACAGTCCTACTAGGTGACATTTTTTATGATAATTACTTTCTTAATAATATTTTTCTTTCTAAATAAAGGAAAATTACAAGCTGATAATATAACAAAAAGTTTTCCTAGATTAGTAGTGTCCCATGAAATCTAACACTACCTCTCAAAGGTCTCAAAGAATTCCCACAGATGCTCCTTTAGCATGGATATCTCACCAAGATTCACCAGTCTGCACCACTGAACTGCATTCTACCTGAGATAACACAGTATCTACCTTTGAGCCCAGATCAATTTCCCTGGCTCTGGAGAAATTCATAAGTTGATCCTAAAATTCACATGGAAATGCAAGGCACCCAGATTAGATAAAACAATCATAGGAAGAACAAAATTGGAGGACTCTTCCCAATTTCAAATCTTAGTACACTTTGCAAATTCAGATCTTACTATAAAGATACAGTAATCAGTCTTGTGTTGAACTGAAATAAAATTAGACTTATAGACCATAGAATTGAGAGTTTAGAAATTTAAAAAATCCCAGATAGTTTATGCTTGTCACACATACTCTCAAAATCCAATATTACAAGTTTTGTAGTTTCTGCTTCAAGTGTAATGAAATAACTACCTATCAGATGACACTCACGCAAAATGAACTATAAAACCTGGATATAATATGAAGAAACAACTACCAGAAAAAAAGCTAAAAGGCAAAGGAAGCAGACCAACCCAATTGGGAGAGTATGTGATTCCATGGAGGAGAAATGAGGGATTATAGTATTTTCCAGTCTCTGGGCAGTATGTATAGCTTCAGGGGAAGAACACGTGGAAAGCCCACTATCTGGTCTGGGAACCTGAAGATTGAAAAGTGGAACAGTTTACAGATAGTACCCTCTCTTTATCAGGATGCTTGCTTTTATAACCAAACATCATGTAAGGAATTCCAAGCCACATGCAGAGGTTGTGAGTTGATGATTTTGCCAACAGCTAATATGCCAACGGATAGGCAGCATCAGCCACCAGAAATGTGAATGAAGAAACCTTCAGATAATTCCAGCTCCCAGGCTTCAGATCAATCCAGATGAAACCAAGAGGAGCAGAGATAGACTATTCTCACTGAAAACTGCCCAAGTTAAAGATCTGTTTTCAAAGTAAATGTTGTTTTAAGTCACCAAGTTTTGGGGTGAACTTTTTTACTCCATAAGGGATAATTAGAATGTTAGACAAAAAAAAATAGACTTTCTGGGAAAGTATATTCTGGGGCTCCATAATTCAAACTACATAATTTCACTAAAAAATTACAAAGTGATATTATCTCATTACAATCCATATAATACATATTCAATATGTATTATGTCCAAATGCACAACTATAGTGGGACACTTAACATATCACTTTCATTAGTCGATTGCTTAAGTAGATTTTAAAAAGAACAGTTAGGGAGCACCTGGGTAGCTCAGTCTGTTAAGACTCTTGTTTTTGGGTCGGGTCATGATCTCATAGGTCATGGATTGAGCCCTAGATGGAGATCTGTGCTCAGCAAGGAGTCTGCTTGGAGCTCCTCCCCCAACTCTCTCTCTCTCTCTCTCTCTTTCTCAAATAAATAAATCTTTAAAAAGAACAGTTAAAAATACAAAAGACTTAATCTACAAATTAGGAAAAATAGTAAGAATATAGAACATTCAACCCACACACTTTAAGTTAAACGGATATATATATATATATATATATATATAACAAATATAAAATGAATTTTCTTCTCAACGACACATGAAATACCAAAAATGATGATGTATAAGGCTATAAAGTTGTTTTGAGGAAATTTAAATAAATTATATGTGATACAGACCACAATCTCCAGCCTTAAGTAATAATTTGTAAATCACTACAAGACAAATTTTAACAAATCCAGCTTTTCTTGAAAGTTAAAACAGAAGAGTCACAATTTAAATGCTCATAAGTAAAGATGAGATCATGATGCAAATTATAACACATTTAGAACAATAATGAAAATGCTTTATTGTTCATTTGTGAATTGTAGGCCATTAGGTACTTACAAGGAAATGTAAAACCTCAAATGCTAATCTAGGGAAAGACTTTTTTTTAAAGATTTTATTTATTTATTCATAAGAGACACAGAGAGAGACATAGGCAGAGGGAGAAGCACACTCCTTGAAAGGAGCCCAGGGAAGGACTGTTCCTGGACCTTGGGATCACACCCTGAGCCGAAGGCAGATAGATGCTCCACCGTTGAGGCAGCCAGGCGTCCCATAGGAAAAGACATTTTAAATTTAAAAAGTTTTTAAAAGTCTGGATAACTAGCCCAATAATATAGGCAGAAGGAATTGATTAAAAGGGCAAGGATTAATGAAATAAAAAGAAGACAACAAATAAGCCAGCAGTTCAATGCTAAAAATTTGATGAATACTAAAATAAACCAAATCTGAATGGATTTATAAATAATAGAGAATGAAAAAATAACGAATACTGTATTTAGACTGGAAAAAGTGAGTATAATTGGAGATATAGCAGAGCCTTTTTGATAAAAATAAAAATAATGGGAATCTTTTTTGCCAATTATTTGCAAATTGGAATAAAATGGAACTTTTTATGAAAATATAACCAGGAAACATAAGTATGTTTAAATTTTTTAGGTATTTTATTCATCAATTTTTAGAAAATTTACTCATACATACACCACCAGACCCAGGTAACTTTATTGAAATATTCTGCCAAATAGGAAACATGAAATATAATGATAATTGACACGGTATGGAAATCTGTGAAAATCTTAGCATGAAGTTTGTTGGAAAAGTTAGTCCTTTGTTTGTGGTCTCTTGCCTCTACTGTGATGCATAAGAATGGGCCTTGCACTAGGAAACTAGGAACACTTCCTTATTAAAAGATAAAGAGCCCACACCATCTGTGCTGCACTTATCATCCTGTGTGTGAATATCTTTTCCTGTTTCGGGTTCATGGATACTCTTTTGTCTCTGCCTGAAGTGAGTGTGTCCCCCTACGGTCCCTGGCCAACCCTCACTGTTGTATCTGCTCTCTGCACGGAAGGGACAGGCTCCTTCCACTGTCACACAAGAAGGGTATATGTAGGGCAGACCAATTGCCATGGGGGACCCGCACACACCACTGAAGCTCCTCCTGCTCTGTCTCTTGTCCAAGTAAGTAAAGCATTGTTCCATCGACTGCTTGACTGTGTGTGTGGTTTCCCTGGGGACTGTGATACCAAGATGCCATGGGCTAAGGTGTTTAGAGTTCTGCCTTGAGATTCATTAACTGGTACACACTAGTCTGCTTGACAATAGAACTCCATAAATAAAATTTAAGGACATTTTTATTAATGTGGTGGCTCTTATTCTTCTCTCTTAACTGGTCTTACTTTCAAAAATTCCACAAATGAACATATTTTAACTCTTAAGTAGTTCTCCTGAAATATATAAGCATCCACGATCACTTGTAAGTTAATTACTTTCAAGGTGCAGAATATCACAATCTGAATCTTTTTACTTAGAGGTCATGTTATAATACTCTGAACTTCAGTTTTACCTTTTATGGTTTACATATTATATTCCATAGAATAGCCAAACATATTTTAAAAAGTAAAGCTTTCTGCCATTGTCACCCAAGTCCACGTTGTAGGCAATCTAATATTCCTTTCATATGGCAGAACCAGTCCAGCATCTCTCAGAAGTGGAAAACCAGTTGCCAGAGGGAAGAGGTCAGAATGCTTTCAGCATGATGATATGTACTGTTGTCTGACCCTTTTACCAAATGGAAGAAAAAAAAAAAGAAAAGAAAAGAAAGAAAAAAGAAAAAAAGGGTGGGGGGGAGAATGCCTTTTATATGTGTTTATATTTCTAATGAAAACGTGCCTTTGGCCTTCATAAATTCAACATGGCCACTTAGTATTAAAACACTGTTTGGGGCAGCCCGGGTGGCTCAGCAGTTGAGCGCTGCCTTCATTCCAGGGTGTGATCCTGGAGACCTGGAATTGAGTCCCACGTCCGGCTCCCTGCATGGAGACTGCTTTCTCCCTCTGCCTATGTCTCTGCCTCTCTCTCTCTGTGTCTCTCATGAAGAAATAAAATCTTAAAAAAAAAAAAATCCCAGTTTTAATTTTGTTTTGTTTTATTCCAGAACCACATAAAAGGGTTTTACTTTTTTACTTTTGATTTATTTAGAAATAATCACCATTCTAATATTTTCATGGGCATGAAGGAAAACATACCTTTATGATACTCTCCTACATTGGTAGTATATCGAATAATATAATCTCATACATCAAACTGAATGATGAGCAGAGGTCTTAAATTTGACGAGGAAAACAATAAGGAAAATTACCAATGAGAATTTTGGAAGGGAAGTTTGCTAAATACATTTCTCTCTGTCATTTGGCTTTAAATGAAATGATGGCTATTTTTAACACTGCTGATATGGTGGTCTTTTTTTTTCATTTGATTTTATCATAAGATATTGCAATTGCTCTCCCATTTTCTCCTCTCCCTTTACAAATAAAATCATTGCCTTAGGAAAGAATTAGCTTAATATAACTATTTATAATATAAATAATTTTCTCTTAATGCATACAAGGAGATATAGACAGAGTTCTGCATTCTTTCCTAAATCATATTGTATAGTCAAGCTTATAAAAAGCATAAAATCAAATTGAAGGAATTTCTTTTTGACACAGAAGACTAAACCATTATTTCCAAATTAAACAAAACAGCTCAGGTGATGAGTGTATCAAGTTTTGGAGACCTGTGTGTCTGTATATGCTATATCTACAAAACTGCTATATCTACAAAACTCCAATCAATTACATCAAAATGTTTTAAAGAAATGAGAATTTTTAGTAGAAAATACCAGAAATTGTTTATAAGTTGATTGAAAGGAACTATACAAGTTGTTGAAAACCTCTTTCAACTATTTAACTAATGATTTTCAGTTTTCAAGCTCATTTTCATTATTTGGTTTATTTACCAGTTATTTTCACTCACATCGTATGCCGGATTCTTTCATTTTAGATCTGACTTACCCAAAGCATTAATATTATCCTTTTAAAAATCTGTAATTTGTGGCACTTCCTGTATATGTTCTTTAGATATTGCAATAAAAAAAATCAAAGCTATACCATTTTTGAGTACTTGTCATGTAAAAAGTTCTGAGTTCATTTCTGTTCTGTTCTTAAATATGAGTATTAGCATAATATTATATGTATTTGCAAACATTGTATCACCCAGAATTCTGATCATTTGATTTGAAAAAAATGAATTGGTATTTAAATAATAAATGAAGCAGAGGTTTCTCAGATTTGAAAATCTTTTCATGAAGAAAAAGAAAAATTATGATTTATTATTGCTTTCCAATAATGGTACAACATATTCAAAAGATGAATTGGAAGAAATAGTATAGTTTACTAGTAAACATCATTCAATATAAAAGTAATTCTTTTTGACCTGCATTTATTCTAAACTTGGCTTGTGCTCAAGTTAAACTGTGAGGTTCTACACTTGCTAGAAACTATCAACAATGATGGGTGCTATATAATTGTGTGATTAAAAGAAAATCAAAACTTAAAAATATGAAATTAAATTGTCCATATAGAAAATGCAGATCAACTGGAAATCTCTTGCATCGTTTGTGGAATTGTAAACTGGAGCAACTGCTGTGAAAACATAAACTTTTAGAAGTTTTTCTTAAGTATAAGTTTACTTAAAAATCTTTGTTTATGTCTTAGATTGCCGCCTTGAAGTCAGGAGACTGGAGAGCAAAAGGAATGTTTCAAATACCAAACCAAGCTAAGCAGCAGCACATGGGCGACATCTGCTACCTGAAGCTGGAATTATGAAAAACCCTAGAAGCAAAATGTCATTATTGGAAAGAAAAGATGAACTGAAAGAAACAACTGAGTGACTTGTAGCTGCATAAACAATGTACAGTGTACTGTTCTGATGCGAGCCTCATAAGCCTGAATCTGAACTTTGGGATTGTATCTAATGGAGCAACCTCAAAATCCTCAGATAGGATTTTGACTAGGGGGCTCAGTCAGATAAGTGTCCGACTCTTGATTTCAGATCAGGTCTTGATCTCAGGGTCCTGAGATTCAACCTTGCATGGGGCTCCATGCTGGGCATGGAGCCTGCTTAAGATTTTCTCTGATTCTCTCTTTCTTTTTCTCTCTCTGCATGATCCACACACCCCCTCCCCCCCCCCCATCACACACTCTTTCTCTTAAAAAAAAAAAAATCCTTAGATAGGAAGAGTGATATTGAAGAATACATTGACATAAGCCAGGCTGGAAAGTGTAGTATTTTGTTGTGTTTCTTTTCTTTTTCTCCTTTATCTATTTTCCCCTGGGTATATTTCTGCCAACACAAATCAGACTATCACTATGTCTGTCATCTGTACACTTGCTGTGGGAAGATACTATTATAGGCACTTTATGAATATTAAGTCATTCAATCCTTTAATAAATCCTCTGTGGTAGTGGTTACAAATATGGGCATGAGTAGGGCTGAATTTATGATCTCTTGGACTACCACCCATTCACTTATTTTTTTTTTACTGACTTTGTGTAAAAATAATTTTAAAATGATTAAAAAGAAAAATGATATTTATAAATTATATAAGTTTTTTTTTTTTTTGCCTTTTGGTGCTCAGTATACAATGGGAGAAAAAATAATATATTTCGTTTATCTAGGATCTAGCTGTTTGCTGAATTGGTAGAAGGCAAATTCTCCAAATAATGATTTGTATGTGTTGGCAAGCAAGAGGACTGTTTAGACTGGCAAAAGAAAAAAAAAAAAAAAAGGAAAAGAAGAGAAAATTTTTATTATTTTTTTATTTTTTTATTTTTTTTGAGAAGAGAAAACTTTAAAAATGTTTTTAGTTGTTTAAGATTTTTTTAAATCTGTTTGAATGTGTGTGTGTGTGTGTGTGTGTGTGTGTATCCAGAACTCTTGAGAAGAAAGATAGACAAGGAAGTGAAGAGCGTGATATTACTGACAGTTTTTGATATGAGGCTCTTTTTGTTTTGTTTTTTGAACCACATTGTAGAGGTTGGAGGTATGACAGCTGGTTTAATGAGTAAACTTGTGAATCTAAGATGAGTACATTTGAAAGTAAAGGCATAGTTGTTCATTTGAGTGCTGATTGACAAGAGCCGGGACTGGGACCATTCCCTTCCATTGCCCTGTTCAGGCCTGCTCTGGGTGTAGGCAGTGCTGTGGAAGAGCTATAGCTTCGGGTAAATAGAAGTGAGTAATTATGGCCATCAGAGGACTGACATATTTTTTAAGAGCATTAGGAGCCGCAGAAGCGAAGCAGATCACTCAGGAGGGAAGCAAATCTTCAATGAGAATATTGAGACTGAACGTCATGACATCTCTAGTTACACACAAAAATAATTAGGGATAGTTTAGAAATAAAGTTGCTAAGGTCCAGGACGTGCCAAGCGCAAGGAGGGAACAGAATTTGTTTGTAAAATTAATATTATCCTTTACCTAATAAATATAAGAAAGAGTGTGGATATTAGGATTATAGGCCCAAGAATTCAATAATGAACAGTTACACACATAGCATCCTATATACTGTGTAGCGCGGTCTGTGCCCTCTGGGCACGTTTCTCGGCCTCCGTCTCAGCCTAACTCCATGCCTGCCAATCCTGGGCTGCTCCACCTGCCCGTCCCTATGGCAGACAGGGCAACCCACTGCCCTCTTCCCTCCTGTGGCCTTTGGGAGCTGCTGAGAGCCTCTGAGGGCTCATTAGGTACCCAGGGACAGCAGGTGTGACCTCTGTTCCGGTCGACTGCTCCTGGGTCCCAGGAGACTGGGATGCGCCGTTGCAATACAGGCCTTGTGGCTGTGGCAGTGAACTCTTTTAAAAATATGCACAAAGAGGACATGCATCTTCAAACCTGTGCTGTTCAAGGGTCGGCTGTATTAAGAAATCCAATACTAGCCTGCTAAATATGTGAGTGCTCTTCTCACAACCCAATGATTTTCATTGTCTTTTGCATATATTGCAAACGATGTGCTATGTCTTCTCCAATTTTCAGGAGGAGGAACTCCATACATTACAGCTAATATTTTAAATTGTGCTTTACACTTTGCACTCTATTCTGTAAGGGTTTGTACATTGATTCCTTTATTGGAATATTTCCAGTAAAATTGAAGGTGTTCTTTTTGTAGGTTTTTTTTGAGAAGGAGACAGTAGACTTTAATATAATTGGCTATATTATCCTTCTTTAGAATTTATCAATGCAAGGATGCTGGGTGGCTTAGTGAATTAAGTGTTTGACTCTTGATTTCAGCTCAGGTCATGACCTCAGGGTTGTGAGATGGAGCCTCTCATCAGGCTCAGCAGGGAGTCTATTTGAGGATTCTCTCCTTCACTTTCCCTCTGCCCTTTCCCTGCCACCCATGTGGCATGCTCTCTCTATATCTATATCTATAGATATCATATCTATAGATATCTAATCTATAGATATAGATATATTTAAAAAAAGAATTTATCAATGCATCACTTGATGAAATTGACCATAACTCAGCAATAAATTTTCTTAACACTTTAAATCATTGTAGATCTTGAAAAGGAAAGCAATAAATATATATATATCTAGGTAGACTATATTAAAACTCACTTTAGTTCCTCTTCTTTTATAATGTTAATGCAAGCTGATAAGTATAGAGGCAGCAGGAAATTTATAGTATTTAACAATTTCAACGGATTTATTTATTTTTATTCTCTTAGTTTATGAAAAATGTGTTCTGGAAGACATTTTCTTTGGATATATGTACGTATGTATATATATTCTTAGTCTTTTGTTTCTTCGTTTCTCTACTTTAGTAAGTTTGCTTTTTTTTTTTAGTAAGTTACAACATAAAATAGAGTGAATTTAACTGCAATTTTTCTAAGAAATGCAACAGCGATGAAAGAAGACCCTTAAGGGGTATTGGCAAAACCAATTCTCTTCCTTCATTCATTCATCAAATGTTTATTGAGTACCTCTGAATGCAAAGTACTGTGCTAAGCACATAGGGGTTGCAAAGATAAATTAACCATTACCTCAAACCTCAAAGACTTCAGTTTAATAGGCAGAGTTAGACACAAAAATCACTATAATAAAATGTGATATGCAAAATTCTATGAAAACACATAGGAAAGGGTAATTTATTATGTTATGAACAAGGCAGAAAGAGTTTACAGTAGAGCAACAATGAGGGATGAATAGGAGGCAAGTAGGCAGAAGGGAATAGAGAGGGGCATTTCTGCCATAAAGAAAGGAAGGAGAAAGACACAAGATTCTGAAGGTTAAGCCATGTGTTTGGGAGATAAAGGCAGCGGAAGTTGGCAAGGAATATTTATTCAGAGATTGTCAAAACCCTTGCATGCTAGGGTCTACCTCCACAAATTTTAACTTCCGAAACAAATTTATTCATGTTAGTCTCTCTTATCATCATTGAACTTTTTTCTCTTAAAACTATTTACTTTCAATACTCCTCAAACTTTATATACTACATGAAATCTGATCCCTTTAAATAGAGAAAATAATTTCCTCCATTGTATCAACAGTCCTACCTGGTTTACATTTTAAGGCTCTCATAACATAGCCCCCCCTGCTTTTCTTATAACCAGTGTGATTCCAGTATTCCGGACTGCTATATAGATTGAAGAAAAATAGCCAGTACATTGAGCATAATAGGCACTCAATAAATATCTGTAAAGTGAAGTGATTTCCACTAATTTAGATGTCACGGCCACTCAAGTAATTTTGCAGAGGAGCACAAATTGAAATGCCTAAGCCGTGATACTCATACTCAAACCCTGCTTCTCGGAGTCACTGGCTCAGCGCTTGCCCCAGGCTCAAGGCTGCCTCTTTAAGCCCAGCCTGGCTTCTTTCTGCTGTCTTTTTTTCCATGGCATCTCTATTCCTGTCTGCTTTTTAGTGAGGTTATCTCCAGCTGCTACTCCAAGCTGCATTTATGGGGCTGAGGAAGCTAAGCTTTCAAGCTCCTCACTTTAGCCAGTTCCTTTCTAGGCTCTGAGAGGAGTTCCAGCAGGGAACGTACTTTCATGGTCATATATTTTTGTAAAATCGTGCAAAAGTAAGATGATATTTGCAGACTTCCCTTCTGTTTTGAAGCTTCTATTGTATGTCTATACCACATCTTCTTTATTCATTCATTCACTTATGGACATTTAGGTTGTTTCTATATCTTGGTTGTAGTGCATGATGGTCCAATGAACATGGGGGTCCAAATATCATTCCAAGATCCTGACTTCAATTCCTTTGAATCAACACCCAGAAAATGGGATTGCTGGATCATAGAGTGGTTCTATTCTTAATTTTTTGAGGAACCTCCTCACTATTTTCCACACTGCTGTACCAATTTACTTTCCTGCCAAAAAAATTCCAGGGTTCCTTTTGCTCTACATTGTCACTAATATTTTATTTTTTTAAATAACAGTCATCCTAACAGGTATGAGATATCTCATTATGATTTTCATTTGTATTTCCTAATGATTAGGGATACTGATCATTGCTCCACATCCTTGTCCATTTATTTGTCTTCTTTGGAAAAAAGACTAAGCAGTTCCTTATTTTTTGAGTTACTCATTTTGTTTTGCTTTGCTACTGAGCTGTAGGAATTCTTTATGTTTTTAAAATATTAATATCTTACCAATATATGGTTTGCTAATATTTTCTCCCATTCTGTAGATTGTCTTTTCATTTTGGTGATTGAGTCCTTGTGCAGAAGCTTTTTAGTTGACTTTTAGTCGTGCTAACTTGCTTTTGCTTTTGTTGACTGTGCTTTTGGTGTTATATCAAAAAAGATCATTGTTAAAATCAGTGTCAAAGAGTTTTTTCTTTATGTTTTCTTCCAGATATTTTATGGTTTTAGGGCTTATATTTATATCTTTAATCAATTTTTAGTTGATTTTTTAAAAGATTTTATCTATTTATTCATGAGAGACACAGAGACAGAGAGAGAGGCAGATACACAGGCAGAGGGAGAACCAGGCTCCATGCAGGGAACCTGACATAGGACTCCATCCAGGGTCTCCAGGATCATACCTTGGGCTGAAGATGGCATTAAACCGCTGAGCCATCTGGGCTGCCCTGAGTTGATTTTTCTATGTCATGAAGATGTGATTCCAGTTTCCCTCCCTCCCTCCCTTCTCTCTCTTTCTTTCTTTCTTTCTTTCTTTCTTTCTTTCTTTCTTTCTTTCTTTCTTTCTTTCTTTTTTTCTTTCTTTCTTCTTTCTTTCTTTCTTTCTTTCTTTCTTTCTTTCTTCTTTTCTTTCTTTCTTTCTTTCTTTCTTTCTTTCTTTCTTTCTTTCTTTCTTTCTTTCTTTCTTTTCTTTCTTTTCCTTTCGCCTGTGGAAATCAATTTTTCTCAGCACCATTTATTAATTCTCCATTTCTTGGGGCCCTTGTTGAAGATTAGTTGACCATATACATGTGGGATCATTTCGTGTCTCTCAAATCTGTTTTATTGGTTTATTCATCTGTTTTTATGCAAGTACCATACTGTTTTGATTATATAGGTTGTAATATAATTTGAAATCAGAAAAGTGATGCCTTCCGTTTTGATCTTCTTGTTCAATTATTGCTTTGGCTATTTTGAGTCTTTTGTAGTTCCATATGAATTTGAGGATTTTTCTCTATTTCTGTGAAAATGACATTGGAACAAAACTTCCTACAATATCTTGAGGATATTCAACATAGTTCATAGTGCAACATAGTTCAGCCCATGAGAAGTACTACATCTTCTGTTATCCTAGATATTATTTGAATTTAATATTTCCTATTAATTGAATATATATATATATATATATATATATATATATATATATTTCATTATGAGGGGCACCTGGGTGGCCCAATCTGTTAAGCATCTGTCTTTGGCTTGGTCATGATCTTGGGGTCCTGGGATTGAGGTCAGCAGGGAGTATGCTTCTCTCTCTCTCTCTCTCTGCCCCTCTCCCCACTCATGCTCTCTCTTTCTCTCAAATAAATAAATAAAATCTTTAAGAAAAAGCACATTACGGCCAACAAGCACATGAGAAAATGCTCTGCATCACTTGCCTACAGGGAAATACAAATCAAAACCACAATGAGATACCACCTCACACCAGTGAGAATGGGGAAAATTAACAAGGCAGGAAACCACAAATGTTGGAGAGGATGTGGAGAAAGGGGAACCCTCCTGCACTGTTGGTGGGAATGTGAACTGGTTCAGCCACTCTGGTAAACTGTGTGGAGTTCCTCAAAGAGTTAAAAATAGACCTGCCCTACGACCCAGCAATTGCACTGTTGGAGATTTACCCCAAAGATGCAGTGAAACGCTGGGACACCTGCACCCGGATGTTTCTAGCAGCAATGTCCACAATAGCCAAACTGTGGAAGGAGCCTCGGTGTCCATCGAAAGATGAATGGATAAAGAAGATGTGGTCTATGTATACAATGGAGTATTACTCAGCCATTAGAAACGACAGATACCCACCATTTGCTTTGACGTGGATGGAACTGGACGGTATTATGCTGAGTGAAGTAAGTCAATCAGAGAAAGACAAACATTATATGGTCTCATTCATTTGGGGAATATAATAAATAGTGAAAGGGAATAAAGGGGAAAGGAGAAAAAATGAGTGGGAAGTATCAGAAAGGGAGACAGAACATGAGATACTCCTAACTCTGGGAAAGGAACAAGGGGTGATGGAAAGGGAGGTGGGTGGGGGATGCGTGTGACTGGATGACAGGCACTGAAGGGGGCACTTGATGGGATGAGCACTGGGTGTTATGCTATAAGTTGGCAAATTGAACTCCAATAAAAAAAAATGGAGATAAGTGTATCAAAAATAGGTCAAATGTTAGAGAAAGACAAGTATATGATATCAGTCACTTGTGGAATTTAAGAAACAAAACAGATGAACAAAGGGAGGAAAAAAAGAGAGACACACAAACCAGGAAAAAAACACTTAACTATAGAGAACAATCTGGTGGTGGCCAGAGGAGAGATGGGTGAGGAATCAGAGAAATAGATGATGGGAATTAAGGAGAGTACTTGTGATGAGCACTGGATGTTGTATGGGTGTTGAATCACTGTGTTGTATACCTAAAACTAATATCACACTGTGTGTTAATTCATTGGAATTTAAATAAAAACATAAAAAAGGAAAAAAGAAAAAAGAAAAAGCACATTACGAGAGCAATACAAGAAGAGGAAAAAAATCTACAAAGTCAAATACAGCATGTTTCTATTAAATAAGCTGGGCTAAAAACAAAAAAAAATAAAAAGTAAGAGGTATGCTAAATGCAAAGGTAACTTTCTTTGAAAACACACAAAAGACAATTCAAACAATATGGATCTTTTAAAACAGGATTGTAGGGAATTCTGTGCTGATGAACATTCTTAGCAATAAATGTGTTCGGGAAATTGGTTCAGAATATCCCAAATAATATATTCTAAGTAGATCATGAAGTAGAAAAAATAGAATTAAATATTAGACTAAAAAGACATTTTATGTCAGAGTCATGCCACAGGGATTCCTGAGTGCCTTTCTAAAGTATTTATTAAATGTTTCCTTTCCTTTTGACACATATGTGTGTGTGTGTATAGAGTGTGTGTGTATATATATGTGTGTATTGTGTATATATGTGTGTATATATATATATATATAGAGAGAGAGAGAGAGAGAGAGAGAAGAGTTCACACTAATCTACCAGAAGTCTGTTTTTCTACTCTTTATTACACATCTTTATAAGCTAAAGATACAACTGAACAATTGTTTGGCATTTTTATACATTATTTTTGTTCTCAAGTGGGGTTGCAGTGATGATTTCCTTAATGTTTGGGATTTGGGGAAATTTGCATGTATTCACTGTACATATGAATGATGTTTCTAGATCATTAGCAGCGGAAACTTCTTATCTCCATCCCAAATGAAGTTTAAATAATATTTCCGTATGCAAAATTATTATCCTAATATCTGGCAGACTGGGAAATATGTAGCATTGAATTGCATCTCATTGTGAAATTAATCAGTGCAACCATAACTTTGGCTTCCCTGATCACATGAAGACTTGCTCCTATCTGTTGCCCCTTGCATTTGCCCATCCAGGTATATATCACAGTCAGAATCCCCACAGTTCAGTATATTGTTATTTTTTTTCTTTTTTAGCATATTGTTATTGTTGAAGTAAAATCACAGGTTTTATTCTCGTTTTTAGCAATTACTCAGAAAAATAAAATGGTAAATAGAAGAGAAGGATGGTAACTTGTATATTTACATGGTGCATGCATGGTGAATGTTTTGAATGAATAAAATCTTTAAATTAAAGACAAGTTATTTTCTACAATTAATCCTTCTTAAGACATTGTTTGTGAATGAAAGAAACAAGTACATTTTTATTGCTACATTTGAGTATAATTACATTTATTATTTGGTGAGAAAATAACAAATAAATTTAACTTTGAGTCTGATGAAGGAATTAATGACAGGTAGACGCCATTCTGGTTTCTCCATGCAATTACATGACGGACAGAAAAAGGGAATTGAAACCTGATATTTAATTCAACAGAACCCAAAAGTAACTTAGGGTGATATATGGAAAGTTGTGAAATCCCCTGAGGAAAAAAAAATGAGCAGTTAATTATGCACCCAATGCCTCAGGTTGTAGTCATTTGATTAAAAAATGCAATAAGGGTATACTATATAGAAATATAATTAACATTCTAAAGTACTTTAGTTAATTAAGAAAATTAGTGGCTTACTGTCATTCTTTCTTTATATTTTAAAAAGAACAGTTTATTTCTCAGATTATTATGATGATTTTTATGTACCAAAATTATTATTCTAGTAAAAGTACACTAAACAATGCAAAAACTAAAATTACTTAGTTGCTTTTTTCCCTTTTTCTATGGAAATACAATAAAATATTTTTAATAATTATTATATTAAAAAAACAGAAAATGGATAACATTTTACAAATTTTTGTACTAAAAATTTATCTATGAAATGCCTGCTCTTCTTTCTTAATCTGTTAAGATGTTAATAAACCAAATATCAAAACAAAGCAAAACTACTTTCATTTATAAATTACTCTTCTATAGAGCTTGTCTTATAAGGTATGTACTCCCATTTTTAATTCATCCTTTACTAACTGCTGTAATTTATTTATCCATGTTCTAGAGTCTTCATAACTCTTAAACCACTCCTTTTTTTTAAGATTTTTTTTTAAATTATTACTAGAGGCAATTTTTTTTAATTTATTTATGATAGTCACAGAGAGAGAGAGAGAGAGGCAGAGACACAGGCAGAGGGAGAAGCAGGCTCCATGCAGGGATCCTGAAGTGGGACTCGATCCCAGGTCTCCAGGATCACACCCTGGGCTGCAGGCGGCGCTAAACCGCTGAGCCACCGGGCCTGCCCTAAACCACTCCTTTTAACTGGACTCTGTTGACAGGCTCTACCTTCTTGGGTGAATTTTGCTCAGACACCAAATTAATATGTATAAAACACAATCTAGATCATTTTTTCTGCTGCCCAAAATCTAGCTGTAGCATACTATTTTCCAGCCTAAAGGACCACATAACACAATGTGCACTTTAGGTAGATTGTTTACTTAATTTTTACTTAAGAAAACTCTTTCTCACCATTTTTTATTATGGCTAATGAAAATTTTCTCTTCTCTTTTTAAAAATCTTCTCTTTTTTTACTTACAGTATTTTAATGTGTCTGTTTTTGCATTTTCAATATTTAATTCTTATACTTAAAATAATAGAACTAGGGACGCCTGGGTGGCTCAGCGGTTGTGTGTCTGCCTTCAGCCCAGGGCGTGATCCTGGTGACCCAGATTGAGTCCTGGATCGGGCTCCCTGCATGGAGCCTGCTTCTCCCTCTGCCTGTGTCTCTGCTTCTCTCTCTGTCTCTCGCTCTTTGTGTCTCTCATGAATAAATAAATAAAATATTTTTTAAAAATAATAGAACTGAATTACACTAGGCTTTTAAAAATCATTTTAATTTAGTTTTATCGTATTTGCAGAAAGTATAGCACATTTTCAGCATCCATTCAACATTCAAGATTCATTTGGTAATTCAAAGACAACTATTAGACAAATTGGACAAATGTTATGCTAATTTTTAAGAATAAGTCTCTCTCTCTATAGACTAATTTTTTAAAAGCCCACATTCTAATAATGCAGTCTGACATTTAAACATCTAATCAGGGACACCTGGGTGGCTCACCCAGTTAAGCGTCTGCCTCTGGCTCTGGTCATGATCCCAGAGTCCTGGGATGGAGCCCAGTGTACGGCTTCCTGCTTAGCAGAAAGTCTGTTTCTTCTTCTCCCTCTGCCCCTTCCCCCTCTTCCCTCTCCCCCACCCAAGCCCCACCCTCCGTGCCCTGCTCATGCTCCTGCTAGCTCGCTCTTTCTCTCTCTTATTCTCTCTTGCACTCTTATGCACAAATAAATAAAATCTTAAAAATATATATATATAGGGCAGCCCTGGTGGCGCAGCGGTTTGACCCCACCTGCAGCCCGGGCGTGATCCTGGAGACCCGGGATCGAGTCCCACGTCGGGCTCCCTGCATGGAGCCTGCTTCTCCCTCTGCCTGTGTCTCTGCCTCTCTCTCGCTCGCTCGCTCTCTCTCTCTCTCTGTGTTGCTCATGAATAAATAAATAAAATCTTTAAAAATAAATAAATAAATATATAATCATACTACATTATGATATATGCTCTGATAGAAGACATAAAAGGTTATTTTGTTCATATTAAATCAAAATGTATCAATGTATAAAAACACACAAAGAGCAGGATTGAAGAGTGATTTGCCAGACAGACAAAAGTGGGGTATGGAATTTGGGGCTGAAATACTAACATGAACAATATATTGAGATAGATAAATGGCCGCCAACTTAAATTTTCCTCAATGTATGGGAATTACAAATTATTAATTTACAAGTATAAAGAGAACACATGGAGTCATTTTAGATCAGCAGATTGCCTGGTACATCTAAATTTATTTAAAAAGTGTTACTAATTGAATTGCTCACAGTACATTCATGCTTGTCTAGGTTCAAGGCTTCTGACATCAGTAGCTTCTCTTCTGAAAAAGCAGTGAGATCAGAATTTCCAAACTTCTGGTTGTCAACTGAAAAAAAAAAAAAAAAAAAAAAAAAGCCAACCTCAGAGTAAGTTAGTAAATGCTTTATTCACGGTCTGAGTGCTATAGCCCAGGGACAGTATTTCAGATTGCTGTGAAAGAAGCCAAAACGTGTCAGTTTATAGGGGATTTTACGCAAAAAAGGAGAAGGGGTATATTGCTTGCAAGTATAACCATGTATCATAAGGCACCATTTGTTTATAGAAATTAACATTTACTGATTTCCACATAGACAAAGAAAGACCCTTAGGCCATCTTAATATATTATATGTTTTTATCATATCTGATTGTTCAATAATATTGTCTAAATGCTTCCACTTAAGTGCTTTTCCAGTTCTTTATTTCTCCTTAAAGTCACTTGCTGCAGTTTTAGTGCACATGGTATTGCTTTGACAAGCTGGTACAATTGTGACCTTAATGTTACTTCTGCCAACTAGAGGTTTTATCCCAAGAAGCAACCACTGCAGCTTTATAGCCTTGAAATGACATGTTGACAATCTCTTTCTGGCTGGTTCTCCCCTTTCTGCTGATTGGCATTGTAATAATGAAGATAAGGGAGAGAGATAGAAGTATATACCTAAGTGAATAAGAAATGCCAGGATAGATAAAATTGTCTTCAGTCAAACCATCATTAATGCTACATTGCTCTTTTCAGCACTGAATAATCAAATAAATAGCTTTTGTGTACTTTTGTCTCCAAAACACCCAGATAGGGTAGAGTGCAAATTTTGATAAGTTAAAAGCAAAGCAAAACAAAACTATATAATAACCCTTCTCCACAAAAGATAACTTTCATATTACACCTGATTTCTCTAGTAGTCTAATTATTTTAAATAATGAAGTTATATCAAAATTATGTCTTTGTAAATAAAAATAAATATTACTAAATGAAGACAACATTGGACCAAGTTAGTAAAAAAATTGGCCATGGATATGTAAAAGTGCTATATATTTACTTTTCAGATGAGTAAACTAGGACAGATGTGTATTATTTACAAGAGAACGAAGGGAGTTTTTGTCAATGACCTCATACTTCACAACAGGCCTTTTTCATGTAGTTAGTCCATCAGCCATTCCACCAGCTATTAAATTCATGTTAATAAAACAAACGGCAATATGAATAATTATCACTATTTACTAGCATGAAGTAGGTATGTGTTTTTACTAAAAGGCTATTCGATGCTTTCGTGATGAAAGGCTCCTGTGATTAGCAGTAGAAACATGTAGACAAGTGGAATTATATCATAATTGAAGTGTATAAAGAAAGATGAATGGGCACACAGGTCCCACAGTGCCCTGACCACTTTATCAAGTAAGCTCCACACTCAATGTGGGGCTTGAATTCAGGACCCTGGGAACAAAAGTCACATGTTCTACTGACTGAGCCAGCCAGTTGCCCTTTAAGCTAAGTGTTTTATCAGCATATGCTGTACAGAGCAATTCCCTGAATCATACTCAGTGTGAACAGATGCTAGTAATCTCTGATTATGTTGATTTAGAAAAGCATTTCATATTTTATTATATAATTCCTTTATGCAAAGACAATATTAGGATTCATTAAAAATAAAATATTAAAGGGATATGCAAATAAAATTTAGCCATGTATTGTTATGTATTTTGTCTAAATAATACGGTATCTAAGTTACTTTGAGAATTTTTTTTTAATTAATAGTCTCAAAAGAAAATAAATTTCCCCTTGAGATAGCACTGAAAATTTTTATTATTCTAAATGAAACTCAGGAACATCCATAGTGGTTCACATATTTGACAAATAAAAAATGATAATACATAGAAGTACATTTTCCCATGCAATCTATGATATTTTACAAAAAAAAAAAAAAGGAAGAAGAAGAAAGAGTTCTGGGTAGCATTTCTTTTTTACAATATTATGATAGCAGTTTGAATTCTGTGGGGATTTTATGTTGTTGTTTTGATTTTTGGGGGTTTTGTTTTTGTTTTGGAGTTTTTGGGGTTTTTTTTTTTGGTTTAAAACAGCTGGAAAATTTGAGAATAAACATACAAAAACAAGAAGTGTTTTAAAGATTTTATAATACTGGGTTGGTTTAAAAATGGTAATTCTTACTTTTATGGTCAAAGGTGAGATAAATTATATGAACTTAATGTTATTTTGAGATATTAAAGAATCAAAGATTAGAATGGCATAGCCTTTACAAAAAAAATGTTCAAGAAATATTTTTACATGTTGCACTTAACACTTTTCAGTAACAAAATAAATAAATAAAAACAAAAACAGTAACAAAAATTGCTCATCTTCCACAGACTCAGTAGCAATAACAAAATAGTTTATCCTCACCACTGTGCTAGCTGCTTGCCTGTACAGTTATTTGGGTCACGACGAATATAGCCCAGCAAGTTAGTATCCCTAAAGAAATAAATTGATACCATTGTAAAACTCATATTTCTAGAATGTCAATTAGAAAGAAGCTTTTTAAATATTTTTTAAGATTTATTTATTTATTTGAGGGAGCATGAGCAGAAGAAGTAGAGGGAGAAGGAGAGAATCCCAAGGAGACTCTGCTCTGAGAGCAGAGCCTGATGTCGGGCTCCAACTCATGACCTTGACATCAGGACCTGACCCAAAACCAAAAGTCAGGCACTTAACTTACTGCACCACCCAGATGCCCTGGAAAGAAGTTTCTTTAAATCAAATTTCAAAAACAGGAATTTATTCTAAAGACATAAGAGAACATGTTACAAGAAATTCCTCTTACATGATAGTCCCCTTTGTAACCCACTCTTTATAGTCGCGTTTCCCCTCTAGAATCCATTTGATGATTTATTTAGATTCTCGGTTTTGTTTGTGTCTACTCCTCGAATTTTACCTCAGAGCAGGTAAATTGACGTGCACTGTTTTCTGTTTTAACAAATAAATAGGTGAGAATGCAAAGGACTTGGAATAGACTATAGCTAATATATTGTCATCTTGGTGGCAACAGAGCTAGACACAAGAGTTATCTATCTTTCAAATGTCTATGTGATGCAGTTTTAGAATATAGGTGAGGTTTGGTTGGGTGAGGTCCAGACCAAGAAAGAATTCTTGATGAAGCAGGAGAACTTGGTTCTTGTCTCAGGGAGTCAAAGAATTAATCTCTCGGACACAGGAGAGTGAGTAAAGCGATAGAAGTTTATTAAACAAAGATACAGAAAAAGCTCTCAGGAGTGAGAGGGGTCCTGACAGGGTTTCCACTGAGGCTATGGGTGGCAGTCTTTTATTGAGAACTGACTGGGAAGCTTGTGGCCTTGAAATTCTTATGCTTTCTTGATTTTGAGTAAGGACTGGTGATAATGTCTTCTTTGGGGTCTGGTTATTCTTTGTCGGTCACAGTTGACTATCCTAAAAAAGACACCCTCCCCACCCACACCTAGGGCAGGGTGGTCTGGCTTGTTCCCTTACCTCCGGTTTCCTTACACCTCACCATTCTTGGGATTTCTATGAGCCTCATCCCGTAGCTCCCCGATCTATCTCTCTCTATTTAGTCCTGCGTATCCCTTACTCATTGAGGTGTCTTTGGTGCAAAAAGATAATTTTATTAAAGCTCAGGGACAGGACCCTTGGGCTGAAAGAGCTGCTGCCCTGGGGTTGTAAGGGGTGGCTGATTATATACTTGGGAGTTGGGGGAGATAAGGAAGAGGGAGGTTTCAAAAGGATTTTCATATATTTAAGAAGATCCTCAGGATACTAGAGGCCTTGCCATTGTCAAGTTAAAGTTGGTTTTTCCCTCCAGCAAGGCATTGACAGTAAGATAGTTGGGAACTTCCTGGAGAAATGTCACACACTTCCCACCCTGGAATGGGGCTGGGCAGGTGCAGGGTGTGAGCTTGTGCTTTGTCCTCAGCTAGCCTTCTGTTCCCTCATCATACCTACTAGACTTCTTGGGTGAGTAGCTGAATCAACACAGAAAATGAGCAAGAATGTACCTGCTGTGATGACAGATGATAGCTGTTATGATTGATTCTGTCCTGTTATTTCAGTTATATTGTGCTCAGAAATGTTTCTACTATGACCACAGAGTTACCAAAGCTTAGACTTGAGCCTCCAAAGCCTGTATTAGGCATTGTGCTAGAAAGAGGGGAAGAGTTAAGAGAAACTGAACAGGGATAAAACCGTGTTTGTTTGCCTCCTTCTATCTCTTAAGGGAGTAAAGGAATCTTCTATCCGGGATGGCTTTCCACTAGTGGTCAGCAGGCTTCCCAGAAAACCCAAAGAAATGTATGGGTAAAGGAAAGACTGGACTTGGGGTGGAGTTAGTAAAGTGCTTACAAAGACAGAGAGAGAATTAACTTTCCATTCATGGGTCACTGTTTTCCTTTGAATGGCAAGTATTGGAGAAACTGAGGTGAGGATTCAGAAACCAAGAGGTAGTAAGAAAAGAGGCAGCCAGGGTCTTGACAAATTCAGCTTTGAGAAATTGAGAGATATGAAGAAGATAGAATGTCTAGAAAGAGAGATGTGTGTGAACATGTGGTTGTGTGTGTTCACATGTTTTCATATAAATGTGAAGCCTTTAGGGAAAATGAGAGCTCATATTTGGAGCTGTTTGACGATAGCCAAGAAAGAAGGGAAAGAAAAATAAGCAGTTCATGTAATAAATGGAATAATAGAGTGGGCAAAGTACAAAGGAAATTGAATGGGAAAGGATAATAAACAAAACGGGTACTTTTATGAAAGAATGCATATTTGAGTAAAGATTGGTGCCATCCCTAGAAGCATATAGGCTAAGGCAATTCAAACACTACAGGAGCTCAACTGACATCCTTGAACAAAGCCCTCATTTTCAACCTGTTCATACATCTCTTGAAAATATCCCTAAACATGAAATTTTAATAGGTTCTTTACCTTATGTGGTTAAGGAACAAATAAAGATAGAGTGTCTTGAGAAATTTAGCTCTGAGAGATTTATGGATGGATGTAAGGAAGTAGTTTGTACAGATGAGTAAGGGACAGGCAAGGCTAGGTAGGGAGAGATAGATAGGGGGCTACAGGATCAGGCTCACAGAAATCCCCAAAATTCTGAGAGGTAAGGAAACCAGAGATAGGGGAACAAACCAGACTGCCCTACCCTAGGTATGGGTGAAGAGGGTCTCTTTCTTATGACAGTCATTTGTGACCGACAAAGAATAACCAGACTGTAAAAAGAAGTAAACCATTAAAGATGTTATCACCAGTCCTTACTCCAACCAGGATGTCACAAGCACGGTAAGGCCACAGCTACCACGGTCAGTTATAAATAAAAGGCTGTAGGGATCCCTGGGTGGCGCAGCGGTTTGGCGCCTGCCTTTGGCCCAGGGCGCGATCCTGGAGACCCGGGATCGAATCCCACGTCGGGCTCCCGGTGCATGGAGCCTGCTTCTCCCTCTGCCTATGTCTCTGCCTCTCTCTCTCTCTCTCTCTCTCTCTCTCTGTGACTATCATAAATAAAGAAAGAAAAAATATTAAAAAAAAAAAAAAGGCTGTCAGTGGAGCCCACCACATTGGCAACCTTGTCAGGACCCCTCTCACTTCTGAGAGCTTTTTCTGTGTCTCTGCTTAATGAACTTCTATAACTTTATGCACTCTCCTTTGTCTGCAAGATTCATTCTTCAACTCCATGTGACAAGAACCAAGCTCTCCCACTTCACAGACAGCAGAATGTGTGTCTGTGGGGGGGGGTGGGGGGAGAAGTGGAAAGGAATGAAGCATACAGTCCCATGGCCTCTCCCACTACAAGGATGATCTGCCGTTACAAGATGTGTGTGATCTGTGAGTATGTAGTATAATAATTGCTACAAGAAAAATTCCCAGGTGGAGACTATAGAACTTGGGGACATTACACAAAATATCTTAAATGTCTTCTGTGAAAAAAAGAGGAGAACCATTTGGTGATGACTTGATTGCTCAGCTCACTCTGGAAAGTGAGCTTGTAGAGCACGTGCCCTGGGGCCCCACTTCCTCTCCACATTGTCTCTGTTTATTTTTTCCAAGTTAGGCCTAGCCTTGTGTTATTGAGAACTATATTTTCCCCTCAGCATTTTTCTCCAATGAAGTAAACTGTGAATTTTTCAGTTATCTCTGGGGTGATCCTTATTTATCCCAAAGTTTAAAAGGAAATAACAGTATAAATGATTTATTATCTAGAGATCTGTGTCAAGTTTTAAAATGGCTGTAGAAACAGCAGCAAGACATCTTTTAGGGCATTAGGGAAACAATTGTGCCTGTCTCTGAAATTTCACTGTTTTTTTACTTACCATTTAAAGTGATAAATGAGGGATCCCTGGGTGACTCAGCAGTTAAGTGCCTGCCTTGGGCCCAGTGCGTGCGTGATCCTGGAGACCCGGGATCGAATCCCACATCGGGCTCCCGGTGCATGGAGCCTGCTTCTCCCTCTGCCTGTGTCTCTGCCTCTCTCTCTCTCTCTGTGTATGTGTGTGTGTGTGTGTGTGTGTGTGTGTGTGTGTGTGTGTCTCATGAATAAATAAATAAAATCTTTTAAAAAATAAAGCGATAAATGAAATATGAATATTTATACGAAATTCAAATAAAGCTTTATCTCTGGCTCGAGACAGAGAGTTAGAGACATTTATATAAATGTAAATTACAGAAAAGCAATTGTAATAAGGATTCCAGTTTTCAAAACTCACATTTCCAGAAGTGTAGTTCCAAACTTTGAGTTACATGGTAAATTACTATGATTTTTTTTTTCATAGTATGTTCTAAAATTTGGAAAAAGGAAAAAGACCTGGAAGTAGTTTGTATTCTAGCCTAGTTCTCTGTTATCAAGCTGATCTAAACAATGTCTGTCCTGATCTTTAAAATTAGCAATAATAGGGAGTCTGAAATCTCCTTAAAGGAGATTTTAAAAATCTTAGTCTAAATTTCACTTGCTTCCACCTAAATCATTTCTATTTATTATAATCTTGGTGAAGATGGAAAACGTACCTTCAATATGAATGAGGACCAAACATTTTTTCTCTTCTTTTCATCCTCATGTATCCTGCCTGTTCATGAACACTGGCCCAAATTCTTTGGTATTTGTGAACATGCTGTGCCCTTTCTCTCCTCTTTTTCTCTTTCTAGAGGGTGCTTTCTCTACCTTGCCATTAGTAAAAAGCTTGCTCAACTTTAATGACTGAAACTAAAGGTCATGTCTGTGAAAACATTTCTATCTTATATTGAGAATCTTTCCCTCGTTCTTGCTCATGCAGCAGGAGTACCATGTTGCATTGGAATTGTTTGTTTAGCTGTCAATATCCTCCACTGGCCATGACAATGGCAAGGGCATATTTCTCTACCTAGAATCTAGCACTGAGCCTTACACAATTATGAGAAATAAATAAATAAATAAATAAATAAATAAATAAATAAATAAACACATTCTTCCTAAACAATGACTTTTCAGCTCCTGCTACATCTGTAACTTTTTTCCTACACACATAAGTACTATAAGATTGAAAAAAGAGAGTATTTTGAACTTTCAATTGAAATATAGCAAATAAAATAATGGTAGAAATCCTGTGACTTTTTAAATATTGTATCTCTGTTAGTTTATTTAATCACTTAAAATTATTAGCAATCAGCACTTTGGTGGTGGGCTCCGGGTGGCCAGGAATAAACAAAACCAAACCCTGACTTTCAGAAGTTTAAATTCTAGTGGAGGAGACACACCAGAGATAAGTGAGCAGTAATTATAGGCTAGAAGCACAATAAAGGAATCAAACAGTGAAGTGAAATAAAGAATCATGGAATGGGACCTATTTAGAGTCTGTGTTTGGAGGTTGTGTTTTAGCTGAGATCCCTCATGGCTCTGCACCATTTTCTTACTTTACGTTTTAAAATTATTTTACACATACACACACATACAAATATATCTCAAAAGTATGGTTAAACTATTGAATATTTGCTAATATACTCCTTAGGAATTATCCCTTGCTGCCCTTCCTTTTGCTGTGTTGATTTATTTCCTTTGGTGTAACATCATTTTCTTTTCTTTTCTTTTCTTTTCTTTTCTTTTCTTTTCTTTTCTTTTCTTTTCTTTCTTTCTTTCTTTCTTCTTTCTTTCTTCTTTTTCTTTCTTTTCTTCCTTTCTTCCTTCCTTTCTTTCTTTCTTTCTTTCTTCTTTTCTTTCTTTTCTCTTTTCTTTTTCTTTTCTTTTTCTCTTTCTTTCTTTCTTTCTTTCTTTCTTTCTTTCTTTCTTTCCATCTGGAAAATGGTATTTAGTCACTTAAATAAATTTTGAGTGGTTGAGGGGCAAGACGGCAGAAGAGTAGGGTCTCCAAATCACCTGTCTCCACCAAATTACCTAGAAAACCTTCAAATCATCCTGAAAATCTACGAATTCGGCCTGAGATTTAAAGAGAGACCAGCTGGAGTGCTACAGTGAGAAGAGTTCGTTCATCTATCAAGGTAGGAAGACGGGGAAAAAGAAATAAAGACACAAAAGGCCTCCAAGGGGGAGGGGCCCGCAAGGAGCCGGGCTGAGGCCGGGGCGAGTGTCCCCAGGACAGGAGAGCCCCGTCCCGGAGGAGCAGGAGCTGCACCGACCTTCCCGGGGGAAAGGGGCTCGCGGGGAGGTGGAGCAGGACCCGGGAGGGCGGGGATGCCCTCAGGCTCCGGGGACACTAACAGACACCTGCGCCCCGGGAGAGGGCGCCGAGCTCCCTAAGGGCTGCAGCGCGCACGGGGGACCCGGAGCAGCTCGGGGGGGCTCGGGGGGGCTCCGCGGAGGGGGCTGCGGGGCGGGAGCAGCTCGGGGGCGCTCGGGGGCGGCTCCGCGGAGGGGGCTGCGGGGCGGGAGCAGCTCGGGGGGGGGCTCGGGGGCGGCTCCGCAGAGGGGGCTGCGGGGGGGAGCGCGAATCCAACAGCGCAGGCTCCGGAGCCCAGGGCGCCGGGACACAGCCCAGGATCCCGCCTCCCCCGGGACAGGCAGAGGCCGGGAGGGCCCAGGACAGCGAGGACGCTCCTGCCCCAGCTGAGCAGATCAGCGGCCCCGCCCCGGAGCCTCCAGGCCCTGCAGACGGAGAGCTGCGGAGCTACTGCGGGGGCTGACTCCAGGGCTGCAGAGCTGGCCCCGCCACTGCGGCTGTTCCTCCTGGGGCCTCACGGGGTGAACAACCCCCACTGAGCCCTGCACCAGGCAGGGGCAGAGCAGCTCCCCCAAGTGCTCACACCTGAGAATCAGCACAGCAGGCCCCTCCCCCAGAAGACCAGCTAGACGGACAAGTTCCAGGGGAAGTCAAGGGACTTAAAGTACACAGAATCAGAAGATACTCCCCCGTGGTTCATTTTTTCTTTTTCTTTTTTTCTTTTTTGTTGTTTTGTTTTGTTTTGTTTTGCTTTTTGATTTGTTTCCTTCCCCCACCCTTTTTTTCCTTTCTTTTTCTTTTTTTCTTCTTCTTTTTTTTTCTTCCCTTTTTTTCCCTCTTTCTCTTTTCTTTCTTTCTTTCTCTCCTCTCTTTTTCTCCTTTTCCCAATACAACTTGCATTTAGCCACTCTGCACTGAGCAAAATGACTAGAAGGAAAACCTCACCTCAAAAGAAAGAATCAGAAACAGTCCTCTCTCCCACAGAGTTACAAAATCTGGATTACAATTCAATGTCAGAAAGCCAATTCAGAAGCACTATTATACGGCTACTGGTGGCTCTAGAAAAAAAGCATAAAGGACTCAAGAGACTTCATGACTGCAGAATTTAGAGCTAATCAGGCAGAAATTAATAATCAATTGAATGAGATGTAATCCAAACTAGAAGTCCTAACGACGAGGGTTAACGAGGTGGAAGAATAACTGAGTGACACAGAAGACAAGTTGATAGCAAAGAGGGAAACTGAGGAAAAAAGAGACAAACAATTAAAAAGACCATGAAGATAGATTAAGGGAAATAAACGACAGCCTGAGGAAGAAAAAACTACGTTTAATTGGTGTTCCCGAGGGCGCCAAAAAGGACAGAGGGCCAGAATATGTATTTGAACAAATCCTAGCTGAAAACTTTCCTAATCTGGGAAGGGAAGAAAACAGGCATTCAGATCCAGGAAATAGAGAGATCCCCCCCCCCTAAAATCAATAAAAACCGTTCAACACCTCGACATTTAATTGTGAAGCTTGCAAATTCCAAAGATAAAGAGAAGATCCTTAAAGCAGCAAGAGACAAGAAATCCCTGACTTTTATGGGGAGGAGTATTAGGGTAACAGAAGACCTCTCCACAGAGACCTGGCAGGCCAGAAAGGGCTGGCAGGATATATTCAGGGTCCTAAATGAGAAGAACATGTAACCAAGAATACTTTATCCAGCAAGGCTCTCATTCAAAATGGAAGGAGAGATAAAGAGCTTCCAAGACAGGCAGGAACTGAAAGAATATGTGACCTCCAAACCAGCTCTGCAAGAAAATTTAAGGGGGACTCTGAAAATTCCCCTTTAAGAAGAAGGTCAGTGGAACAATCCACAAAAACAAGGACTGAATAGATATCATGATGACACTAAACTCCTATCTCTCAATAGTAACTCTGAACGTGAACGGGCTTAATGACCCCATCAAAAGGCGCAGGGTTTCAGACTGGATAAAAAAGCAGGACCCATCTATTTGCTGTCTACAAGAGACTCATTTTAGACAGAAGGACACCTACAGCCTGGAAATAAAAGGTTGGAGAACCATTACCATTCGAATGGTCCTCAAAAGAAATCAGGGGTAGTCATCCTTATATCATCCTTATAGATGAAGAGGGACACTATATCATACTTAAAGGATCTATCCAACAAGAGGACTTAACAATCCTCAATATATATGCCCCAAATGTGGGAGCTGCCAAATATATAAATCAATTAATAACCAAAGTGAAGAAATACTTAGATAATAATACACTTACACTTGGTGACTTCAATCTAGTGCTTTCTATACTCGATAGGTCTTCTAAGCACAACATCTCCAAAGAAATGAGAGCTTTAAATGATACACTGGACCAGATGGATTTCACAGATATCTACAGAACTTTACATCCAAACTCAACTGAATACACATTCTTCTCAAGTGCACATGGAACTTTCTCCAGAATAGACCACATACTGGGTCACAAATCGGGTCTGAACCGATACCAAAAGATTGGGATCGTCCCCTGCATATTCTCAGACCATAATGCCTTGAAATTAGAACTAAATCACAATAAGAAGTTTGGAAGGACTTCAAACACTTGGAGGTTAAGGACCATCCTGCTAAAAGATGAAAGGGTCAACCAGGAAATTAAGGAAGAATTAAAAAGATTGAAGGAAACTAATGTGAATGAAGATACAACTGTTCAAAATCTTTGGGATGCAGCAAAAGCAGTCCTAAGGGGGAAATACATCGCAATACAAGCATCCATTCAAAAACTGGAAAGAACTCAAATACAAAAGCTAACCTTACACATAAAGGAGCTAGAGAAAAAACAACAAATAGATCCTACACCCAGGAGAAGAAGAGAGTTAATAAAGATTCGAGCAGAACTCAACGAAATCGAGACCAGAAGAACTGTGGAACAGATCAACAGAACCAGGAGTTGGTTCTTTGAAAGAATTAATAAGATAGATAAACCATTAGCCAGCCTTATTAAAAAGAAGAGAGAGAAGACTCAAATTAATAAAATCATGAATGAGAAAGGAGGAATCACTACCAACACCAAGGAAATACAAACGTTTTTAAAGAGACTCATTTTAGACAGAAGGACACCTACAGCCTGGAAATAAAAGGTTGGAGAACCATTTACCATTCGAATGGTCCTCAAAAGAAAGCAGGGGTAGCCATCTTATATTCAGATGAACTAAAATTTAAAATATGTTAAAAAACATATTATGAACAGCCATACGCCAATAAATTAGGCAATCTAGAAGAAATAGACGCATTCCTGGAAGGCCACAAACTACCAAAACTGGAACAGGAAGAAATAGAAAACCTGAACAGGCCAATAACCAGGGAGGAAATTGAAGCAGTCATCAAAAACCTCCCAAGACAGAAGAGTCCAGGGCCAGATGGCTTCCCAGGGGAATTCTATCAAATGTTTAAAGAAGAAATCATACCTATTCTACTAAAGCTGTTTGGAAAGATAGAAAGAGATGGAGTACTTCCAAATTCGTTCTATGAGGCCAGCATCACTTTAATTCCAAAACCAGACAAAGACCCCACCAAAAAGGAGAATTACAGACCAATATCCCTGATGAACATGGATGCAAAAATTCTCAACAAGATACTGGCCAATGGGATCCAACAGTACATTAAGAAAATTATTCACCATGACCAAGTAGGATTTATCCCTGGGACACAAGGCTGGTTCAACACTCGTAAAACAATCAATGTGATTCATCATATCAGCAAGAGAAAAACCAAGAACCATATGATCCTCTCATTAGATGCAGAGAAAGCATTTGACAAAATACAGCATCCATTTCTGATCAAAACTCTTCAGGGTGTAGGGATAGAGGGAACATTCCTCAACATCTTAAAGCCATCTACGAAAAGCCCACAGCAAATATCATTCTCAATGGGGAAGCACTGGGAGCCTTTCCCCTAAGATCAGGAACAAGACAGGGATGTCCACTCTCACCACTGCTATTCAACATAGTACTGGAAGTCCTAGCCTCAGCGATCAGACAACAAAAAGACATTAAAGGCATTCAAATTGGCAAAGAAGAAGTCAAACTCTCCTTCTTCGCCGATGACATGATACTCTACATAGAAAACCCAAAAGTCTCCACCCCAAGATTGCTAGAACTCATACAGCAATTCGGTAGCGTGGCAGGATACAAAATCAGTGCCCAGAAATCAGTGGCATTTCTATACACTAACAATGAGACTGAAGAAAGAGAAATTAAGGAGTCAATCCCATTTACAATTGCACCCAAAAGCATAAGATACCTAGGAATAAACCTAACCAAAGAGGTAAAGGATCTCTACCCTCAAAACTATAGAACACTTCTGAAAGAAATTGAGGAAGACACAAAGAGATGGAAAAATATTCCATGCTCATGGATTGGCAGAATTAATATTGTGAAAATGTCAATGTTACCCAGGGCAATATACACGTTTAATGCAATCCCTATCAAAATACCATGGACTTTCTTCAGAGAGTTAGAACAAATTATTTTAAGATTTGTGTGGAATCAGAAAAGACCCCGAATAGCCAGGGGAATTTTAAAAAAGAAAACCATATCTGGGGGCATCACAATGCCAGATTTCAGGTTGTACTACAAAGCTGTGGTCATCAAGACAGTGTGGTACTGGCACAAAAACAGACACATAGATCAATGGAACAGAATAGAGAACCCAGAAGTGGACCCTGAACTTTATGGTCAACTAATATTCGATAAAGGAGGAAAGACTATCCATTGGAAGAAAGACAGTCTCTTCAATAAATGGTGCTGGGACAATTGGACATCCACATGCAGAAGAATGAAACTAGACCACTCTCTTGCACCAGACACAAAGATAAACTCAAAATGGATGAAAGATCTAAATGTGAGACAAGATTCCATCAAAATCCTAGAGAAGAACACAGGCAACACCCTTTCTGAACTCGGCCACAGTAACTTCTTGCAAGATACATCCACGAAGGCAAAAGAAACAAAAGCAAAAATGAACTATTGGGACTTCATCAAGATGAGAAGCTTTTGCACAGCAAAGGATACAGTCAACAAAACTCAAAGACAACCTACAGAATGGGAGAAGATACTTGCAAATGATGTATCAGATAAAGGGCTAGTTTCCAAGATCTATAAAGAACTTATTAAACTCAACACCAAAGAAACAATCCAATCATGAAATAGGAAGAAGACATGAACAGAAATCTCACAGAGGAAGACATAGACATGGCCAACATGCACATGAGAAAATGCTCTGCATCACTTGCCATCAGGGAAATACAAATCAAAACCACAATGAGATACCACCTCACACCAGAGAGAATGGGGCAAATTAACAAGGCAGGAAACCACAAATGTTGGAGAGGATGCGGAGAAAAGGGAACCCTCTTACACTGTTGGTGGGAATGTGAACTGGTGCAGCCACTCTGGAAAACTGTGTGCAGGTTCCTCAAAGAGTTAAAAATAGACCTGCCCTACGACCCAGCAATTGCACTGTTGGGGATTTACCCCAAAGATACAGATGCAATGAAACGCCGGGACACCTGCACCCCGATGTTTATAGCAGGAATGTCCACAATAGCCAAACTGTGGAAGGAGCCTCGGTGTTCATCGAAAGATGAATGGATAAAGAAGATGTGGTCTATGTATACAATGGAATATTACTCAGCTATTAGAAATGACAAATACCCACCATTTGCTTCGACGTGGATGGAACTGGAGGGTATTATGCTGAGTGAAGTAAGTCGGTCAGAGAAGGACAAACATTATATGTTCTCATTCATGTGGGGAATATAAATAATATTGAAAGGGAATATAAGGGAAGGGAGAAGAAATGTGTGGGAAATATCAGAAAGGGAGACAGAACGTAAAGACTGCTAACTCTGGGAAATGAAGTAGGGGTGGTGGAAGGGGAGGAGGGCGGGGGGTGGGAGTGAATGGGTGATGGACACTGGGGGTTATTCTGAATGTTGGTAAATTGAACACCAATAAAAAATAATTTTTTAAAAAAAGGATGGAAAATACAAAAACAATTTTTGAGTGGTTCCTTAAAAAATGAATAAAAATGATATGAGAAGGAATCTGCCACTGAGGATATAATAAAGTTGAGAAAACATGCATAGACATTTAAGCATTCTCAGTGTGTGTGTGTGTGTGTGTGTGTGTGTGTGTGTGTTGGGAAGGGAGGTACTTTTGGTCTGGATAAATCCATGAAAGGAAAGATTAATTAGCTAAACAAAATGAAGCTGAGTATAACCAGGTGGAAAATTGCCCATGAGCAGTATACACACCCTACTGCTACCCTGTGATTCACTAGAAATTCCCCTGTGTTTTAGAATAAGGAGTAACAACAATAGAAATGTCACTGTTCAGTCTATTGTGCAGAGGTCATAAATCTCATTCTCCCAGCTCAGAGAGGGAATCTTAAAGCATTCCTTGGATATTTTAGTCCTATGGACTTTATGTTTGGAGGTTTGTCTGCTGAGAATGCATATAGAGCTTCTCAAAAGCCTGGTGGGAGAAGAATTGTGCCAAATTGCATGCTACCAAATTCCCATGCTACTATAACTTGGGGATGTGTTCATAATAAAATGAAATGGACTCTGAATCAGCAGTCTCCATGGCATACACCCTTAGAGTAGAATAATACTACCTGTATTTCTTAGTTACAATAGCATGTTTGTGAAGACTAAAGTGGTCTATTTCTCTATGACATGTGTCATCTATGGCATGTTATTTTTTCAAGATTTTTTAATTTAAATTAAAATAATTAACATATAATGCATTTTGGTTTCAGAGGTACAGGTCAGTGATTCACCAGTCTAATATAATACCCAGTACTCATTACGTCACAGGCCCTCATTAACGTCCATAACCCAGTTACCCCATCTCCTCATTCACCTTCCCTCCAGCGACCCTCAGTTTGTTTCCTATGATTAAAAGTCTTTTGGGATCCCTGGGTGGCGCAGCGGTTTAGCGCCTGCCTTTGGCCCAGGGCGCGATCCTGGAGACCCGGGATCGAATCCCACGTCGGGCTCCCGGTGCATGGAGCCTGCTTCTCCCTCTGCCTGTGTCTCTGCCTCTCTCTCACTCACTGTGTGCCTATCATAAATAAATAAAAATTAAAAAAAAATAAATAAAAATAAAAGTCTTTTATGGTTTGTCTCCCCCTCTTATCTCACCTTATTTTATTTTTTTTCTCTTTCCCTATGATCCTCTGTTTTGTTTCTTAAATTCCACATATGAGTGAGCACGTTATTGATGCTGATTACATAATTATAAATGAATGAAGAATTTGGAATGTCTCATAAGTGTCAATTGATGACATTAATTCTCCTGTCTAGTCAGGTATGTAAATAAATATTTTTCTACTTACTTAGAAAGGCATTCATCCAAATAAATCAATAAGACCAACTGTTGCAGAGATCCTAACATTTAGGTGAAAATACAAACCAGATAGGCCTGTCTTGCTTTATTCCTTGCAAGATATATCATTCTGCAATTATTTCTCCATCTGTGTAACTGAAGCTTTATGAACCTTCACTTTAATAGTGATGTTTGTCCTCTTTATAAAAAAAGTGTCAATCTTTATGACATTATTTATTCTACACATGGCTCAGAAATAATATTAAATGATTTGTTGATAGCAAATATTGTATGAGATTTTAAAGATATATTTTGTAGATTCTTTGGAGAATGAAAATCCATCAAGTGCTCCTAATCATGATGGAGTGAGGGAATGGAAGAGAACCAGATAACATACTCATTCTCTTTGCTTTTCCCTTCCTGCTCCCTTCTTACTTCCACTGACACCGACCCCATCTTTGCATTCGCTTTGTAAAGCTGTTGACACAAATTTAAATGACTTATACGTTGGACCATCTTAAGGGAATTTGTAATCAAAGAAAATAGTTCATTTACTCAAATTGGACCCCTGATTGATTAAATATATAAAGAGACATTGTGGACAGTGTCATGTTTTTGCCTAGTCCACACAAAGTATTTATTTTCTCATGTTTGGCAGCGCCTACCTAGTCTGCTAGAGAATAAATATAAAGAAATCAGTTTTGATTATCACCCACAACTACTTTTATCAAGCACAAATTTTTGTTAGGTCCATCTCTCATTCAACGTATATTTATTGGGCTCCTACTATCCACTATGCATAAGGACAACTCTGGGAACACAGACAGATGATTCTCTCTTCTCATGGAGCTTGTGCATATCCTCAGTCTCTCATTCCATCCTCATAAAGCCCCTCTGAAGTACATGGGTCATTATTTTTATACTATCCTCATTCAGAGCTCTCAAAAGGCATGCTTAGGTAATAAAAAGCAAGAAAGTAATGAATTTCAGTTAGACTTTGTACGTGATTGTTCCATCAACATTTTGACCTGATTATGTACACCAAAATTAATATATTCTAGCCCTAACCCCAAGTACATCAGAATAAACTGTATTAGGAGATGGAGATACAGTCCATAAAGGTGAAATGGTATCATAGAGTAGACTCTGATCCAATATGACTGGTGTCTCTTAAGGAGAGGAAATTTGCACACAGACACAAAGGAAAGACAACACTAAGATATAAAGAAAACTTGGCCATCTACAAGCCAAGGAGAGAAGCCTCTGAAGAAACTAATCCTTTTTACACTCTGATCTCTGATTTTTAGTCTCCAGAACTGTAAGGAAATACATTTCTGTTGTTTAAGCTACCCAATCTGAAGTACTTTGTTATGACAGCCATATAGTTGCCCTCAAGAAGAGATTTCAATGTCCTATTCCCCAGAATCTGAATGTGACTTTATTTGGAATAGGATCTTTGCAGATGTAATTTAATTGAGAATCTTAATAGAAAAAAATTCTGGATTATCCACATGATCCCTAAATGTAATATGTGTCTTTTAAAAAGGAGAGACACCCAAGGAAAGGGAGGAGAAAGCCATGTGAAGACAGAGATGGGGTTTGGAGTTATGCTGCCATAGGCCAAGGAACTCCTGGAGCTCTTGGAAGCTGGAAGAGGTAAGGAAGATTCCTAGAGACTTCAGAGGGAATTTGGCCCTGAAGATAACTTGATGTAGGACTTTTGGACTCCAGAACTGTAAAAGAACAATTTTATGTTATGTTAAGCCACCTTGTGTGTAGTAATTTGTGAGTGAGTTAAAACCATTTCTGATTGTATGAATAGTCTTTTCTTTAGTATTCTTAATTTCTTCCACAACTTTGCCTTACCAACTCAAATATAACTTTATACCATGACATTAATTATAATCAACTATAAAACAAAATATTTCTGATAGATCCTAAATCTAGAGAGGAGATCTTAGGAACAAAGATATGGAATATGAGAGAGATGTGAAGAGGCACCCACATGAAGTTCTTTGATCACTTTTTTAATGCTCTGAAGAGAAATAAGACAGAAATAAAGAAGAAAAATCTATCATGCTGATACCTTAGCTCTTTCTCTGCACCCTGAAGATGAGAATGCTGATGCTCAGAGAGGTTAAATGATTAGTCATTGATTGCAAAGCTCTAGATGGAAAATCAGCTTCTGGAACCCAGTCCTTCCTGGGAAGGAAACTAGGACCTCAAAAGTTAGAGATTAGCAAGCAGATAAAAGACAGTGGACAGTGGACAGTGTCAGTGAACTCTGGTCCAACTGTTTGGTTGGGGTTTTGTGGAGTTGCTTCGTATGATTCAGGGAGGGCAATCAGCATCTAGACCTTGCTTACAACACTCCTCTCTCACAGGTCTGCTTTCAGATGGGCTAGTTTAGTCGGGATCTTGCTTTATTGGAATGGGTAAGGTAAAGAAAGAAACAAGTTACAAGCTTTCAGATAATATTAAAAGTCAGCCCCTAAGTCAAAATCCAGGGAGAGTTAGCTGTTTATTTGATCTTAAGCAAAATGAGTAGGATATAGGTAGTGTAGAAAACAGCACAAATTTTATAGACAAGAAGATACAAACTATAAGTCAGCTTTTCCACAGACTAGGTTTGTAACTATGGGCTATTTTTCTGAGCCTCAAATCACTCAATAATACCTACTTTGAGAGATTTATATAAGGAGTAGAGATATTCTGAAACTCAAGCAGAATGTCTATACATATGCAATGTTATATCATTTTTTTTAATTTCATAATCTAATTAAGTATTTGCCTAGTGAATAAGCCACTGTTATAGTATTAAACTCATGAAGAAACTAACAGGTGGCAGTGGCTAGACTTGAATTTACCACTCCAAGTTTTTAAAGAAGGTAAAATATGGATGATGATAAAAGATATCCTGACTCCAGCTAATCTTCTCATAATGACATCTTATATACCTTGTGAGATTTTTCTGAGGTAATGGAAGGCACACATAATCAAAATCAAACTGGGCTTGCCATAGTTTCAATTAATTGGCTACCAATTGCAATGTCAATGAATAGAAAAGTCAACAGGAGTACATGCAATCCAAGACTTCCACATTAATTATATGAAGTGTCCTTTTACATTAGAACTCAAGAAATGATATTTCCAGAAACTGACAGCACTGAGGCAAGAAACTGGCCCTAGCAAGTTTCCTGGAGTATGTTAGGATAAGAGAAAAGATCTGAACAGAAAGCAGGTCATGTAACTGCCCCATGTACTCATTAGCTTAAACTAGGATATCACCTAGGATTATTGCAGAATTATCAGTCATTATCAACTTTAAGCATAGATCAATGAAGTTTGTTCCTATCATTGTTCGATCAATTTTCAAAAATCTTGAGAATTTTTTATATGCTGAGATTCTGATTTCTCTATGATTTAGTAGACCGTGACTCTGCATTTATCTGTGGGTTCATGTTGAACACACATGATAGGACAGGATCTAGAAAGAGCAACTTGAGGAAAATAAATAGGTATAATATTGACATGATGTAAAAATCAACTTCAATTTATTATTTTTTTAAAGATTTTATTTATTTATTCATGAGAGACAGAGAGAGAGAGAGAGAGAGAGGCAGAGACACAGGCAGAAGGAGAAGCAGGCTCCATGCAGAGAGCCTGACATGGGACTCTATCCTGGGTCTCCAGGATCAGGCCCTGGGCTGAAGGTGGCGCTAAACCGCTGAGCCACCTGCGCTGCCCTCAACTTCAATTTAATCCTTCACTTTTACTTTTGATAAAACAGGATTTAGAAAGATAAAATGGCAGTTATGACAGAAACATGGTGACTCTGAGCTTCAGTGTTTGTTGTGCCAGCCAACAGTTGACTCGTGACCAAATTTATTCCACTGAGGCTCTCAACTAATTACAGAAAATATAATTCCTTATTCTTATGAAGTCCTGTCTTTAAGTATTATTTATGCCCATTCCTACAAATCTTGGAAAATCTTCAGAAATTAAAAATTATTCAAAATTCAAAATGTAAGACAACAATCTTTTGTAGTCCCATCAACTAAAACAACTATGACAACTTGGAATAACTTATACTAGTATGCATTTTCTTGCTGTTATGTATTAGTTTTTTTTAAGTGTGTTCCTTTTAAAAAATTTTATTTTCTTTAGAAAGAGAGAAAGAGAGAGAGAGAGCATGCCAGCAGGGGGAGGAGCAGAGAAAGGAAGAGAGAATCTTAAGCAAACTCCCCAGCTGAGTAGAGAGTCTGATGTGAGACTGATTCTCATAACCCTGAAATCATGACCTGAGCCGAAATCAAGAGTTGAATGTTTAACTAAGCCACCCAGGTGCTCCTGTATTTGTTTTTTTAATAACTGAAATATAAACTGCAATCATAAAATGCCATCAATTTAGAATTTTTTAATGTAAATATATCTCTTTGTAAGAAAATCTGTAAAGTTATTTAGAGAGGCAAACATGAAACTTAAGTTTAATCTTATTAAATTTTCACAGCTTGATAGGACAGATACTTTGTTTTTGTATTGTTGCCTGGGTACCCTTTGCCAACACTGTATGGAAAAAAAAAAAAAAAAAAAACGTTATTTCAACAGAATTAAAACAAAGCAGTTATAAGGTTAGAAAAAATATTTACATGTAATTTCACATTTACCTTTGGTCAAAAGTAGCAGTGATTGGAATGCTGAAATTCATGCAAAATTTCAGCAGCCATTTATGCTAAAATGGAAAATATAAATAAGACTGCTACATGAATATGAATGAAAATTTTTATAAACAATTTGTCAAAAAAAGAAACTGTGAACTCTGAAAATTTTAATTTATGTCATAAATTATCTTTAAAGCTCATGTAATGATTTTTAAGTATAAATGAATTTGGAAGCTGAACATTTTTCTCCTGTAACTACTTTGCTTCAAATAGTGATCATACAATGAGCCAGTAGACCAGAATCACAGGGAGAATTGAAAATGATCATGACATGAAGAAAATACTACTCTTATTGTTTCTGCTTGTAAACCTAGAAATAAATCTCAGTAGAATGTCAAGAGATAAAAGAAAGAAGGAGTCTCAGTGGGAATATAAAATATATGTTTTCTGTTGAAAATAAATTTGCAAGACAAGGAATATTTGAGTAAGGACTACAAAAAAGCATAAATGAAAATCTGTACTTTTTCTTATTTTTACATCTTCAGTGTTCCAGAGTTCCCTGGTCTCTGTAATTTTTATTGCTGTTGTTTTTGCCACAAGGTGTTTTGGCCTCATTTAAGTGATTTCCTGATTGACGGACTTATCTGTGATTTGGAGAACACTGCACAGCACAAGAGCATTAGGGGATTCAGTGAGCAGGTGTTAAACCTACTGCAGAGAATATTTCTCTTTATCAACCTCTAATCTTCTGACTTCAGAATTTTTAAACAGATGTTTTAGACAGATTTTCTCTACTTTTTGTGTTTCCATGGGATCGTCTTTCACCTGCTTAATTGCTTCTTTGCCAAATAAAATAACACAAAAGGAACACGAAATACACATTTCACTTCCCCCGTGTGAAGAAAATTTCCTATTTGGGTTTCTACACTTTTGTTAATTTTCCTTTGAAAGGTGGAGACTTAGTAAAAGAACTGAAATAAATTTCTCTACTGAATTTTAAGACACAACTATATTGACTATTTCTCCCCTCCCCAAGTTTGGAATTTTCTTTTTCAGTTTCCTGAATACCAAAGGTCTTTAGCCAATGCCTTTTCCTTGTATAGACGATGACTATAAGGTTTCTTTCTGATCCAAGTGTAACAAAAGACTAGAAACAAGAATAGTTAGTATAAATATACAAGGATGCTGAAAGTCTAGATTTAAGAAGTTGATAGGAACAAGTGAATGGAATACATATGAGGACAAAAGGGGTTATAAGTCATGTGTATTTGGGTTGTTGGTATATTACATAGAAATTACTTTTCTATGAACACCTGCACACTGATGGAGTAGACTTACAAGAATTTAATGTATATACATTAACTTTGATATGCTTCCTGGGGCAGTTATTTAATTTAAAAAAAATAAGATTTCATTTATGAGACATAGAGAAAGAGAGAGAGAGAAAGAGAACATGTGAGCATCATAAGGAGCACAGGGAGAGGGATAATTTCAAGCAGATGCAGCACTGAACGTGGAGCCCAATGATCTCACTATTCTGAGATCATGACCTGAGCCAAAATCAAGAGTCATATGCTTAATTGACTGCGCTACCTAGGCATAGGGCAATTATTTTAAGGCAGGAAGAAGCTAAGTAAAATGAGCTTGTGTGCACAAGAAAGCCCTAGACATAGAAGTGAAGTAATGAGCCTGAATGTACCATGGTACCATCACCAACCTACATTCCTTGGCTCAACTACAAGGAAACAGGTTCTTTAATGTTTCTCAGTTGGAACCTAAGAAGGAATGTCTGTGAAAGATGATCTTTTCAGATACCAAATACTGAAACAAATACATTTCTTTGAGACTTCTTTACTGTAAAGCTTGTTACCATAAAGGCTTTTATGCATGTATATCACCAGCAAGTAGGAAAGAAGCATTACCAGCAGGAAGAATTTAGACTACCTGGGTGAAAGTAAACCTGTCAGATGGAGCACTTATATAAATACCTTTGGGGGATATTGATAGTTAATTTTATGTGTTAACTTGACTGAATTGTAAAGCATATCTGGGACGTCTATGAGGGTGTCTCTGGAATGAATTAGCATTTGCATCAGTTGACTGAGTAAAGAAGATGGCATCCAAATGCGGGTGGGCATTATCCAATCCATGGATAGAGCAAAAAAGCTCTTCTTGAGCTGAGACATTCACTTTCTTCTGTTCTTGGACATCAGTGTTTTTGGTTCTTGAGCTCTCAGATCCATACTGGGACTTACACTATACCCCCCTCTCCCCACCACTGCCACTGGGCTTTAAGATGCAGACTCAATTACCTTACCAGCTTTCCAGTTTCTTTAGCTGCAAATAAGATTGTAGGATCTAGTCCTCCACAACTGTGTGCACTAGTTTCTATAATAAGTCACTTCCTATATATCCTGTTGGTTCTATTTTTCTGGAGCATCCTAACACAGGGATCTTGTAGAATGTTAGAAATCTAAACTCACAATTGAGGGTGAGAGTTATTGAAATTTATATTGCATCATCCAGTTGTCCAGTATCAATGCCAACTTCCTTCTAATATCTCTTCTCTGGGTAGGCAGGGATACTAAATGCTAACTTTCTTTTTTTTTAAGATTTTATTTATTTATTCATGAGAGAGAGAAAGAGAGAGAGAGAGAAAAGCAGGCTCCATGCAGGAAGCCTGACGTTGGACTTGATTCCAGGTCTCCAGGATCATGCCCTGGGCTGAAGGCGGTACTAAACTGCTGAGCTACCCGGGGTTCCCAAAATGGTAGCTTTCTTGGTTTCCTTTGTCCCTGAATTTATAAATGTAATTTTGATTCCATAGTCAAGTACAGTGAGATGAGAAATGGAATGTGGGTAGAACTGACCTGGTTATAAAACCAACACTGGTGGTCTTATTTTCCTGGATGAGCTGAGGATTTGTAATTATTACAGAAAGAGCAATGCTATTTCTGTCCAATTTTGCAAAGTGGCCTTGGTAGTATGCTTATTGTGACCTCATCTTTTAATTCATGTCTACCTTTCTCATTATTTTATAATACAATTAATACCCTGAAAAATCACTTTTCACTTAACACTAGTCATAGAGATAACAATTCTTTGAAACTGAACTCTGACCAATATCATCAGTAGATGTAACTGCATTGCTTCCTACAAGTTGCTGAGGGATGAGAAAAATTAGATTCCATATGGCAGAGGGAAACCAAAGTGGATTGACTTGTCACAATGAGGTGGTTATAAAGAAGTCACATTGAGAACAGGCGTGGGTCACAAGGAGAACTTGCACATACACCAAATATCTCATCTGTTTCTCAGTAGAATATTGTCTGTGGATATTTGGATCCTTCAAATATTTCTCCTGGCCTCACGGGAGGGCACTGACATCACCAGCATCCGTCTTTGGTAATGTCAACAAGCATACTTAGCCTCTTCCTCAATATTCTTTTTTTTTTTAATGTTTTATTTATTTATTCATGAGAGACACAGAGGGAGAGAAGCAGAGACATAGGCAGAGGGAGAAGTAGACTCCCCATGGGGAGTCCGAGGCAGGACTCAATCCCAGGACACCAGGATCACGACTGAGCCAAAGGCAGACATTCAACCACTGAGCCACGCAGGTGTCCCTCATGCTTCTAACTTTAGAGAAACTTTTCTTCTCTCTATACCATGACCAATTCTCATCACCCATCAGAAACACTTCAGTTTAAAATACAGTGTCTCTTTTTCTCACAGTAATTCCTTACATATGTTAAACCTTATCTTTAACAACAGTACCATTTTTATTTTTGTTTTTCTCTCCCTGTTCCCAAAGTTCACAGGCTATAATTCCTTGCTGACTTAACGTGTCTTACTTTTCAGTGTACATCAGATAATCAGTTATCCTAACTGTGCCCTTTCCTATAAGGGATTATAGCATGATTTAGGTCATGAAACTAAGGTTATATTTTGTAATTTTAATTAAAAGAGTGATATGGGCATTTTCAATTTGTTGACAACAAATCGACCTATCAAATGTTGAATGAGCCCTCATTATCAATCTATATTTGACTTCTCTTATATTTGAAATACACTTCAATGCTCTATTTTATTCTTTACCAGTCCAAGAAAATCCACTAATGTTCTCTTCACTCCTAAGAGATTATAAACCTATCTCCTCAAGATCAGAATATTTGATGTGAGCTTCTCCCCTTCCTTTCTATAATAACATCTATATCACACATTCTCTCCTGTCTAAAGCTAATTTCCCATCAGAGTTCATGATCATTTCTTCTTCCTTTTCCTCTGGAATCTTCTTACCTTTATCACTTTTCTCATTTATAATTTCAACTGCTCTAATTCTATTGGTTTTCTCCCCTTTGTATATATAAATATGCCCAAGCCTTCATTTTCTTAAAAACAAATGAAAAAAAAAAAAGAGAGAGAGAAAACAGAAGGATACATTCCACTCTCAGTTTTATAATAGTGATGTGACAATCCTGAAAGTTTACTCTGTTAGCAAGCAGCAAGTACAGGAGATGAAAGAGGATTGTCAATGATACCTGAAAGGTATTTAGGGCTCTAGTAAAAGGCATTTGGAGTAGTGGCTAGGGCCGGAGTGTGCAGGCAGATGTGAATGAGAAAATAAAGAGAAAATTTAAAAATGCTCAGTGTAGAAGCAACAGGATAGTAGAGCTAGAGTGTGGAAAGGCACTGGATTTGATGCTGTGTGAAGCCAAACATTGGAGGGAAAGAAAGGAAAAGAGGTTTTTAAAGAAAGTTTTCTATTTTTTTGTGTGAGATAATTTCTTTCTAATTAAACCTTTACATAAGGCCACAGTAAGTATCTCTGCATATTTTTTCCTATTGGACAAGACTTATATTTTAGACTGGTAACAAGTTCTATTATATTAGAGTTTCAAATACATTATATTTCACACTAACACACTAACACAAGGGATTTTATATAACAATAATTTGGGGAGACTGGATTGATGATATCTCAGAAATTAGCCTAATTCTAATGTAATTAAAAGCAATTAATTTTCTGATTAAGTCAGACATTTCTATAAAAATTAACCAATGTAGGCATTTTGTAAACAAAAGTGTCATAATTTCGGTGAGGATAGGGATATGGATGATAGATGCCTCTTGTCTGTATTACTTGGCTATAAAACAGCATGTTTTTATATTTCCATAGGATCATTGTACAAAGCTGCTGCATCAAAATGGCTGCTTTGTGTCCCAATTCATCAGTTATATGTTTTAGGAGGAAATAAATCCATGAAACTCTAGTACCAGAAGCATGGCCGATCTTTAATAAAATTTAATGACTCCAAAAAAATAGCATAATATAGGTCATGAAACTGGGGCTATATTATGCAATTTTAATTAAAGGAGTAATTTGCATAGGCAAAGAGTAATCATGGAAGTTGAAATTCAGTCAAGCCATTAAGGTCAGCTGAAAGTGCTAACCTTAATATATATTTACAAACTAAAATGCTAAGTGACTTTTTCTTGCAGTATCCAAAATAGCATGTGTAAATTCATATTTGATGTGAACAATATGTAAGAGAATGAAAATCAGATTAGTGCTATTTCTCAGAAAATCTTCCAATTTAAGTGTTATATGACATTTCCTTGAGAATGGTATTACTAATTAAAATAAATCAATAAATAAGATTTTATCAAAAGGAGTTGTTACTAAGTCATTTTGATGATATGAGACATGATGACATGAAAGAGAAGAGATAGGTAGTAAGATATATGGAATTTGCTTTTGTTTGTGTCTAGGAACTAAAAGTATTTCTTCCTTGCAAGAAGGAATAGATACAACATCTTAAAGATGTTGTTATCATATCTCAAAAGCCTTTAAAACTGTTTTATTTACATATTTTGCTTTGTGTAAAATGGCTATCAATGTTTAAAATGATTTCCCATGTCAGTATTGGGTAATCTTAAGAATGGGTTAATGGAGGTTAGAATGCAAAACTCAGATCTAATTTCATGTAAGTAAATGAAGATTTTCTTTATCTAAAGCCTTTTTAACCCAGAATAATGAGCACAGCAGTTGAGATGGGTTATGAATGAAAATGTAATCAGCTGGCAGCTGAGTTCAGGATATAATTATGTTACTTGTATAAACATGTTATGGTGCCCTAATGTAAACCAGGCTCTGACAAGATAGGTAGTTTATCCAGAAGGCAATTCAGTATTAAAATGCCATAGCAGTTGTAAAAATTATTGTAGAGAACTGTCACTTTTCTTAATTGCAAAGGAAAATTTTCCTAGAATATTATTTGAACTTAGAATTGATTTGATTGTAGGGCATTATTAAATTACTGACATTGGAAAATGTGTATATAACCTAAATGGGCTGGCTGGACCGATGTAAATGGTACAATAGAGTCACCACAGTATTAACAAATTGAAACTTTCTAGCTTGCTCTTGTAATCAGCATCATTTGCTTCAAGACCAGAGACAGAGGTTGACATCTTTTGTATAACACTTTAAACATACATAGAAGAAAGTAATTTCTCAAAATAACAAAGCTGAAAAATGATTAACAATTATAATTTAAGAATAGATACGCAGGACACCTGGATGGCTCAGTGGTTGGGCGCCTGCCTTCCGCTCAGGTCGTGATCCAGGTTTTGGGATTGAGTCCCCCATCGGGGTTCCTGCGAGGAGCCTGCTTCTCCCTCTGCCTTGTCTCTGCCTCTCTCTCTCTCAGTCTGTGTCTCTCATGAATAAATAAATAAACCTCTAAAAAAAAAAAAAAGAATAGATACGCTACTCCATAAACTATTAAATACCATCTTTAAATCATCAAATAAACTAATAGAAAGTAAATTGTCTCCAGTGGCAATTTTTGGGCTTAGCTCACTTTTGCTGTTGAATCACACTGTTCCCATTCTATTGGAAACCTGCCCCTACTGTGTGCTACTCTTTTAGAAGGCCATAAAGTGGTGCTACCTGGGGCTTTCTTTCTTTCAGAGATTTTAATCCTATGAACTTTTAATTTTTCTTAATTACTGCCTATTCCTACTGAGTACTTGGCTAAAAAGCAATCTAGTAATTCATGCAATGCCCAATCTAATAATCCATGCAATGACGTACCTCAAGTTATCCTTTTGCTCTGTTCACTGATCCATGTGCCAGATCAGTTTCCCTGTTCCATCGAAATGAATGACTCCCTACCCAGGTGTCTAGAAATTTGAAGAACATCCTACATGTTTTAATTTTAGGGAGAATTGGTTTTACATTCTCCTACCACATTAATGTGTTCAACCATTTTCTACTCCAAAACACATCCTCTTTCATTCTCTGAAACTGCCCCCCCACACCCAATAATTATTTAGATTTAGACTCTCATAATTTTATTTGATATTTAATAGGAAAACAGTCACAGCCCAAAGTGCAAATGAGCATCCAAAATACAGTAAAAAGGGATCCCTGGGTGGCGCAGCGGTTTAGCGCCTGCCTCTGACCCAGGGCGCGATCCTGGAAACCCGGGATCGAATCCCACGTCAGGCTCCCGGTGCATGGAGCCTGCTTCTCCCTCTGCCTATGTCTCTGCCTCTCTCTCTCTCTCTCTCTGTGTGACTATCATGAATAATAAAAATTTAAAAAAAATACAGTAAAAAGTTTCCACTCATTATTTTGTTTTTTTCCATATATGTTAATAGTGGAATTCTCAGCTTCTTTAAATAGTAAAATTGCTTATTTCTTTTAGTCAGAAAATACTTATCATTTCTTGACAACTGATCCATAGTGATAAGATTCCATTTTAACTTGAAGATAACAAATATCAAAATAATTCTTGAGAATTTTCCTAAAATAGGTTAATTTATTTTCTTATGGTGTGCGCACGGTACTTATACGGCATTTTTTCTTAACTCTGTGAATCTAGACTTTTCACAACTGAACACGTTTCTAACACTAAAGACAAACAATGTCAAATATGTCTGATCAACTATAAATGCAGTATTATATATCAAATTGTACTGGGTCACAAGCCAGGGAGAATTGGGTTCTAGTCATTTCAGTTCTCTGGGTCTCATGAACTCATTGTGACTGTCCTTGAGAATAACAATCTATTTTTACCAAGTTGTTTAGATGGTTAGCAAAGGCCATCATGAATCATATGGATTAGTATGCAGATATACATGAGGTAAGAAACTAAATATCAAAAGGCAACAAATGTGAAAAATAAATAATTATAACTTATTTGGTTTATTAATATTTGCATTCCTTTTCTAGGGCTACTATAACAGAGTACCACAGACTTGGTGGCTTAAATAACAGAGATTTATTTTCTCATGATTCTGAAAGTTATAGTCAGAGATTGAGGTGTCAGCAGGGTTGGTTTCTTCTGAGGCCTCCCTCCTTGGCTTGTAGATAACAGTCTTTGCCTGCTTATCTTTACTTGATCTTCCCTTTGCATCTATCCCAGTTCTAACCCTTCTTTTTACATAGATGTCAATCATATGGGTGAAGGCCCACTCTAATGACCTCATTTTAACCTTATTACCTTTTTAAGACTGCCTCCAAATTCACATTCTGAGGTACTGAGAACTAGCATTTCAGCCTATGAATTTTGGGGGTCATAATTCTGTCCATTACAATACTAAATTAAAGAAGACATTCAAATTGATGTATGAAAGTACAGTGGAATATATATAGCAATTATAGCCAATACATGCTTGAAAAATGATTGGTAAAGTGTGAATCCAGAAGACTGGGCTAAAATGTACATTTACTTCATTTCTGCCATTGAGCTTACATATGATCTAAAATGCATAATCTCGGCCATCCATGCACTTCTCTCCAGAGCCCTAGAACACAACTCTCAGGTCTAAGCTGCAGACCATAATGTCATCAAAGGACAGCCACAATTCATAGCAGTATCTGTTTCAAGGGCAAAGATAAAAAGTTGATATCTTTGTTGTGACATTTTAAGCATGCATGAAAGAAAGAAATTTCTAGAAATAGCAAAGCCAAAAAGTGATTTTTTAAAAATATTTAATTACTTTATTCATGAGAGACACACAAACACACAGAGAGACAGAGACATAGGCAGAAGGAGAAGCACGCTCCACGCAGGAAGCCTGATGTGGGACTCCAGCCTGGGACTCCAGGATCACGCCCTGAGCTGAAGGCAGATGCTCAACCGCGGAGCCACTCAGGCATCCCTGAACAGTGATTATCAATTATAATGGAGGAATATTTCTACCCTTCCATAAACTGTTGAAGACATCTTTATTTTATATTTTTGAACAACATCTTTATATCATTTGTAAGCTAATAGAAAGAAAAATGTCCATAGGTGGAAGTTTTAAAATTTAATCTCAGGAAGAAATACAGTATATTTTAGATGATAAATTGCAAATGAAAAATGTTGCCCTGACTTTACAGTGTCTATAATGGTAATATGATTATTTTCAAATATCCTTTATTATGATTACCTACATGCTGCTAAGTTTGTGATGTAATTTTATTCTTTTTCTTTGATCATCCCATATATCTGTTATATATATTTCTCTATTTTTCATTAGTTGCTTCATTTGAGAAATTTAGATTCATTTAATTGTATTGAAGAAAAGCTTAGTTGCATAATGCTTTATGCCTTGCAATATGTTCTATAAATGTAACATTTCATTAAATAATCAAAACAACTTATAAAAATAGCACTTATAATTTAAACAAGAGCATTAATGTCTGGGAAACAACAGCATTGACTATCAAAGAATGGCGGCATTCTTAGTTACAAAACAGATTTTTGAGCCTAGATTTGAGAAAAAATTATTCTCATTCTACTTTCAAAATAAAAAATAATCTTACTTGTCCGAGGTTAGAAGCAATTTAATTACAGAGGAGCAGATCAAGGATTTTGGATTAATATGGGCATAGATCCAGGGTATTGCTTCCTTGTTCCTGATGGGATAAAGACTAACTACAATAGCCATATAGTGGACAAAATATTTTAGAGCATTTGTCTTTTTTTGTGATAGAAAAATAGAATATCAGAAAAAATTGTTGAATTTTAAGTGAAGAGGTGAGTGAAACCAAAGTTAATAAAATCTCATCAACAAGTCATAAAGACAAAAACATTTTGTATTTTTAATAATTACCTTCAAATAAATGTAACACCAAGTCTGTAAGATCTAATATGAATTGAAAAAAATTAATTTTCTTCTTGCAGAGGTACTTTATTTGTCCTTTCTTTACAAAGTCAGTTCCTGTTAAATTTTAATTTACTTTTCAAGTATAATCTTACCCCAGAAGCACTTTTTTTTCCATCCACAGAATTAAATAAATCTAGTATATCACAAAAAAATACAATTTTCTAGGAATTATGAGAGAGTAAAAAGCTTCCATAGTAACACTAATGTTTCAGTTCTCTTTTCTATGATATTTCAAAAATATCCCTCCATTATTAATACATAAGGATTTAACAACAAAGCAAAAAGACTAGACTTCATATAAAACTCAAAGTCAGTTTCCAATACCTAAGCTTTCATTTGTGTAAATGCAAAAAGGGCTAAGTATTCAGCAGAAGAATAAAATCATTCATATTTTGGATCAAATTATGATAGGGTTAAGTAAAATTAAAATGCATATCCTTGGTAAACATATTAATTCAAATCTAGCCATGCAATTAGAATGCTGAATTATTAGATGGAGATTAGATGAGTTTTTCTTGCGTGAATGAATATTCACTATATATATATCCCAAGACACATTCCAATTTCATCAACATTCTAAATGTACTCTTCTGTTACCACTGTGCTCTCCTGATTTATAGTATTTTCCTTATCCACAATTCCTATATTTAAAAAAAAAACTTTATATCTATCATTAGTATATTGAATGTGATGCATTAAGATCAACTTTTTTAATAGATAATTTTAGTCTATATAACACCCCTTGCTTCAATAACTGACAAAGGAGTTGCTATCCAAGTGTTTTAAATATGAGTATGTTGGAATATTCAACTAAAATCAATTGTGCAATTACTTCCTTTCAAAATTATTCAGAAAAGTTCTAAAAAACTGTTTACAATATTTAAACAGAATAACAGAATGATTTAATGAAAATCCACTAAACAATGCTATTAAAAAGTGAAGAGAATCCTGCATATGTGGCAAATTTATAAACATGTTCAGATATGCAATTAACACTGGCTTAAAACCACTCGTACAATTTACTAACTTTATTTTTTTTAAGATTTTATTTATTTATTCATGAAAGACCGAGAGACTGGCGGAGACATAGGCAGACGGAGAAGCAGGCTCTCTGCGGGCAGCCTGATGGGGGACTCTGATCCCAGGACCTCAAGATCATTCCCTGAGCCACCCAGCTGCCCCAATTTACTAACCTTAGAGTAAGTAGTTATATTTATGTATTTTAATACATGAATGCCAAGTATCTTATTGCAACTTAGAAAATAATATATTAGGAGAAAAGTAGAATACTAAGGTGATCAAAATGAAGACAACAACAACAAAATGTTAAAATTTTGTTATCACAGTATGTTAACTGTGAGTGAATGCATAAGTACAAACTATACGCAGAGCTATTCCGTCCAAAAGTCATTATGTCAAAACAGATATACATCATAATGACAGGCGTGTCACTTCTCTCAGAGTCTGCACATCTCTTTACGCAGTTGCATTGCTTCTTTGTCTCAGTAATAACCTTACATGATATGGTATGAATACTCAAGAAAATAAATTGACTGAAAAGTAAAAGTGAGCAAAGAGACAAAAAAAGATAGCTCTGGTAGTAAAGCTTGAATGTAAATGGAGTTATGGAAGAAAGAGCTGACCATTGGAATTTGACACTGCTGTAATTTGTAGGACTGGACACAGAAAAACTCAGTGAAGGCAAACTTATAGACATAAATGAGGGAAGTAGTTGTAATGAAAAGGATAAAGATATCCCAGTAGAAGTGACACCAGTAAAAACTCACATTAAAGACAGTCTGGAAGATATTATACAACATTGAAACACACAAAAAAAATCAAAGTTGGAAGTTGATCCAAATTTAGAAAAAGTGTATTTGGCCAAGGCAGAGGAAAGTTCCTCACTTCAGAGCCATAGTGTATCAAACAGTAAAGAAAATACTAAATTATAAGTGGTTTTGTAAAGAAATAAAATACTTCTCAAATGTGTCTAATGTTTTATTTAAATAATAGTGGATTAAATATTAGTTTTACCACTTTTACTCCATATACCTTTATAACAAACACTAATACAACTTTAATATTCTGGTTAAATTTTTTAAAGATCATGAAATAATCATAATTTTTCCAATTAAGATCACTTTGCATGCTTCAGCCTGCATGGTCTTTCATATAGTCTTGCAACACCACGACAAGTGAGAACTTCCTTTCTTAATATTCGTTATTCGTGAGTAAAGAATTGACACAAAGTAGCATGGAAAGAAATCATGGCAAAGGAAGTCCTCAAGAGAATTAAAACTGGTGATGATTCCCCTCCTGGCAGATGGAAGTGTGAACAGATACAGATATTAGATCAGTTAGTATTTATTTCATTTGAGCTGCTTTGATAAAATACTATAGACTGGGTGGCTTATAAAAAGTAAAATTCATTTTTTTACAGTTCTACAGGCCTGGGAATTACAAGATCAAGGTGATGGCAGATTCTGTGTCTGGTGAGTGTTAACTTCCTGGTTCATGCATTCTGTCTCCTTGCCTTGTCTTCACTTGTGGTTGGGGTAAGAGATTTCTGTGGACTCTTTCTTATAAGGATGCTAATCCCACTTATTAGAGCTCCACCCTGATGACCTAATCATGTCCCAAAGACCCTACTTTCTAATAAGAATACCTTAGGGGTTATGATTTCCACATAGGAATTTTGGGGGGATATAAACATTCAGATCATAACAAGGGAATATCCAGATTTTGGAGCACAAAGATTATAGTTTTGAGGTTCTTCCTATAAGAACATGAATATGACATTTAAAATACAAACTTAATTCAGTGGGAGATGATTAATTTATAATGAGAAACAAATCACTGGAAGTTATATATGAAAAATGAACAGAACCCATAAATACCACAAATTTAGAAATATAAAATGCTATTTTTCTTGACCCCCTGACACTTCTAATTTTCAACAGATTAATTCTGGATTCTGACAATTCAAACTTTGCTTCTCCTCTACCACTTACATATATATATATACACACACACACATATAAATATACATATATATTTATTTTTTTACTTCTTACATATTTCTAATGTCAGTTGCCACTGAACACTTTACTGTGATTATTTGACTTCTGGCCTGCACTTTCATCTCACAGCACTAGATAAGTAAGCCCATTGCCAAGTAAGAATAGTTCTAGAAGACAAACCTTAAATGCATATGTGAGGACAGCCTCGGTGGCTCAGCAGCTTAGGCCGCCTTCAGCCCAGGGCATGATCCTGGGGACCCGGGATCGAATTTCACATCAGGCTCCCTGCATGGAGCCTGCTTATCCCGCTGCCTGTGTCTCTGTCTGTCTCTCTCTCTCTCTCTCTTTCTCTCTCTCTCTGTCTCTCATGAATAAATAAGTAAAATCTTTAAAAAAAAATGCATATGTGAATCATCTTGCTTGGCCAGATCCTAAAAAGTCAGTCACTCAAATACCACCTTATTTGAGGGAACGTGTTTTCCAGACTCTCCTTCTAGAGTTATTATTTCCATGTATGAAGGGCTGATAAATCCATATTGGAGACAATGTACATATGAAATAAGAAGAAAAGATGGACAAGAATAAAATATATTTTATTTATCCCCTTTATCTCCACACAGTCACAGTTCTGTTAGGTTTTAGAGGGTTTCAAAGGAATAAAATGTAATTGGAGATGTGATGGTGAAGTACACGAACCAGTGGGCATCAAGACTGTTGACAAGTGATATCCCCTCAAAAAAAACAAAACACTAAAGTACAAAAATCTATATTCTGGAGCATGGGTTGAGAACATGAGCGGCAAAGAAAAAAAAAGTGATATTTGTGGAAAATTATAAAATTTGGTGAGACTTTGATAGGGCAGAATGTGGAATTCAACATCAGATCTTAAATGTAGAGATGTTATTTTGACATTGGTAATTTTAGAGTCATATGACAATAGCTCCCTCCTGAAGCCCTACCTGAAATTATGTGACCTTGAACTGCCCATGTAAGGGGTGATGAAACTCTTCTCTACCTTGGTGGTGGTAGTGGTTACATGTCTGTATGCGTTTATCAAATCTACAGAATTGGGCAGCCCCAGTGGTGCAGCGGTTTAGCGCTGCCTTCAGCCCAGGGCGTGATCCTGGAGACCCCAGATCGAGTCCCCTGTCAGGCTACCTGCATGGAGCCTGCTTCTCCCTCTGTCCCTCTCTTTCTCTCTGTGTGTGTGTCTCTCTCTCTCTGTCTCTCATGAGTAACTAAATAAAACCTTTAAAAAAATCTACAGAATTTTACACTAAAAAGAGTTAATTTAATTCCATGTAAATAATATCTTAACAAATATATTTTTAAAACCCTTTTGGCAGTAGTAATAATAATAGCAACAACAAAGTAAATGAAAAACAGAGGAAAAGTATTTTCAATTTAAATTATACAGAGCTAAGAGTTACCTAAAATGCTTCAAAAATTTGAAAAGAAAAAAAATCTGATAATAACTGAACAAAAACTATAAACAGACATATAACAAAAAATAGAAACACAAAAGGCCCTTTAAAATATAAAAAGAGGGATCCCTGGGTGGCGCAGCGGTTTGGCGCCTGCCTTTGGCCCAGGGGGAGACCCAGGATCGAGTCCCACGTCGGGCTCCCGGTGCATGGAGCCTGCTTCTCTCTCTGCCTCTCTCTCTCTCACTGTGTGCCTATCATGAATAAATAAAAATTAAAAAAATAAATAAAATAAAATATAAAAAGATGTTTTACTCATGAAAGAAATGCAACTTTATTTTTTTTTTAAGATTTTATTTATTTATTCAGGAGAGACACAGAGAGAGAAGAGAGGACACAGGCAGAGAGAGAAGCACAAGTAGCCAGATGTGGGACTCGATCCCGGGAGCCTGGGATCAGGCCCTGGGCCAAAGGCAGATGCTCAACACTTAGCCACCCAGGTGTCCAATGCAATGCAACTTTAAACGGATTGTGTCTAATCAATTATTTTGTTTAAAAATCTTATTTGTGATGACATACTTTACTGGCAAAGCTCTAGGTAAACAAGCTCCCTCATAAATTCCTGATGAATGTGTAATATTCTAAAATACTTAAGGAGAAACTGAGACACAGGATTAGAAGTGTTTCTACGCAAGATATGATGGCCATATTCACCAGAGAGCCCTCACCAGAAAAGCAACATTAAAATGTAGATATTGAAGAGCTCAAAAAGAACATATAAAGATTGTAATATACAGAATGGGTGACTATGGAGGGCTTCCAGCATTTCAAATTTCTAAATTTTGAAGAAAGCAATAGTACACCAAATGCATTTTTGCAATAGTACACCAAATGCAATTTTAAAAAAAAAAAAAAAAAGGGCATAGCATAGACAGATACTTTTCCTTCCCACCCTATTCTCCTACTCAAGTCCTGGTAAATGCACAACAACAAAATTTGCTGAGAGATTTCTCCTAAATAAGTTTAAGCACACAGGTTAGGTCATGCATTCTGGACGAATAAAAAGCATCCTGGTGAAACAATAATTAAAATTAGAACTGGATTCTGAGAAAAATAATTTCCCTTGAGATATCTGCCTTAGAACATGGAGACTTTTGTTTTCCTAAATGCGAGTGTGGAGATCTATGTATTAATAATTTCATGTGTCTAAGAAACTCATCCCAGTCCTTAAATGTGAGACCCACTAGGGATTTTTTTTATTGGGATAGCACTTGTTCTGAGAATCTGAGAAATGATTGCACTTCTTGTAAGAGAAGCCCTCTCTTGTAAGAGAGCCCTCTATCTGTAACTGCTGTTCCTTCATCAAGAACTCCTCTAACTCAGTTTCAAAAAAAGTTGAATAGGTGAGGATGAATTTTATAATGTAATTTATTTAGATTATAACTGACAAAAGTCACTTTTATTTTGGACTTTAATTCCTTTGAAAATTAACATCATTGGATTTGAATTTCAATGGCATTTGATGGTTGACATTTAATTTTTCCCTAAAACTCTGGTGAAAAGGAGAGGGTTTGTATTGCATATGAACAAATGAATGAATTTTCAGTCTTAGGCACAAAGAGGCCTTTGATTTAGTTCAGTTAATGCACTGTTTGACTTTATAAAGGTAGAAGCAAAATTGTCCTACAGATAGAAGGCATTGTTCTGTCCCTATTTATGACAATAAACCAAATATTTCCAAAGGGAAATAACTGAGTAATGTAAGGGGATCTCGTCTCTTTATTCCTGATTTTTCATTCCATACAAAGGGAGATCAGATAGTTTGAGATGACTGCCCTCTCTCTGTCCCTTTCTGTTCAGAGTATTTTGAATGTCATCTGATTCCCTATTTAAGGGAGTAAATTGAACTTTCTTTGCTCAGTTTCTGTATTTTTTCCTATTGGGAATAACAAACTACTGGGAGCATGGATTCTCTTCTGTTATTCAGGCCATAAATCTTGGCAAAATGCCTGCATGAAGTATAAATGTGTGTTTTGTGTGTTTGTAGTTGTTCTGAGTACATAATATGAGTAAACATGCACAATCCTGGCAATTTGGTTGTATAAAACAAGTCTTTGCTCACATAAAATTTAAAGCTTCAAATATATTCTTTTTTTCAAGCCAAACCTGATAATTTGGCCTCCACTTGCTACAACTTAGTTTTATTTCTCAATTTAATCAAAACTCAGGTCATTTAGAACACTGCTGCTTATTGAGACTTCACAAAGACCCTTATAACAACTTTTGATAATCCTGGGATATAGACCTCAATCATAGATTCAGCTACAGAATTCAGTAAGAGAAATGTACTGTTTTTCCTCCATCTTAATCCAACATAAGTGAATTAAAAGCTTAAAATATTATTACGTAGCATGTTACTTTTTTACTTTTCTTGTGTTATTTGCATATTGTATCACTATTTTTATATGATATACATATAACATATGCTATATGACATATCATATATGTAATATATATTATATTTAAATTTATTATTTTTTGTAACTCTAAGAGTTGTTAGACATCATGCCTATTCTATATTTCTAATACTCAATGGAGTTGAGCAATAAAATGTCAGTGGAAGCTCTATTCCATGGAAATAAATTGCCAGAAATCCTTTGGAATAAAGGCATTTATATTTATTCAAAATAAGTTAAATATTGCTTAAATATTGATGATGTACCCTAAATATTCCAGGACATAGGAATATAATAGTGAACTAGATAGATAACATTTCTCATATTATAAAGCTTGTATTATATTGAGGAATTTCAGTCAATAAACAGAGTAAAGTAAATATATACATAAATAATAATTGTTGCATTTCAAGATAGTAATTGCTTTCATGAAGAAAATTTTAAAACTACATAGTGTATATCAATTATATACTGTTATACATCATATCAACTTAAATCATAGGGGGTTAAAATTACTCTTATTCCTTGCCATGATTTTCTGGATTGATAATTGTCTCATCTGTGGTCACTGATGCAACTATACTCAGGTAGTAGTTTGAGGCTGAAAGTTCAAGATGGCTTCATTCACATGTCTAGAAGTTACTGATGGCTCTTGAAAGGTCCTCCCCAATAAGTTTGTCAGTTCTTCTTTGCAAGGTGGTCACAATGTAAAAATAGGACAAGCCCTAGTGTGCAGTACTTTCTTGGTGTCAGAATTGCTGATGCATTATTGGCTTATGCAAGTTACATGATGAAGCTTAGAGTCAATATGGGAGAAGGCTACACAAGGGCATTGTTAGCAGGCGTTGTGTTGATCCAGGGCCATTAATGTAGCATGCTCCAAAGAGAGTTACTAGGATGCATGTGTGTATGTTGTGTTTGTGTAAAAGAGTTGGGAACTTCCACCAACTTCAGTAACTATGGAAGCCTTCAATAGCAAGTAACATTTGAGCTCAGAGCTCAATGTTGAGAAGCAATCACCCTTGCATTATAGCCAAATAATAAATGGATGAAGTTGTCAATGTATATAATGTCTCTTTTCATTTCATAGGAAAAACAGATAGATATACTGCAAATTAAGAAGAAAACAATAACAAAATAGTAACAAAATTGACTCTAAATATTCCCATAACATCCTTTATTAAATTATGTCTAAACCTTTATTTTTATGCTAGTATACATGATTTCACTTAATAGATTTCCTTTTTAAAGCTTTGCTGCTAGCATATTGAAATTTAATTGATTTTAGGACACTGAATGGTTATCTTGCAATCTTATTCTATTGGCTTATTAGATCTAATTTCTGCTTTATAGATTACTTAAGACTTTCTAAGTACATAATAGTGTTTTCTATAAATATGCTTACTTTTTCTTTTCTAATCTGTATGCTTTATATTTTTATTTTCATACCATATTTCAATGATGATTGAAGTGATGGACATTCTTGCTATTTTTTTGAATCTCATGGTTTTTTTTTCCCTTTTTTTCAGAATTTACTTCAATAATAGGGGTGAAGGGCTTCATGGGAATATGATTCTAAAGGGGATAGATAGATGATAGATAGATAGATAGATAGATAGATAGATAGATAGATAGATAGATGTTTTCCTTTACTCAGCGTAAAGAGAGACAGATTGTCTTTGTGTTTTCTTCTAATGTACCTGGATTAATCCCTCATTCTTTCTTACATTAAATATGTATCTCCCAGAATCTGTTTTATGCAGTATTTCGTATTTGTTCAAATGCTTTCTTCTAGATCTATATGGTTGGCCAGAGTTCTTCTAATATTTATCAGCCTTTTCCCTGAGATTCTCCTGATAGTATTAAAGAATGTAAGAAGAAGTGCCAGGAGAAATCTGAGCTGTAAAAGGGCATCTGACTCATTATCCGCCAGACCTTCAGTCAGACCTCTTCTTTTATGGATATTCTCAGATGAATCTAATATACTGTTACAGAATCCGAATCTTGAACTGCCTATGTTATTGTCATACAAGCATACTGACAGTGATTACAGCTAAAAAAGAAAGTAGGAAGAAGCAACTACAAATAGTTATCATCTCAGGATACTCAATATGCAACAAATTAAACCACTTTCTGATGTCTGGGGGTTCAGAATCAGTGTCAATTAAAATACCAAATGACTCTTAAAAAAATCTAGTTGTCCTACTAGATTCCTCAGCTTGTACATCCCTAGATTTTATTCTCCTTTTCCAAATCAGTCATCAACAGAAGCCTAATATATCCAAGTTTCAGTGAAAATCCTCAGGCTGAGAATTATGTTTGGCACATGTGTTTGTCTTCTAGTATTGCCAGTTTGATTTCATTTGGGGGGAAGGATATATCCTTACTTCCAGCCCATCTCATTGATATATTTAAAAAGATGTTTTGAAATTATACTAGTCATTACTTTTCTCTATACAGTCAGAATGTATAATGTCTTAGGGAGGGAAAAGGCTCTTGAAAACATAAATTCAAGGTTATTCTTTAGAGGAACTGAGATCCCTTTGCTGATCTCACAGGATTTGGAGTATAATTAAATATGTCAATATATTTAAAGTAATTAGAGCAGTGCCTTGTACTTAGAAAGTGCTGTATAGCTATTAGTTGTTTTGTTATGCATGGAAATTACTCATAGCATGGCTTTAAAGACAATTTTATGCTATTAGGTAGCAAATCATGAGCATACATTACCATAAAAGGTCAATACATTTAGTCATTATTAAATAAACTCATGTTGTGTGAGTAGATATTTATAGACTAACTTTGTTCTGTGATACTAGTTGGAAAGATGGTATTTGGAAAATTTGAATTCAGCTGTGAGATAAAAATGGGATAAAGAATATGGAAGAATGGACGCTACTTGGGAAAGGAGACCTGGACAGCCAACCCAAAGGCTGTAGTGAAGAGGATGAAGAGGAAGCCTACATTTGCTGAGCATTTGGTGTGTGAGGTAAAATCTACACCCATGTAAGTTCTAGCTATAAATCTTTCAATGAAAACGATAACATACAGTTCAACTAAAGAGATAAAAATCAATAGAAGATTTTAAATTTCAGGATGCCTGGGTAGCTCAGTGGTTGAGTGTTTGCCTTGGCTCAGGTTGTGATCCTTTGGCTCAGGTTGTGAGCCCAATGCTGGGATCAAGTCCCGCATCAGGCTCCCTGCAGAGAGCCTGCTTCTCCCTCTGCCTGTGTCTCTGCCTCTCTCTCTCTCTCTCTCTCTCTGTGTGTGTCTCATGAATAAATAAATAAAATCTTTAAAAAAAGGTTTTTAAATTTCATAACAAAAGTGTATATTATATATATGGAAGTTTGCATATACTAGAGTAGAAGCCTCTATTGTCCTTTAAGAAAATGATGGCTATTGTAAAAATATGTAGGTATGGATAGAGATCCAGATAGGGCCTACCTAAGTGAGAAAATAGCTTTCTATGTTCTATTTTTACTTGAGCTTGTTTCAACAATATTCATGAGTTTATGTAGAGGAATAATGAAATACATATGTTTAGTAGCATCTTTAGCAGCAGTATCTACTGAATATGGTGCTGAGCTTTTTTTTTTTTTTTTTTTTAGTTCAGGACAGGCTAACTGGTGTAACAAAAATCTCAGTGTCTTAACACAATAAAGATGAATGCATTCATGTTAGGTTTATACAAGTTTGTAGGGAGCTTTGTTTTGGGCAATCATTGAAAATTCAATTACTGGTTCATCCAGTGGGCTGCCATTGCCTGGGATCTCAGAGCCCCTCACTGCCACTCTATATCTCAGCAGGGAAATCAACAGTAAGCATGGAGGACGGTAAGTCAAATTACATGTGTTGAGATGGAAAATTGGAAAACGTACTTCTTTGTCAACACATTCCCATGGCCAGAACTCATGACATGACCATACCTAAATATAATATGTATTGCCTAATTGTACTCCCCCAGGGAGAATGAGAAGACTTTGATGAATAATTGGTCAGAATAGGGGCACCTGGGTGGCTCAGTTGTTGAGTATCCAATTCTTGATTTTAGTTCTGGTCATGATCCCATGATCATGGGTTATGGGTTCAAGCCCAGCTTCAGGCTCTATGCTCAGCAGGGAGTCTTCTTGAGATTCTCTCTCTCACTCTATCTCTTCCCCCACTGTGCCCTCTCTCTCTAAAATAAATAAATCCTAAAGAAAAATTTCTGATCAGAAAAGGTTACAACATTTAAAAACAGTGTAGAATGGTGTAATCTGCTTCACACCATTATTCTCATTTGACTGTATCTCAGATAGTAGGACCAACAAGTATAGGATTGCTGAAACTAGAATCAGAAGCCATGAAGTTTAGCTACAGAATATAAAATGAGAAACATATGGAAGGAAAAGGGCTTCATATAAAATTTTATGGACTCAGTGCATCTTTAAAAAGTGCATCTTTGCAAGTTAGGTGGAATATACAGTTTAAGTCTAGCTTCAAAATCTACTTTCTCATGCAGTCATTCATAGTTATTGAGTGATCGTTACATAGAAAGCAAATAGTTACACATACATGTTATGAAAGCAATTTTCAGTTTGGGAGAAATTAGGGAAGAAAATACTCTAGAGTCAAAGAAATAGATGAGAAATACATGTGGTACAGATGGTATATATCTATACCATTTTTCATCTATTTCCTTTCTTATGCCAAATATCTAAGAGCCTGAATTTCAATGGTGCCATGTGGAGGGAGAAAGACAAACAAATTGGAAATATTTTAGAGATAAAATAGAAAAGATGTGACAACTTATTCAATAAAGAAGAGTTATACTCTAGAATATAAATTTAAAAATTAGATAAGTCATTAATTAAACATAGCCACCTATGAAATGTGTCGGTATAACTGGAATTATTTCCTAAACATCAGGAAAATAAGTTGAAATAACTATGAAAAGGCTATGTTACAAGAGCATGTAAATAAAAGGAAAGAGTGACATGATTGCTAATGGTTACCATTAGCTCTTGGCTGTAAGTGTAGTTGATAAAATTTTGGGAAAAAATACATTTACCCATGCCTGTATTTAATGATATAATGTTAAGCATAGTATCATCTGTTAATATTAATTTTTGAGTATGTTGTTATGGATTAAATATCTCTTAAAATCTATACCAGCTTAAAATTGTGCAGGTAGACTGACCTATAACTATAGCATCATGTAGAATTAAATAAATGTCCTTTAGAGTTGATTGTGTGCTTGTGAAACATCTTACGTGAGAGAAAATAATTGTTGGAATTTGCTCCATTTGTTTAATCAGTTGTTTGACAATGTTTGAAAATATAGATTTCGTGGTAAGCTTATCTTTTTCATGTTTTGCAATACGGACTTCAGAAAAATAATTAAAATTGAATAACTGATAATAGTCATTTAGAATTTTAAAAATTGGGCTTCAATGTACAGCTAAAGATCTAGAGAAAAGATAATTTCATTTTATAAAATAAATTTTATGAAATGCTTTTTTTATGAAATGCTTTTGTTTTCTAAATGGACATTCTAATATTTCTATGATAATTAATCTATTGTCTCTTAAACAGTGATCTTTATTTCAAAAGACAGGACTTCAAAATATCTTTAGAACATTTTTCTTTCTTTCAAATGCACACTTCTACAGAAACAAGTGTTCCCTGACAGTTCTCACCAGTTAGTTTTATTTATTTATTTATTTATTTATTTATTTATTTATTTATTGCTGACAATGTAACTGCTCACTTTCAATGAATGTATAACTTCTCAGGGCAGAGAAGTGCAGTTTTCTGTTGCTGCCTGCAGGCCAATGTCTACATAGAAGACCTTTTTGGAAAGGCATAGGTCATTCACACTTGTACTTTATAACAAATTCACTTGACTTAGCAAACAGGCAAGTCATGTTCTTAAAAATATTTTCTACTTGTGCTTTCCAATCTCCAGAAAATATTATGGTATCATAAGGAATATTTCTGGGCGTCTTCTTGAATTTAATTTTTAAACAGAGAAAAGAAAATGTTCCCCATCTATCTAGAAGATAGCTCTATTTTTTAAATTATTATTTGTTTTTTTAGATAGAGTGAGAGCACAAGTGTGTATGAGCATGGGGATCGCCTGGTGGGGGTGGGCAAGGACAGAAGGAGAAGGAGAGAACTTTAGGTAGGCTCCACACCCAGGATAGAGCCTGATGGGGGACTAAATCTCAAGACCCTGAGATCATGACCTCAGCTGAAACTTAGAGTGGGATATTTAACCACTTGAGCCACCCAGGTGCCCCTGGATGGCTTTAAACCAATATAGTAAGTTTCAACTCAGGGATGATTAAAATGAGTTATAGACATCTCACTTATTGGATTTATAATGAAATGATGATAGACCATTAAGTATAACAGCTATTAAAAGCAAGTTCAAAATTTTTAATGATAGTATTTTTAATGATAGTATTTCTAATATTCAAGGGTTTCCTCCGTATGTCATACTTAGTTATTAAAATCTTAACTATAATGCTTATAAGAATTTTTTTAAAAGAGGAGGAAAAATGATGGAAGTTCTCAGAACATGGCATTGGACCCGATTATCAATTAGAAATAAATAATTCATTATTGCTAATTCTATTGCATTTATTTTCTTTGGGGTTGAATGAGTATGCATAAAGATTTCTGGAATAACTGTTCATGGATTCAATTCCAGTAATAAAGCCTACTGGGATAGAAATGGACAAATCTTGAGTGAGAAGTATGAGCTGATATTTTTTTATGATCTTTAAAACATTTCTAGCTTGAGATCAAAGAGAAATGAAGTTCCTCTAAAATGACTGGTTTCCTAAATAAGTAAATGTATTTTTTCAGACATCCACAACGTAAGCATTTATATATACTCAACAAAAGTAGCAGGGATAGATACAAACAATTGCTTTTCCATTACTTAATGGGATTTATGTGCAATTCTCAGAGAATAGAATCAGAGTCTTAGGAGCCAGCAGGGCAACTTCCTTCATTTTAAAGGTGAGGAAAATATGGTTCAGAAATGAAGAGTTATATTCAAAAGACCTCTAACTAGTGTGCTTTCAATTGGATGTCCCTGAAACTCCACAAGAAAGAATAAAAAAGAAAATGCCTGAGAGCTTATAATATTATGTGACTTTATTAATCCATGTAAAGAAAGCATTTTAAGGTTTGTTTAAGGTTTATAAGCATCATTTCACAAGCCATATAGAAAAGCTGAGTACTTTTCATTTCTCTTTCTTCTTTTATTATTTATTTCTTTTGTTAGTACTATTTTGCCTCTCAAGAAAAGTTTGATCAGCTGTTTGACTAGATTTATTATTGCTAGTTGTATAAAACAGTATCAGTTAGGACTCCCCAGGGAAACTGAACTAACAGGATAGATAGATATGTCAACAGACAGAAGTGGAGATTCAAGATAGAGAAACAGAAATAGAGACAGACACAGAGATAGATAGAGATTTCTAAGTTATAGTCTTAACACAGAATTCCTTCTTTATCAGGGAAGTTTAGTTTTTTTTTTTAAATGAATATTTTTTATTGAGGTAAATTTGTGTATAGCATTATATTAGCTTCTGGTGTATAACATTATATATAACAAACAATATAATAATTTGATACTTGTATGTGCTACAAAGTCATCATCAGAATAAGTCTAGTTACCATGCATTACCAGACAGTTGACCCCCTTCACCTATTTCACCAACACCCCACAGCCCCCTTCCTTCCCTTCTGATAGCCACCAATCTATTCTCTGTATCTATGAGTTTTGTCTTGTTTGCTCGTTTGTTTTATATTTTAGATTTGATATAAGTGAAATCATAAGAAATTTATCTTTCTCTGTCAAGCGTTTCATTTGGTCTAATACCCTCAAGGTCCATGCTGTCACAAATGGTAAGATTTCATCCTTTTTTATGGCTGAGTAGTATTCCTGTGTGTGTGTGTGTGCGTGTGTGTGTGTGTGTGTGTGTGTGTACCACAATTTCTTTACCATTCATTGATCAATAGGGCACTTAGGTTATTTCCATATCTTGGCTATTGTGAATAGTGCTGCATAAACACAGAGGTGCATGTATCATTTCAAATAATAATCTCAAATTATTTTTTCAAATTATTTTCTTTGGATAAATACCAAGATATGGACTAGATGGATCATCTGGTAGTTCTATTTTTAAGTTTTTGAGGTACCTCCACAGTTGTCTATAGTGGCCACCCCAATTTACATTCCCACCAATAATGTACAAAGGTTTTCTCTTCTTCATATCCTCTCCAAGACTTATTATTTCTTTTCTTTTTGATATTATCCATTCTGATGGGTATGAGGTGATATTTCATTATGGTTTTACTTGCATGTCCCTGAAAATTTGTGATGTTGAACATCTTTTCATGTGCCTGTTAGTCATCTATATGTCTTCCTTGGAAAAATGCCTATTTGGATCCTCTGCCCATTTTTTTTTGTTGTTGTTGTTGTTGATGGTTTGGGGGCTCTATTTTTTTTAATTTATTTTTTATTGGTGTTCAATTTACCAACATACAGAATAACCCCCAGGGCCCGTCACCCATTCACTCCCACCCCCTGCCCTCCTCCCCTTCTACCACCCCTAGTTCATTTCCCAGAGTTAGCAGTCTACGTTCTGTCTCCCTTTCTGATATTTCCCACACATTTCTTCTCCCTTCCCTTATATTCCCTTTCACTATTATTTATATTCCCCACATGAATGAGAACATATAATGTTTGTCCTTCTCCGACTGACTTACTTCACTCAGCATAATACCCTCCAGTTCCATCCACGTTGAAGCAAATGGTGGGTATTTGTCATTTCTAATAGCTGAGTAATATTCCATTGTATACATAAACCACATCTTCTTTATCCACTCATCTTTCGATGGACACCGAGGCTCCTTCCACAGTTTGGCTATTGTGGCCATTGCTGCTATAAACATCGGAGTCCTAGAGAAGAACACAGGCAACACCCTTTTTGAACTCGGCCACAGTAACTTCTTGCAAGATACATCCATGAAGGCAAAAGAAACAAAAGCAAAAATGAACTATTGGGACTTCATCAAGATAAGAAGCTTTTGCACAGCAAAGGATACAGTCAACAAAACTCAAAGACAACCTACAGAATAGGAGAAGATATTTGCAAATGACGTATCAGATAAAGGGCTAGTTTCCAAGATCTATAAAGAACTTATTAAACTCAACACCAAAGAAACAAACAATCCGATCATGAAATGGGCAAAAGACATGAAGAGAAATCTCACAGAGGAAGACATAGACATGGCCAACATGCACATGAGAAAATGCTCTGCATCACTTGCCATCAGGGAAATACAAATCCAAACCACAATGAGATACCACCTCACACCAGTGAGAATGGGGCAAATTAACAAGGCAGGAAACAACAAATGTTGGAGAGGATGTGGAGAAAAGGGAACCCTCTTACACTGTTGGTGGGAATGTGAACTGGTGCAGCCACTCTGGAAAACTGTGTGGAGGTTCCTCAAAGAGTTAAAAATAGACCTGCCCTAAGACCCAGCAATTGCACTGTTGGGGATTTACCCCAAAGATACAGATGCAATGAAACACGGGGACACCTGCACCCCGATGTTTATAGCAGCAATGGGAAGTTTAGTTTTTGCTCTTAAGGCTTTAAACTGACTTGAATGAGGTCCACCCACATTATAGAGAATAATCTGCTTTAATTAAAGTAATCTAATTATAAATGTTAATCACATCTACAAAATACCTTCACAGCAATATCTAGAATAGTGTTTTACCAAAAATCTAGGGTAACGTTGTCTAGCCAAGTTGATGCATAAAATTAACCATGGTGACGACTAAAGGAAAGTGCAAAATATTTATGTTAAGCAAAACTGAATGCTCAGAGAAGTTAACTCAATAAAACCATTCTCTCACTGTTTATTAGGGCTGTAACTTTTGTGAGTTTCCAGTTTTAGTCAATTTCCATCAATAGGTAAAGTAGAATTGTAGGGAGAGATTCTATTATTTTTATATAAAATACCATTCATGCTTTTTTCCATCAAGTCAGCAATATGATCATGGCTAGAACAAATAAATAAAATTCCAAGCCAAGAGGTCTAAAAAGCACTGCAAATGATTCCCAGTTTAAATGCATGCACAGTACGTGTTGAGAATCAGGCCTTTATAGAAGGTTTAGTGAGAGGCTAAAAACAGGGAACTCAGATTAGACTATGTGAGATTAAATCCTGATTTCATCCTTTAGTGACTCTTTTACTTTGGGAAAGTATAAAACTTCTTGATATAGCAATATTTTTACCTATAAAATGAGATTTCTAGCTAAAATATTTGCAATTAGAATTCAATGGAATAATTTTTGCAAGGCCTTTAACCTTATTTCTGACATTTAGTGGCTATTCAATAAACTCTAGCTGTAATTAAAACATACAAATTATTTACTTATTTATTTTTAAGAGTGGTAGGATTGGCTTCATTTCATAAATGAAAAAGTGAGACTTATAGAGGATAAGTAATTCGGAGAAAGTCACAACATTGGAGACATTTGGGTATTAATATCAGAAAATAGAAGAGGAAATATTTTACATTCAAATTGAAGAATATCTAACAGTATCCGTAAGATGGAAAAACATTGCTCCATCATAGAAAATAATCTGAGATAGAGTCGGTTTTTGATGACACTGAAGCCATGAAACATAATCGCAATAGTCTTAGAATAATAAGCTTTCACATATGCAATATGAAAAGGACAGGCTATTAAAATAAATTTTAGGATTTGTCCTGTAACTCAGCACAACATATATACTTGAAAAAGTTTCAATAAGATAATACATTTTCATGCAGAACAAAATGAAATAATCAGCACCTCATCAATCAGATTGCCGTTGTCAACATTTTTGTGCACATACACCTTTTGTTACTTTTTTTTAACCAAGCAAGTTATTCCCCTGTTTTTCTGACCTCATTCTAAGAAGCATAATAATTAAGAATTATAAGTATTATAAATATCACAGAAATAACCATTACATTACAAAGGAATTACATTTATCTTGTTGTTCCCAATTTGGTAATGTAAGCTGGTAGTTCATTGTAATTCAATCTAATTTTGTGCTTCTTAGATTTTAAGGGAGATTGTATATTTTTCTTATTTATTGATCGTGTATCTCTTATCTTGTGGATAGGCTGTTCAGATGTTTTAGTTCCAATCAAACTCAAATAATTACAAGTCATACTTTTACCTTACAAGGAAATAAATACAAATACAACTGCATGTTGGAGTAAACTTAATTTAAATGGCCTGTATTTTTCTATTATAAATGTAACTGATTACACTGTAGAAAATTAAGAGAATGTAGAATAGAATTAAAAAAGAAAGCCTGGGTGCTCAGGCAGTTAAGCATCCAGGCTTTGATTTGGGCTCAGGTCATGATCTCATGGATCATTAGATTGAGCCCCCCTATCTGGTTTCAGGCTCAATGGGGAATCTGCTCAAGATTCTTTCCTTCTTTCTCTGCCCTTACCCCTGCACTGACATGCTTGCCCTTGAGCACACTCTCGCTAATAAATAAATATATATTTTAAAATTAATACCAGTTGTCATGTATGGGTATACCACATTTTGTTTATCCATCCACCTATTATTGGAGAGTTGGTGTTATCTTTTCAAATCTATAATTTCATGTTTTGAAATATATTTTAAGGAAATCACCAGCTATGTATACCAAGTTTTATAAATAAATACATTGATTTATTTTTAACAGCTATTTATTGTTTGCTATATGCCAAAAACTGCATTAGCTAGAGAAATTAAAACAATGAAAGGCACTGAAAAAATCTCTAACTTCACCTTGATTATACTGTAGTAGAAATGACAGTCAATAAGAAACTATAATTTAATATGATTTAATACATATAATTTATACACATTATATATACATATAATTTATAAAAAATATATAGCTATGTCAAATGTGTACTGAATGTATTTATATATAATATACACAAATACAAGAAAAATGAATCTATATCATAAATGGACCTCAAAATTATTGTACTGAGTGAAAGTAGCCAGACAAAGAAAATATTTCTTATGGCATCACTTTTATAAAATTATAAAAGTTACAATTTAATCTGTAGAGATAAGGAATAGATTAGGAGTCACCATTGGCTGGAGAGGAAAGAATAGGTAAATTGGAAAAGATTCAAGAAAACTTTTGGTTTCCTATTTTGCAATATACTAACTGAAACCATGTGTATATTGTATTATTTTAATTTTTTCCTTTTTGGTATTCATAGGAATGAAAATATTTTTGTCATTTGTAAATAATTCATAACAATTATCTTTGCCCATATTCTTTTTATTTCAACTGAAGTGCTGATTTTTTTCTTGTTGATTTGCAAAGACATCCTCAGATAAAAAAAGTAAATTTCTCTAATATATATTGGAAGTATTTTACTAAATTATCTCCTACTTTATGTTATTTACAATCTCACTGATATAAAGAAGTTTTACATTTATAGATAATACACTCATTTCAATTCAACTCAAGTCAATTTAATTTTTTTCATCCATTTGACAAAAATTTACAAAGTATCTGTTGGAAAGTGAATGAATATATTATTAACTTTTTAAAGAACCTTAGTTCTGCTAAAAGATAAACCAAGGCACATTAAACATTTTAAGAGTATAGTTGAGCAAAAAATCAACTCCAAGAGGACAATGCCAAACCAGAAGTGATTAGTGGAAAGCTCTACCCACAGATATTGAGGGAAAGACTTTTATAGAAAAGAGATGGAAGCAAAACAAAGAAATTATTTGATTGGCTATAACATATAGGTTACCTTATTTGGACAAGTCTTGTTGGTTTCCCTTAAGTTTTGATTTCTTTACAACATTGCAGGCTTAGGTTTAGGTGTCCTTGTTTGGCTAGGTGTTTGTTTAGGTGTCCTTGTTTGGCTAGGTGTTAGAATAGACCAATGGCCTTTTTGTTTAATTAATTTATAGTTCCAAATGATATGATCTTGCCTTTTAAAGAAAATATATCGATTCTAATTAAAGACTGTGTTCTATTTTTATATAGTTATTAAAAGTCCATAAAAGATTCTTTAAAAAAAAAAAAAGATTCTTTGATAGTCTATTCCAGGAGAAGTGAAAAAATAAAAGCCAAATGTATACTACATTTCAACTATTGGAATTTATCACAATAGTTGTCAAACCATTTTAATTTTTAAATAAATATTTTTGTTATTATACCTTTGGTTAAAGTAAGTTTTTACCCTCCTTCTGTTCTGTCTTGGAATTATATTTAAAATCGCACATAGACTTCTATAAAAAGTGGAAGGTATATATAATTGGATTCTACTTGAAAGTCACCAGAGACAAGAGTTCCATTTTGAATTATTTTAGAATTGTCAGAGTGTACACAGACTTCTGAGTAGTGTATAGCTTTTCGAATGCTCACTTGCCTAAGAGTTAGGAAATTTGTAAGTAAATGAACAATCATCTCTCTGTAAATTACCCTTGTGTTCCACCAGCTGAGTGACCAAGAAGAATCAATTTGTATCTGAGATTGTTCTTAGTTTCCCAGCAAAAACAGATGGTAATGTTTGAACAAATTCACCAAATTATAAAAAGGACTTGCTATAATTTCAGTCTTCACTTGTTAATCAACATCTATATACTCAAATTTCAAAATTCGTCATCTATTTTTATTATGCTAAAATAGAACAAATGAATTATGTGTTTAGGACATAATCATGCAAAGCCAGGGAAAATGACATCAAACTTGGCTCAGTGTCAAATCTGATACCATTGCAACTGAGTGCTAGATTCAAAAATGCTATGAACACAATAATCAATAATGATAAAGTGTAAAATAATTAATGTGAATTAGTTGTGCCTCCTAGATTAACTTTTATCATTTTTTTGGTCAGGTTAAAATATGTGCTCACTTTTTCATGTCCAAAAATTATTATAGCATTTGCTACTAAGTTATTGCAGAGATGGACACTCCTCAATTTGAAAAAAAAAAGATTATCAAACATATTTTTTTGCTCAACATGTTAATTTCACAGTTTAACACCTCACAATATTTTCATCTATTTTAGCTTTTCCTTTTTGGACTCCTAACAAGATCCTCAACAACACACACACACACACACACACACACACACACAGTTAGAAAATGTATCTATCTATTTAAAAAATATAATGAGTTAGTTTAGGGGCAGATTGAGTTATATGAGAATCATCAAACTAATTTCTTAGTGAAAGATTGAGAGCTTTAGTCTGACTAAATCAGATGAGGCAAAATTATTACTCTTTAGAAAATATTAGTATAAATAGTTTACATAAAAGGACACAGAAAAATTGAGAAATTTTAGTTCTATCAAGTGACAGACATCTTTTAGAAGGTCATATATTCATTTATTCTTTCAGAATATGTTTCTTAAGCATCTTGTTTTCCAGCTGTCTTGTCCTCTATTAATATCATATGTCGGCACTTTAAAATTGATACCATTCTTGGAAAACTTTTAGGTTATTTTGGAACATTTTGAGTATTTTAATCTAATTTTTCAAATAAGTTTTATAAAACCTAAGTAGGAATTATTTTTCTATGAAAACTACATCTCAATTAAAATGTGCTGTGAATATAAAATACACACTAGATTTCAAAGATTAAATACAATAATAATATAAAATATCACAATGGTGGCTTATGTAGTAATTAAATATTAAAATAGTAATTTGTATTTTTAATTTAAATAAAATATATTCTTAAAACAAATTTTACCCGTTTTATTTTTATCATCTTGATGTATCTCCCAGATGTGAAAGGCGGAGAATTAAAAGAGTTAATGTTGGTAAAGTACTTAACATTCCCATCACATAGTTAATTCTTACTAATATTCATTATTTTCACCAGAATCCATCTTATATCATAGGTAAAATGATACGATGATCACTTATATAGTGTGAGGGCTACCAGTGAAAAACCTGCTTGAAAGTATTCTTTAGGAAAAAAAAAAAAAAAGAAAGTATTCTTTAGGGATCCCTGGGTGGCGCAGTGCTTTGGCGCCTGCCTTTGGCCCAGGGCGTGATCCTGGAGACCCGGGATCGAATCCCACGTCAGGCTCCCAGTGCATGGAGCCTGCTTCTCCCTCTGCCTATGTCTCTGCCTCTCTCTCTCTCTCTCTGTGACTATCATAAATAAATAAATAAAAATTAAAAAAAAAAAAAAGAAAGTATTCTTTATACTGACCTGGTCTGGGACCTATTTTTATTTTTAGGAGTGCCTTTAGATAAAAGTGACAATCTCCCATTAAAATGCATATCCAGAATTACTGTATCAAGTGATTTCAAACTTAGCTAAAAAGAATGTTACTAAATGCATTTCCGGTAATATCTTATATAATTCTTACCAATCAAAGTAGTAGGTGTCATTAATAACTCCACTTGCTTTCCAAGAGAAAGGAAGTAATTAACATGCCCAAAGGACACATGTGGAGTCATTCAACTAATGTCTTTTGAGTATTTCTGGTGTGCGCGGGCTGCTTAAAGCACATGAATATCACCAATGAACAAAAATAATACAGACCCATGTCTTTCTGGAGTTTATTTTCTAGGTAGAGAATAGAGATTTAATGGCATTATCTGCCTTCATTAAATTATACTACTAACATTACTTTGGTGACTTTGGACTAGTTATTTAATCCTTTTTATCTTTATTTTGTATCTAAAAACGGATTAGTAACAAAAATAATAATAAAACAAAAACAAGTGTGCAGGATTGGGTGTTAATAAAGTATCACATGTGAACACTGCTTCACCAACTGTATCTCCCATCCATTTACTTTTTTAATGCTCATATTACTTTAAAACTATTCACAATATGTCACAGCATATTTTCAATACACTGACTCTCAGATTTTATGAATTTTACATCTTAGGCCTCAGCATATTATCTGTTATTATGAAATTAGTAGCGTATCCTTGAATTATTTTTTAGTTTTTACGTGAAATAGTAGTGTTTCTCATTTTCTTCCATTTGAACCTGTTCAAGACTCCAAATTCATGAGGACTTTTGATTAAAACTACATAATGTTATCCAAAATAAATGTTAGAATTTTTCCAAGTCTCTGGGATGCCTGAAAGGCAAACCACCAGAGACTTCATACAAATAAGTGCTGCAAAGTAATATTCATTCAATCTGAATCTTTGAAGTGAAATTTAATAGATTCATTAAAAATATTGTTTTGATTTTTTATCAGAAATGTTTAATCACTTATCCTAATGTGTGTATAGTTATATCAGAGCATTTGTATTATTAATTTATATAAATCTCCAATTTATGACACCAAAATATGGAAATACAGAAAGAAAGCATAAATTTTTACCTATGAAAGATAATATGGAAAACAGTATAAATTTTAAAGCTTAAAGTAATAAGGATTTCATTGGAAAATTCAGAAATTTTTATTTTCATTTGGGAAGTCGGAAGCACTTTAATTAATTTGCTCTCACATATCATCTAATAAATTCCTTTGGATTTCTATTAAATCAGACATCAAACAAAAATATGTCATACAAGGCTTTCTAAAGTAATAGTAGTTAGTGGAGTGTCTAAGTGGCTTAGCTGGTTAAAAATCTGACTCGATTTTGGTTCAGGTCATAATCTCAGGGTTGTGAGATTGAGCCCTTCCTCTAATCTCCACACTAGGCATGGAGCCTGCTTAAGATCCTCTCTCTCCCTCTCCCTCTGCTCCTCCCCTCCCTTTCTCTCTTTCTCTAAAAAAATAAAATAAAATAAATTAATTGCAGTTAGGGTAACTTTTCAGCAAAAACACTGTGCTATTGAACTTCTTGTTTTTAACTGAGAAGCTTTGAATGGGTTTAAAATATGTATAAAATAACTCCTTGGGAATTTTGCAAGAGAAAATTAATAATGAAATTTTGAGTACCGCTTACCATTTAATTGTCAAATACCAAATATTAATGAGCTCACCAATATAGTGTGAACATAAAATGAATGTTTTTACTAACAATAATATTGGGTTTGGGCTTAGTTGCTGACTAAAATATTAAGTAATGGTCAGAATTCAGCTATTCTAATACTTCAGAAAATAAGATTGAGAACAAGTGATTCACAACACCTCCAATAAATGACATTATAAAAGTGATAATTCAAAAAATAAGACACATTGTTTGTCTATTAGTTGAATTCCCAGATTGATTTAGTCTGATCTTATTTGGCCAAAAACAAAGCAAAATAAAACATTTGGCAGATCTGTGGCTAAAATGAAACTGAGTATGGCTATACAGAACAATCATATTACTTCAGGCAGTGACCTGTGATAATTTGTTAAAGATGAAGAAATGAAAAGAAAGGAGTTGCTTTAAGGGCTTTGATATTTTATTGAAACTGGTGTTTTTTCGTAAGAAACAAATGGCTCAGAACAATGAGCCATTAAAAATTGCTACCAATTATTCTATAGAGATTTATCTTGCACACAATTATGCACAGATATCAGAAAATATTATTAATATCTCTGGGAATTTTTTCATCATAACTTCAATAAAAGTGATATATCCACAAGCTTAATTTTCTATCTGGCTCCCAGAGTTACACATCGGATATCTGTGCAGTTCATTAGGTGTACTAAGCCTTAGCATATCAACTAACATGAGATATGCAAACTATTGAAAAACAAAAGAGAAGACTACAAATACAAAAATACAAAAAAAAAAAAAAAAAGGAAGCATAAAAGGAAAACACTTCTTTCCACAGAGAACAAATTTCTGCCATTCAAACGAAATCTGAAACCACTGTCTAAAAAAACTTGATCACTTTATTACAAATGAAAGCTTATTTTGTTAAAAACAAGATTTCTAGGGATATTGAAATCAGCATCCACCTCAGATAACTGCATAGGGAATGGTGAAACTTAGGCATTTGCTGGCTAGGTGTGCATAGAATTTCCCAGACCATAAAATTAATTTGTCAGAGGTTAACATTGTTTCTTTAAAGTCTGCCCTGATGCCAAAGATAAAACACAAGGGGATAAAATTGGTATACAATTAACTAGAAAAGAAGCAGAATTCCCAGAGAAGTGATCTTAAACTGTCTTTTCATATGTAAAAATGAATATTCAATAAAGCACAATGAATTAGAGATGTTGCAGGAGCTCTGAATTATTCCCAATTTCAAATATGAAATCATTAAACAACTGAGGTATGAATAAGGTTGATGTTTTAAATTATCCAAAGAATATGTATGAATTAAAGGAAAAAAAAAACCTTTGTGTTTCTGAATATTTGAACTAGAGTGGAAGGAAAAAATGGGAACAGAAGAAGAAAAATAGAAAATTGAAATTATATTTTATATTGGAGCATATATAAATTGGAATTGGAATCATATAATTAGAATTATGTATTATATAAAATATATAAATTATAGAAATATGTAATGTAATATATATAAATTAGAATTATATATTAAAGTTATAATTTTAAAAAGTTTATTAGAAGTCAAAAATTAACTACAGTAGGTGTATTTATAAAGCTACACATCCTATAAGAAAGTTAAAGAGATCACCAATATTTTAATCATTTCTGGGGATAATCTGGAAGGTTAAATGACTTCTCAGAGCTGAATGCCCATTGGTAGGGGAGCAAGGATGGAAATGCAGGTGTTGTAATCAAAGTCTTTGCTCTTTTCATCACATCATCTCCACTGATACACTATTCCGTTAAGGTACTCAAGCAATCTCTTAAGGATTTTGAACTTCAGTTGCCTGGTGAGAGAACATGGAATGTGATTTGGGTGACAGAGCCCCTCTGGAAAATTTTGCTTAGCAAACTGGAATGCACCATTACATCTGAATGTTTGCCTCATTTATCTAGCCCTACGGCATGCTCCATTCAAGCTGTGTCTGATGCAAGCAAAAACTTAAGGTAAGCAAATGGCTATCAGGTTTTTATACCTATTTAACCTGAGGAAAATATTGCATTATAATTGGTTTTTCCCTCATGAATTAAAGACTTGTTATTCATGAAGATAAGTAGTAAAAACATAATTGATCTATTAATAATCAATCTAAAATTTACTTTAGCTTTAACTAACCTAAAACATAGATACCTTGGGTGAGGTTAAAGTAATACTTATTCAGCTAGATCCATTTCAAATCTTTGCGATTCAAAAACAAAATAAAGTAGAAGATTATGTCAAAATTAAGAACAAGCTAAAATGTTCATTCAAATTATTGGGTGATAAACTCATCAACTTTTCAAACAAGTTATTTTGTAAGTTTCATTTATTTGTGTTTTTTTTAATTTTTTTTTAAATTTTTTATTTATGATAGTCACACAGAGAGAGAGAGAGGCAGAGACACAGGCAGAGGGAGAAGCAGGCTCCATGCACCGGGAGCCCGACGTGTGAATCGATCCCGGATCTCCAGGATCGCGCCCTGGGCCAAAGGCAGGCGCCAAACCGCTGCGCCACCCAGGGATCCCCTATTTGTGTTAATAAAAGGGAAAAAAATTTTTAAAGTTTTCAGTTTTTAAGATGGCCAAGGGAAGAAAGGGCCACTCTGATTTACAGTTGCCACAATATGCAGTGACTAATGCTATGTACATCCTTTATTCAGTAAGTTGTGGAATTCCTGAGGAAGTTGGATATGTGTTTTCATGCTTAAATGTTTTCATACATATGTTTTCATACTTCATATCCATACCATTTGACATAGTATATCTGAAATAGAGTAGATGCTCAAAAAACTTTATTATAGAGAAAGGGATTGGAATTTGGTTGGAAATTTTGAGGCACACATATACTTGGAAAACTTATACAGAAAATGTCTCTATGTTTTAACAGTTTTTCTTTACATTCCAGTTAACATACAGTGTAATATTAGTTTCAGGTGTGCAATATAGTGATTCAACACTTCCATACTATATCCAGGGTTCATCACAAGTGCCCTCCTTAATCCCCATCCCCCATTTAATCCATCCCTCCACCTACCTCCCCTCTGGTAACCAAGTTTGTTCTCTATAGTTAGGAGTCTGTTTCTTGGTTTGCCTCATTCTCTCTCTTTTTCTTTTTTCCCTTTGCTCATTTGTTTTGTTTCTTAAATTCCATATATGAATGAGATCATATGGCATTTGTCTTTTTCTGACTGACTTATTTTGCTTAGCATAATACTCTATAGCTTCATCCATGTTGTTGCAAATAGCAAGACTTTGTTCTTTTTTATGGCTGAGTAATATTCTACTGTGTATATATACCACATCTTCTTTATCTGTTCACCAGTCACAGTGGAAAACAGTATGGAGATTTCTCAAAAAGTTAAAAATAGAACTACTCTGTGATCCAGCCATTGCACCACTAAGTATTTACCCAAATAATATAAAAATGCTAATTCAAAGGGCTACATGTACCCCAATGTTTATAGTAGTATTATCTATAATAGCCAAATTGCGGAAACAACCCAAGTGTCTGACTGTCTTTATTTTTAAGGAATTGAATATCTAGCTTAAATATATATTGAAGACAAAGTCATTGTTAAAACCCATTAATCATACCATTCTAATAAGCAGCTAAGTACTAGTTCACTTGAATTTAAAAACTGAATCATAGGCTCCATCTGCCTTCAGCTCAAGTCATGATCCCAGGGTCTTGGGATTAAACCCTATGTTGGGCTCCCTGCTCAGCAGGGAGTTGGCTTCTCCCCATCCTCTGCCATTCCCCTATTTGTCTTCTCTCTCTCTCTCCCTTTCTCTCTCTCTCTCTCTCTCTCTCTCTCTTTCTGGCAAAGAAACAAATAAAATCTTAAGTAAGTAAATAGATACAGAATCATAAAATGAACTTATCTTTAAAGTTCTTAGCACCACCTCTCAAATCCCAACATTGATATATTCTGTTATTAGTAATCTTTCCTCTATGCCTAAGAACTTGTAGAAAAGCATTTGAGATGTATGATACCCAGAAACTTGAGCTGTTGTAAATTATGATCTCTGTTATGCTATATTTGGCTGCATGAGACTGCTTTTGTTTGTTGTCTATTTTCTCCTTCCTTGTAACATACTTATGTACTCACTCTTCAATTTATGGGATATCTTATTTCGTCCTGTCACTGATATTTTTCCAAACTACTTTTTGTAAGAAAAAGACAAATAGTCTTTATGATGATAATAATTAAGAAGTTTGGGATAAAATACTTATAAAGAACCAATATAATTATATCAAAATATGTGACCACTTCCTCTGGTGCTAAGAAAAAAGCAACTCATCAATATAAATAGAAATATTTGGATATGTCTTTTTTTTGAGATATCTTTTTATCTGTCCATTTTTATCAACATCTGACTATAAAGTGTTATTAAATACGGTGTACATGAAATATAGAATATATTTCTTCTTTCTCTTTACAATTATTATTTCTAACAACAATATCAGTTAGCAAATAAAAATCAACATTAGTTGGAAATGCCAAATGCCAGATGGATTTTGACTGTGCATCTCTGGTTTCTGTTTCTGTTGTCATTTCTGAATCAGGATTTACCTGTCAGTTAGCATTCAAGATGCATTAGAATTCCTATTGGCATTTCAGATGTTCCTTGAGGCACTCACTGTTAGTTACCTCCTTGTAATCTTTCTTGTGTTTCTTCAACAAAGAGCTTTCTGATTTGAGGGTGCTTTGGGTCTAACAAGCTGCATTATGAATTTCCCTTTACTGTTATTAAATCAAATCACTTCATGTAACTTGGATGTTTAAAATACACTTTCAGAATAAAAATTCTCATTTATACAGTAAACAGCATTACAAATTTACAAAAAAAAATAACGATAAAATGCCCTATTAAATCTTAAGTGAATGTCCTTGTATTTATTTCCATTTTAAAAAACTTTATGTGATGCCAATTCTATCCCACTAAAAATATAATATTGAAAGGTACTAACCCTGACCAAAAAAGAGCTCATTCTGTCATGGAGACAGGAAAAAAAAAATTACCACACAGTATGGTAAATTGTATTTTATAGCTACTGGTTGTAATTGGTAATGGGAAATTCAAAGAGCAATGCCTGATTTGATCTGAAAAGGTTAGAAATAAACTGCACAGAGAAGGTGATAGCTGAGCCTTTGAAAAAGCAGTGAGTTTGACCAAAATACAAAACATTGGAGATTAGAAATTCCAAGATGGAATAGCCACTATCAAGTTTAGGAGGTATAAAAATGTATGGTGTGCTTTTGGAATTATAAGCAATTCTACTCAACTTGATTACCACCTCTTGTTTGCAGCCTTCCCTGCTCTGCTCAGCCAGAATAAATCTTTTCTCCAAGTACCCTGTTGTCACCTTTCATGTGGTGCAATTTGATTTCTGTCTTATGATTATCTAGGGAATATGTTTGTTGAAGACGTAGATTAAGGTAACTGCATTACAAAATTATAAATTCATTAAATACTTACTTAGAATTACAAAACAGAAAAAAAGAAAAAATCTATTTTTAGACCAGTTATATCACTGAATCAAATGAAGCTAACCTCTGATATTCTTAATGAAAATTAATTAACATAAATTGAGAATATGATATAATATTCTGAAGATAAAAGGAGAAACATATTGGAATTTTTGGTTATAACGAGATACACAAAATGTATATGTTATTAATCTTTCTGATTCCTAACGTGTGGAAGGTTCCATTTTTACATAGATTTTCTGTATTTTCAAATACCACCTTTCTCTTTCCCTTATAAAATTCTTTTGTTGTGAAAGAAGTAGAATAATCTGCCAATCAATAGACTAATATTGAAAAGGTCAAAATTTTTTTTCCGTGAAAACATTCAGTCATTATGTCCTTTATTCCTCAGATTCTTTTGAGAAACAATTAATTCAATTAAACCAACTCTAAAGCTGTGGATTGTCATAGATCATAACCTTTCAAAGTGTCTTTGTGTTCCTTTTCAAATTTACTTAGCATATTTTAATGGTATCACACAAAGGAATATTAACAATTCTTGGTGTTAAAAAATGCCCTGCCCCTGTCAGTTGCATTATAAGGAGAAATAGAGCAATGGTATTTCAAGACAAACAGACATCAGCACAATGAATCACATAGAAAAGACCAAGAATGATAGGAATAAATATACAAAGTGACATATCAACCTTAAACATTTATCATGTTGGCATTATGGTTCACCTTTACCTCTTGAGTTATACTCAGAATGAAAGGAATAATGGTGGGAAAATCTAAATGCTATATAATTGTTGTGAGCATGAGGGAGAAATATTATTGGGATTTTCACATTCAAAATGGGTAAATTTTCTTAGTGGCGTATTTTTCACTGATGATGCCATTTTTTCACTCCATTAATGGATCCAGTTTGCTGCATTAAATGTACACTACATATCCTGAAATAACTAGTTTCAGAGCAAGACTGAAATATTTTGAATACAATGTTACTTTTCTGAGATCTATAGTACTTTATGTTGAATATATCATTTATAACAAATGTTGATGAGAAGTTTCATTTATCCAATTTCTTGGTTACAAAATTTTATAGGCCTATGAAATATATACTTGAATTAAATTTTTTTCTAATCACATAAATTATAACCCAATGCTAGAGAAATTTTGGAAATATGAGAAGAGATATATGATTTTTAAGTAATACCCAAAACTCTAGTTCTGTTTATTACTTCCCCAAATTTTACAATGGCTTGTATATGTTTTGATATGCAAAACAGAGTAGGTATGTCATATTTGCTTTATGATACCTTTGTTTTAGATTATTTCAGGTTTTCACTATGATGATAACTCCACAACAAACATATCTTCTTATAGCTTTTCTCTCATATTTTGAATTATTTGCTTATTGATTCTCAGAAGTAAGATTTGACAGCAACTGATGTATAGGAAGGCATATTAAAACATTTAAAAGGGGGCAATTAGTTTATTTCCTTTTGTACTGGTGTATCTGTGATGACATTTGAATTATTATATTTTTGTTTTGTAACCATTTATCTTGCCTATCAGACTAGAAGTTACAAGAGATAATGTCCATATCACCATTCATTTTATTGAGCATACTTAATATACATAGCTTAATCTCAATAACTTTGCAAAATGAAAATTATGTTCAACAAAATGGCACAGAAATCAGCCAATCTTCATAGCTTTGGGTTGACAAATCAGAAATGTTTACTTATACTTTTATGAAAACATTAACTATTATTGAAAAATCCCTAAAGAAAATGCTTTTAATTTGAATAAAATGTATAAGTCAACTTAATAGTCAAAAGCACCTTAACTCCTGTGTATTTGGAAACTTGGTACATAGGTAGAGACTGAGCTGTTTCTAATACAGGTAAATATTATTGCTTAATTCCAAATAATAAGCCACATTCTGTTTCTATAAAGAGAAATAGCTTTGTAAATAGGGTGGTTATGGGTTGAATTTTATGCCCCCCAAAAGATATGTTGACATTTTAATTCTCATGATAATGAGAGTTCATGATATGAACTTACTTGGAATAGGGTCATTACAGATGTAATTAATAGAGTCATACATATTGGAGGACAGTAGTGTTTTTATGAGAAGAGAAGAAATACAGAGACAGACACACAAAGGTAGAACACCAAGTAACATCAGAGGCAGAAACTGAAATTAATATGTTGAAATCTAACCTCCAAGGTTACGGTATTGGGAAGTGAGAATTTTGGGAAATGACTAGCTCACATAGGCAGATCTCTCATAAATAGGTTTAATAGGCTGCAGTGAAGAGACAGCTATCTATAGACCAGAAAGCAGGTCCTCACCAGACACAGATGTCAAACAAGCTGGCACCCTGATCTTGAACTTCCAGCCTCAAGAACTGTAAGAAATAAATTTCTGGTGTTATAAGCTACCCAGGCTATAGTATTTTTTTAAGCAGCCTAAATGGAGTAAGAGAGTAATGTTAGGAGATTAAGGTAAAGGTTGTCTCTTGTAGCAAATAAAAAATACAAGATGCCCAGTTAAATTTGAACTTCACAAAACCAATGACTATATTTTAAGTATAAATAGGTTCCAATTATTGCATGCATGTGGCAGCCCTATTTAAAAAAGAAGTCTAAGACTTAAGACTAAAAAAGCCTGCAGATAGTGTGATAATATTTTCTGAGGAATATTCATGTCTGACTTATCAACAATGTGAAAAAGTAAAAATGTATTCTATTCAGCTTTCCGAGTTGCCCCCAGCATCCCTTTAAAGAATAATGAAGCAATAACCCAAATTCTTAATTGATATGCTACAAAGCACTTATCACAGATTTAGAAATATTTGTGGACTAAGGGGATTGCCAACACTAGTAAGATCATAAACAACATTGACCTGGAGGAAAATGAAAATAATTTGTAGAAAAAATATAATAATTATTTAAAAAATGAAACGGTTTATTTATAATATTAATATAATGGTAAGAGAACATTAAATCTCTGGCTATAAGGACACTTGAAATGACAGTCTCATACGGTCCCCTTACTTGGTATAGGGAAAATAAAGAAATAGTTTCATGGAACACTAATGGGAGGTACTGTTATCTCCAAACTTTTTCAGGGCTCTTTAAGTGAAGGTCTAGGAAATCTAGGTTTCCATTTGCCCAGGTGAAAGTTTAGTTGAGAATTAGAGCCAGAGTGCTTGCTCCTCACAGCAGATGGCCATAGCCTGAGGCATGATGTGATCTGTTGGAAGATATACCATAACCCCCAGAAAGCGAGATGCATAGAAGACAAATGTGTGCATTGAATCCAAATAGTCGCCAAACTTCCACGCTAACACTCGGTATCATCAAGGTGAAATACTCTCTTCTTACGAAAAACAGTCACCTAAATGAACCTCCCCAATCCTCCATAGATGGAGGACACTCAGGACTTAAGACAGATGGATCATCTTTGGAAAACTGAGATGGTATCTTGATTTGTACTGCAGCTGCATATCAAAACATGAATTGACTTGAGGAATGATGGGATTGAGGTAAGAAAAAAAAAAAAAACTAGATTGAAGTCTATTTAATTTTTTCCTACTGAGGTTTTCTAAGCTTTGTACAGGAAAATATAAAGTTTCAGGTCCACAATGGTGATTTATCCGGATCACAGTAATTATGCAATAATTTCCAACATACTAGATAATAGCCATGACTGCTCACAGAAGCGATATGTCTTAAATCCAATGGAAGACTATCTCTTTTTTCCTATATTTCTGATATTTCTGAGAAGGTACATTAATGCATAACAGAAGCTACCAAGAGGCCTACTTCTCAGCTGACAGTTCTCTTTCCACTGTCTCTTTTCCAATTTTGATCTAAAATTAACTTTTTTTTTTTTTTTGAGAAGCTGCAATTTTTGTTTAGTGGAAAAAGTGACTTGTCTTCTAGAATGCCTTATTCAAGTTATTCCCTCTTCAATAACCATAGAAAAACAAAGCACTTTCTAATAATTGAGATATTCACTTTAAGGAAAAAAGCCGAATCTTCATCTTTAAGTATTTTCCAAAATTAAGCTGAAAAGAATGCTCCAAAATTGTTTTGTAACCGTATTCATTTTCTAGAAGGAAAACCATCACATTTCATTCCTGAATCTCATTTGTACCTTCTGGAACACCTTCAAATTTTGTTGGAAACACCTGAATGCCTTTTTTTTTCTAGATTAATATTAAATCAATGATTATGCTTTTTTGAAAGTCTTAATCACAAAATTAATAAATATACTGTTTAAGGTTTGCTATATTCCTTTGTAACTTTACACATACACATAAAATACAGTTGTCCCTGGTTGCCAAATATCAATCTTTCCAAAACAAATCTAATAACACTTCAACAATATACTTCTCCCTGTCCTTTGAGACACTGAATAAACACTATTAATGTAAATTTGATCAAATAATCACCTTTAGTACTTATCAGATTCTATACTTTGAATTATAGGATATAAAACAAAACAAAAATATTATAGCTAATTTAAGAGTAATTAATTCAAATATTAATAAAAATTTACCAATAGGATGTTTTTTTCAATGATGGATTATTTATCAAAATCTGTTTAAAATATCTCTTATACAGTTGTAGAAAATACTTTGTGGTGTGGGCAATGCTCAGTATTTTTGTCTCAGGAGCATTTGTTTTGAGTCTTTCTCTGTTATCTGTGTTATATACTCTCTTAGATAAATGGACAAAGTTCTCTTATTCTAAATTGAATGTTAATCTGCTTTCATTGGAAATAGATTCTAGTTTCTCCAATTTATTATAGCAGTTCAGATTAACAATGACAATGGCTATATATATCTAAATGAGAAAATATTACTTTAATGTATTTGAGCCCTTTCACTCATGGTTTTGTTTTTAAATTTCTACTTTATTTCTACACAGTGTTTATTATTAACTGACCTTAAATCTATATGAGTATATATGTTGATTTGCATAGAAAACTATATGGATGGCCCACCACAAAATATAATTATTCCTCAATCATCTATGTTGTGTGAAAAGATAGTTTTCAAATCAAAACTGCTTTCCTTCTATAACAACAAAAAGAAATGTCTAAGAAGCAACGATAAGCTATTTCCTTTCATAAATATAAAACTCACTCTTATGTTGACTTCATAAAGTCAAGGATAACATTTTTTTCAAAAAAATATTTTTTTGAAAACCTGAATTTTCAGGTTATTTTCAAAAACCTGAATTTAAAAAAAATGAATTTTTAGATACATGAGATATATCAATATAACAGCATGTAAGGGAGAAGTTAGAGGAAAATTATAGTCTCCAATTATCATCCAATATACATGGGAATTAAATAGGAAGAGGTTCAGTTTCAATGATAAACATTTTATTTCCTCCTTCCCCAAGAAAAACTAATTTTACCTTCATTCTCTTTTCATCTGCTTTAGTGTTTATAGGCATTCATTATTTTGTAACTTTGCACATAAACATATACGCAAGTCAGATGTAAGGCAGTAACCACCTCACGTTGATCATTTTGAGTTGTTTTCTTGGCTTCAAGTTCTTGAAATAAAAATATTTTAATTCAAGGCATCATCTGATAACAACGTAAGCATACTGAATTTTCGTGTAGAAGATTTAGTGGTTGGTCTTGGAAATGTACGGTCCATGCATGTATTCAGTGATATGTATAAAGTAAACTGCCAGGAAGGTAGGAGCTTATGTAATGGCAATTTGAAACAGGTCATTTAGTATGGTGAAAATATTTGTAAATGCAGAGACTTGTGTGTGATGCTTTTGTTGTGCATATGTCTGATGCTGTTCTGGAATATGTGAACATGACTAATGAGCTAGCCATGTCCCCTGTGTGTGGAAAGTAGTGAAGTGTGACAACCAATGTTCTATTTTAGCCTTATTCTGTTCATCCTTGTTAACAGCATCTAATTGCATTGCTGGTTTCTACCATTCCAGCGCAGTAAGACTCAATGGCTGTGATGTCTTTTCCATTTCCCACCAAACAATTGTTGGGGAACTTGATTTTATTTGTATTAACCCCAAAGATCTCTCCATTTGTTTAGTTCTCCCAAACTATACTCAACTTTCAAAATCCAACAAAATTGATGGCACATAGACCTATACAATACACTTCTTTGTAAAATCCCCTTAAAAGCTTCAGCACTTAAAAAAAATCAATAGTACTTGATGTGGTTTTGTGGCTTTCAGTCTCTTGAACACTAAATTCAATTTGATCCATTGTTATTAGTAGCTTAGAGTTGCAGTTCAGCCATCTAGAAAGGTGAAGGCCTTTGGCCCATCATCTGCCATAGATTCGTCCACATTGACGAAGTTGAGTTTTAGCTTTGTATCTTTCTTTTAAAAATAAATGATAAATATAAAAGTAATGATCTATTTTATGTAACCACAACATCATGTAGTAGAATGCTAGTTTTGATGTATTGCTAAATCATTTATTAACAAATTCCCGTTTAAATGTAAGTGGAATTTAAACAAGTCTGGACATGGTAAATTTATGTCATGGGCTGACCATTAATACATCTGGATAGAAACTGAAGACTCTTCTGACAGGACACCAACATGCATCTTTGAGGGTTTAGATATAGCTGGACCTATCACATAGAAGTCATATGGCATGAGACCAAGAAATTTTCTATTGTAGTAACTGTTTATTCAAAAGGAAGAAAAATCCAGGAGTTATTGTCATAATTCAAAAATTAAGCCCCTAATAAATATTTTTTTTCAGAAGAGGGGTAAATCTTCAGAGTATAATGTGTTGGACACATGCCTACATTCTAAAAAGGGGAAGTTTATTTTCAGAAACCTGGTACAAAAATTTAATCTCCCTTCGTGGTCCCATTGGTATAAAAGAAATTGAAGCAAGGAACTATAAAAGAAATTGAGGCAAGAGATTACTCTTGACTGTATTGTTGCGGGCATAATAAGACTTTAAAAGCCTCTAGAATATTACTTTAGGAAGATATTTCTTTAGAAGGAAATCTGTATTATTATAGAAGCTATTGTTGTTGAAGAAGTTATCAATTGCCCACATATTTACTGACCTCTTTACTGTGTTGGGCTCCTTTTAACTAACACTTGTATAAAAGGAAGGGCAACAGTTTCTCCAGCTTCATCACTATCTAAACTCCCTGATTAAATAAATAAATAAATAAATAAATAAATAAATAAATAAATAAACTCCCTGATAGCGTGGTGTGCAAGTCTCATTGCCCAGTAGAATAGGTGCAGAGGCAAGGCCATGCAGAATAAAAGCAAGACCAAACAAAAGAATGTTGGTTCCTCAGCCCCACTATGGAGCAGGAACAAATTCATTAATAATCACGTTACTTCTGGAGTATATTATATAACACCACAAAATCTAATTATAATTAAACATGGAAAGTACAAAAAATCAATAATTTATTTATCTAATAGAATACAATCACTAATATGAATGAAGTAGCTCTATCTATACATATATATGTTCAAGATATTTGGTGGATTGAGCAAAATCATTGACTTGACTGAAAATTGAGATGTCAATATCAATGTCTTGCCATCTGTATCCAAATTTTCTGAAGTCTGGAAAAATCAAGTTATGCATTCAAACTATTTTACCTCTCTGACTCTTGGCTTTCAGGTAGCCATGTTATATTCAGAGCTTTGGAGGAATGCTAGTGTTGTATTAGGAAAAAGGCAATGTTTAGACCAAAAAAATGTGTATATATAATTCAAAATGTATGCTTTGTTTTGAGAAACAACACAAATAAGGTTATTATATACTTTGTGTATAAACTTTGAAATTATAAAATAATAGAAAAACATCTGTCAAGATCATTTCAATTTTAAGGCAATGTTTATAGAATTCAATCTTGGCAGTGACAAATAAATAAAGAATTAGTTTCACATTATTTAAATTCTGAAAGCCAGATTTCAAAATGTTTGGCAAAGCAAGGACGATTAATTAATTCATTTGCTGGACAATATTTTGGTAAAATAAGGGGTAATTATGTCTTACTTAAACAGTTCCAGAATATTTAATAAGTTTATGGTTCAAAGGATTTAGAAATACAGTTTTTAAGAACTTGTTTAAGTAGTTCTAAGTTTAAGAAAATTAACTTTTAATAGAGTATGACTTTTGTAACTAAACACAGGTTCTTAATATGAACTGTAACAGCAATATATATAGCTAAATAGATTATAAGATAGCACTGTGGTTGCACTGCCATTTGTATTGATTACCAGATATACATCGCATTAATAATCTTCACTGTGGCATTCGTGAAATAAAAACAATACAGATTTGAAATCTGAGTTCTCCATCTTTTGTTTCTAAGGATGTTTATCTTTGAGTATCTTACTTAACTGCTTTGACTGTCAATAAGTTAATCTGTAAAAAATAGGTAAAATATTTCCTTCCATGTTTATCTCAGACCTTAAATGGTGAAAGTCAAGTGTTTTGAAAAACTGAAGGGTTTTAATGATTACAATTTTTTACCCCGAGTAAGAACAGTAATATTTTTCTGTGCATACTAACATTATTATGTATTATGTAGACAACTACATATGTATGTATCAACCGTTCTTTAAACTCTTCAGACATATTAATTCATTTGATCCTCACAACAATCCAGTGTTGTGAATACAATTTATTCCTTCAAATTATAGGTGAGAAAGCTAAGCATCGAAGATTTTGCAGAATAAACAGATGTCCAGTTACTTTTTTCAGGAAACAACAGAACCCGGATTCAATCCCACTTATTCACTTAAACGGTATGAAGTCATTGAAGCAGGAAGTGATTTCTCAACAATGTCCCTACAGATATATGACTTTGAAATACTCTGTTTTTTTGGAATTCATTCCTTTAAAAATAAACCCTATATAATAGCCTAAGCTACTGATTTTTTTAAATAAACTATTATTTAAAAAAAATATTTACTGAAGACCCACTAGGATGACATTAGACTATATGTTGGAAAATAAAATAAATAATCAATAGCATGTTCTCATAAACCATACAACCTTATGATCATTAGTACTGTTACTCAACCAACAAATTGTTGGTTTTCTCAAGAGCTTTAGAATAACAATGTAGAATTGCTTATATTATTACATATTGTTTTAAAGGTATAATCAAGAAAGCACTTATCTAATACTTTTATCGGTTTTCTTTTTTTTATCGGTTTTCTTAATTAGCTCCAAGAAATTTATATAAGAATTCTACTGATCAGAAAGTCCAATGCAAAAAAGAACTGTGACTCTTATTAACTCAGGTAATTTATTTAAAATAATATATAAATATGTTATTTTTGAAAAGCAATATTTTTGAGTCCTTGGTCATAAAGAAATATAAGAGAAAAATAACAAAAAGTGGAAAATTATTTTGTCATTTTTTAAAAGTTAGCTACAATTATGAATGTCAGATCCTACTTCTTGACATATATTAGGTCTGATCTTTATTTAAGAAACTGAATTTTTAAAAAATGAAGAAAATAATTAACAGCTATTCTACTTATAAGGTTCATTCAGATTCCCTAGAAAATTGATAAATATTAGGCAATCTATGATTTAACCTAGGAATACAAAGCATCTTAAAATCAGGAGCATGTTTATACTTGCGTACATTTATTTTTAATACAAATATTGCCTTTGCTTAATATTTTTTTCGAATTTGTCTATTATTTTAGTCTGATTAATTTAGACATCCTTTATATAAAATTTCAAAATGTTAATTTGGCTGCTATTACTGAGATAGAGCATGAAAGTGCTAATTTGCAAGAAAAGGAGAAAATAGAACACATAGAGCTGCATTTCTGGACTGTCTTACTACATGAGCACATTACAGTTACTGTATGATAGCATTTTATTCACCCTTAAAGTTTTCATTACTTGCTGTTTTCTTAAATTCTCTTTTTTGACATATCCTTATTTCTGCTTATTCAAATATATGCTAAATCTAATTGATTTGAACACTTTTTCACATATTTCATTTAACATATTGCTAAGTATAAGTTTTAAGAAAGAAATCTAACATGGTTTCTAGTGTTAAATTATAAATAATCATCTGTTTATAAGTATAAAAATTTTAACCTTTATTTATAAGCCACATTATTTGATTTTTGATAATTTCAGAAAGCACAAAATCAGTATGGTCAAATGAATCTTATTATATGATCACAGACTTTCATAGATAGTCTCCATTTATAAGACTCTACAATTAAACACAATGTTTCTGATATAGACATTTAATATTTCCACATTTTGGAGATTTGAATTGCTTTATTGCTGGACATTCTACAGTAGTAAAGAATGACTTTAAAAATTTTCCCTTCATCTTTTTACACGCAACATATACTATGGGAAGAATAGAGATTGAAAATAACTACAAAACATCAGGAAAAGTCTTTTTGTAACAAGTTCATTTATCCTTTATACAATAACCAAAATTATGGTGATGGCAATCATTTATTGGACTTCTCAAAAATGACTTGTCTGTGGAAGAATGACAGTGTTTTTCATGCAATCCCCAAACTTGGAAAGAAAATTAAGTCAAATAGTCATAAGTGCCAACTTCAAAGCAAATTTGCCATGGTAACTGTACCTTGAAAGCCTGTTGTTGCAGATTTTTGCCAATTAGCAACTCCAAAGGGTGCTATTAGTTCCTTCAAAAACATAAGGGCCATTGTTTTCATCTGTGATTGCTATTCCTCTTTTACAACATGCCATGATAAAAGATGGAATACACAAGGGTGTGCCATTTAGTTCTTATAATCATACAATTAGTTCATAAAGAGAACGATGCATGATGCATATTACAGTATACCTTTGCTATAAAGAGTAATTGCCCTTGCTGAGTCATTATCACTAACCTCAAAATCATTGATTTAAACAAATTCTTCCATGCTAATGGCAAAACATCTAAACCACATAAAATATCTAGACTATATATACTTTTTATGATGTCTATCTTCTAGATTGGGAGCTAGAGAATGGATGACAAATATATAATGAGAAGTTTTACTACTATGAATATGCAACTGGAAATAGTCTAAGAATAATATTCTTCATGAGTAAACATCAACTATATACTTGGATTGCTGTTCCAAGAATATTAAATTTTCAGTACATTTTTCATTTCTATTTTCTTTCCTGAAGTCTTGTGAGAGTTTCTCTCTTACAAGAGAAATGCTCTGAAATGCTCTTTGAGAAATGCTCAAATGATGCTCTGTATTTTTAAGAAAGTCAATCAGGACTTTCTTATAAATAAAATTATTATTATCCTGATTCTTATCTTGATAACTACCTTGATCTACATTATTATCGATAATTATAACAAATTGCAACCAAACATAATGAAAGTTAAAAACATTTTTTTAAATTTTTATTTATTTATGATAGTCACACAGAGAGAGAAAGAGAGAGAGAGAGAGGCAGAGACACAGGCAGAGGGAGAAGCAGGCTCCATGCACCGGGAGCCCGACGTGGAATTCGATTCCCGGGTCTCCAGGATCGCGCCCTGGGCCAAAGGCAGGCGCCAAACCGCTGCGCCACCCAGGGATCCCAACATTTTTTTATTAGAAGCAAAAATTAAAGGCAGTTTTCTTATCATTGGCAAAATATTTCTATCCATCTACAGTAGTGAAAAAAGTATAATACTATCATAGGCATAGTATTTTTCATTTTGAGATATACTTTAAATGGTTTGAGCAAATCCACATAATTGTCAAGTAAGCATTGAGAAAATTGACGTTTATTAAAATGATGGCTTCTTATTATGCAGCTCTAAAACTATGAATGTTAAGTTTTTTATATAATATTATCAACTACAAATAAAACTTCCTAAGGAAAAAAAATCTCCAAATATTTTATTTAAATTCTTCTTCAAAAATTAGACTTTTATTCTTTAACCAGATTTGTTGTTTTATTTAACTGCTCCATAAACTTAGAAAAATTGAACTGAATACTAATTATGATGAAGCTGTCTTAAATGAATTGTCAATCCAACAAACTGTCACAAATGAAATAGCAAAAAATGCCTGGTAGTTTTCATATTCAGCCTTAATTTAAGTAGCAATTAAATAACATCCAAGATAAGAAAAAAATTCAGGAGGGGTGATTTTATTGACCGCTTTGCCTTAACACTATATATATATATTATATAAGTTAAGGCAAGTTATATATATTATATAAATTAAGGCAAAGTACATATATATATATATATATATATATATATATAGTATTTACCATCTCCACTTTCTTAGAAAAGTATAATGTTATGTTATATTTAACTTTTCTTAGATTGTCCCCCCATATATATAAACAGAAAGCACATAAATAACTCTGAAGTAAGACAAACAAAAAAATATGCTAAAAAGATAAAAGAAACCCATGGAAAATAAAATTCCAAGGAAATATCAAGTGTCAAAAAGGAAAGTAAATGCTGATTATGATAGGAAATATTATTATTTTGGAATAACTATTGCTGAAGTTGTAAAATATGAAACATATGTTTTATTTTAAAAATACGTTTTATATTTAAAGATTCTTGATGTTTTGAAAGTTTTCTTTGTTCTGCCTTTGACCTTTGAAGGACAGAGTATAGCTTTAAGAGAGTACTTCTGTCTGAAGACAGTAAACGTTTATAAAAGTAGAAAATACATTAGTATCTGCCACTATCAGGTTCATATCTATCACCTTAAATAATAAAAATAAAGAGGTAATAGGACCTTATGCTTGCCTCATCCTTCAAACACAGCTAGATAATTAGCAAATCATTCTGAACACTCAGGAAATCAGAGGACTAAGTGAACAAAGTGCACAATGAGAGGGAGAAAAGAGGCCACATCATGGAAGGCAGTAGGTGTGGAGATGTGGTGGGGAGAAAAGAATCAAGTGCTGCAGAGGGGAGTGAGTCTTGATCACAGTTAGAGGCAAGAGAAAGAGAAAGAGAGAAAGCAGCACGTGGGGGATTGCACAAGAAAAACACTTCCCCCAAACCACTGACTGGGAAAACAAGAAGGGCTGACTGCTGCAAGGTTTTATAAGTAAGATAGTGAAAGTCTGACATTTTAGAAGTACGTGCCAGGGATGCCTGGGTGGCTCAGCGGTTGAGTATCTGCCTTTGGCTCAGGGCGTGGTCCCAGAGTCCTGGGATCGAGTCCCACATCAGGCTCCTTGCATGGAGGCTGCTCCTCTCTCTGCCTATGTCTCCCTCTGTATCTCTCTGTGTCTCTCATGAATAAATAAATAAAGTCTTTAAAAAAAAAAAAAGAAGTCTGTGCCATCACATGGTTGAGACTGGCAGGTGTAGAGGTGCTCCTGTGGGGAAGGGAGGCCTGGGGGGCCTGGGACAGACAACAGACACTGTGCTCTGAGGATCCCTTGGGTCACATGCTGGGAGAGATAGTTTCCCTTTTAGAGTGCATTTGCAAGAGTTGGTACTGTCTTTCAGGGGACAAAAAGAGCTGCTGGGTGTCATTGAGCTGCTCCATTCATCAGCATATGAGCAGAAATGCCTGCTGAGGACAGCTAACCTAGATGTTGGCTTTTTGCTGTGCTTTACCATGAATTCCAAGCCACTGCATGGTTATGTGAGCATAACCGGACAAAATTGTTCATAACTAACCATTAGTTAGTCCTCACTAACCTCACTCACACCAGGGAGACACTCCCCTAGAGGATCAACAAGGTTCCATACTGTACCAGTTCCCTAAAATGTGGAGTTTTTAAACCTAGCAGCGCACCTGAGATGAAACATGGGAGCACCGTTCTGCAAGGTAGGCAGGTGGCTCAGACATAGACAGGGTGAAGGCAGGGATCTGACAGGAGCCTGGAACACATGAGAGGACCAACATAAACTCCCTGCATGCACCAGGACTACTGATTGTAGATCACTGCAAAACTTCAGCTCTAGTGGAAATAGAACCAGGCACAGGCTTTCCTAATACACAAAAGACAAAGTCTTAGACAAAATGCCAAGATGGAGGAATTCATCCCCAAAAAAGAACAAGAAGAATTCATGGCCAGGGAGCTAATCAAAATAGTTATAAGTAATATGCCTGAACCAGAATGTAAAAGAATAATCATAAAGATACAGCTAGTATCTTGGACTTGAGAAAAGCATAGAAGAATCCAGAGACCCTTACTGCAGAGATAAAACACTACTATACCCAAAATGGAAAACCAACTGATGTAATGACCACAAGGATGAAAGAAGCAGAAAAATGAGTAAGTGATATAGAAGATAGAATTAAGGAAAACAATGAAGCTGAAAAGAAGAGGGAAAGAAAAATATTAGATCATGAACATAGTCTAAGGGGACTCAGCAACTCCAAAGAACTTAAAAACATTAATATCATAGGAGTCCCAGGAGAAGAAGAGAGGGAAAAAGGAGTAGAAGTTTTATTTGAGCAAATTATAGCTGAAAACTTCCCAAATCTGGGGGAAAGAAATAGACATCCAAATCCAAGAGTCACAGAGAACCCCCACCAAAATCAACAAATACCAGTCAACACCAGGGCATAACATAGTAAAATCTGCAAAATACAGAGATAGGTAATAATTCTGTAAGAAGCAAGAGATAAGAAATCCCTAACCTACAAAGGAAGATAAATCAGATTAGCAGAAGCTCAGCTCCACAGAACCTGCCAGGTCAGAAGAGACTGACATGATATATTCAATGTACTGAATGGGAAAAACATGTAGTCCAAAAATACTTTATCCAGCAAAGCTATCATTCAGAATAGGAGACAGAAAGAATCTCCCAAACAAATAAAAACTAAAGGAGTGTGTGACTACTAAACCAGCCCTGCAAGAAATATTAAAGGGGACTCTATTGGGAAAGAGACACCAAAAGCAACAAAGACTAAAAATGAACACAGAAAATCTGCAGAAACAAACAAACAAACAAACAAACAAAAACAAGACTCATCTATATGCTGTCTACAAGAAATTCATTGTAGACCTCAAGACACCTACAGATTGAAAATGATGGGATGGAAAACCATCTATCATGCTAAGGGACATCAAAATAAGCCAGAGTAACCATACTTAAATCTGATAACTACATTTTAACCAAAGGCTGTAACAAGAGATGAAGAAGGGCATTATATCATAATTAAGAGGCCTATCCATCAGAAAGATCTAACAATTGTAAATATTTATGCCCACAGCTAGGGTGCAACCAAATATATAAATCAATAGCAAACATAGAGAAACTCATTGATAAGGCTGTAGTAATAGCAGGGGACCTGAATAGTCCACTTACAGCAGTGGACAGGTCATGTAAGCAGCAGATCAGTAAGGAAACAATGGCTTTGAATGACATACTGGACCAGATGGACTTAACAGATATATTCAGAATATTTCATCTTTTTTTTCCCCAGAACATTTCATCCTGAAGCAGCAGGATAAACATCCTTTTCAAGTGCACATGGGACATTTTCCAGAATAGACCACATACTGGGTCATAAATCATGCCTCAAACAGTACAAAAAGATTGAGATCATGCAATGTTTATTTTGAGACCACAACACTATGAAACTTGAAATCATTCACAAGAAAAAAATTGGAAAGATCATAAATAAAGCAAGGTTAAAGAACATTCTCCTAAAGGATGAATGGGTTAGTCAGGATATTAAATTAAAAAAAAATACATGGAAGCGAATGAAAATGAAAACATGACAGTCCAGAATGTTTGGATTGCAGCAACGGCGGTCATAAGAGGGAAGTATATAGCAATATAGGCCTACCTTAAAAAAATAGATAGGCCTACCTTTAGAAGCAAGAAAAGTCCCAATACACAACCTAATATCACAATTAAAGGAGCTGGAAAAGAGCAGCAAATAAAGCCAAAAGCCTGAAGAAGGAAAATAATAAAGATTAAAGCAGAAATAAATGAGATAGAAACAATGACAATATAAAAAACAGGATAGATCAACAAAACTAAGAGCTGTTTGTTTGAAAGAATTAATGAAATTGATAAATCCTAGCCAAACTTTATCAAAAAGAAAATACAAAGGACCCAAATCAATAAAATCATGAATCAAAGAGGAGAGAGCACAACGAACACCACAGAAATACAAACAGTTGTAAGGGAATATTATGAAAAAATACATGCCAACAAATTGGGCAATCTGAAAGAAATGGATAAATTCCTAGAAACATACAAATTAAGAAGAAGAAATAGAAAATTTGAATAGGCTCATAACCAGCAAAGAAATTGAATCAGTAACCAAAAATCTCCCAACAAACAAAAGCCCAGGGCCAGATCGCTTCCTGGGGAGTGCTACCAGATATTTAATGAAAAATTAATACCTGTTCTTCTCAAACTGTTCCAAAAAATAAAATGGAAGGAAAACTTCCAAGCTCATTCTATCTGGCCAGCATTACTTTGATCCCCAAACCAGACACAGACCTGACTAAAAAGGACAATTATAGGCCAATATCTCTGATGAACATGAATGCAAAAATTCTCAACAAGATACTACCTAACTGAATTCAACAGTACATTAAAAGGATTATTCACCATGGTCAAATGGGATTTATTCCTGGGCTGCAAAGGTAGTTCAGTATTTATCAATCAATGTGATACATCACATTAATAAAATAAAGGATAATAACCATATGATCCTTTCAATAGATGCAGAAAAAGCATTTGACAAGGTACAGTATCCATTCTTGATAAAAACCCTCAACAAAATAGAGATAGAGGGAACATACCTCAACATCATAAAGGCCATGTATGAAGGACCTACAGCAAATATCCGCAATGGGTAGACACTGAGAGGTCAGGAACAAGACAGGGATGTCCACTCTCACCATTGTTATTTAACATAGTTCAGGAAGTCCTAGCCTTAGGAATCAGAAAACAGAAAGAAATAAAAGGCATCCAAATCGACAGGAAGAAGTCAAACTTTCACTATTCACAGACAACATAATATTCTATGTAAAAAGACTCCACCAAAAAATTGCTAGAACTGATACTTGAGTTCAGCAAAGTTACAGGATATCAAGTCAACATACAGAAATCTGTTGCATTTCTATACACCAATAATAACGTAGCAGAAAGAGAAATCAAGGAATTGATACCATTTATAATTGCATCAAAACCCATAAAATACCTAGGAATAATTCTAGCCAGAGGTAAAAGATCTACATGCTGAAAACTTTAGAACACTTGTGAGAAAAATAGAAGATGACACAAAGAAATGGAAAAATAACCCATGCTCATGATTTGCAAGAAGAAATATTGTTAAAACGTCTATACTACCCAAACCAACTTGCACATTTAATGCAATCCCTAACAAAATACCACCAGCATCTTTCCAAGAGCTAGAACAAATAATTCTAAAATTTGTATAGAACCACAAAAGACCTTAGTCAAAGCAATACTGAAAAAGAAAAACAAAGCTGGTGCCATTACAGTTTTGGACTTCACACTGTAGTCATCAAGACAGTATTGTACTGGCACAAAAATAGGCACATAGATCAATGGAACAGAAGAGAAAATCCAGAAATTAACCCACTCTATGTCAACTAACTTCCACAAAACAGGAAAAAATATTCAATTAAACAAAGACAATCTCTTCAGAAAATTGTTACTGGGTAGTAGCATGCAGAAGAACTAAATGTAAGATAAGAAACTATCAAAATTGTAGGGGAGAACCAAACAGCAACCTCTTTGATCTCACCTGTAGCAACTTCTTACTAGATTTGTCTTCTAAGGCAAGGGAAATAAAAATCAAAAATGAACTACTGGGATCTCATCAATATAAAAAACTTCTGCAGAATGAAGGAAACATTCAGCAAAACTAGAAGGGAAGAAGATATTTGCAAATGACATCTGATAAAATGTGAGCATCCAAAATCTATAAGGAACTTACCTAATTCAACACCCAAAAAACCAAATGATCCAGTTAAGAAATGGGCAGAAGATATAAATAGACATTTTTCCAAGGAGAGCATGTAGATGGCTAACAGACACATAAAAAGAAGCTCAACATCACACATCATCAGGGAAATATAAGTCAAAACTATAATGAGATATTACCTCACACCTGTCAGAAAGGTTAAAATTAACAGCATGAGAAACAAACAGATGTTAGTGAGGTTGTAGAGAAAGGGAAATCTCTCACACTCTTCATGGGTATGCATATTAGTACAGCCACTCTGGAAAACTGTATGGAGGTTCCTCAGAGTTAAAAAAGAGCTACCCTACGACCAGCAATTTCACTACTAGGTATTTACCCAAAACACACGAAAATGCCAATTCGAAGAGGTGCATGCATCCCAATGTTTATAGCAGCATTAATAACAATAGCCAAATAATGGAAAGAACCCAAATGTCCACTGACTGATGAATGGATAAAGAAAAGGTGGTATATATAAATATGTATTTACACATATATGTGTGTGTATACATATATAAAAGAATATTATTCAGCCATCAAAAATAATGAAATTTTGCCTTTGTGGAGATGTGGATTGAGCTAGAGTGTATTGTACTAATCAAAATAAGTTAGAGAAAGACAAATACCATGTGATTTCACTCATATGTGGAACTTAAAAAATAAAACAGATAAATGTAGGGGAAGGTGAAAAAAAAGAGAGGGAAACAAACCATAGGAACAATGGTTCCATCAATAGGGTTGATGGAGGGGAGGTATGCAGAGAGTAAGCTAAATTGTTGATGGGTATTAAGGAGGGGACTTGCTGTATTGTGCACTGGATATTCTATGTAAGTTATGAATCACTAATAGTAACCCTATATTTATCAATTTGAGAATATACCAAACTGTTTTCCATAAAAAGGATGAAGTTCTTATACATGCTACAATATGAATGAACCTTGAAAGCATTATACTAAATGAAAGAAGCCCAACAAAATGAGTACATACTGCAAGAATCTATTCATATGAAATGTCCAGAAGAGATAAATCTATAAAAACAGAAAGTAGATTAGTGGTCGCTTAAGGCTGGGTTGGGGATCGGAAGGAATGGGGAGTGACTACTAGGGTGCGCAAACTTATTTGGGAGATGACAAAAATGTTCTAAACTTAGCAGTGATGATTGCACAACAACACCAAAGAAATTAAACTGTATACTTTAAATGGGTGAATGTTTACTATGTGGATGATAACTCAATATCAAGGGCTTAAAAAATTAAGAGGAGGAAAAGGGGTAGGGGAAAGAAGGAGAAGAAAAGAAGGTGAGGTGGAGTTTAGGAGAGAGTTCAGGAGTCTGGGCTCTAATGCTCTAATGTATATTGAATGAATCATTTACTTTCCTTTCATTCTCTCCTCTGAAAATTGAGACAATACGTGATATCTCACAGTGTTCTTTTTCAAGGATTGGAAGAGATGATGTTTACAGAACACTTTACTTAGTCTTTGATATATCTTAAGAGTGTCCAATTTTTATTGGACTAACTTATCAAAGGATTGACTCAAATCTAATTTATTGATATGGACAATAGGGATAATCACCTACCTAATTGAGCTTTTGTGAGGTTAATGAGGTAGCTAAGTTCAGCCTCAACTTTATTTCAACCCAGGCATATTACAAGCTTAGTAATATACCTAAAATAGTGTCTAGTAACAATATACTTATTGCAATTTTATCAGGTGCCAGTGTCTGTGCTAAACACGTGGGATTACTAACCATCTTTATGGCAAAATACCATTAGTCACTACAGCAGCTGTGTGCTGCTGAGGACCAAACCAAAAACTTACCACCAAACAAAAAACAATTTTTACAAGTCACAAATAATCACATGTGGACCGAAGGTGAGGAATAACAACAACAAAAGAAAAAAATAGAGGAAAACATTGCCCTTTATACCATGCAAAGCTTTAATAGTTTATAGGCAGTCTACTCCTTGGAAATATTTGCAATTGCATAAAAATAACCCAGATTTAAAAACAAAAATATATGGCTTTATATCATTACTTTACCTATTGGTCATTACTTCTTTTTTTTCAAGCATTTTTTTAAATTTCATTTATTTATTCATGAGACACAGAGAGAGAGAGAGAGAGAGAGAGAGAAAGAGAGAGAGGTAGACACACAGGCAGAGAGAGAAGCAGGCTCCAGGCAGGGTGCCTGATGTGAGACTGGATCCCCGGTCTCCAGGACCACGACCTGGGCCGAAGGCGGCACTAAACCGCTGAGCTACCCAGGCTGCCCTGGTCATTACTTCTTGAACCTCCATTTCCTCACTGCTAAGTTGAGGCTCATAATAAGAGCTTTGGCCATATTATAAAGTGATGATAAGACTATGTGCTTGGCAAATTGCTATCCTACACAATGTAGTAGTAGCAGTAATCATAGTAGTTCGTGTTTTGTAAAACTATAGTAATAATAACAGACAAAGTTCAAATAAGATTTAAAATGAAAATAAAAACCAAAATCTAAAGCTTATGGATGGGGAAGACGAACACAAAAACTCACAGTATATTCAGTTTAGTCCTTAGATCCCTGGAAACCAAAAAGTAAGGAAAGAAGGTAGGGAAGGAAAGGAGGAGGAAGGAAGAAAAAGTGATTCTCACTGACATTAAAATAAAAATAAGAAACCATTTTCTGATGCTAAACTCAAAAAAGGTTAATCACGGATCATTAACCTGGAATTACTGAATGCACAACATAATGTACATTGTTTTTGACCATAGTTTTCAGAAGGTAAAGAATTCTTATAATAACTTTTTATGAAAATCCTTGATAAAAATTTATATCAAAGCATCAAAACATTGCTTAATGAAAGCATTCTCTGGGGACTAACCTACTGAGGACTAGGATATAATTTTCTAGAGATGAAAGTCACAGTGTCTTTTTTTTTTTTTTGAGCTCCCATGTGTACCAAAAATGGGGAAAGCATATTGTATGCATTATCTCTAATTTTCATTACACCCTTTAAAGTGTTATTATCACCTTTTACTATAGTTAGGGGATGACAGAACCATCACTACTTTTCCATTAAAACCGGCAATCTTAAACTGGGTATACAGATTAGTTTGGATGACCAGCATGCTCTCTAGCCTGTCATAGTCACAGATGAATGATCTAAGTGAGGCTTTGGTGAGAAACTGGACAACATGCAGTTCAAGGCTCCACCGACTGGTGCATGCGCAAGGTTTAGATACTTTTCCCTGACTGAAAGGTTTTACAGCTTCTTTTTCAATCTTATCTTTCATTTTCTGCAGCATTTAATGATAAGGACTATACATTTTGTTACAGAAAGAAAGTTTAATTGTATTTAATAAAAATCACTCGTGTTTTTTAAGTGAGTATTTAAATCTCTGCAATTGTTAAATGTCTTTACCCCACCCCCAGAATGACGTAGAATACTCTAGCTCCCTGGACCATAAGAAAGCTCAGAAACTCACAGAGACAAGGAACGGCTGTGGGGTGGAGTTCCTAGACCAAATTGACATCTTCCTAGATTTCTCCACCCTGCCTGTCTGATAAATCCGTGGATCCATGTTTCACCATTGGGAGACTGTATTTCTTCTCAAATACCCATCTCCAAGAACAAAATGGGGAGAGGTAGGCTAATGACTTTATTTGGGTACTCTGAGCTGCAAATTCCCAATGCCTTACAATGCATTAACTACAAGTGTGTTTTTATCTAAAGTTCTCTGAATTATGTTTATTAATTCTTCTTATGGGTTAAAGTTCTCACTTTTCTACCTAAGGTTGATACCTTTTCTTCTAAGAAGAGCTATGCTAACTCGACTCTCATTACTTCTCTTGAGAAAATTTGATCTTTTTTAACACAGAATCTACTTTGGGCTGGGATAAGGAGCACACAGCCCCATTAAATAACAAGGAGTACACACCTCTTTTTTCCTTCATGGTAGAAGGTAACTAAAACTAGGACCCCAACCAAACTGTTCAAACATGGATTCTCCTTCCAAAGAGCTGCTAGACTTTAGACTTCTCTATAAGGCTAGGAAAATGATGCTGGTAAAATGTCAACCTTGTATAGTCCCATAGCGTCTCCTCAGATTCCTGAGGTGTCCTAATTCTTACTTTATACTTCTGTGTTATAATTTGTGGTGGTTTTGTGGGTGTGGCTCATTTCGAGCTGTTTATTTTCTCTAATATCAAGTGAAAAAGGAACTTGAAATGCTCCCAACTCTTAAATAATGTCTTGATTTGTTCTATGTGTAGAGTCATACGGGATGTTCCAAGACCTTCAAGTTTGGTGTCAGCAGAGCTGAGTGAAAATCAAAATTATATATTTCTTTTTCAGAAATTTAAAATTTCAAGATGATAGCAGGACATTAAGGACCTATGAGACTGCACAGGTTACATGCATATGCAGCGAACCCTGGAGGCATCTCTTAGTTGAGTCTCCTTAAGGTAAAACCATGCCTGGGAATCATATTCAAGCAATTTAATTGTGAGTGTCCTCCAGAAAGAGAGGAAATAATATGAGATGGGGGAAAGCTAAGCAAGAACGTGGCCTCAGCTGAATACTAAGTTATGTTTAATCTCACAGGGATCATGTATCTGATCATGGGCAATTCTTTGGAAAAAGGGTAACAATTCTTAGAAGCTGGGGATAGACTACAAATGCTGGTAAATGAGATCTAGTTGGTGCAACAACATTCTTCAATACAGTCTCTCCATCCAATTTTATGGTACTCTGTAAGTCTTTTTGGTTGATGAATCTACGTCACACCGAAGTGCAGCACATCAAGAAATGCCACAGCTTTGGGGTGCCTAGGTAGCTCAGTCAGTTAGGCATCCAACTCTTGGTTTCATCTCAGGTCATGATCTCAGGGTCATGAGATCGAGCCCCGCATTGGATTCCAAACTCAGCGTGGAGTCTGCCTGCCTCTCCCCACCATGCCCTGCTCAAGTGCTCTCCCTCTGTCTCTCTCTCAAATAAATAAATAAAATCTTTGAAAAGTGCCACAGTTTGGCAATGTATGGATAGCTCTGCATTGGTGATTTGAGCAGATTCTGAGAATATTACCCTATAGGAGGAGTATAGGTTCTCACTAAAATTCAGTTTTTTTATATAATGTGTCTTAGTTCATTCAGGCTTCTATAATAATACCATGTACCAAGCATTTTATAAACAACAAAACTTTATTTCTCACAGTTGTAATGTTGAAAAAGTCCAAGATCAAGGTGCCAGCTAATTCAGTGTCTGGTGAGAGCCTGCTTTCTGGTTCTTTGTAGGCCGTCTGCTCATCATACCCCCACATGGCAGAAAGGGCAAGAGGGTGTCTCTTATAAGGGCACTAATCTCATTAATGAGAGCTTTACTTTAATAACCTGATTGACTCCTAAAGTCCCCACATCCTTATATCACACTGGAGATTAGGTTTCAACACATGAATTTTGGGGAGACACAAACATTCAATCTATAACATAGTGATTTTAAAAATCACATCTTTCATCCCTTCTTGTTATTTCCTATTATCTGACTCTAGAAGTCAGATGATTTAAAGCTGTCAATGCATTAACCAAGTTGCATTTGCCTTTTTTTTTTCAATTTTTTATTTATTTATGATAGTCACAGAGAGAGAGAGAGAGGCAGAGACACAGGCAGAGGGAGAAGCAGGCTCCATGCACCGGGAGCCCGATGTGGGATTCGATCCCGGGTCTCCAGGATCGCGCCCTGGGCCAAAGGCAGGCGCCAAACCGCTGCGCCACCCAGGGATCCCTGCATTTGCCTTTTCTTTCTTCCCTTTATCTACTGCCTGAATCATAAATAGTTTATAGCTCTCTGTAGTACTCCATCACACTGAGGCTCAGTACAGTCTACCAGTATTCTTAAAATCACAAATGACTTCTGAAAATGCACCTCTTCTCTGCACATCACCTTTTTTAAAAGGTTATACCCTTGTTTCAAGGCGAATTGCCTTTATTTCAAGTACTGGGCTTTCATAAGGCCACTGTTGCAGTTACATACTATAAAAGAATTCTCTGAAAGTTCAGAAGGACCCCAAATATTACTTGGTTATGACTATCAATCAATCAGAGTGTAAGGAATATAGTTCATTTTATCTTTTAAAGATAAAACTTAATTTCTATTGGCAGCTACAGGTTTACTAAATGGACAAAAATTAATTTTAGTCGATTCTCAGAAAACTTTGCTAAAGCAACTGCATTCCCTTTAATAACTATCCCAAATGGAGGGAAACAGGCTTTGGGGTAAATTCTATCTACAGTGTTAAGCAGTGAGAATCCCCGGTTTTCAGTGGCTGGTTCTAAGTAGATCATTGCTATATCTACCTCTTTCTAAATATAAGGCATCTTTCAGGGAACCTTTATATGAGATCTCTCCAGTGTCACCTTTTCAAAAACAGATGTGCACTGTGGCAACTTCCCTTCCAAGTTCTCACTTTCTACCACTCACCCGTCCTCTCTCCTTTCTCTCCTATTCTGATTTGGGCTTTCTTCAAAACCATGAGTTTGCACATCTTAAGAGAGTCTATGATAACTGAATTCTCGAATTTCCCAGAGACAATAATCAACAAACGAGGATCAGGAGCCAACATATAAATGCCAGTTTCTTCTCTTTCAGAGGGGTAATTCTGAGGTACATTCTACTAGGTTATTCAGGGTATTTCTAGGACAATTGAGCAGAATTTCTTAAACCAAGATCAGAGGACCTCAGTGATCTTTTGACATATCTTTTCCAAGGCCTGAAAGCATTAAGCTTTGGGGACTTTCTTCATCATCTCTGTCATTTGGCCTAGTGAGGGGAAAAAAAAAAAAGGAGAACTCTATTCGGCCTTGGCAGGTGGTAGGATACAATGTAGAAGACAACTACTAATAAGGATAACACTGCTTTCTGAATTATGGGAATGATTGATCCCAGGCTAGGAAAATGTATTAATTTCCAGGTTCAGATAGAGGTCTGAATGAACAACCAGCAAGAATCAAGCATGATATGGGAACTAGAAAATCCCATTGTAGGAATTCTAAATTTTAACCATCTGACATTTCTTTCTCAATATGATTAAAAACATCAAATGGAATAGGTTCCAGGGAGATAAGTCACCCCAAATCAGCGGCAAATACCCTACAGGCACATTAAATTCATGTACGTCAGAATTTTGTTTATATATAGTTTAATGCATTAGTTTTATAATCATGCTTAGAAACCAAAAGATTCTAACTAGTTTAATCAGAACAAATTGTCCTCTTCATGGTAAGGTAGTTGTTTTTGTTTTTTCCTAAAAACTTGATTTCTTTTATAATTTAAGTTTGAAAAATATATTTCTTTTATAACTTAAGTTTGAAAAAAAATATATGCTGTATATGCCATTGCATAAATATGTCAGGAAAATTAATGTTACCTGCTATAGCACGCCCTTAAATTTTGGTGACTTTATATAGTAAAAGTTTGGAATGCCTGGGTAGCTCAGTGGTTGAGCATCTGCCTTCAGCCCAGGGAGTGATCCTGGAGTCCCCGGATCGAGTCCCACATCGGGCTCTCTGCATGGAGCCTCTGCCTCTCTCTCCCTCTTTCTCTCTGTCTCTCATGAATAAATAAATAAAAATAAAAAAAAATAAAATAAAGCATATATCGTAAAAGTTTATTTTTCACTCGTTGGACTCAGTTGCTTTATCCCAAGTGATGATTCGTAGATCCTGGTTCCCTTCATGCCATCTTCTGCATGTGACTTTAAGATTCCCCTGGCATCATCCTGCTAATAGATGTTGATAGGTGGAGAGGAGATAAATTTGAAAGACCGCAAAGGAGGTTTAACACATCATGACTGAAAGTGGCAAATATCTTTACAATGCAAATGTCATTGCTCTGAATTGAATCACAGGGCCTACCTAACTGCAGAGGAGGCTGGACAACATAGCTGAGCTGTTTACCCAAGACAAAAATAAAATACATTTGGTAACCACAAATCTTTTTACCACAGCCTACGAATTCAAGCAGCCCATTCTGTGGTCTACAATCCTACCCAGAGAATTCCTCAGGGTAAAAATCCTATATGTACATGTTCAAGAAAGTACAGCACCCTCTTGCTCCTAGCCACAGCTGATTGCATAAGATGCACACGACTCCTTTTGCTGAAGTCTCTGGAGCTGCCTTGAATCCACAATGGCCTTCTGGTAATTGTTCCGTAGAGTCCTGTTGGTTGGAACTTTCTTGGATGCTCATTAGAATATCTTTCTTTATAATGAAGACACACAATTTGTAGTAGATTAAGTGAATCCCCATTCTTTGTTAAAATATCTAATTATAGTTCTACATCAGTTCTCATCTCCCCCTCTGGACACTTCAACTCTAAGTATCATGAGCCCTTTAAACACAACACATCTAAACTGAATTCATTTCTTTTTCTCACTTAGCCTAACTCTTTTTGTAGCTTTTACTATTTTTCAGTTACAAAATCTTCTAAACTCCTTGGACCAGAGACTAAAGTCAAATTTTTTATCTTCTTCTTTGAAAATTATAATTTATATATATATTGTATAATTATATATATCTTTTTGTTTGTTTGTTTGTTTCTCACCCAATCTTTAGCTTCCATTTGCTAAACCATACCTCTACTTATGGTGCTTATCTCTGTGGAAATCATCACCCATCTCAACTTCTTACAAATCCATTTTACAAACACTGTTGATCTGACTCTAGTAATGTCACCCTCAAGTGAAAATGTAAAACTTCCTATCCAGTGCTTATGTAAAAATGCCCATAATGATTAGAATTAAAAATCACTCACAATAAAATTGTGACCTGTCATTTCTATTTTTTCTGTTCTCCTAAATTAATTCCATGTTCCCTATAAATTGGTATATGCCTCTGTTGGCATCTTATTGTAAATCTAAATTACATATTACCTGCTACAAGGCAAAAGAACTTGATTGATGCTTTAAAGACAAAGTAGATGCTAAAAAGAAAAGAAATATATTACTTTACATGTGTTGAATGAATGATTTTAATAATCACTCTGCTGATGAAATAAATAATTTCAGAAAGAAGAAAGTTACATAATTTTCAGTAGTAAATGCTTGCTTGAAACAGAATTTCTGCTACAGGTATTTTAATTAATTTCACGTTGATGCCATTTTTTTTTTTTCTGTTGGGAAAAAATATATCATCTTAACATCCATCATTTATCCCTCCTTTACAATCTCAATCAAATCATTATTGCTCAAACATCCTTCACAATGAAAATGAAGCCAATATGACCTAAATTATGGTTTATAAATTATAGAAATAATACAGTGTATCATATCAAATATTTTTAAAGGGAAATGAAGCATAGTAAAACTCTGGCACCCTCAATATTTACATCAATTGAAAGTACATAAGAAACTTTTAAAACATTCTATAAAAATTGTTTTTTTTCTAATTATACTCTCTCCTTTTAGGTTATCTGTATTTATTTATTATTATTATTTTGTCTGTTGACTTGTGTTTTTCTTCCTTTTTAAAAATGATTTCTTTGAGAGATAGAGTGAGTGAGAGAGCACAAGTAGAAGAGAGGAACACAATGAAAGGGAGAAACCGGCTCCCACTGAGCAAGGAGTCCTCCAAGCTGGGCTCAATCCCAGGACCCTGATCTGAGCCAAAGTAGATTCTTAACTGACTGAGCCACCTGGGCAGCCCCTGTGTTCTTCCTTCTTGAGTATTTATTTTGTAACAGTATTGTCTCACTGTTTCATTGCAAAAATTACTCACTTTGGAGTCATTATCTGCTCAGAAGGCTTTGACAGGTAAACCTGAAAAACTATTCTTTATTCTGACAATTTTGCCAATATAAAAATGCATTATGAATTCAAAATATTGATTTTCAAATAAATGTTGGAAATACAATTTTTTGTGAGTAGTGTTAAAAGAATAAACTGAGGCATATTAAAATTTTTGAGAGTTTTTTTGAGAAAAATATCTATTCTATATGGGCAAAGGCAAACTTAAAGTGGTTAGGGAGGCTCCTGGACAGGAGCCAAGGGAAGACTTATATAGAGAAGATATGCAAACAATGAAAAGAAATGTTTTGATTGGCTAAAGCTTAAAGGTTCGTTGGCTCTTTGTGATTGGTTGTCTTTAGTATTTTGATTTTATAACCTTGAGGCATTTACAGGCTTAGATTTTGATATGTTTAGCTAAGGTGCCACAGAATTAGAACCACATCAGTCTAATGGCCTCCTTATTTAATTAATTTAACAGTGGCAATCCTCAATATTGTCTTCAGCTTATCAGGAATATTTGCAGCATTTGGTAAGTAGTCTAGGCTTCATAAAAATAGTAGTTGTATAAATGTGAAGAATGTTAATAGAAAGCAAGTTTATTCATGCATGTTTATCATATGGGAATTTAAACTATCCACATGTTCAAATGCAAAACAAATTGTTACTAAACAAAAACAAATTTACTTTGTAGTCTAGATGTGCACAGTCTCTTTAATAAAATAGTGCATTCTTCCTTAGTTTACAATAGATAGAAGAGTGTTTAAAATGAAAACAAAAATAGTTGAATTGTCTAATGATTTAATTATAATATTAAACAGAGCCTAACATTTTAATCTCTTCATCATCTTCATAATTATAATATCCTTAAAAAGTCATTAATCAATTTTCTGGTTTTGATAATGTTACCATAGTCATGTGAGATATTATTAGAAGGGGAAATGGGTGACTGGCAAAGAGCATCCCCCTGTACTTACAATTTCCTGAGTATAGTTGTTTGAAGTAAAAAGTTTTTTAAAAAGTCATTCATGAAACAATTGTGTTATTCTCTACAATTTTTTGGTATCAGTTAGTTGCTATGAAACAACTTTCTACATATACACCACATAACAAAAGCTTATGATTTGAAGAGAATTTAAAAATGAAAGGACTGGATATTTTAGTGAAAGAGAGGGCAATGATCAGTTACTATTTTCAGTTTATTAATTTCTTGGCATAGTCTCCTTTCTTTTCCAAAGCCTGTATATCCTGACATCATCTTTGACAGAGCTCCTGAGCGGTTGGAGATGCATGCCAGATTTGAAAACAGAAATGCCATTTTCCTTCATCCTATCCTTCTTACTCATGCTGCACATAATTCACCTCTCTTGTTTGAGGCAGAGGTTACATGCTGTGTAAGTGACAAGGGAAAATGACCCTTAGGGTGAATTACATAATATGTCCCCAGATGTCTTGGTTCTCATCTAGAAGAACACTCCTCTAGGTCAGAAGTGATGAATTTTCTACATCATCTCAAATGTTACTAATGCTTCTTGACTTTACTTTTCACATCTTGAAGAATAGATATACTAGAAAACATGCTATAGGCAGTTATTAAAACATACACATTCACATCGGCAAATAACATTAAATATAAAATTGGTTTATAGAGTGTAAAATACCTATTGATCTTAGCAACTTTAATCATGCATGGCTTTTACAGACCTCCAACCAATAGACCTAATTGTAGCTGCTATTATTGCTCTAAGTGAGAGTTAAAGATTCTAATCATCACATTGTAAAGCAAACATTTTAAAATAAATTTTTAAAGATATGAAAAGTAAAAGAGGAGTAGAAATGAAAATTCAATTTTAATCGAAAATTTAATTCAGAAGGATCATTGCTCAGAATTATACGCAGACTTTTAAGCTTTATCCTAATCTGGAAAAAAAAAAACATAACCCAATTGCTTCATAATGACTGTTTTTATTTGGCTCCTGTCACATAAGAAATAATAACTATGGGTCAGATAGCACGAACTATATATCAAAAATAGATGTTCTGTGCATCGGTTACCTTAATAATCTCTCCAAAATCCCATATTTGAATTGGTGGCTATCTCCTAGAATTATCAGGAGGACTGATTAATCTTTAATTGTGTTAATTTATTGTGTTAATAAGGTAAGAGTTAGATGTCTAATGTGGAAGCTCAGTGAGTTTACTCAGAGTGTACTCTTTACTACTCAGAGTTCAGTGAATGACAATTCGGTTGAATTCTCAGTGCCTATCCAGATTACACAGTGATTATGCTAATTTAGATCAGGTACGTTAGCATATTGGAATATTTATCATTAAACTCAAGTGTAGAACTAACCCTGGAGAATATTATGGAGGGAAATATAAGCTAGTGACTCCTCTGTGCCTGACTAATGTCTTCCTCTTTGTTGTTACCCTGGTTTCGGTTGTGCTGTTGTTTGTTTTTCAGCCATCAGAAACCATTGAGTCTTATGCTTTAGCCGTGAGTATATTAGAACTTTTAACTTTTAATTTTTAATTTATTTTGTAGCAAATTCACCTGCCTTAGGGACTGTGGCTTCCAAAACTTATGCAAATCTTCCAGAAAGAGAGATTGAGTTGAAGAAATTGATAGACACCGCTCAAAGATTTTGCATAGAGTGCTTGCAATATTATTACTGATTGATGTACTTGGGAAACCATCAGGAAGCTGTCATTTTACCTTTTCTTGTCTGAGACGTAGAATAAATATGGGCTGGTTGCCTTTATAACAAATAAATGTATATAACTCACTATCTGAAGAAAATTCAATGTATAATCAACATCATGATCATAGAATTTGTGTGTGTGTGTGTGTGTGTGCGTGTGTGATCTCTACTTTGGGGAAAATGTTTCTGGTTTTTATTTATGAGTGTTAAATCCATGTTTCCCTTTAATGCAGGTTCTAATGAAATATTAATAGATAGTGTGCATGGCTGATTATATTTTAACAGTTTAAAGTCTAATTAACATAATGAAGTTATCCATGAAATTACAAATGCATACTTTCCATTATTAATGTTTAGATAAAATTAGAAAGCGCATCACCATCTACTGTAAAAGTCATTTCAGTAGACTGGAAGTGAATTATACTGTACATCCCCCCTTTTTTAATTTACTGTAGATTTAGTCATAAGAGCTAATCATTTAGTATTTATTGTTTTCAGGTTCTATCCAAGTATCTTGTGTGTATTAATTGTCACAAAAACCTAATAAAGTTGGTACTATTATGGTTTTCTAAAAATGAGGATCTGAGACTAAATAACTTGCCCAAGGTTATTCATCTGGGAAAGGACACAGTGGGGCTTTCATCTAAACAGGTGGCTCCAGGATCTGTGTACTTAATCTGCTGATAACCCTGATAATCATAGTAATTGCTTATATAGGTGATATTTACTGATTTACTATGTAGAAGAATCACTGCCCAGATTTATGCACAGATTTTCTCACTTCAACTTCACTACAAATTGATGAAATAGATCCAGTTATACTCATTTTACAGTTAAGGAAATTGAAGATTGAAGATTGCAGAAATTATATAATTTGTGCAGGGTCTCATTGCCTTTAACTACCCACTTTGCTTTACCATCAGTATTTATCTACGTTCAGGCCATGCTGTAGTGCTTCCATATGATTATAAACTAATTCATGAATGCAGCCATCTCATATTATATATATATATATATATATATATATATATATATGTTATACAATGAGAATACAGTAATGAAGAAATGAGAATTCCCAATGCAGATGTGTGTTCATCTTCTCCGTCACATTCTTTTTATAATTAGTGCAATAGAGAAATGAATGTGCTCTGGAAGAACAAAGGAGTGATTTGTTCTGCTAAAGAAATCATGAAGTTCTCTGAGAGATTAGAGCTGATCTGGATTTTATAGTGTGCATTTCATGAGTGAGAGGATGGATTTGTTAGTAATGGCAGTTCAGGTAATGAGCGGGTGTGATGGAGGGTCAGGGACTAACAGTGCGTGGGTATTTGGATAATGCTGTATGAAGTGAGGAGGTATGTGATGAGAATTAAGCTAGAAAGGGACAAGGGCCAACCTGTGCACAGCATTTCAGCTCTGACAGGCAATAGTGAATTTTCTGGGATAGGCAACATGACACATACACAGCTTCTATTTTTTTTTTTAATGGAGCTGAGTAATGCAATCCCAATTGTCATACCTTTGTCAGTCTTAGAGATAAATATACGCAACATCATGGGATCATGGGATCAGTGGCAAAAAGGAGTAGAATAAGTTATGTTGAAATCAGATTACTCTTGAAAACTACCTGACACAAATATATAGAGGAGTTCATGGGAATTTTTACTACACTGGGTTTTTTTTTGTTGTTGTTGTTGTTGTTATTTTATTAAAGTTTGAGGATTATTACCTAGAAACTCTATAACCTAGAGATGCGACATTCTAAAGTTAGCCTACATTCATATTCTTAGAAAATAAGACAGAAAAGGGAATAGGCAAAAAAGTGGTTATACTCAAATATATAATTAGCAAATAAGAAAAAATACACATATCTACTTAAATGCTTGTTTCTGTGACTGATCATGAGAACTTAATTGAAATACTTAAATTCCTTTTCTATTAACCATGCCATGCATCTTTTCCCTCAGCCATCACTTCGGCTAGTTGAGTGTCATCACTGAGTAAGGGTAAATCTGTAAATGCTCAGTGACCTTACTTTCTCCAATTGTGATAGGATTCCTTTAAATTTTACTATTGAAATTAAATTTTTAAGAGAATCCCCCAGACAATTCTATGGATTACTCACAGGTCCGTCATCTTCGGTAGCAACAATCTGATTTTCTTTCCTCATAATCAGGATTAATTATGCCATAAATTCTCTGCTTTATTTGGTGTTTCAGTGGTATACAAAGACTTACATGGCCAGGTAGTACTCCTAACTTGCACTTCAGGGGGATAATTATTCAGACTCAAACTGTGGAAATTTGGTATCCTATAGAGAAAAATCGGTTCCACGGAATTTCCTTATCTCCTGAACCAATGTATTCTGGTTTAGGCAAAACACCATAAAATAAGAACACATCATGTAGGACAATATCCTCATCATAATACATTCTTAGTAGGAGATTCCAGCATTTTATCAGGCCAGCTGTTTTTGGTTGATGAGGTACATGGTAAGACCAAAAACACCATTGCCTGTACTTTTTTCATGTCCCATTTTGGATATAAAAATGAATTATTTGGTAGAAGAAATGTAGTTTGTTATACTGTGATAATGGATAAGGAATTTAAGTAATTATTGAGGATGAGTAGGAAAAACGTCTCATTAAAGGAAAGCAAGTCAATATCCTGAATTACTATTTATTCAATTGAGAATCCGCTGATGTTTTCTCCCTGATAAAATGTTCCTCTACAATCAGTCTACCAGCGGTTTGCCCAGGTAATGGTACCATATTAATGGTTCAGGAATGGCCTCTGGTATTGGTGATTTGTGTGTACTCAACACTTCTGAAACCAGTTGTGTGGAGGGTTGATATCATAGGCTGTACATAACATCTTCCTATGGTGCCCTGACAAATTTTTATGTGAAAGCATTGACCAAACACTGCAGTGCCTGGTAAAAGAGCCTGGGTGGTGGATGTCTATATAATTAGTGACACCCTGTCAGGAGTGGATTTCTTTAATGAGCATTTATATGGGACACAAAAGCTTCAACTACCTGCCCCTTCCAGAGGCCATATTCTTCTTCATCACTTTTGTCATCAATTCTCCAATCTTCTTTTCATTAGTCCTTGACTAAGTCCTTGGCCATTTCTCATTAGCGGGCATACATCTATAGCATTGGCCATCTCCACATTGATAAAATAAGCAGCCACATCCACTGCTTAAAATTCTGGCCACTAAGAAGGTTTTCATGTTCCACTGTTGACTTCCTCTCTCTAGCTATGAAAATCCTAGATAGAATCTTCCAGTAGATGGCTGTTTCATCTACATTGAAAATCTGTTATTTGGAGTAGCCACCTTGCTAATTATCTTAGCTAGATGTAGGTAACTTAATGGGGCTTCTACATTAGCACTTGCTGTTTCACCTTGCACTTCTATGTTATAGCTATGACTTCTTTCCTTAAACTTCTACTAGTTCCCAACTTTTCTTCTGCAGCTTCCTTACCTCTCTCAGCCTTCATAGAATCATATAATTGAAGAAACTTAGGGCCTTGCTCTAAATTAACTTTGGTTAAGAGATTGTTATAGCCGGTTTGATCTTCTATCCAGACCACATGAAACTTTCTCCATATTAGCAATAAGGCTGCTTCACTTTTTTATTTATGTGTCCTTTGGAATGATACTTTTAATTTCTTTCAAGAGCTTTTCCTTTGCATTCACAAGTTGGCTAACTAGTGCAAGAAGCCTCACTTTTAGCCTATCTCAGCTTTTGACATGCCTTTCTCAATAAGCTTAATCATTTCTAGCTTTTGATTTAAAGTGAGTGATGCGTGACTCTTCCGTTCACTTTAACACTTCAAAGGCATTGTAGGGTTATTAATTGGCCTAATTTCAATATTGGTGTGTCTCAGGGAATAGAGAGCCCCAAGACTAATCAGGGGAGCAGTCAGATACACACATTTGTCGATTAAGTTCACAATCTTATATGAATGTAGTTCATGATGCTGCAAAACAACTACAATACTAGCATTAGGGATCCCTGGGTGGCGCAGCGGTTTGGCGCCTGCCTTTGGCCCAGGGCGCGATCCTGGAGACCCGGGATCGAGTCCCACGTCGGGCTTCCGATGCATGGAGCCTGCTTCTCTCTCTGCCTGTGTCTCTGCCCCCCTCTCTCTCTCTGTGACTATCATGAATAAATAAATAAAATCTTTAAAAAAAATACTAGCATTAAAGATAATTGATCACAGTTCACTACAACAAATATAATAATGAAAAGTTTGAAATACTGTGAAAATTGTCCAGATGTGACACAGAGGTAGTCTGTCCTCATGTTATGCACCTTTTGGTCGCAGAAGTCATGTTTATTTGTTTATGTCCTTCAGTGGGAAAACTGATCCTCTTTGTCTTCAATGATTCCATATTTTATTTTTTTTCCTCTCTTCCCAACTTACTAGCCAATGTTAGTCATATTTCATTGCTATATACTCTTAATCCATTGAGAAGTTACTCAAGGATGCTAGGCGCATTTCTTTACATAAAAGATTCTTCTGAGTGATAGTTGCTTTTCTCATGGCTTTAAATATTATCTAAATATCGGGCATATGGATGGCTCAGTCAGTTATGCATCTGACTCAATTTCAATTTAGGTCTTAATCTCAGAGTCATGAGTTCAAGCCCAACACTGGCCTCAATGCTGGGTGTTGAGCCTACTTAAAATAAAATTAAGGAGGTTGTGTGATAGAGCACTGGTTGTTAGATGTAATTGATGAATCACTGAACTCTATCTCTGAAACTAATAATACACTGTGTGTTAATTGAATTTAAATAAAAATAATAAAAATTAAAAAAATTAAATCAAACAAAAATTATTTAAATGTCTTTTCTGAGGTCCAGGTATGTGCATTAAATATTTTAATTTTCATGTATCATAATCTAAAACTGAGATCAAATCCATATATCGACCTTGAGCGTATATTTTGACTCTCCTCACTTATTTGTGTTCTCTGTCACCATTCTTAACCAAGCCTCAGTCACCTTTTGTCTGAAATAATATAATAACCTCCTCATGGTCATTCCTCATCTATTCTTCCAACTGTTTCTTATTTAAAAGAGGAAGATTATTCATTTGTAAATCAGATTATGCCACTTTCCTCCCACACAGATACCCATTGCTCTTTTTTTTTTTTTTTTTTTTTTATTCATGAGAGACACAGAGAGAGAGAGAGGCAGAGACACAGGCAGAGGGAGAAGCAGGCTCCATGCAGGGAGCCCGACGTGGGACTCGATCCCGGGTCTCCAGCATCAGGCCCTGGGCTGAAGTGGTGCTAAACCGCTGAGCCACCCGGGCTGCCCACCCATTGCTCTTAAAATAAGATGTAAACTCATTTATTGGCCTCAAAATCTATGAATGGTCTTTATACATCCATGTCCTTCTTTCATTATATTCATGTCACACGTGACTTATTGCAGTTTCTCAGGCAAGCCATTCCACCTGTCCACTTCTAGGATTATTTTATTTCTTCTGTCTGAACACTCTGCCCCTCCTTCCTTTGTTGTTCTCATGATGAGCTCTTTCTCATCCTTTAGGTCTCAGTCCTCAGAAAGTTGTGTCTTTTAAAAGCCATGTAACACTAGTCCATCTGAGGTAGATTTTTCCCTACATTATTATCTGTCTTAGCAGCCTGTCTGTTTCTGCCTGCAACACACTTATATTTGCAATTATTTTTATGTCTTGTTTATTTTGTTATCTGCTGCTGTGCTGGAAAGAAAAATTTATAAGTAGTGAGAGTGTATATATTTATCCTAACATCCACAACAGCAATGTGGCAGACACATCATTAGGTGATCCCCCACCCCATGAGTCATACTCTTGTATAATCCCTTTGCCTCTTGATTAGGAGCAGAGCCTTGGGCTTGATTCTTATTAATAGAATATAAAAAAGGTGTGGATGTCAGTCTTATGATTATTATATTATATTATATTATATTATATTATATTATATTAGGCTCTGTCTTGGCAGCCTGGAAGAAGAGATACTCTTGTTGGTCTTGAAGACAGAAACTGCCTATGGAGGGATGCCTGGGTGGCTCAGCAGTTCAGTGTCCGCCTTTGGCTCAGGGCATGATTCCAGGGTCCTGGGATCGAGTCCTGCATTGGGCTTCCTGCATGGAGCCTGCTTCTCCCTCTACTTATGTCTCTGCCTCCCTCTCTCTGTCTCTCATGAATAAATAAATAAAATCTTAAAAAAAAAAACTGCCTATGGAGAGAGCCATGATGTAGGGCAGTGTGGGAATTCCCTCCACAATCTGAGATTAACCTCCAGTCAATAGCCAGTAAAATGGAGTGGTCCTTAGTCATACAGCCACTTTTCACAAGGAAATAAATTTGCCAACTCCCCATATGAGCTTGGGAGGGAATTCTTTCCTTGTTGAGTCTCTAGATGAGAATGCAGCCCAGATGAGACTCTCGTTATAGCCTCATGAAATGCTGAGAAGATGGTCTGCTTCATAGATACAGTAAGATAATAGACAAGTATTTTAAGCTGCTAAATTTTTAGTAATTTGCTATATAGCAGTAGAAAACTCATTTTGTGTAACATTGCACTTTATAAATAATTTACCAATATCTGTAGAATAAAAACGTCAGAACATTAGGAAAGTAGCTGGAATTATATCATTATGTAATCACTTAATTTTTTATCAATATGATACTTGGTGCCAAATGATAACTGAGGAATTCTTGGAGAAAACAATATTGTATAAAATAAAATAAAAATCCTAGTATATGGCACCAACTCTTCCAATGCAGTTTAGAATCAAATAGTAGAATAGAAATGCCTGATTAATGACCACATGCTACAGGGCAAAGAACCTGTGTACTGAATCAGGAAATACTCACATAGCTTAGCCCTTCTTGGCTATGACTTCTACCAATTCTCTAGAATGTAGAAATCACTCAATATCTGAATCACATAGCACCATCTGTTCTGGTTTCAATTATGTGCTTTGATGAAAATTACTTCATTCTCACCTGGCAAACAGAGGAATTCTATAGAAACCTCTTGGTTAATATGCTATCTTTTTACAATGTGTTATTATTTGAAGTAATCAGAAGCAACTTGTCTCACAATTAAAGGAGATGCTTTGTGATGTATAGAAATCTTCATGTAAAAGGCTGAAAACCAGTGAAGAAGAAAAAGAATTTGACCTAAGCAACTTTTGAAAATGTATTTTGATAGGAAATTGTAGAGATAAAGACAAAAGGAACTGTGCATAACACTGTAGAGTCAATGACAAATTTTATTACAGGAGTTTGAGTTAGCAATTCTGACCCTGATTTGGAGCTGAGAATGAACCAATGAGTAAATGAATGGGAAATGTGAGGGACAGATTTGTTTCTGTCAGAGAGGGAAGTTATAGATAAGCAAGAAGGGAAGACTGAAATGAAATGGTGGTATGGGACTAAAGGTGGAGACTTCAATATGAACATTTATCTACCTATCTCTACCATCTATCTACAATTTTTTTTTATTTTTTTAATTTTTATTTATTTATGATAGTCACAGAGAGAGAGAGAGAGGCAGAGACACAGGCAGAGGGAGAAGCAGGCTCCATGCACCGGGAGCCCGATGTGGGATTCGATCCCGGGTCTCCAGGATCGCGCCCTGGGCCAAAGGCAGGCGCCAAACCGCTGCGCCACCCAGGGATCCCCCATCTATCTACAATTAAAGAAATGCAAGTATACAAGGATAGTATATATACATATACTTGCTAGATATGTATGCTTATTGGGCCTGGAATCAGTGATAGCCCAGTAGCAATGAACATACCCAGACCTCATATATCTTGATTTTGAGTTCAGCTCTTAAACAAAATAAAGAGCTTTTAGAGAAATGGCTGGGACAGGGGAAATGTAATGATTTTGGACTGCTTTGTAACACAAAGGCATCCAGGAGCCAACTGAAAAAGCTCCCAAAGACTAAACTGTAATAAACAAAATAGTATTGGAGTATAAAAAAAGTATAAAATAAATATGTATACATCCATACTGATCAAAATAAATGATCGGATAAATAAATAAATAAATGAATAAATAAGCAAACAAATAAGACTAGATGGGTTGTCTGCATAGGACATTTTAAAAAATAATTTATTTAGTTACTGCCAGCAAGAAGGTAAAAAATACCTCCCATCCCTTTAAGTCTGTTACACAGTGACTTTCTTCCTAAGGGTACAGTATGGACCTGGGGAAAGAAACAGTAACTTTACAATGAAGAGACTTCACAAACTGTACTTCAATTGAGTAATCAAGAATAAGTCATTTTGATAGCACGTACTTCTGATATTATGAGGTGAGCATAGCACCTTATTTCTATGGTCTTCTGGCAAAACAAAACACACACACACACACACACACACACACACACAAAACTAACCCTAGTCTAGTTAAAGGAACACATCAGGCAAATTCAAATTGAGGGCACTATAAAAATAACTGGCTAGAGTATCAAGGTCATTGAAAACAGGATACACTGAGAAATGATCACAGACCACAGGAGACTAATAAACATGACAAATAAATTCAATGTGATATCCTGAATTGGATCTTGGAACTTAAAAAGGTGATTAGTTGAAAGACTGCTGAAATCTGAGGGAAGATTTTAATTTAGCTGATAGTAACATACCAATATTGGTTTCTTAATTTGACAAATATAACATCGTGATATAAGAATATTATAAAAAATGTGTAAGAGGTATATAATAACCCTTGGTTTTATCTCTGTAACTTTTGTTAATTTGAAATTATTTTAAAATCAATATTTATTTTTAAAATCTAGAGTACTGTCTTTTATTGGAAGTAGTGGCTTTTTGAGCATCTTTAAGAAGCACAGCGGTTCCATTATGCTAAGCTGTTTTCTGAAGCTATGATTGAAAGTGATAAAATCCCCAGCACCCCTTTTAGTATATTCCGCTTCTGAAAATATCTTTATCAGAAGTGAATGCTTTCCAGGGTCTACACAAATGAGGAAGCACGTGTCCAAAGTTAAAAGCTGTAAGAAGTTGGGAACTTGTGATGCTAGGTACAATAGGTGGCAAAGATTAAATGGTGTTATATTTTTATTATGATTCTTTATGTTTTTTTGTAGTCCTCTAGTTACAAAGTTATATATCTTTGGAATGGTGATCCCAAACCTATTTTTTTATTATTTTTTCAAGATAAATCATATTTCAATCCAGTGTTGTTCTATTATTATTGAAGTATAATTAATATACAGTGTTATATTATTTTCAGGTGTACAATAGAATGTTTCAGCAATTCTATACATTAGTCAGTGCTCATCACAAAAAATGTACTTAATTTCCTTTTATCTATTTTACCCGTTCCCCTATTAATCTTCTCTCTGGCAGTGACCAGGTTGTTCTCTGCACTTGTCTGGGGTTTTTATTTGTTATTGTCTCTTTTTTCTTGTTTATCCATTGTTTTTTTTCTTAAATTCCACATATGAGTGAAATCATACGGTATTTGTCTTTATCTGTTGGACTTATTTCATTTAGCATTGTACTCTCTAGGTCCATCCATGTTGTTGCAAATGGTAAGACTTAATTAATTTCTATGGTTGAGTAATATTTATATATATATAAATATACTTATATATAAATAAACTTATACTTATTTATAAGTATATCACATCTCCTTTAGTCATATAATCTGTGGACACTTGTGTTGCTTCCATATCTGGACTATTGTAAATAATGCTGCAATAAGCATAGGGGTGCATATATCTTTTGAATCAGTATTTTTATTTTCTTTGGGCAAATACTCAGTAGTGGAATTACTAGATACTATGATAATTCTATTTTTAAATTTTTGGGGAAATTCCATACTGTTTTCCACAGTGGTTGCACCAATATGCATTCCCACCAGAAAGTAGACAAGGGTTCCTTTTCCTTCGCATCCTGCCAAGACTTGTTATTTCTTATCTTTTTTATTCTAGCCATTCTGACATGGGTAGGATGATGTCTCATCATGGATTTGATCTGCATTTCCCAGAGGATTAGTGATATTGAGCATCTTTTAAGGTATCTATTGGCCATCTGTATGTCTTCTTTGGAAAAATGTTTATTCAGGTCCTCTGTCCATTTTTAATTGTATTATTTGTTTTTTCTGATACAAAATAAATATTTTGCATTATATTATACCCTTGCTGATAATTTAATCTTTGAGGAATGTCTAAATTAACATTTAATTGAAAAGAAAATGACAAAAGAGGTTTTATAAATTACCATGAGAATCTGAAGTTCAGTCTTATACGTTTTTTTAGATTTATTTATTTATTTTTATTTATGATAGACACAGAGAGAGAGAGAGAGAGAGAGGCAGAGACACAGGCAGAGGGAGAAGCAGGCTCCATGCAGGGAGCCCGAGGTGGGACTCGATCTCGGGACTCCAGGATCGCACACTGGGCCAAAGGCAGGCGCCAAACCGCTGCGCCACCCAGGGATCCCCAAAGTCTTATTATTTCTATGTAGTCAATTTGTTTCTTGATAAAATATAGATTTGCTTCTCCGAAGAAAATTTATTTTGCAGTGTCTGTGTGAATTTATTGATTTCAAAGGAAATGTAGAATCTCTAGTGCTGTGGCATAATAACACATTCCTAACAAATACATTTATTCTTAAATTAAAAAGATTATTTTAAAATTACATCTCTAAAACTAAAAGTTCATATAGTAAATATAATAAATAAATAAATAAATAAATACTTGGTTAGGTTGTTTTTTTTAATATATAGTCTTTTTAAAATAGTTATTTATTTATTATTTATTTATTTATTTATTTATTATTATAGACACAGAGAGAGAGAGAGGCAGAGACGCAGGATGAGGGAGAAGCAGGCTCCATGCTGGGAGCCCAACACAGAACTCGATTCCTGGACTCCAGGTTGCGCCCTGGGCCAAAGGCAGGCGCCAAACCGCCGAGCCACCCAGGGATCCCTGGTTAGGTTGTTTTTAATTTTCAACTTCCCAAACTTTTATTGACCTAGGATAACATGATTTAAAAGTAAATTAATCACATCAAACTCAATAGTGAGAAACTTGAACTTTCTCCACTAAGATTAGGTACAAGGCAAGGATGTCCTCTTTTACCACTTCTTCTCCATATCATACTGGATATTCTTGCTAATGCAGTAAAATATGAAAAAGGAACACAGTTAGATAGATTGAGAAGGAAAAATATTAAGCCATCTTTATTTCTAGATAACATAATCACCTATGTAGAAAATCTAAAAATGACAAAATAACTCTTGAAACTAATAAGACATTATAGCAAGTTTGCAGAATCTATCATCTATCTATCATCTATCTATCTATCTATCTATCATCTATCTAAACTACAAAATTCTCACAAAAGAATTAGAAGAGCTAAATGCAGAGAGAAATATTCCGTATTCATGGATTGGAAGATTCATTATTGTTAAGACATAAGACATTATCTTCCCAGTTCAATCTATAGATTCAATTCAATTCTAATTGAAATCCCAGCCAGTTACCTTTTTCATTATTGGCAAACTGATTCTAAAGTTTAAATGAAAAAACACAAGACTCAGAATGGAAAATGCAATATTTAAGGAAGAAAAATAAAGAGAAAAACAAATTTAAAGGACTGATTCTACTAGACTTCAAGAATTAACTATAAAGTTACAATTACTAAGATGAGCAAGTATTGGTTAAAAAACTAGACATAGCAGTGGAACAGATCCCAAAATAGAGAATCCAGAAATAGATTCACGTGAACATAGTGAATTGATCTTTGACAAAAGAATAGAGTAATAAAAATGGAGTAAAGATCTTTTTTTGACAAATGGTATAGGAACAACTGGATATTTACATTTAAAAAAATATGGACTCAGATTTTATGGCCTCTGCCAAAATTAACTCTAAGTGGATCATAGAAAAATTTTAAAAGGCAAAACTAAAAAATACCTGGAAGATTGGAAGATACACACAGGAGGAAACCTAGATGGCTTTTGGTATAGTAACATCTTATTAGATGCATCACCAAAGAAACAATTCATAAAAGAGATCATTAATGAGCTAGTCTTCACTAAAATTAAAATCATACACTCTAAAGGCAATGCCAAAAGAATGAGAAAAGAGGCCACAGACTGGGAGAACATATTTGTAAAACACACATGTGAAAAAAGACTGTTATCCAGAACACACAAAAAACTCTTAAAAGTCGACAGTAAGGAAACAAAAGACCTGATTAAAAAATGAGCCAAAGATCTTAACAGACACCTCTCAAAAAAAGATGCACAGATGGCAAATAAGCATGTGAAAAGATGCTTCACATGCATCATCAAGTAAATGCAAATTAAAACACGAGATACCAATACCCACACCTATTAGAATGGCCAGAATCTGAAACTCTGACACATCAAATACTGGCTAGGTAGTGGAGCAACAGGAACTCTCATGCATTGCTGGGGTAAAATGCAAAACAGTGCAACCACTTTGAAAGACAGTTCAGTGGTTTCCTACCAAACTGAACATACTCTCACCATACAATTTCAGCAATGCTGCTTCTTGGTATTTACCCAAAGGAGTTGAAAATTTATGTTTACACACACACATACACAAAAAACCATGCACATAGATGTTTATATCAACTTTATTCAAAACTGCCAGAACTTGGAAGCAGTCAAGATATCCTTTAGTAGATGAATAGATATATAAGCTTTTGTATATCTAAGCAATGGAGTATTATTCAATGCACAAAAGAAGTGAATTATCAAGCCATGAAAATACATGGAGGAATCTGAAATGCATGTGAAATGCATTAAGTGTGAAAGATAGCCAATCTGAAAAGGCTACATACTGCATGATTTCAACTATGTGATGTTTGGGAAAAGGTAGAACTATAGAGACAACAAAAAGAGAAGTAGTTGCCAGGTTTGGGGGAAGGGAGGATGAATAAATAGGTGGAGAAAAGAGCACTTTTAAGGCAGTGAAAATACTCTGTAATTTACTGTAATGAAGGTACATGTCATTATACATCTGCCCAAAGCCATAGAATGCACCAGACCAAGAGTGAAGCCTAATGTAAACTGTGGACTTCAGGTGATTATGATGTGTCAATGTAGTTTCATCAATTATAATACGTGAACCACTCTGGTGGGTGATAATGATAGTGGAGGGGGCTATTCATGTGTGGGAGCTGGCAGTACATGGGAGATCTCTGTACCTTCTCAATTTTGCTGTAAATCTAAAACTGCTTTTTAAATAAAGTCTTGATTTAAAAAAATAAGTTAAATAAAATAGTATTTTAAAATAATATTTCAGAACAACTAATCAGATAGAGTATTAAGATCAGTGATTGATCATCTGCATTCAATGGAATAAGCATTTGTCTCTCCAAAGTAACTGTTCTTATATTGGAACATTCAAGATGAAAAGCAGATTTCCAAATTGACACTTAGGATTCAGCTCATCAACAACCAAGAGGTACAAAGTGAAATAGAAAATGAGAACAAGTGAAGGATGGCTTCTACTGATCTCACAGAGCATATTATATTGGCTGCCTAAGCTTTGAAATTCCAGTAAAAATTGATTTCATTACTCTTGTTGTGGTCAAATAGAGAGATGGTTAAAATATTTAAAAAAAATCTTGACTGAAGATTTCTTTTATCTTGATATATCTATAACATTAATAAACTTGTATAAAAAAGAAACCACAAAAAGGAACTTTGAATATATAAGAAAGAGAGAAAGACAGAGAGACAGAGAAGCTGCATATGTGTAAATTCGATTTCCAGAAAGCCTAAGAACATAACATAAAAGACAGTTTTCTATTAAGATGAAGGCATTGTTGTCATTAATATGAAAAGATGGCTGTTTTTATTTATGAGTTCACATTAAAAGATATATATGTATATATCTATATAAAATCTTATATTGCATTGGTGTCATGGAGAAAATGTAGAATAAGGAAATATAACATTTATATTATCAAACTTTCTAGCCCTTCCTTCAAATAACCCTTTTTCCCTAGCTTTCTAATTCTTTTGTTTGCAAGATTTTTGTGACTATCTCTTTTGCTTCAAATGCAATCTTGTGTGAGAACTCAATATGTAAACCAGGAAAAACATGACTGCTTTGGTTGAAATATCAGTGCCCAAATGAAGTGACTGTCAGCAGCCTCTGTTTCCAAAGTGACCTTTGGAATATTAAAAGAATGTGGTATATTTTGAATACAGTAATCCTGGAGGGCTTTTATCTATCCTCAATTTTTAGCAATAAATTGTTTTCTCTTCGTATTAGTTCTGTTTCCCCAATTTGATTGTGAATTTCCAACAACAGGAACTGAGTCTTCATGTGCAATCCCCAGGAAATCTGAATTCTGAATGAAACATTCTTCCAGAGGCCTGATAGTACTTCCACATGAATGTGACATCTCAAACCTAGAAATGGTGCATATAGAGGATGAAATAACATTGTGCTTTGTGCAAATTGGAATCATCAAACTGATTAAATATATTTGTTGCCATCCTTAACTTACTCCCTTTCTTGACTTCCTCGATCTTCCTCATCTCCGTGACCCACAATCATCACCACCCATGATACAATACCTCGGAGCACAAATTTTTCAATGTACATATCACCTTTTCCATTCATTGCCTGATCTCTAGATGACCCCCTCTCATACTTTCATCATATATATAATAATGTATTGGTCAAGAAGCCATTAATTTAATTAAACAAAAGTTTGGGGGAAACAATTTAAATTTTTTAAATGAGAAGGTTGTATTTGATAATTTCAAAGATACTTCTCTAAGATTCTAATTTTATATTAAGTTCTAAGTTATTACTTTAAATGCAAGTATATTAAAGCAGTATCATACATTCCCAAAATATGATATTGTTGTCAGAAAAATAAATGACCACAGCTGTTGCAACAATGTTGAAATGATGTTGACATGTTGAGGATGATGCGCACAGAAAGAGAGAAATGGATTCTTATTCTTAATGATGTCATTGAGCTGCTAAATTAACTCCCATCCTATCTCAGAGCTTTTAGTACTATGACAATTGTTTCCTGAATTTTTGAATTTGATAAGTTAGGGATTTCTGTTTTATATAGATGAAACCATCCTAATGTATTAAAATCTAACAAGTATATTTTTTAAAAAATTGGACACAAACATGAATGCTTCTGCTCAGATCAAGAGAAACCGATGCACTATATATTTTAATACCAGCAAACCTGAAATTCTTTAGTTTGTCAAGTCATTACTTTGATAATATAGAAAGTATATCGGGATGCCTGGGTGGCTCAGTGGTTAGGCATCTGCCTTAGGCTCAGGGTGTGATCCTGGAGTACCAGGATCAAGTCCCACATCAGGCTCCCTGCATGGAGCCTGCTTCTCCTGCCTATGTCTCTGCCTCTCTCTCTCTCTCTCTCTCTCTCTCTGTGTGTGTCTCATGAATAAGTAAACAAAATCTTTTTTTAAAGATTTTTATTTATTTATTCATGAGAGATACAGAAAGAGAGAAAGGCAAAGAACACAGGCAGAGGGAGAAGCAGGTTCCCCACAAGAAGCCTGACGTGGGACTCGATCCAGAACTTTGGGATCACGCCCTGAGCCAAAGGTAGACGCTCAACCACTGAGCCACTCAGGCATTCCAAGTAAACAAAATCTTTAAAAAAAAAAAAAAAAAAATATATATATATATATATATATATATAGAAAGTATACCATTTTGTTTCTAAGAAACATAAAACAAATAAAGGACCTCAAGGAAAATATATTTATTTCAAGGATACTTTGTATCACACAAAATTCAAGGAAAAATTTATAGATCAGTCCCAAGAAGATCATAATCACATGCTGTTCCAAGAATTTAATATAAGACATTTGAAGAACATTCATTTTTACTTCTACCACTTATAGGACTCAGGTATCCACCACAGTCATTAAGATTAGGAGTTTAAATGCCATGTGAAAGAGCATACAATTCACCCACATCAAATCAGCTTTCTTTCCCAGCTCCAATTATTGTGACCAAGGATTCATGGTCAATCAGCCTTACTTGAATTCTACAAAGATATACAGTGACAATGATGTAACCCTGTCATGAAAAAACTAAGACATCCAAGGTTAAATGACTAAAACCTTCCTTATGGGATTTTCTCAACCCAACAAATGTACTATAAAACACAATGAAGATAATTGCTTTTATGAAAGAAAAGAAAAGGGGAAATAGAAAAGCATATCAGGGAAAATAGTGTATAAAATACACTATCGTATAAAGTTTTATGATTTTCATAGTATATAACATATTTTTAAGTTAAATGAAACTGCGAAGTTATAAGAGTATATTTAATAATTTAAAGAAACAAAAAGAATGTAATTGATTTTTTTTCTTATAATCTATTTTGTACACTATACCCAGGGGGATCTTTCTTTCTTTCTTTTTTTTTTTTTTTTTTTCAGGGGGATCTTTCTAAAGTCTTAGAAATCTGAATCTAAAGAGTGATGTCTCCTCTCTAACTAAAGTCCTTCAGTGACTTCCTACTTTTCTCAAAGTGTGAAGGGCAAATTCCTCCCCCGAGACTGAGGGACATTTCCTGCTTTGCAATTGCTTTCCTCTTTAGCTTCATCTTTTGCTACCATGCCTCTTGCACTTCACATTGAAGCACAGAAAGCACCTTCCAGTCTCTTTCATATTCCATCTTTCTGATTTTTCACTTATTTTTGTGTTTTTTATTGATCTCCTCCTCTGTGTTCCCATAGCACCTTGAGAACCTGACAACATAATGATTTCACATGGTGTAACTGCATATCTGTATTCAGCAGTGGGCTGGTCACATCACATATGTTTGATTCTCAGAGTTCTCTCAGTAATAGCAGAAACCCTGTTATATAGTAGGTCTTCAAGATATATTTATAGAATGAATGATAAACACTATATTTTAATAATTTGACAAACAACATAATCAAAAAGTTTTTTGATTGACCAAAGATTATTGTAGTATTGTTTGTATGATAGGTCATCTCATGTGAACTCAGATATACACTCTAGAAGATTTTGATAGAATCCTCATTGTTAGTCCTCACTAGGATCATAATGGGCATGACTAAAAAAGATTTCATATAAAAGAAAGGCTCAGGAAATGAATACTGTCATAGTCCTTATATATATTATACATAAACACATATATACATATGTGTCATATATCACTATAATATCACTATATTTAAGATATCACTATAATGGCACTATAGTGGCACTATTTTAAGATAAATAATATAGAATTGTTAAGGATTTGTGGTTAAGATAAAATAAGCAACTTAAGGTTCGATATCTAATATAGGGAGTTATTTTTGAGTGATTACTAATGGAGATAAGTCAATTACATAATGTTTATTATGATAATATAATTTGCTCTTTGATGACTTATTAAGTGTAAATTAGTATGAATTAACCTTGGCAACCTCATTCTTTCTCATCACTTTATTTGGAATATCAGTTATCACTAATCTACATTGTAATTTCTCTATCTTTCAAGAAGCCTACATAGTTAGAAGTAGGCTAATCAGTGCTAGTCAAAGAAAAAAATTAAAAAAGGCTACTGATTATTCCAAATGGTTCATTACTCAGATAAAACAGGCTCTGAGTGACATAGTGAAGATATTTTCATAAACATAAAAAATAAATTTAATTGGATGTCATTCTTTCAGATAATTAGTGTTAACCACAAAACTTATTGGTGATGAAATTACAAGAGTTTGATTTTGTTCAGAATGCAAAAGTCATTGGGACTATTATAATTTCTTAATTTTAGGACTGGGTATATAACACTCAAAGTACCTCTTACCGTTTCTCAACCCAGGGAGTTTTCCTCCAAAGAACACTTGAAAAATAGAAGGGGGCAATTTCAATTGACACACTAGTGTGTGGATCTGATTGGTGGCTCTGTTGACTACGTGCCCACAACGTGCTGGAAAGAACCTTTTAACTGCTTCAAATGCCAACTGAAAACCCCTAAATTTAGAGAACAGGGAATCAGTGATAAAGACAAATTGGTGGTTGAACAAGATTGGAATTATCTTTAGATTGTAACTCTGGATGTAGCAAGAACAAAACAAAAACAAAAAACAAAACAAAACAAAACAAAGAAACAAACAAAAAACCACCTAATTCAATGGTTTGGGAAAACCATCATAAAAGAACTGCCAAGCAAGTAATTGCCGAAAATGTTATATGTGAAGAGACAAAGAAAACAAACAAACAAAAAATTCAATGTTAACTGTTCTTAAGAGGTAGGTATATATATCATACAAAACATATAGATAAATGATAACTGATAGATACACAGGTAGATAATGTTTTATGTATGTGCTATGAACCAAATTATGCCTCCCCAAAATTCAACATTGTGTCAGGATCTGGAGATGGGGCCTTTATGAGGTAATTAAGGTTAAATGAGATCATGAAGGTAAGGCCCTAATCAAATAGGACTATAGATTTATAAAAAGAGATCTCTCTCTCTCATTCTCTCTCTCTCTCTTTCTGCCATGTGTGGACACAAGACAACAGTCATCTATAAGCTAGGAATAGAGACCTCACCAGAAGTGAAACCTGCCAGGACCTTGATCTAGAACTTCCTAGGCCACAAAACTGTGAAAAAATAAATTCCTGTTGTTAAGCCATGTAGTCTACAGTGTTTTGTATGGCAGCCTGAGCAAGGATAGAAATATATATAATATATATATACATATTGTATGTGTATGAACATAAGTTTGTTTTCCTTGGCTGAATACTTAGAAGTGAAATTGCTGGGTCATAAGTGCATACTTAAGTTTATATGAAGTGTTGACAATTTCTGATTCTGAGTAAGATAGGGTAAGTATACTCTGTTCTCTCGCTCCCATTGAAAGCAGGTAGAAAACTGGAATAGAACACAAGAGGCAAGGATCTGGAAAAGTAAATAGTAGCAGGCTGGTTGTAGAAGAACAGAATGCAAAGTTTCACAGAATAGGCATTAAGTTAACCCCTTTATCCCCCTTTGTCTTCCAGTAGCAGTAGTCTTCAAAGGCAGAGAGAACTCCAGGGTAATTACCTTAATTTTGTTTCTAGGAGCAGGAAAGTGATTTCTTGGCAGTGATTCATGGCAGTAGAGACCACGCAAGTTACTTTAGCTCTGTGGGAGGGGCACCTTCCTCTCTGATTGAACAAGTTATGGTCCCTAAATTTATGGGGCGAACCCGTCTTGTTTTGTTTTCTCTTTCTGACTTCTTGAGTCTTAGTCTTGAGTGTAGGTACAAATGCAGAAGAAAGGTTTAAATAAAGTTCTTTTATTTCTCTCTGGTGGAACAAAAAAGAAAAGCCCCAGAGAACCAGAAAATACTAGAGATATAGTAGAGAGGGAGAATGTCCTGACAATTATGCATTTAAAAAAAAATAAGCTTCTATACTTAGTCCTGAGGCCTACATAAATGGATCTGATATTATGCAGCATACAACATACAGTGAAAACTGAACTAGCAATAAACCATTACCTTGATTCCAAACTAGATAAGTAAATACAGAACAGATCAGAATAGCGCTGCAAAGACTTTAAAAGTAGAATAAATATTGAAATGATAACTGGAATATCTGGTAGGAACTTGAGGCATAAATGCAACCAGGCCAATTGTCTTCTAAATCAAAAATATCATTTTCTTCTATAGGATTTAAAGAACACCAGAATCTCATCACATAATATTAAAAACACAATGCAAAATACAATATTAAAAACACAGTACAAAACAACAAGATTCACTTTCTTTTTAATTGCATGTGATATTCTCTAAGATAGACTATGCTGTGTATCATAACCCAAACTTGTTTTTTTTAATTGAAATCATACAAAGGTGTGTTCTCTGGTCATAATGGAATTAACATAAAGATAACAGGAAAATCTCCAAACATTTTGAAATAAAAGAGCATACTTCTAAATAATTCATAGGTTACTATGGATAATTAGAAAGTATTTTTAAACTGAACAAAAATAGAATTATAAGATATCAAAAGGTATGAGATATATAGCTAAAGCAGTTGAAATTTATATCATTTAGTGCTTTTATTAGAAAAGGAGAAAGGACTCAAATCAATCATCCCAGCTTTTCCCTTATAAAACTAGTATAGAAGAACAAAACAAATCTGAGTATGCAGTGAAAAGGATATTTTGAAGGAATGAAAGAATAATGAAGACAAGAGCAGAAATAAAGTACATTGAAACAGGAAAATAATAGAAGAAATCAAGGATACATAAAGCTGGCTCTTTGTAATAAAAATCAATGAAATGGCTGAACCTTAGCAAAACAGAAAGAAAACCAAATGACATAGATTAACCATAAGAGGAATGAAAGAAAATTACTACAGACTTTCTAGGCATCACAAGTCTACTAAGGTAAATGAACTAACTCTCAAAACACACACACACACACACACACACACACACACACAATCACAATTCACTCAACATTAAATGAATAACCCGATCAGCACTTGATCTGGTAATGAAGTTGAATTTGTCATTTAAAATCTTCCCATAAGCAGCCCCAGTGGTGCAGCGATTTAGCGCCGCCTGCAGCCCGGGGTGTGATCCTGGAGTCCTGGGATCCAGTCCCACGTCGGGCTCCCTGCATGGAGCCTGCTTCTCCCTCTGCCTGTGTCTCTGCCTCTGTGTGTGTGTGTGTGTGTGTGTGTGTGTGTGTGTGTATGAATAAATAAATTAAAATCTTAAAAAAAAAAAAAAGAAAAATAAAGAAAATCTTCCATAAAACAATCCGCAGAACTATTTTCCTGGATGTTGTACCACTTAGTCCTTTTGGGTGTGGGCTCAGTATATAATCATGCTCCTCCCCAAGAAGTCAATTGGTTTTTTTGGTGTGTTTGTTTGCTTCAATGTTTGTTTTTCCCTTGTTCTCTTGACCTATCTGCAACAATGTGTAAGGTGAGTAGCACTTGTTACCCTTTCCCCACACATTAAGCCTTCTGTTTTGTAGAGAAGACAAGGAGAAAGTTACCAATGGCATTTCTTACGCTGCCCCATGACTATAGCTCCGAGTCTGTACCACAATTAGCATTATTGGGCTTCTTCTAAGCTTTTTAGTGTCTCTAGAAGGCTCCTGGAGAAAGTGTGTTTGAAAGGCTATAGATTCCCCCCAATTTCTGCAACATCTATGGTATTATTTGCTCTGCCAGCCCACATTCAGTCTTCACTCATGTGTCAAAATTTACCTCTTTTTTAAGAGTTTTAGAGAGAGATAAAGAGAGAGAGCATGAGAGCACAAGCAGGGCGAGAAGCAGGGGAAGAGGAAGAGAAGCAGACTCCCCACTGAGCGAGGAGCCCAACCAGGTACTGATCCCAGAAGCCTGAGGTCATGACCTGAGCCAAAAGCAAGAGGCCAATGCTTAACCGACTGAGCCACCAAGGCGCCTCTCATGTTCTATCTCAACGCATACGTTCTTTCTGTAGGCACCATCTCTCTTCAGATTTTGAGCCAGTTACTCTGTAAACTCAGATCTCTGAGGGATTGGAAAAAAAGTTGTGAATTTAAAGTTGTTCTAGCTCTCTCATCAATGTGGGAAAGACTGTTTCCAGCAATCTATGTCCTGGGGCAAATGCCTAAGGGTGAACCTCTTTATTACCATATTTTGTAGATCTTTCTCTACCTGCAAACATAAATCTATTTCATGTTGCAGTGCTATAGAACATTTTTTTTCTTTTCTTTTCTTTACTTTATTTTTCTTTCTTTCTTTTTTTTTTTTTTTTTTTTAGGATTTTAGTTACTTGCAAGAGAGGGAGAGGAAAGAGAGGAAAGAGAGAGAGAACATGAGCAAGGGTAGGGACAGAAGGAGAGGGAGAAGTAGACTCCCCACTGAGCAGGGAGCCCAACCTGGGGCTTCCTGGGGCTTGATCCTGGGACCTTGAGATCATGACCTGCGCTGAAGGCAGACACTTAACCAACTCAGCTACCCAGGTGTCCCTAGAATATTTCTTAATATGGATATATAGTATATTATGTATTATGATAGTCACAAATTATTCTGTTTTTCAATCAAGCATTGTTTCTATGGAAGCCTTTGAAAATATATCTGTGTGATTATTTCAAGAGGGTAAATGTATGGACTTGAGGTTGTGGTACAATCTGAGTTGTTACATTCTAAACACAAGTCTAATTATATGTCTCCCACATTATAGTCCTTTAATCTCCCCCATAGTTAAATTAAAATACCTTTACTCTATTATTTACTTATAAATGACCTTTTTAGCATTTCTATTTCCTATTCTAACTCCAGGTTTACCTTGCCAGGAATATGAAGTTATTCAATGGGTCTTTCTCACAGCAAATACTCTTCAAGACTATGATGTAATAAAATTTTAATTCCAGAGATTCCCTCACAGAAATTTGATTCTGCACTATCCTTATTGTTTTTATTATGCATAGACATAGAAAACAACCAGATGAGAAATCAGTCCAATATATTGTGGAACGGCATTAAAGGAATGTCCATTGGTTGTTTAAAAAATTTACATAATGAATTTCTCTTTACATTTAGAGCCAGGACATGTTTCTTTTACCACTCCTTATGAATTTATTTACCTTCTTTTATTAGATAATGAAAGCATTATAACTGACTGTTCTACATTTCTGTTTTGACTTACAGGAAGCCTTAGTCAAAACCTGTGTTCCAAGTTACATTGCCAGCCTAGATTTTATTGATACCTTTTTCTATAAGATTATTGCTCAATTATAAATTGATGGCTGTGTATTAATTGTAGCACATGTAAAAGAAAACATGTTTTGTTCTTGAGTTTACTTGTAGCTAATTTAGAAATTTTTAAAAAATGAGTAAAAATTCCAAGCACTGGAATACAACATAATGCATTGGAGTTCAGAAAAATGGATTGCTATGACCTGGAAGGTGTTTTAAAAATGTTAGAAGTTTCCATGTTTCACAGTATTATGGTTAGGAATAAAAAATATAAGGATATGAGTACCTGCAACGTATTTTTGAAAGACAGTGAGAAAGCTTTCATTCTTATAAACAGAAATTTAAGAAAAAAATATGATTCAGCTTTGGATAAAATTAATGCAAATTGTTTGGCATGGTAAGACTTTAAGACCAGTATTTTATAAAGTCAAATGTGAATTATCTAAGCACAAGACTAAAAATTATCTGTAGGATAATGTAGAGAGAGTTGTGGAAGATTTATATTCTCGTGATTATGAGAGAACATTATGATAGAGCAAGGAAAAATGAATATGGTAAAAAGATTTCAAGTTAAATATCTAAGATTCTGATTATCTTAAATAAGGAAAAGCAAGAGGCTCTCTACTCTCTAAAGTCCTTCCTAAATTATTCAATGCAAATCATTACTTGGAATGATTTTTCAATTATTAAACAAAAATATTCATGTAATCTTGGAATCTAAACCAATCTAGAGACATGGAAAATATATTTGCTCTTTTAGTTTACCGAATGAGTATGTTTGATATGGGAAAGGTAATTTGTGAATCAAATAATGAATATGTTAAATCCGATCTTTTGCATAGTTAAGTATGAAGATCTTAAATTAATTAGGAAATTCAGATTCCTTAAGTCCCCTTGTAGGTTGTATGTAAGAGAGTGCTTTGCAGACTCAAAACACGAAGGCAATGATGGGGAGCAAAATACGCCACCCTGAAGAATGCCCCTTGGGCAAGTGGATTATTTCTAGCTGAGGATACCTGGGACCCAGCCGACTCAGGAAAACCTTTATCTCTCCATAACTATCTAATATAATCTAGCCCAGTAAGAGAGCCATTACCAGAGATAATTCTTTTGTCTGGAAGACTCAAGTGCATGGTGGGGGAGGGAGGGCATCTGATTACCATACAGCTGCTTTTATTATTTTCCTGTGAATTGCTTTCCTCCCTTTTGAAACCCTAGACTCCTATCTCATTCTTTAGCTCAGTTGGCGTATAAGCCTCAATTACTTGACTATCTTGAGTCTCATATTTTTATAGGCCTCCTGTATGTATGAAATGTTTTTCTCCTATTAATCTATCTTACGTCAATGTAACCATTATTTTTTTTTAAGATTTTATTTATTTATTCATGAGAGACACACAGAGAGAGAGGCAGAGACACAGGCAGAGGGAGAAGCAGGCTCCATGCAGGGAGCCCAATGTGGGACTCGATCCCGAGACTCCAGGATCACGCCCTGGGCCGAAGGTGGGCGCCAAACCGCTGAGCCACCCAGGGATCCCCAATGTAACCATTAGACTAGCCAAAGAACCTAGGAGGAAAGAAGGAAACATTTTTCCACCCCTACAACAACACACATTGATTGATTGATTGCTCCAAATTATGAAGTATGAAGAAATGCATAAATGGGAATTAGGTGACTAGGGTTAGAACCCCAGAATAAGACACATTGGATTTCTTTCACTGGCAGTTGAAAGTGAGAGCATGTTTAAGCTGAGTTATGATGTTGGTAACTAAAGATACATCTTCACTATCTTCTTTTTTCAATATTTTATTTAAATTCTGGTTAGCTAACATATAGTGTAATATTGGTTTCAGGAATAGAAGTTAGTGATTCATCACTTACATGTAACACCCAGTGCTCATCACAAGTGCCCTCCTTAATATAACTTTACTATCTTAACATGAACTCCTAAGAGGATGATTAGGTTTAGATATGAGCTAAAAAGACTTTAAATATGAGAAGTGGCATAATAAAAATAAATGAAGAAAGAATTGTGATACATATATCATGAGTGAGATATGAACTAATTAATGTAACATCTGGTTTCTCATGAAAAATTAGGATATCCAAAAGTACACATCCTCTGTGCAAAAATTTTCCAAAAGTGAGTAGTAGCTGCCACTTTAGAACTATAAAATAATGTTATTTGGCCATAGTCCCTACCATTGCCTATTGCATATGAGGCTAATTTCATTCATTGACCTTATTC